>NC_064644.1:230573649-231187816 GCF_023864345.2 Schistocerca serialis cubense | reverse complement strand
GAGGTTCGAGTAAATGATGAGGAGATTGGCACAGCAGAGGAATTCCTAGTGGGTCGCAAAAAAAGGAATTCCTTATACTATATGAATCACTGACATAGGTATGCTTGTGTCGTTCTTCCGGATGCTCTACACAAAACTTATTGGATTTGACCTGTAACTAAAGTTCGTTCTCTCAGCCTAAAGCTACGTACGTGTGGCTCATGTGTGTGTGTGTGTGTGTGTGTGTGTGTGTGTGTGTGCGTGCTTGTACTCTCTGATTCCATGTTGAGGAGCCCTTCGGGTTATAGGTATACAGTTTAACTGGTCATCTGCCATTTGGTGCATATCCCAATTACAGTGTCTATCAGCCCCAAGGAGGTTCGAGTAAAAGATAAGGAGATTGGCACAGCTGAGGAATTCCTAGTGGGTCGCAAAAAAAAGGAAATCCTTATACTGTATGAATCACTGATATCAGTATGGTTGTGTCCTTCTTCCAAATGCTCTACACAAAACTTATTGGATGTGACCTGTAACTAAAGTCCGTCTCTCAGCCTAAAGCTACGTACGTGTGGCTCATGTGTGTGTGTGTGTGTGTGTGTGTGTGTGTGTGTGCGTGCTTGTACTCTCTGACTCCATGTTGAGTAGCCCTTCGGGTTATAGGTATACGGTTTAACTGGTCACCTGCCATTTGGTGCATATCCCAATTACAGTGTCTATCAGCCCCAAGGAGGTTCGAGTAAAAGATGAGGAGATTGGCACAGCAGAGGAATTCCTAGTGGGTCGCACAAAAAAAGGAAGTCCTTATACTGTATGAATCACTGACATCGGTATGCTTGCTTGGTTCTTCCCACTATGATACACAAAACTTATTGGATTTGACCTGTAACTAAAGTTCGTTCTCTCAGCCTAAAGCTACGTACGTGTGGCTCATGTGTGTGTGTGTGTGTGTGTGTGTGTGTGTGTGTGTGTGTGTGTGTGTGTGTGTGCGTGCTTGTACTCTCTGATTCCATGTTGAGGAGCCCTTCGGGTTATAGGTATACAGTTTAACTGGTCATCTGCCATTTGGTGCATATCCCAATTACAGTGTCTATCAGCCCCAAGGAGGTTCGAGTAAAAGATAAGGAGATTGGCACAGCTGAGGAATTCCTAGTGGGTCGCAAAAAAAAGGAAGTCCTTATACTGTATGAATCACTGATATCGGTGTGGTTGTGTCCTTCTTCCGAAAGCACTACACAAAACTTATTGGATTTGACCTGTAACTAAAGTTCGTCTCTCAGCCTAAAGCTACGTACGTGTGGCACATGTGTGTGTGTGTGTGTGTGGGTGTGCGTGCTTGTACTCTCTGCTTCCATGTTGAGGAGCCCTTCGGGTTATAGGTATACAGATTAACTGGCCATCTGCCATTTGGTGCATATCCCAATTACAGTGTCTATCAGCCCCAAAGAGGTTCGAGTAAAAGTTGAGGAGATTGGCACAGCAGAAGAATTCCTGGTGAGTCGCACAAAAAAAAAGAAGTCCTTATTCTGTATGACCCACTGACATCAGTATGCTTGTGTCGTTCTTCCGAATGCTCTACACAAAACTTATTGGATTTGATCCGTTACTAGAGTTCGTTCTCTCAGCCTAAATCTACGTACGTGTGGGTCATGTGTGTGTGTGTTTGTGTGTGTGTGTGTGTGTGTGTGTGTGTGTGTGTGTGTGTGCGTGCTTGTACTCTCTGATTCCATGTTGAGGAGCCCTTCGGGTTATAGGTATACAGTTTAACTGGCCATCTGCCATTTGGTGCATATCCCAATTACTGTGTCTATCAGCCTCAAAGAGGTTCGAGTAAATGATGAGGAGATTGGCACAGCAGAGGAATTCCTAGTGGGTCGCAAAAAAAAGGAATTCCTTATACTATATGAATCACTGACATCGGTATGCTTGTGTCGTTCTTCCGGATGCTCTACACAAAACTTATTGGATTTGACCTGTAACTAAAGTTCGTTCTCTCAGCCTAAAGCTACGTACGTGTGGCTCATGTGTGTGTGTGTGTGTGTGTGTGTGTGTGTGTGTGTGTGTGTGTGTGTGTGCGTGCTTGTACTCTCTGATTCCATGTTGAGGAGCCCTTCGGGTTATAGGTATACAGTTTAACTGGTCATCTGCCATTTGGTGCATATCCCAATTACAGTGTCTATCAGCCCCAAGGAGGTTCGAGTAAAAGATGAGGAGATTGGCACAGCAGAGGAACACCTAGTGGGTCGCAAAAAAAAGGAAATCCTTATACTGTATGAATCACTGATATCAGTATGTTTGTGTCCTTCTTCCAAATGCTCTACACAAAACTTATTGGATGTGACCTGTAACTAAAGTCCGTCTCTCAGCCTAAAGCTACGTACGTGTGGCTCATGTGTGTGTGTGTGTGTGTGTGTGTGTGTGTGTGCGTGCTTGTACTCTCTGACTCCATGTTGAGGAGCCCTTCGGGTTATAGGTATACGGTTTAACTGGTCACCTGCCATTTGGTGCATATCCCAATTACAGTGTCTATCAGCCCCAAGGAGGTTCGAGTAAAAGATGAGGAGATTGGCACAGCAGAGGAATTCCTAGTGGGTCGCACAAAAAAAGGAAGTCCTTATACTGTATGAATCACTGACATCGGTATGGTTGTGTCCTTCTTCCGAATGCCCTACACAAAACTTATTGGATTTGACCTGTAACTAAAGTTCGTTCTCTCAGCCTAAAGCTACGTACGTGTGGCTCATGTGTGTGTGTGTGTGTGTGTGTGTGTATGTGTGTGGTGTGTGTGTGTGTGTGTGTGTGCGTGCGTGCTTGTACTCTCTGATTCCATGTTGAGGAGCCTTTCGGGTTATAGGTATACAGTTTAACTGGTCATCTGCCATTTGGTGCATATCCCAATTACAGTGTCTATCAGCCCCAAAGAGGTTCGAGTAAATGATGTGGAGATTGGCACAGCAGAGGAATTGCTAGTGGGTCGCACAAAAAAAGGAATTCCTTATACTATATGAATCACTGACATTTGTATGCTTGTGTCGTTCTTCCGGATGCACTACACAACACTTATAGGATTTGACCTGTAACTAAAGTTCGTTCTCTCAGCCTAAAGCTACGTACGTGTGGCTCATGTGTGTGTGTGTGTGTGTGTGTGTGTGTGTGTGTGTGTGTGTGTGTGTGCGTGCGTGCTTGTACTCTCTGTTTCCATGTTGAGGAGCCTTTCAGGTTATAGGTATACAGTTTAACTGGTCATCTGCCATTTGGTGCATATCCCAATTACAGTGTCTATCAGCCCAAAAGAGGTTCGAGTAAAAGATGAGGAGATTGGCACAGCAGAGGAACACCTAGTGGGTCGCACGAAAAAAGGAAGTCCTTATACTGTATGAATCACTGATATCGGTATGGTTGTGTCCTTCTTCCGAATGCTCTACACAAAACTTATTGGATTTGACCTGTAACTAAAGTTCATTCTCTCAGCCTAAAGCTACGTACGTGTGGGTCATGTGTGTGTGTGTGTGTGTGTGTGTGTGTGTGTGTGTGTGTGTGTGTGTGTGTGTGTGTGTGCGTGCGTGATTGTACTCTCTGATTCCATGTTGAGGAGCCTTTCGGGTTATAGCTATACAGTTTAACTGGTCATCTGCCATTTGGTGCATATCCCAATTACAGTGTCTATCAGCCCCAAAGAGGTTCGAGTAAATGATGAGGAGATTGGCACAGCAGAGGAATTCCTAGTGGGTCCCAAAAAAAAGGAATTCCTTATACTATATGAATCACTGACATCGGTATGCTTGTGTCGTTCTTCCGGATGCTCTACACAAAACTTATTGGATTTGACCTGTAACTAAAGTTCGTTCTCTCAGCCTAAAGCTACGTACGTGTGGCTCATGTGTGTGTGGGTGTGTGTGTGTGTGTGTGTGTGTGTGTGTGTGTGTGTGTGTGTGTGTGCGTGCTTGTACTCTCTGATTCCATGTTGAGGAGCCCTTCGGGTTATAGGTATACAGTTTAACTGGTCATCTGCCATTTGGTGCATATCCCAATTACAGTGTCTATCAGCCCCAAAGAGGTTCGAGTAAAAGATGAGGAGATTGGCAATAAAGAAGAACTCCTAGTGGGTCGCACAAAAAAAGGAAGTCCTTATACTGTATGAATCACTGATATCGGTATGATTGTGTCCTTCTTCCAAATGCTCTACACAAAACTTATTGGATTTGACCTGTAACTAAAGTTCGTCTCTCAGCCTAAAGCTACGTACGTGTGGCTCATGTGTGTGTGTGTGTGTGTGTGTGTGCGTGGTTGTACTCTCTGATTCCATGTTGAGGAGCCCTTCGGGTTATAGGTATACGGTTTAACTGGTCACCTGCCATTTGGTGCATATCCCAATTACAGTGTCTATCAGCCCCAAGGAGGTTCGAGTAAAAGATGAGGAGATTGGCACAGCAGAGGAACTCCTAGTGGGTCGCACACATAAAGGAAGTCCTTATACTGTATGAATCACTGATATCGGTATGGTTGTGTCCTTCTTCCGAATGCTCTTCACAAAACTTATTGGATTTGATCTGTAACTAAAGTTCGTCTCTAAGCCTAAAGCTACGTACGTGTGGCTCATGTGTGTGTGTGTGTGTGTCTGTGCGTGCTTGTACTCTCTGATTCCATGTTGAGGAGCCCTTCGGGTTGTAGGTATACGGTTTAACTGGTCACCTGCCATTTGGTGCATATCCCAATTACTGTGTCTATCAGCCTCAAAGAGGTTCGAGTAAATGATGAGGAGATTGGCACAGCAGAGGAATTCCTAGTGGGTCGCAAAAAAAAGGAATTCCTTATACTATATGAATCACTGGCATCGGTATGCTTGTGTCGTTCTTCCGGATGCTCTACACAAAACTTATTGGATTTGACCTGTAACTAAAGTTCGTTCTCTCAGCCTAAAGCTACGTACGTGTGGCTCATGTGTGTGTGTGTGTGTGTGTGTGTGTGTGTGTGTGTGTGTGCGTGCTTGTACTCTCTGATTCCATGTTGAGGAGCCCTTCGGGTTATAGGTATACAGTTTAACTGGTCATCTGCCATTTGGTGCATATCCCAATTACAGTGTCTATCAGCCCCAAGGAGGTTCGAGTAAAAGATAAGGAGATTGGCACAGCTGAGGAATTCCTAGTGGGTCGCAAAAAAAAGGAAATCCTTATACTGTATGAATCACTGATATCGGTATGGTTGTGTCCTTCTTCCGAATGCTCTACACAAAACTTATTGGATTTGACCTGTAACTAAAGTTCGTCTCTCAGCCTAAAGCTATGTACGTGTGGCTCATGTGTGTGTGTGTGTGTGTGTGTGTGTGTGTGTGTGTGTGTGTGTGTGCGTGCTTGTACTCTCTGACTCCATGTTGAGGAGCCCTTCGGGTTATAGGTATACGGTTTAACTGGTCACCTGCCATTTGGTGCATATCCCAATTACAGTGTCTATCAGCCCCAAGGAGGTTCGAGTAAAAGATGAGGAGATTGGCACAGCAGAGGAATTCCTAGTGGGTCGCACAAAAAAAGGAAGTCCTTATACTGTATGAATCACTGACATCGGTATGGTTGTGTCCTTCTTCCGAATGCCCTACACAAAACTTATTGGATTTGACCTGTAACTAAAGTTCGTTCTCTCAGCCTAAAGCTACGTACGTGTGGCTCATGTGTGTGTGTGTGTGTGTGTGTGTGTGTGTGTGTGTGTGTGTGTGTGTGTGTGTGTGCGTGCGTGCTTGTACTCTCTGATTCCATGTTGAGGAGCCTTTCGGGTTATAGGTATACAGTTTAAATGGTCATCTGCCATTTGGTGCATATCCCAATTACAGTGTCTATCAGCCCCAAAGAGGTTCGAGTAAATGATGTGGAGATTGGCACAGCTGAGGAATTGCTAGTGGGTCGCACAAAAAAAGGAATTCCTTATACTATATGAATCACTGACATTGGTATGCTTGTGTCGTTCTTCCGGATGCACTACACAACACTTATAGGATTTGACCTGTAACTAAAGTTCGTTCTCTCAGCCTAAAGCTACGTACGTATGGCTCATGTTTGTGTGTGTGTGTGTGTGTGTGTGTGTGTGTGTGTGTGTGTGTGTGTGCGTGCGTGCTTGTACTCTCTGATTCCATGTTGAGGAGCCTTTCGGGTTATAGGTATACAGTTTAACTGGTCATCTGCCATTTGGTGCATATCCCAATTACAGTGTCTATCAGCCCCAAAGAGGTTCGAGTAAAAGATGAGGAGACTGGCACAGCAGAGGAACACCTAGTGGGTCGCACGAAAAAAGGAAGTCCTTATACTGTATGAATCACTGATATCGGTACGGTTGTGTCCTTCCTCCGAATGCTCTACACAAAACTTATTGGATTTGACCTGTAACTAAAGTTCATTCTCTCAGCCTAAAGCTACGTACGTGTGGGTCATGTGTGTGTGTGTGTGTGTGTGTGTGTGTGTGTGTGTGTGTGCGTGCGTGATTGTACTCAATGATTCCATGTTGAGGAGCCTTTCGGGTTATAGCTATACAGTTTAACTGGTCATCTGCCATTTGGTGCATATCCCAATTACAGTGTCTATCAGCCCCAAAGAGGTTCGAGTAAATGATGAGGAGATTGGCACAGCAGAGGAATTCCTAGTGGGTCGCAAAAAAAAAGGAATTCCTTATACTATATGAATCACTGACATCGGTATGCTTGTGTCGTTCTTCCGGATGCTCTACACAAAACTTATTGGATTTGACCTGTAACTAAAGTTCGTTCTCTCAGCCTAAAGCTACGTACGTCTGGCTCATGTGGGTGTGTGTGTGTGTGTGTGTGTGTGTGTGTGTGTGTGTGTGTGTGTGTGTGTGTGTGTGTGTGCGTGCTTGTACTCTCTGATTCCATGTTGAGGAGCCCTTCGGGTTATAGGTATACAGTTTAACTGGTCATCTGCCATTTGGTGCATATCCCAATTACAGTGTCTATCAGCCCCAAAGAGGTTCGAGTAAAAGATGAGGAGATTGGCAATGCAGAGGAACTCCTAGTGGGTCGCACAAAAAAAGGAAGTCCTTATACTGTATGAATCACTAATATCGGTATGATTGTGTCCTTCTTCTGAATGCTCTACACAAAACTTATTGGATTTGACCTGTAACTAAAGTTCGTCTCTCAGCCTAAAGCTACGTACGTGTGGCTCATGTGTGTGTGTGTGTGTGCGTGGTTGTACTCTCTGATTCCATGTTGAGGAGCCCTTCGGGTTATAGGTATACGGTTTAACTGGTCACCTGCCATTTGGTGCATATCCCAAATACAGTGTCTATCAGCCCCAAGGAGGTTCGAGTAAAAGATGAGGAGATTGGCACAGCAGAGGAACTCCTAGTGGGTCGCACAAAAAAAGGAAGTCCTTATACTGTATGAATCACTGATATCGTATGGTTGTGTCCTTCTTCCGAATGCTCTTCACAAAACTTATTGGATTTGATCTGTAACTAAAGTTCGTGTCTAAGCCTAAAGCTACGTACGTGTGGCTCATGTGTGTGTGTGTGTGTGTCTGTGCGTGCTTGTACTCTCTGATTCCATGTTGAGGAGCCCTTCGGGTTGTAGGTATACGGTTTAACTGGTCACCTGCCATTTGGTGCATATCGCAATTACTGTGTCTATCAGCCTCAAAGAGGTTCGAGTAAATGATGAGGAGGTTGGCACAGCAGAGGAATTCCTAGTGGGTCGCAAAAAAAAGGAATTCCTTATACTATATGAATCACTGGCATCGGTATGCTTGTGTCGTTCTTCCGGATGCTCTACACAAAACTTATTGGATTTGACCTGTAACTAAAGTTCGTTCTCTCAGCCTAAAGCTACGTATGTGTGGCTCATGTGTGTGTGTGTGTGTGTGTGTGTGTGTGTGTGTGTGTGTGTGTGTGTGTGTGTGCGTGCTTGTACTCTCTGATTCCATGTTGAGGAGCCCTTCGGGTTATAGGTATACAGTTTAACTGGTCATCTGCCATTTGATGCATATCCCAATTACAGTGTCTATCAGCCCCAAGGAGGTTCGAGTAAAAGATAAGGAGATTGGCACAGCTGAGGAATTCCTAGTGGGTCGCAAAAGAAAGGAAATCCTTATACTGTATGAATCACTGATATCGGTATGGTTGTGTCCTTCTTCCGAATGCTCTACACAAAACTTATTGGATTTGACCTGTAACTAAAGTTCGTCTCTCAGCCTAAAGCTACGTACGTGTGGCTCATGTGTGTGTGTGTGTGTGTGTGTGTGTGTGTGTGTGTGTGTGTGTGTGTGTGTGTGCGTAGTTGTACTCTCTGATTCCATGTTGAGGAGCCCTTCGGGTTATAGGTATACAGTTTAACTGGTCATCTGCCATTTGGTGCATATCCCAATTACAGTGTCTATCAGCCCCAAAGAGGTTCGAGTAAAAGATGAGGAGATTGGCACAGCAGAGGAATTCCTAGTGGGCCGCACAAAAAAAGGAAGTCCTTATACTGTATGAATCACTGACATTGGTATGCTTGTGTCGTTCTTCCGAATACTCTACACAAAACTTCCATCGGTGAATCACTGCGAATTTTTTTATATGTTTTTCTATCTTGTCACTTCGTTCTAAGGCTAATTAGTGAAGTCCATAGGAAACGTATTGTATTTTGTACATGTCTGGTAGCGAGTACAGTTTACATTTCTTCATCAGTGCATTGTAAGCAAAGCCCTAATGGGCTACTGTGACCATTAGAGGGTCACGTGAGGCATATATATTTTTGGTGTGGAAATTGTGAGAGTTGTTTTGAATGCATTTCCTGAAAAAGAGGAGATCCCCTATTCGGATGATTGGCAGTGTTGGTTATTGGTTTTGATAATGATGGAGTCTCTCCTGGGAATGATTTAGTGGATTTTCAGTGATGGGGAATATCACTGAATGTGGCTGAAGAATGCCTTGGATTTATAATTTGAGGCTACATGCTTTTAATACAATGGTATAGAAAGGTACTGGGTCTGAGACTCTAGTGTCATGTAAAACTGCTTGTCCGAACAGGTTAAAAAATTCCTTTTGTTTCACCCAGACGCCCACATATATGGCCCCTGTTTTTAGTGTTTGGTTGGATGTGGAAGAGAGGTTGTTAGGTGACTGAGGGAAGTGAATATTTACATGTGGCTACTGGCGAAGGCGCAGTTGTTTCTGACGGTGTTATGCCTGCCGCTGGTGACTGCTGTTGCTGCTGTTGGTGACGTTGCTGCTGATGATGCTGAGTGTTATGTTGCGTCTGCTGGCGACGATGGCCCTGTGGCTTCGACCGCAGGTGGTGTATGCCAACAAACACGATCTATCGCTTCCGCAACAAATGTCAGTATCTGCTGCCCACTGCGAATGTCGTGCGTTAAAGTAGGTTAGTGCAGAACTCCAAGACTTCCCCAGAGGATGGGCTTTTTCTCGATTAATTGGATTACCAACCAGTCTAATTTCAGTGGTTTCTTTCGGAACATAATCCCAGTAACGAGAAGCGGCAGCATTTAGTTGTGTTCAAACAATGATGACTTTCACTACCAGATGTCTTAGTTTTCTGGACCGCGGCCATACAAACCTGAATACTCACCAGCAATTATCTGCGTCTCATGATATTTCACGGCACGGCCCTTGGCTAAGCAATGCTCCGCCATCGCGGATTTTTCGGGTTGCTGTAAGCTTTGTTCGACAGTTAACTTTTTACGCCGATGTTCATTTTAACACACTGGCTTGTAATCGTAAACATCGGATTTCTTTAGTCCCAGATAATCTTTAATAGAGACCAAAGGGGAATTAATCTTGCCTGGAGGACACAGTCTTAATTTCAAAATTTCTTAAAATAGTTCCTATTTTAGTTGAAACGCTTCCATCAAATGGCAGGAAGGCAACTGACGTTGATTCATCTTGCTGTACTTCTGGTGATGGTCCGAACTTCAACGCAGGTCTGATCTGCTTCTCAGAGGGTACATTTAGTTCAAATAAGGACTTGAGTTGTTCAGTTTCCTGTGGTAGCTTTCCACATCCAATATGGTACACGCTTTACGCTCTTTGGGCCTGTGTCACTAGTGAAATGGAACGACGGGTGGCAGCCTGGAGGCTTAGAACCATCACCGGAAGTACAAAATGAATCTACATCAACTACTTTCCTATCATGTGCCGGGAGCGAGTCAGCTGAAATTAGGTTTTTAGTACATTTCAGTACCAAGACTGTGTTTCGTTCGCTAGACAAAATTAATGCCGTTTTGGGCTGTGTTAAAGATGATCTAGTGTTGAGGAATCCCGGTGATCATAAGTCTGTATGCGAGTGTGGTAAATCATCGAAATTAGGCTGGCTGAAAATCTTATTAATAGGTAGAACAGCTATCTTCTGAGCGAGGCGCCAAACCTTGCGCTCACCTGCATTAAAACCCGTTTATCAGTCGGCAGAAGATTTTGACGATTTATTAAAAAACTAAAAACCCGCCTCAATTGCGAAAAATGTACCTAGTGTTAAGTGTTAACCCAGGTTTCGGCGTAGATAACTACACCTTCTTCAGAACAACAACAAAACCCGCAAGTGCCTAAGAAGACCTTTGTCAATGATTAAAAGAACACCATAACTATATGAAACGTGAGGTGTTCAACGGGCTAAAATCACCTTCATCGTAAAAGGAAAATGAGGATAAAAAACAGCAATTTTTACCACGGCTCATGTTTCAAGGCTCATCCGCTTCCCCACTGCCTTGCTCTACCTCCTTGTAAGAAGCCAGTGCAGATTTTTGGAGGGTGGAGAAATTATCGATAATTTCAGGGGCACAAGCACAGGGAGTTAAAAATGTGATACAATGACTCCTCATCAGCCATTTTTCTCTGTTATCATCACTAAACAACGCTTGAGATGGTGTAAACGACCCATCTGGACAGTAAATGACTAGAAACTAGTGATGATCAGGGACGAATCACGCTATACCATGTGAGAATACGATGGCTGGGTTTGAATTTGGCGAATGAACGGAGAATGATACCTGTCATCAGGTGTAGTGCCAGCAGTGGAGTAGGAGTACAGACGAATTGGTACTGTGGTATGGGCGATTTTTTCGTGGTTAGGGTATCGTCCCGTTATTGCGCTAAGGAAACCACTGAGTGCAGACGGATATGAAACATTATAAACCATTGCGTACTGCGTACAGTAGAGGAACAATTCGGAGACGATGATTGTATCATTACCACAATGGAACCTGTTGTAAAGCAGGTTGCGGCAATGATTTGTGGAATCTATTATTACTGAAATGCTCTGGCTTGCCCATAGTCTAGACCTGAACTCAATGGAACACTTTGGGATGAGGCACAACGTCTAACGGACTGTCATTCCTCCATTGACATTCAGACACCTCACTGGAAGTGTCGCCAGGTGAGTATAAACTGTCATAAAGGTGAATAGTGCAGCACCCAGTATTGATTTCCAGTAATAGGTTTCTTGATACGTTTAATAAGACAGTGCATCTCCTGACTCAGAAAGCTCTTGCGCAACATGGAGTGTGTGATGTAAAAGTATACAACTGATGTAAGTATTTGTCACTGAGTTGAAAGGATCACTGTTCCATTATTTTGCCAAATATGCGGAAGAATTATGTAATTGTCTACGTGCCAGCATTAGAAGTACCCCATGAGTTATCGTTGGCAGCGTTCAAGACGCTCACCAACAACCCCTGACGAAGACACAGTCGAAATTTGGGGAGGATAAAATAATCTTTATCTTTTTCATATCAGTTACACGAGATCCACTTGATATCTATAAATCATTGTGAGAGCTGACAGGTTATTACAGTTTGTCGGCCACTCTGAACCAGAGCTGGATTACACTGGGAACGCTGAATGCTAATCTCCGTCCGACAGAATTTAATTGGAAACCGGCCAGGCCCAACATGACCGCGTTCCACTTTACGCACCGCCAGTGATACGTTCGGCTCACTAGTTTTCCAGTATCACATTTTATCGCTTACCTGTAGCGGTCGCAGTTGCAAAACACAATGTTTACCAATGTTCCGTGACACGCGTTACCGAAACAAGCAGGTAAACTTTCCAATTATTTTAAACTGCAACAGATTTATGAGCAAAACATTGCGTATATCATTTTTTCTTATTTTCTTTCGTTTCCCCAGGACCAGTGTGACAGAATAAACTGTGTGCTCAAAAGGGATTCGTATCTCACAGTAGTACCGACTGAATCAACCGCACTATCTTTATATGGAACGGTTGACACCAATGTTCCGTGACACGCGTTACCTAAACAAGCAGGTAAACTTTCCAACTATTTTCAACTGCAACAGATTTATGAGCAAAACATTGCGTATATCATTTTTTCTTATTTTCTTTCATTTCCCCAGGACCAGTGTGACAGAATAAACTGTGTGCTCAAAAGGGTTTCGTATCTCACAGTAGTACCGACTGAACCAACCGCACTATCTTTATATGGAACGGTTGAAAAACTATGTCCATCACCTCACATTCTGGTTCATACATCTCTGTGCTACACACGGTGCATTACACGCTAATACATGTAAGTTCTTCTTCACTGACATGTTACAGAACTTATTTGGATTATAGTTGGTCCTTTACATTGGTGCGAAAAATAAAACCATTTCTTGTGCTACGACGTCCACGTAGTCTGTCCTGATGCAGCTACAAAAAGAAATGGCAGTTTCCACTATCCTCATGTAGCAGCAAAAAACATGGCAGTTTCCGCTACAAAAGTTGGCCAAGTATCAACGCAGCCCATAATGTAAGTATAGATGCATGCCGAAACTCAGTTCAAATCACACAGATTTCTTAAAAGAAACTGTCACTTAAGCAATGTCGAAGACATGTCACTGAGATAGCATTTGTTTACACAAAATATGCTTATCAAGTTATATTGAAGGCCGATCTATAAAATTTAGAAGAACAATGAACATAAAAGACAATAACTGAGACAATGCTAAATGAAGAGGAATATGATTTGAAGAATGGTTTTGCTATTAAACAAATCATAGAAAAACTCCAAAATATATTTTAGAAACACACATCACATTTATAGATTTCAAAAATGCGTTTGATTAACTGAACATAGTTAAACTATGTGACATAATATACACGAATTGGAAAAATATGTAGAACGGCATACATCGTTTTTAAGCACACGCTGTTACGAGCACAGGAGGAGGTAAAAATATTCAATTAAAAACGACACTTGGAGTATAACGGTGCTGTATGGAAGAAAAAGAGAACCAGTAAACAAATACAGGGTGAGTCATGAAAACAGGCGTGTGCTTTGAGGGCTGGTAATATTACGGATTCTGAACAAAATACTTTATACTGACACATGTCCTATTCGGAATGGTATCCGAGATAGAACATCTTTAGTACACATAGTTATTTCTGTGTCATTCAAACATTCTCATTTTCACAACGTCCAACAGTAGTGTCGAGGAAGTTGAGACGAACACTTTGATACAGCATACTTGTGGTGTATCGAGTTGGGAAACTACCTCCAATTGGCCCTCAAAATCCACAAGCTACAGCGCATGCGTTCGCACGAGAGTTTCAATGTCCCAGAGCACTCTTCGCACAAACTATTAGTCTTACAAGGGGAGGCCGCCAATTGTGAAATTCAGATTCGATTCATACTGCGCATAATAAAAGCTCATGGCCAGAGGTGTAATGTGGCAAAGCACCAAGATGCACTTCTCAGCCGTTGTCGAGAAAATCGACAGTTAAAAGAAACCGTTGCAGTGAAATACTCTCGACGATTAATGATTTTCTACAGCCTCGTGACGCAGCGGTAAGCTCACGGGTTCGTAATCCGAAGGTCGCCGGATCGAATCTCGCACCATGCAATTTTTTTTATTATTAGTTTTTTGTAATTCAAATATATATATATATATATATATATATATATATATATATATATATAAAGTATTAATGAATTGCTTTGCATGTTGGTGAAGGCGGATCGGTCTCCAATTGTACCGCCTCCATTTTTCCGTTTTTTTTAACAGGGTGTACCAAAGCTATCCCGTCCGCACTGATTTGCGACAATGTTAGAAGTTGCGCTATGGACCGCATCTACCTTCATTCGAAGTTAGCAGGCAACTACGCTGTTATGCGGCGGCTCGTTTCGGCCCATTCAACATCTGTCATTCAAGTGTAACGAGCGAGTAACGGAGTTTATATTTCATACCTGCCACAGCAAATTTGTGTTCGTGGGGTCTCTATTCTAATTCGAACGTTTGACTTACGCTATACGTATTCGTTTCGGAATATCGTTTCTAAGTCTTCCGTTAACTATATATATATATATATATATATATATATATATATATATATATATATATATATATATATATGAATTATGAAAAACAAATACTAAAAAAAGAAAAGGTTGCATAGGGTGAGATTCGATCCGGCGACCTTCGGACTAAGATCCCTAGCGCTTACCGCTGCGCCACGACGCTGTATAGAATTATCAAACGTAGAGAGTATTTCACCGCAACGGTTTCTTTTAACTGTCGATTTTCTCGACAACGGCTGAGAAGTGCATCTTGGTGCTTTGCCACATTACACCTCTGGCCATGAGCTTTTATTATGCGCAGTATGAATCGAATCTGAATTTCACAATTGGCGGCCTCCCCTTGTTAGAGAAAAAATAGATAGGACCTTTCTTGTGAGAAATGTAGTTTAATTTTCTACAGCGATACATTTTCGCCGGAGGGAGCCATTTCCCAGTTACAAAAGTGAAAATGAATGTGTTCTAAATCGACTACCATTTGGAATAGGACATTGTCCATATGCAGTTTTTTGTTCAGGATCACTATCACCCCTCAAAAGATGCACCTGTCCTCCTGACTCACCCTGTATAACTGGGGACGCCCCCTGTATGACTAAGGATGCAGCAGTGAATATTCTATACGCTCACGCTATTATTATTATTATTATTGTTATAGAGATAATACTACGTGCAGTTGCCTAGAATTTCGTATATAATTTTTCATATTATATTTTATGATATATTTTTGATGTTGCTATTCATTTATCTTCACCTTTGTATGGTAGTACATGGTCATAAGCAGTAAATATGTGAGAACTGCACACAATTTCTATACGAGCTGGATATTTTATTGCCCATACCTCTATTATTTGCTTCATACATATAATTAGTAATAACGGAGACAGATCAAACGCTTGCATGGCTCAAGTTGACAAAACAAAGAAATCTACGAAAACCAGCCGGTCAGAGTGGCCGAGCGGTTCTAGGCGCTACAGTCTGGAACCACGCGACCGCTACGGTCGCCGGTTCGAATCCTGCCTCGGGCATGGATGTGTGTGATGTCCTTAGGTTAGTTAGGTTTAAGTAGTTCTAAGTTCTAGGGGACCGACGACCACAGCTGTTGAGTCCCATAGTGCTCAGAGCCTTTTGAACCATTTTTCTACGAAAACTCCAATACTAGCATACTCATGGACTATGTGTTCCTGTGGAGTTCCTGTGGAGTCTAAGGAGACAGAATAATGTCGGGAGTGCTGAACAATAAAACACTAGCGTTGAATTAAGTTTTCAGGTGAACTGAGCATTACGCTCAAATGTATGCATTGTAATCTGTTGAACAGTCATTTTGGACGCTGTGTCGCTGGCTGCGTAAGAATGACCCAACTGGTTACCAGAGATAAGGATCACGTTTCACGTCAAAGTCCAACCAAACAATTTTATCTGTTAGTATGTTACACAATAGCAATGCAGAGCGAAAGATGCATTTTGAATCGGATCTACCTAAGTTAGTTATATCTCTGAATTGTAAGGAATTTTAATCTATAGAGTATCCAGGCAATAAACAAGTATTCAGTAGTTGTTTTCTCATGCCTATGTTTTTATCATTGTTTGACAAGCTTTCATAGGAATAAGGGAGTTTGTGTAACCCGATCAAGCCTTTGTGTACGCGGTGTGGCGCTGGTTCAGTGTCTCATTAGCTGTCTTGTGGGTTTCATCTGACAGATGTAGTGGCGGAGGACATACGGTGCGATATATAGTTTTACTTATGATCGAAATAGGCTTATACCTGTTGAAGTTATTTTATTTTATTTTATTTTATTTTATTTATTTATTTATTTATTTATTTTTTTTTTTTTTTTGAACGTCACGCAGCCGCTGGACTAAGACGTTTTTTTACTTTTCAAAACTTATGACTTCTGAAGAAGGCTATATTATTATAGCTGAAACTGTGGTCAAGATTTACTATAAACATAAATAATGCAACTGTGGGCTGTTTTTCATTCATAACAAAATCATCTGAAAGAGTTGCAGTCATCTGGTTGGCGAGAGAGTTGCAAAAAGTGCTGCTGATAAAGCAATGTATTTTGGATTTGAGAGGTTACCAGACCTAAAGAAGACAGTATAAATGATTTGAAGAACTAATTACTGCACTGCAGTGGTCATTAAAAATTGTAAAGATAATCAGTTTCGCTTGAAGAAGAAAGAGATTTAAAAACAGATGGGGAGAAAGAAAAAGAACAACAGAATCAAAACTAAAAATTATCAACATTTGTTCCTGAAAAAGATCTTCTCGTAGTACTATGGCTACAATTCATCGGGATGCTATTAATCTGTCAGATTTTACACTCATATACATACAGTGACACATGAATGTAGATTACAAGAGATTAATTGATTTGAAGCTTGCTGGCGGATTAAAACTGTGTGTCAGACAGAGACTCGAACTTGAGATCTTTGCCTATCGCGGGATTAGTTGATTTGACTACATGAATCCATTACGGATTTGTACTTCGTTGATTGAGACTACAGAAACACTATATATGTTTGCAGTTGGGTTATAATATTTTATTAGGCTAGCGTAAACAAGGTTCCAGGCACCTTATAGAATTAGGTTTGCCTGTAAGACTAGTCATATATTTGTAATTCGATTTCTGACCCGTAACTCCAGCTTCACTTCGTTTTATGGAGTGGCAAGTTGGGCTATTTGACAGTATAGGATCTAAGCTTTGTGTTAGGTTAGAGTGTTGAACCTCGTCAGCATTTGAATGTGTTCTTCTGGGGAGGAAGGAAAGGGCTGTTTAGCTACCTGTACACTAGATGTGAAGCATTGTGTGACTGGCAGTGGCTGAGGGGGTTGCGTAGTGCGAATTAGCGACGAATTGGCCGCACTTTGACGAAAGACTTTTAACATGAGTGTATTTTAAACTGTTAAATGTGAACTTGGGCGTTGTTATTGCAGAATGGCTGCACGAGTGTAAACACGTTTCTGATTTTCCAGTAGCCACAAGAAGACAACACATACAAGTGAGAAATAAATTTCTGTTTTAATCCAGAAAATTGTGTTCGCATTAGTCATTTTGCAGAGGTGCCCACGTGTAAATTATTTTAGTAAAAACAATGGAAGGGAACCAATGAGACTGTAGAAGAATGTTAGACTTCTTGCTAACAGCTAGACTGCAGGGATTTCGGATCATTATCATCATCATTCGTGACAGTGGTTATACTGGACTGTGAAAAAAATTGGACTGTGTAAAAATTTGGACCTTGTACGGGCTCTGATGACCGCGCAGTTGAGCGCCCCACAAACCAGACATCATTATCATCATCATCTCTCTCTGCTGCCGAGTCAAGGCATGTCGCATCAATGGCCACTGCGCTGTCCGTCCGTGTTGCTCCAAACGTAGTCGCACATTATGTTCAAATGGTTCAAATGGCTCTGAGCACTATGGAACTTAACATCTATGGTCATCAGTCCCCTAGAACTTAGAATTACTTAAACCTAACTAACCTAAGGACGTCACACAACATCCAGTCATCACGAGGCAGAGAAAATTCCTGACCCCGCCGGGAATCTAACCCGGGAACCCGGGCGTGGGAAGCGAGAACGCTACCGCACGACCACGAGCTGCGGACGCGCACGTTATGTCTAATTGTCTTGTGCAAAATATCTCCTTTCCCGGTTTAAGATATATAACGTAGCTCTACGGTGCTGCGTGGTAAAGGTAACAATAAGTCTGTCCTCTTTTACGCTGGCTGGGTACAAGACGTGGCTGTAGGTATCTGTGTAGTCAAGTGAATTATCTGTCAGTCCTCTCCCGCGCTAGTCATGTGTGGCTGCTGATACCCTGCGTTCAGTACGGCCCTCGTGAATTCATCAATTCCATATTCGTGGGATCTAGACCAACGCGAGGTGCAACATTACAGAAGGACAAACCGCCGCCTCGATTGGCCTTGACCCTTCTACAGCCGAATTCAGACACGTGCTAACAGACGATTAGCCTTCTCACGCGACTTGTAACACGACCTTCTCACAGACAACCAACATTCAAATGCGATTTCTGAGTGAGAAATTCGCTCTATACATCTACATCAATAGTCAGCAAGGCACCTAGTGGTGTGTGTCTACTCGCGAATGGCGCGTAGGAAGACTGATTGTCGATAAGCCACTGTATTAGCTCTAATTTCTCGAATTTCCTCATCACGGTCATTTCGAGAGCTGTAGGAGGTAGTAATATGTTGTCCGGACTCTTCCCGGAGATTGTCGAGCATCTCTGTAACGCTCTCGCGCCGATTAATTGATGCCGTGACGAAACGCGACGCACTTCGTTGGATCTTCTCTACCTCTTCTTTCAGTCCTGCTGGTAAGGATCCCATATTTATTAACAACACTCAAGAATCGGTCGAACAATCGCCTTATTTGACATTTCCTTTGTGGATGAGTTACATTTCCTTAATATTCTTCCGATAAATCTCAGTCTAGCATCTGCTTTCCCTACTATTTGTTTTATGCGGCCATTCCACTGAAGGTGGATACTATTGGCAGCTGTTTGTCATCAATATTGTAGTTGCACAGTGGTCTATTTCTTTTCCTATGTATGCGCAATATGTTACATTTATTTACGTTCAGGGACAGGTGCCGGTCCCTGCAACACTAATCAATCTTCTGAGGTCATTCTGCAAAGTGATACTGCCTTCTGGCATTGTTACTTTCTTACAGACAGCCACACCATCTAAGAACAGTCTTAAAGAGATTTTGACGCATTCTACTAGATCATTTATGCACGCTGTAAACCGTACTGTCCTATCACACTTCGCTGAGGTACTCCGGAAATTACCTTTACATCCACCGATTCTGTTCCGTTAATAGCGACGGTTTGAGTTACACCTACAAGGAAGTCTTGAAGGCAGCCTCGTCCGATACTCGACAAACACGTACTCTTCTTCACTAACCTTCAGTGCGGGACGGTGTCGAATGCCTTCCTGAAGTCAAGGAATGCGGCATCAACCGCAACGCCGTTATCTACAGCGCTATGAATCTCATAAAGGAACACAGCAAGCTGAGTTTCACAAGCGAAACGGTACGTAGATGCCTTTACTCTGTCCCTTTGGTCCGTAATGCTACTTTGCATAACCAAGCACGAAGAACTCTTCGTGTTAATTTCCGGTTTTGCTGCATGGCGTCTTCATGGCTAGTAGCGTATTTATTCCATTCTCGTATTTATGTGAATATCCTGATCATTACCTGCAAATGTCTGTAATGTGTTTTGAGTGCCATGATTGTATTTGGTAACAATCATCATTAATAACTTTTTAGTGTGTTTCAGACGTACTTTGGTAATAACAGAGAAATTTTATTTAGGTTAATAGTGACATTACGCCCAGCGGTAACTGTCTCAGTCGATCTACAAGAGTGAAAACATTTAGCGCCAGCTGCTGCCTTCTGGGGAAGAGGCAGGTGCGTGCACAGTCTCAGGTGGCGCGTTCTGCTGTCGGCCCATCCGGCCGTCGGAGCGACTCTAAAGACGCCGTTTGAACTGCTTCCGCGCGCAGTAGCCGCCGAGAAATGTCGGGTCGTAACCCCGTTTGCGATGAAGGCGAGCTGCAGTGAGCCTCGACGCGCCAACAGGGCGCTGGCTCTTACGCGGTAGTGTCCTGAGAAGGGCAGTTGGCGGGCCATTAGAGAGGACAAAAGACTGGAGCGTCTGCAAAGCGTGGCTCTTTTTCTCTACAGCACCGTGACGCAAATAGACCCAAACGTTCGAAAAACCAAGCGGGACTAGAGGAAATGAGGCGAGGCCTTTGAAGTAGAAATTATAAGGAAGAGTCAAATGAAAACGAGACAGACAGAAACGAAGTCATGTGGGTAACATTTACCCTAATAACGCGGGAAATATTGGCGTGAAATAAATGAAAATAGGTATGGATATAGCTTACTGTATAGCAGTCTTTTGTACAAGCCCGCAGTTCGTGGTCGTGCGGTAGCGTTCTCGCTTCCCACGCCCGGGTTCCCGGGTTCGATTCCCGGCGGGGTCAGGGATTTTCTCTGCCTCGTGATGGCTGGGTGTTGTGTGATGTCCTTAGGTTAGTTAGGTTTAAGTAGTTCCAAGTTCTCGGGGACTGATGACCATAGATGTTAAGTCCCATAGTGCTCAGAGCCATTTGAACCATCTTCTGTACAAAACAACAATTCAGACGTCATTGACTAGCATTAATAATGCCCAAGAATCCATTGTGGTCCAAATCACAGGTTGCGAAGTGAAATGTGGTTGCCTCGGACAAAAAAGTTCAAATGTATGTGCAATCTTATGGGACTTAAATGCTAAGGTCATCAGTTCCTAAGCTTACACACTACTTAACCTAAATTATCCTAAGGACAAACACACACACCAATGCCCGAGGGAGGAATCGAACCTCTGCCGGGACCAACTGCACAGTCCATGACTGCAGCGCCTTAGACCTCTCGGCTAATCCCACGCTCGCCTCGGACAGCCACACAGCATGCACAACGAGTGGCCATGTTGTTAACAAGCGAGTTCAGGACTGCCTGGCACCCACTCCTCCTCCAGAACGGTTTTTAACTCTTGAGTGGTTCTGGGTGGAGGGATGGCAATCCCAAGAGCACCCCAAGCGCGTCCAATAGAATTCAGGTCAAGTGATTTAGCCTGCCGAGCCATATTGTGAAAATCCTTGCTTGCCACATATTCATTAACCAATCGGGCGCTATGTGGTTGTCACCCTTAAAAGGTCGCACATAGAGCTCTTGGATCTTCCGCCTATACCTCTGGGCTTTCACGGAACCAGTGCCAAACATATGGAGCGCGATAAGTGTATCGTATCTCCGGGAGGGGACTGCCAAGGGGGAGGTTACCATGAGAAAAAGATTGAATAATCTACGGAAGGATAACGTTCTACGAGTCGGGGCGTGGAATGTCAGAAGCTTGAAAGTGGTAGGGAAACTAGAAAATCTGAAAAGGGAAACGCAAAGGCTCAATATAGATATAGTAGGGGTCAGTGAAGTGAAGTGGAAGGAAGACAACGATTTCTTGTCAGATGAGTATCGGATAATATCAACAGCAGCAGAAAATGGTATAACAGGTGTAGGATTCGTTATGAATAGGAAGGTAGGGCAGAGGGTGTGTTACTGTGAACAGTTCAGTGACCGGGTTGTTCTAATCAGAATCGACAGCAGACCAACACCGACAACGATAGTACAGGTATACATGGCGACGTCGCAAGCTGAAGATGAACAGATAGAGAAAGTGTACGAGGATATTGAAAGGGTTATGCAGTATGTAAAGGGGGACGAAAATCTAATAGTCATGGGCGACTGGAATGCAGTTGTAGGGGAAAGAGTAGAAGAAAAGATTACAGGAGAATATGGGCTTGGGACAAGGAATGAAAGAGGAGAAAGACTAATTGAGTTCTGTAACAAGTTTCAACTAGTAATAGCGAATACCCTGTTCAAGAATCACAAGAGGAGGAGGTATACTTGGAAAAGGCCGAGAGATACGGGACGATTTCAATTAGATTACATCATGGACAGATAGAGATTCCGAAATCAGATACTGGATTGTAAGGCGTACCCAGGAGCAGATATAGACTCAGATCACAATATAGTAGTGATGAAGAGTAGGCTGAAGTTCAAGACATTAGTCAGGAAGAATCAATACGCAAAGAAGTGGGATACGGAAGTACTAAGGAATGACGAGATACGTTTGAAGTTCTCTAACGCTATAGATACAGCAATAAGGAATAGAGGAGTAGGCAGTACAGTTGAAGAGGAATGGACATCTCTAAAAAGGGCCATCACAGAAGTTGGGAAGGAAAACATAGGTACAAAGAAGGTAGCTGCGAAGAAACCATGGGTAACAGAAGAAATACTTCAGTTGATTGATGAAAGGAGGAAGTACAAACATGTTTCGGGAAAATCAGGAATACAGAAATACAAGTCGCTGAGGAATGAAATAAATAGGAAGTGCAGGGAAACTAAGGCGAAATGGCTGCAGGAAAAAGATATGATGGTCGGAAGGACAGACTCAGCATACAGGAAAGTCAAAACAGCCTTTGGTGACATTAAAAGCAACGGTGGTAACATTAAGAGTGCAACGGGAGTTCCACTGTTAAATGCAGAGGAGAGAGCAGATAGGTAGAAAGAATACATTGAAAGCCTCTATGAGGGTGAAAATTTGTCTGATGTCATAGAAGAAGAAACAGGAGTCGATTTAGAAGAGATAGGGGATCCAGTATTACAATCGGAATTTAAAAGAGCTTTGGAGGGCTTACGGTCAAACAAAGCAGAAGGGATAGATAACATTCCATCATAAAAATCACTGGTGGAAGTGGCAACAAAACGACTATTCACGTTGGTGTGTAGAATATATGAGTCTGGCGATATACCATCTGACTTTCGGAAAAGCATCATCCACACAATTCCGAAGACGGCAAGAGCAGACAAGTGTGAGAATTATCTCACAATCAACTTAACAGCTCATGCATCGAAGCTGCTTGCAAGAATAATATACAGAAGAATGGAAAAGAAAATTGAGAATGCGCTAGGTGACGATTAGTTTGGCTTTAGGAAAAGTAAAGTGACGAGAGAGGCAATTCTGACGTTACGGCTAATAATGGAGGCAAGGCTAAAGAAAAATCAAGACACTTTCATAGGATTTGTCGACCTGGAAAAAGCGTTCGACAATATAAAATGGTGCAAGTTGTTCGAGATTCTGAAAAAAGTAGGGGTAAGATATAGATAGAGAGGGGTCATATACAATATGTACAACAACCAAGAGGGAATAATAAGAGTGGATGATCAAGAACGAAGTGTTCGTGTTAAGAAGGGTGTAAGACAAGGCAGCAATTCGCCCTTACTCTTCAATCCGTACATCGAGGAAGCAATGATGGAAATAAAAGAAAGGTTCAGGAGTGGAATTAAAATACAAGGTGAAAGGATATCAATGATACGATTTGTTGATGACATTGCTATCCTGAGTGAAAATAAAGAAGAATTAAATGATCTGCTGAACGGAATGAACAGTCTAATGAGTACACAGTATGTTTTGAGAGTAAATCGGAGAAAGACGAAGGTAATGAGAAGTAGTAGAAATGAGAACAGCGAGAAACTTAACATCGGGATTGATGGTCATGAAGTCAATGAAGTTAAGGAATTCTGCTACCTAGGCAGTAAAATAACAAATGCGGACGGAGCAAGGAGGACATCGAAAGCAGGTTCGCTATGGCAAAAAAGGCATTTCTGGCCAAGAGAAGTCTACTAACATCAAATACCGGCCTTAATTTGAGGAAGAAATTTCTGAGGATGTACGTCTGGAGTACAGGATTGTATGGTAGTGAAACATGGACTGTGGTAAAACCGGAACAGAAGAGAATCGAAGCATTTGAGATGTGGTGCTATAGACGAATGTTGAAAATTAGGTGGACTGATAAGGTAAGGAATGAGGAGGTTCTACGCAGAATCGGAGAGGAAAGGAATATATGGAAAACACTGATAAGGAGAAGGGACAGGATGACAGGACATCGGCTAAGACATGAGGGAATGACTTCCATGGTACTAGAGGGAGCTGTAGAGAGCAAAAACTGTAGAGGAAGACAGAGATTGGAATACGTCAAGCAAATAATTGAGGACGTAGGTTGCAAGTGCTACTCTGAGATGAAGAGGTTAGCATAGGAAAGGAATTCGTGGCGGGCCGCATCAAACCAGTCAGTACACTGATGACCAAAAAAAAAAAAGTGTATCGTGCATAATCCCTGCCCAAATCAGCATACCTCCACCACCATATGTTGTGGCGACGGTATCGTGACCCACGTTCCGTCCATATGAAGACTCGCCCAGATTTAAGTTGTAGACTGTCCAGCTTTCCTACGACAACAGTTGGCGCACGACTCTGTAGCCCATCTCTCCTTAACATTGTGTAAAAAACCGTACGCAACATACATACCCCTCCAGAGATTGTGTGCCTGCGACAACAGGACGAGCTGGCTAATGCCGGTTGTTTGCGTCTCATTTAACATACAGTTGCTTGATTCGAAGGAGGGGACCACACAGCTTCGTCATCGGTCCCATCGGGTTACGGAAGGGTGGGAAATGAAGTTTGCCGCGCCCTTTCGAAGAAACCATCCCGTTTTTTTTTCGTGTGGCGATTTAGGGAAATCACGGAAAACCTAAATCAGGATGGCTGGACGCGAGTCTGAATCGTCGTTCTCCCGAACTCGAGTCCAGGTTTTGCACTCGGTTATAAAACCACTGCACCATCTCGCTCGGTTCAGTTAACATAATGTGTGGGAAGGCTATATAGGCGTTCTTTATTACATGTTACCCTAACAACGATAACACAGAATGATAGTCCAGTCTTTTTTAAGCAGTTATTAAGGAAGAACAAAAATAACAGTTTGTAATCAACATTCTTTTACATTATATTTTCAGAAGATGTGGCGTCACAGTTCGTAAGCATTTGAAGAATGTATGTTTCAATAAGTTAAGTTATTGGGACCTACATTTATTGAATTTCTTACTGTGTGGAGCAGACGAAACCGTTCAAATTTGCTTTCTTGTTGCCTCACTTACTTTTGGCTGAAGTATGGTTAGTCTCTCAAAGGTCATTGTTGGACGGAAGCAAGTACCTTGTTTCACACAGAGATGTATGTGTGTCACTTATATGTATTTTGATCCTGTCACGCTGCTGTTCTTGTAACACAAGTAGCTTCCTCTTGGATGCATCGTACTGATTGCTAAACTGTTATGACTGTCACATTTAGTCATTGTAATATATGACACTCAACAATTATAGGCGTAAGACATTACTCTCTAGATCGTACTGGACCTATCGATGAATACAGCCCTCTAGGCCATCTTTGGTTCAACTAGGAAACAGTAAACAGTTGTAGAATGCTACTGATCATAGCGTTAATGAGGGCTGTTGATATAGCATGAAACAGTTCAGTGTGTGACACATTTTATGATTAAAGATGTAACTTATGTTACCACGTGACAACGGGTAACTGTGTATGAATGCAACGTTTTTTTTTATATTTTGTTCATAACTGGCTATAGTATTCTGTGCTTTGGACATTTACTTCCAGTAACGAATTCCGAATGTTATTATCTGATGCCACTCACTTCATATCGCCTAGCATGACGTTGTAAATGGTTTTATATGAGTGTGTAACATTTTACTCCGTGTCTTTTACATTAACATGTACATCGCTTAACGGGTCTGTGACAATATAATCTTGTATTGCTTTTTATAGATTCTTTCGGTTGATGTATAGCATTTTGATGATTGTCGGTGGACCAAAACTGGTTCCTCAATAAATAAACTTCATCAGCAGCTCTCGGCGCAAAATCATAACATTCTTCATCCTTTTACGCATTTAGGTAATGGCATGTTTTCATATGGTTCTGAAGATGTCTGTAGATTTTAAACAATTTAGGAGCTTATTACACTGGAAACAATAAACAGAACTTCTCCTTGACAACTCTAGCATTCGCTGGCTAGTGAGAAATCTGTGCGGCTTTGCACTCGGTTATAAAACGCCTGCCCGCGATCTGGCTCTTTGCTGGTCCTGCTAAAGCCATGTTATTCCTTTATTAAGGTTATTTTATTGTAATCACTTGCTGCGAATAGTATGTCATCCACTGTTGCGGTTGTTGCTGTGACCCATTTTCTGTTACGTTTCCCGGAAATTTGATTTGTAACCGAAACGTGTAATCGCCAATAAAATAATTTCTTTTTCGCGACTTTAGCTGTTACATTTTATCTATCAGAATCACTGTGTCTAGTCCTTGCGAGGAAAACTCATTTTGCTAACATCCAACATGGGTAACGGCTGGAAGCATTCATTATTCAAAGTTTGAGTTCTACTGTGTTCCTTTATTCACAGTGATAGACATATCTTCATTAAGAACGTAACATTACAATTATTCTCTAAAGGAACTAAAAGAGCACACCTCATACACATTTCACAGCTATCACTGAATCGAGTACCGATTGCCCAGCTGTGACACGCTGGGAACTAATAATGGACTATCGTACGCCTCGAGCGATCATGATGTCCTGCTCTAGCATGTCAATTAGCGAATTTAATTTTATAAGCTTTTGAGGCAAGATATCAAATAGCAAAAAAAAATTACGGCAACAGGAAACTGGCAGCTGAAACTATTAGTCATTACTTGTTCTGTATGTAATGTAAATATATCTTATCAGTTTAAAAATGTCTTAATTAAGCTTCCGATATTTTTTTGTCAAAATCTTTTCAAAAGACACCTGTGTTCTCTACAACTTGAATTCATTACTTCTTATTTCTTTTTGTCTCCCAGCAGTCCATAATATCGTTCCTACACACTGCTTTTCTCTAACGTTAAATGACGGTCATCCCCTTTTATTGCAAGTAACATGTCAAACTCCTTAATATAAGGCAACTAAAAAATGACTTTTATATTCTTATTTTCTCTTTTTACTTATTATCCATTCCCATTTCCCATCATCTCCTACCCTTTTCACACCATTTAGTTCAAAATACATTTCTAATGCTTGTAATGCTGTTTGAACACAAATTTATTTTCGCTGTGAACCGAGTTTTTGATGGTTTGGAATGGAAGGATGGGATTTTATTAAATGCCGAGGTTGAGATGAAAATAATTTATTGAAGAATTCATTAGTGCCAGTTATGTCGCAGGCTACAGTGGAGATTCCTTCGTGGCTGTGTTCACCAGCTTGGGAGGCGACACCAGGCACCACCGATCACCCAGTAATGGCCGCAGACGTCTTCCTGTAACTGAGACCAGTATAAGCACCAGGGCTCTCTTACAACCTTTTGATTTCTATACACAACGCAGTCTGCCTTCGGCAGTGACACAGTGCGGACCGTGTTGCCTGCCGGCCGCGCTGTGGTGCGCGCGCCTGTTTGTTTACGCCGGAACAGCTTCGCGTGTGCGGTGTTGTGAGTCTAGAACGAGATGGCACACTCGTACAGAAAAACGATTTTGAATCAGTTTTGCGAACGACTATACACGACCAAAGGCACACGAAATTGAACGTTTCTTCAGAGAAGAGGTAAAAATCGATCCACAGGAAATCGTGGGAATCAATTTATCGCTCGTTTCAAGCGTCGTCTATGTCAAGCTTGTTGACGAGGCTGATCACCGAACGGGTATCGTTTCTGTCATGCCGACGGGAATGTTGGTGCGGTTACAGTCGATCACGCGGGAATGGGGATCCGCACTATACGAGTCTTCGAACTTCCGTTTGAGGTCCCGTCTGAACTTGTTACCGACGCCTTTCGACCATACGGTACAGTTCTATCCCATGTGGCCGAAAAATGGACGAGTTTTACCACGTACCCCGTTTTAAATGGGGTGAGACAAATACGGATAGAACTGCGCAAGCACGTCCCCTCTTATTTGTACATAGGAGGTTGTCGAGCGATTATAATCTATGATGGGCAACCTCGCACTTGCTCGGGGTGCGGGAAAGAACGTCACGTCCGCTCGGAATGCCTCCAGCGACGTTTAGTGCAAACTCCACGGGATGACGTTCAGTCACCACAACCAACGACTGTCTTACCGTTGACCTTTGTGGAAGCCCTGAGAGGCGACGTGAAGGAGACTTCCGATGGGCACCAGCAGCTGCCCCCTATAGAGAACATGGACACCAACGGTTCCACCACAGCAGACACAGGACATCACAGAAGAGATGCAGCTGACGGCCGCTCCAGGCTCATCCGTGGTGGCTGCCAGTGCTTCCACCGAGAGCGTGATAGGCCAGGCCCAAGACGGAGGATACGCAACCCCAACAGCCGATGCGGAAGCAAGGCAACGGAAACAGCGTTCGCCGAAGAGAAGAAAGAAGCGTCGACTGACTTCTGCTGACGATAGCCATAGTCCCGAGGGGACAGTGGACGACAACGACAGTATCGACCTGAGACCAGTGGATTCAACAGATACCGAGATGACGATGCAGGAACTACACAGCGACGATAACTTCAACCCTCCTTCTGGTGACCGGAAGGCGGAAGTGGAGATGACAACTGTCCAACTTCAGAGCGATGACACCGTTACCTCCCATCCTTCGACCAGTTCCGGAAATATGCTGGGGGACTGGGCGCAAGAAATGGACCAACAGTAACAGGATGAAAATACGAACGCGACGATTGAGGACAGTCCTGGCCAGAGGCCGGGAGGGGTCGGGAAATGTTGACCAACTTAGGTGTGTTGAGGAGCGCCGGGGGTGCAGATGGACGCTTAATGACACCGCCCTACAACTGATGAACACAAGCCAGGCGTACCGCATTGCCACGATAAACATTAATGGCATACGGACACCGCTTAAAATTCAAATGCTGAAAGATATGATACGCGCTGCGGACGTGGATATTGTACTCCTACAAGAAGTGCGTTTCACATCGCCGCCGGAGTTCTACGGTTACGAGGCACATTATTCAGTGCACGATGAAAGTGGATGCGGTGTGGCGATTCTCACCAGGGAAGGAATAGAAGTGGAGGACGTCAGGTCTCTCCCTTCGGCACGCGGCATAGCGATCACTGTCGACGGCGTTCGTTTCATCAATTTATACGCACCATCTGGCTCCACAAAACGAAGAGAAAGGGCGACTTTTTACACCGAAGAGATAGCACCGTTGTTCGCTGGACGCTTTGATAACTATATAGTGGGCGGCGACTTTAATTGTGTCGTCGACAAAAAGGACCAAGTACCTCATTATGTGCCATGCATGGAACTGCGTGCGTTGATTACCGAAATGGCGCTTCTGGATACCTGGGAACTGCAGCATGGTGACAGACCGGGCTATACGTTTGTCACGAGACACTCGGCGAGTAGACTTGATAGAGTGTACGTGACACGAGCTCTACGGACGACGATACTGGATGCCGAAATCTGGCCAGCGGCTTTTACGGATCATATGGCGTACGTCTGTACGATGTCACTAACGCGTCAGAAGATATGGCGGAGTAAAGGTCACTGGAAAATGAATTGTGCACTTTTACGTGACACTGAATGTCACCGGTCGATAGAGGCGGCCTGGGAGACCTGCGTTCGCCGCCAACGAGCATACACCTCGGTTCTCCAGTGGTGGATTAAATGCGCAAAACCAACGTTACGGAGAACGTTGATACGATACGGGCAGGACAAATCGCAGTGGAACCGCACAACGGCTGATTTTTATTTTACAGCCCTGAGGGAGCTGATGACCCAACAACCATCGCCGGAAAGGCACACGGCCATGCACAGGATAAAAGCCAAGTTATTACAGCTGATGAGACTAAGAATGGAAGATATAATGGTCCGGGCGAGATTGGCGGACACAGTTGCTGCCGAAACCCCCTCCATGCACCACGTGGTACGTGAACGCCAACGACGACGCAGGACATTGATCAGGGAACTAATCTCTGAAACTGGCCAGCAAGTTGTGCACCAACGTGATATTGCGCATGTGTTTACCGACTATTTCCGCCAGTTGTATGGACCTGTACATGTGAACCACGAGACACTACATGATGTCATCTCGGAAATGCCAGATAGAGGACCACCACTGGATGCAGAGACTTTCATCACAGCGATAACAGGGGACGAGCTGACAGACGCAATTGCCAGGGGGGCTCCGAACAAGTCCCCAGGACAGGACGGCTTCCCAATTGAATTTTACCGCGCCTTTGCATACCTCATGGGACGGACCTGGATTCAGATGTACAACGAACTCCTGTTACCGCAGACTGAGATACCTGCCGAATTCACGGAGGGTATCATCATCCCAATACCCAAACCACGCGGTGGCAGAAATCCAGGAGATTATAGACCACTCACTCTCTTGAACTGCGACTATAAGATTTTCGCGCGCATCCTTGGGGCTCGCCTGCGGTCTTCACTTTCTGATAGACTCCTCATAGATCAAACTTGCCTCGGCGGTAAGAGCAACGTACATACGGCGCTCAGTGACTACCGAGATATCATCGCATTAGCAGCGGCATGCCGAGGGCGTGGGGCACTCGTCGCTATTGACTTCGATCATGCATTCGACAGAGTGGATCATACCTTTTTGCATGCGGTGATGGGCAGATTGGGAATCCCACAGGCCTTCATCCTAGTGATCATGCGACTGTTACACGGCGTACGATCAAAGGTCTCGGTGAATGGGCGGGGCACTGACTACATTGTTATTTCAAGGTCAGTTCGTCAAGGTTGCCCCCTTTCGATATTTTTGTATGCAATGGCTTTGGAACCCTGTCTATATGGTCTCCGAAGACGGTTGGAGGTCGTGCCGTTGCCACAACTGACCTTTCATTGCCGCGCTTATGCTGACGATGTGATGCTGGTGGCACGGACAGGCGAAGAAGTACGTACGGCGTTGGCATGGATACAGCGATACGGGATGGCGGCAGGAAACGTGCTAAATCTACAAAAATCACGCTGCATGAATGTCGGTCGAGGATTACAACCGGGGGAGGAAGGCCCGCTCATCTTAGTTAAGACCATAAAATGCCTGCACGGATGTGCAGCGGACAGCAGCGGATAACTACCGACGCATATTGAAGCTGATGCGGACAAAGGTGCTGTTCCAGAAATTAAGAGCGTTGGATATGATTCAGAGGGTGACCTATGTTAACGTATACCTAGCACCGAGACTCACTCACGTAGCGTATGTCCTGCCTTTAACGCGCACAGTGGCATCACGGATACAAGCAACTTTCGGAACCTACGTGAGTGTGGGACACCTGTTTAAGATCCGATACACAACGCTTACGCTACCACCTGGAGAGGGTGGACTTGGTCTAGTGAACGTATATGAAAAGGCACGGGCGTTATTCGTCAGTACGATTTTCCGACAGTGGCGCGGTCAATTTCGCAATATCTCGGGTGCGTTGGCCGATGTACTAGCGCCCACTTCAATGCTGCCCCCAGTCGATGTGGGCCATATTTCATCGAAGCTGTCACATTTCAAGTCTTTTTTTTTTTTTGGAGCTTAGCTATGTCAGAGATTCCTTCCCAACAACACGACTACCGACGACGCGAGACGTATACCAACTCTTACTGCGCCGGTGCCCCAGGAATACCCTGGAAAAGAAGCACCCAGACAAGAACTGGCGACAGATATGGCGCGTTATACGGAACGTTTACCTCCCAACATCGGTACGCTCAACATGGTATGTGGTGATAAATAGGAAGTTCGCAACGAATCAACGGCGGCACGCGATTCATTTGGCAGACACTCCACTATGTTTAGGCTGCGCAACAGTGGACACTGATGAACATCGTTTAGCATGTAGTGGGACGGCTCCAGTGTGGCACTTGGCACAACAGATATTGGCGTTCCTGTTACGCTCCGCCCCTCACACAATTTCATCAGACACACTTTTTTTTCCCCCAAGAATCTTATTTCCCAGTCCAAAAAACCAATGCAGTGACATGGGTGCGGGGAATGGTGGTGGGCTACGTGTATAACGAATCGGAAAAGGACAAAATTGATTTTTGGCATTTTCTCCTGGATGGACACACGAAGCTGCAACAGCATAAGAAAAATAGGCAAGACTTCGCTAATTACTTGCGACTTACATTTACGGACCCGCCGGCCAGATGGGGTGTGACGGGTGAGAGATGAGATAGACGAAGAAGCCGAGATAGACATCGATCACACTTACGGACCCTTAGTTAATTTCGAGAAGACGACCCAGTCTTACACCAACGTCTGGAGAACGAGTCGATAGATGGCTCTCTTGCTCTATCGAACGTCGGGTCGTGAGCAAGTGTCGCCCCAGACACGAATTTCATTTCATTGCTACAGGAGCATGTTTCTTTTGTATTTGTACTATCCGCAATTGTCTTCATGTCTTTCATTTGAGCATTTTCAGTTTTATTCATTTCCTTAATTAATTAAGTTTCTAATTAGCCACTATTTGTCAACATATGGACTTTGTAGACACTATTTATGCGATAGTACAACAACATGTATGTCAGCAAAGGTGGTAAGCCTGACATTGGATACAAACAATAAAAGAAAAAAAACAAAAAAAAAAGTTGGTAGAGCATTTGCCCGCGAAAAAAAGGGGTAGCGTCAATAAAAAATAAATAAAAAATAAATAATAAGAAAAAAAGTAAAAAATAAAAAATAAAAAAAGTTGGTAGAGCACTTGCCCGAGAAAAAAAATAAATAAATAAAAATAAAAATAAAAAAGGTGGATAGAGCGTCTGCCATGTAAGCAGGAAAAAAAAATTTAAAAAAAAGGCGGTTCAGGCGCTAAGTCCGGAACCGCGCGACTACTACGAAAAAAAAAAAAGTGGTAACGTGCTTGCCTCCCGTGCAGCGGACCCGGGTTCGGTTCCCGGCGGGGTTGGAGATTTTTCTCTGATCGTGGACTGGGTGTTGTGTTGTCCTCATCATCATTTCATCCTCATCACCGGCACGCCAGTCGCCCAGTGTGGCGTCGACTGAAATAAGACTTGCACTTGGCGGCCGAACTTACCCGAATGGGGTCTCCCGGCCAACAATGCCATCCGATCATTTCTTCAGACAACACAACGTCTGCGATGAATATCAAAACATTCGAGACTTTATATCAAAGATATTTTGGAAAAACTTTACGTCTGAAATTCCATAATTGCAGTATTAATAAATGTATACAGCCTTTCTAAAGGGACCTCTCTAACATCGACAGATTCTCATTTAATAAACAAATGTAAAACTGACTCCAATTTCGACCGTTACTCGAAAGGTTAACTCTAATCAAGTGATAAAAAATCAAATTAAAAAGTGAACATCAATAATTGACATTCGTTCAGCAAGTTTCCACCTTAAAATTATCACAATCAAGTAAATTCCAGACTTTTCAGTTTATTCTCAACGATGAGAGTAGCCCCATAGAAATAACGTACATTACATGTAAAAGCTATTAACTCCAACGATCACAAGAGCAAAACACAACACAGGTCAGTTCCCACATTGCCTCCTTAACGTTACAGTGCTAAGCGCTGTGCTTCCTCAATGCCAAAGCGTCTTCAGCCCGACCTAGGTATTCCTCGCGCAGCGGAACTTACAAGGGGAGGCCGCCAATTGTGAAATTCAGATTCAATTAATACTGCGCATGATAAAAGCTCATGGCCAGAGGTGTAATGTGGCAAAGCACCAAGATGCACTTCTCAGCCGTTGTCGAGAAAATCGACAGTTAAAATAAACCGTTGCGGTGAAATGCTCTCTATGGTTAATAGTTTTACACAGCGTCGTGGCGCAGCGGTAAGCGCTCGGTTTCGTAATCCAAAGGTCGCCGGATCGAATCTCGCGCCAGGCAATTTTTTTTTTTTTTTTAGTATTTGTTATTCAAATGTGTCTATACACACACACACACACACACACACATATATATATATATATATATATATATATATATATATATATATATATATATATATATATATATATATAATTCCCGGCAATCAGTTGCAACAATTATGCATATAATAAGTTGCTGAAGGTCGTTTGTCGTGGAAAAACTGGCGACTTCGAACATCATTATGTTTTCCGCAAACAAAGTTGTATTTCACAAGTGTTATTAATTGTCTTCATAATGTTAACCACGTATAGTTAACGGAAGACGTAGAAACGATATTCCGAAACGAATACGTATAGCGTAAGTCAAACGTACGAATTAGAACAGAGACCCCACGAACACAAATTTGCTGTGGCAGGTATGAAATATAAGCTCCGTTACGCGCTCGTTACACTTGAAGGACAGATGTTGAATGGGCCGAAACGAGCCGCCGGATAAAAGCGTAGTTGCCTCCTAACTTCGTAAGAAGGTAGATGCGGTCCCTAGCGCAACTTATAACATCGTCGAAAATCAATGCGGACGGGAGAGCTGGTGCACCCTGTTAAACAAACGGAAAAATGGAGGCGGTACAATTGGAGAGTGATCCGCCTTCACCAAAATGCATAAGCAATTCATTAATAGTTTATATATATATATATATATATATATATATATATATATATATATATATATATATCAATTACAAAAAACTAATAATAAAAAAAAATGTTGCATGGCGCGAGATTCGATCCGACGACCGACCTTCCGATTACAAACCCGAGCGCTTACCGCTGCGCCACGACGCTGTATAAAACTATTAACCGTAGAGAGCATGTCACAGCAACGGCTTCTTTTAACTGTCGATTTTCTCGACAACGGCTGAGAAGTGCATCTTGGTGCTTTGCCACATTACACCTCTGGCCATGAGCTTTTATTATGCGCAGTATGAATCGAATCTGAATTTCACAATTGGCGGCCTCCCCTTGTTAGTTTGGAACACTTTCACCCTTCGAGTAGAGTCCTCGCAGGATACTGTGTCCGGTAGATGCACTGACAGCATGGCATGCGAAGGGTGAGTGGTATTGGTGGGGTCTATGAACAGGTGCTGTAGGGAAATGTCGAACGCTGAAGGGGAAGTGCTGTTCTAAACCGAAGCGTACACTTAGCATTTATCGTAAATATTAAGCAGCCCCCACGACCACACTTGCGTGGTGACCATCCAGAAAGGTCTTTCACCCCTGCCTTCATTAGTATCATAAACTAATTCTACCAAAAATGTAGCTATTTATTTTCACCTGGCCTGTTAACTATTTGTAACTTTCAGAGGAGTGTCACGAGGGGTGAATTTTGAATAAAATCTACACATTTACCTTGCGTCCATGTTAAAATTCACTCCTTTTGCCAAAACACAGAGGATTTTACAGTCTCTCCTCACTAACATGTTGTGAAGACGCAATTGCGAGAGAATTCTGGAACAGTGGATTATTATGTGAGGAACTGAGGAAAAGTAAGGTCAGTAGCTTCTGAAAAAGCACATGCTCGGTACTAAATAAACGTGTAATCTCTTCACTTATAATGTTACAAAACCCACAGCATTTCTCGTTTCACCAGCTATCGATGGCTCTTAAAAATTACATTCTTTCATCGAAGAGGTCTGTAGTTAGTGGAAAACAAAGTAGATAATGAAGTTTTGCATTATAACCATATGGCAAAATACTCTCCTCATTGCATGCTATTATTTGCCAAAATTTCGATATCTCAAACCGTTTATGAAATGTGAAGAATGTTGCGGATGTTTCACTCTGGCTTTATAGCTGGCGCAGAGAGCTCGCAAATGAGTGTGCTACGTCAGATCAATTTTCTCGAGATTGATGAAATATAGGGACCTCTCTTCCCGAGTCTAAAGAAAAATTCAATGTGTTAGCTAAACCTGATACGCATGAACATGCTGGCAATAGGCAGCAAACGCAAAATCATAGCGACCCCTATTTTTCATTCAAACCTTTTTCTAATTTCGGGTAATGTCTTACTTACACTTAAATATCACAATAACTACGACCATTAACGAAATTATAGGCACATGATAATGAAACTGACAGATAAAGCTACAAGTAGAGCAAAAATAATTTTTTTACCGAATAATTGCTGTAAGATCGTTTGAGACAAATTACAGGACGTGCGCCTTGATTCTGTCACCGCCGACCGGCCGAAAGGGGGACAAACACTATCGACCTTCTCTTTCCGAACAAACGAATGAACTTGCCAAGCGGTTTCAACGAAAATTGATCACTGCACATTTGTCACCTTGTCTGAAACCACCGTTTTATTATTATTATACTACTTTAGCATGAAAAAACCGCTGCTGTTGTAAGACAGACATATCTATTAGTACACTGAGCTACGTCTGCGAATGCAGTGCATTGAGCAGTCTCTTACAGCGTTCAAAGCGACAGACGGCGTGGACAATGTGGCCCATGACTGTAGGAGATTGTGACATGTGTGGTAATTTATTTCTTTTTCTGTATTGATGGGATCGTTGACAGTGAAATTAAGTGTACATGAAGTTATTGTAACTTAGATTTGAGTTTGTGTTACTGCTTTTATGTGTGCGGGGTAGCCGCACGGTCTAGGGCGCCTTGTCACGGTCAGCGCGGCTGCCCCCGTCGAAGGTTCGAGTCCTTCTAGGGGCATGGGTGTGAGTGTTGTACTTAGCGTAAGTAAGTTAGATTAAGTAGTGGGTAAGCTTAGGGAGCGATGATGTCAGCAGTTTGGTCCCATAAGACCTTACCACAAAAAATTTCGAAATGAAACCATTGGGGCAGTACATAGTTTTGATACAAAATTTATTAAATTTTAGGCCCATTTTTGCTCGTTATTAAGAACTATAATTTGTTTTAGATATTATAAGTTAATGGAAGTTTTGAGCTGTGAGACTGTGGCTAGGAAAAATACGAATTTACTCCCTAGTATATCACATGAAACTGTATGTCCTATGACTGCAAAGCGAAACCACTTCCTTTAAACAATTAAATGTTTTCTTTTTGCCTCTTCTTCTTGTATTCGTTGCTTTCTGTGATAATAAAGGTTAATTATATGAAAAAAACTTATTTTTTCATATTGATGAAACTCAAAAATTAAGACAGCTGTGTTCTAAAGGAGTAGCATAACAGCGCTAAATATCCCTAGACACCAATTACGCTAGATAACAAATCAGTATACCAGCCTAATGGAGCGTGGTGCATTACATTAGGGAGCAGTCCAATTAGGCAACAAAAGAGTCTTATATTAGTACTTGTAATGTAATGAAGTCCAACGCTGGCAAATAGTATCAAAGGATGCGTCGAATGCACGTTATCACAAATTACAAAATCGGGTCTTTGCTCACACTCAATGTAGATATTTGTAAATAGACTTCCTCGTGTATTTCACTACAATACATAAGGCTTGTAACGGTTTCACAGGCACAGGCGGCACATGCACTGATGCTAATGTTCCCTACAGCGCGTAAAACGCCGGAAAAACAAGTATGAACAAGAATCGCAAATACAGTCTTGCTCGACAAGCACGTTTGCGTAAAATCTGTAATCACGTTGCGCCACAACAGTGTAACACGTGACTGGAGGACTCTTATAGTAATGAACAGAGAGAGGGTGAGAATAATGACCCACGGCTTGCTGTCAGCCTCACGACAAACAGAATAACAGCATTACCGTTCGACAAACAACGTGAGCCGCACCCAGTGCTAGCATGTGGCATCAGACACAGTCAACACTTACCTCGTGCCACATCCGTTGATGGTGCACGCGTTCCACCACACAAAGTCCGTCGTTAATCCGTAGTGTCTGTTATCCAGGTGCTTCCAAAGAATTCTAGTCCTAGAATGAAATTGTCACTCTACAGCGGAGTGTGCGGTGATGTGTAACTTCCTGGCAGATTAAAACTGTGTGCCGCACCGCGACTCGAACTCGGGACCTTTGCCTTTTACGGCCAAGTGCTCTATCAATTGAGCTTCCCAAGTACGACTCACGCCCCGTCCTCACAGCTTTAATTCCGCCAGTACCTCGTCTCCTACCTTTCGATTCTAGTCCTGGTCGCTGCACAAGCAATATCACCTCTCATCACTATAACAGAATAGCTCCAAACCAACAGTGAATCCTTGTCGAAACAGCGAAATCAAGGTGACTATGGCGACGACGTTAACTCACTCATTCAGAGTGATTCTGTGTGCACGTCTGTAAAGTTATTCTGGGTTGATATAGGTTCCCTTTTGTTGGTGCCCAATTATGAAATAACCTGGGCTGAGTTACATTGTTGTCTAACACATATGTGGATTTGTTTGGGATAAGTTTTTTATTATTAGTCTACTGTTTGCATTTTGAGTAAGAGTCTTACTGTATGTGTATATGGGTGGAATATTGTTTCTTTTTTGTGTGAAGATATTTTGTATCAAACACGGTAATTGTAACTTGTATGCTTCTCCATGATATATGAGTGATAACAAGAGATATTTAAAATAAGCCCGCAGTACCACAGCTATTCATCCCATACCCCATTCCACCCAGGTCCTACAGGAAAATTTAATCGGAAATGTGCAAGCATTATCGTGCGATTCGAGTTTTATTTCAGCTTCATTGTACTCTAAAGTACTGCAACAACTTTGGTACTATATGAAAAAGGAGTTAATAAAAGCTTGCCGTTATTTTACTTTTATTTGATATTAATGCTGGAAAAATGTTACAAAGTTTATAATCGACATATTATACCATTAGAACATAATAATTAGAACAAATGTATAGATTTAGAATACAAGGAAATATTATAGACTGCTTCACTTTTTGCGAATTCTTTCTGTTTGTACGACGTAAGTATTGGTTACACTTTGTGCGCCTTGTTACAGTTCTTATATTGCAGTGCCTATATTGATATACTGCCAAATAGGTCATCCATTGTGGGTCAGTGATCATATCTATCGTATTGCTTCACCGGATCTGGTTTTGGATGAGGTTTGTATATTTTTGCCTTTTTTTTTTGTGCCTAACTCATCATCTAAGAGAGCCTCGAACTCTGTCTGGACAAGACAATGCCACTGCCGAAAACATCCTTAATTTAAGAAAATCCATAATTCTCTTTTTCGTAATCTGTTTTTCACTGTAGTGCTCTCTGAAACCAGCAGCTGACAGCTGAAAGATCTACGAAATGCAATAAACACTGACAAAACGACTCTAAAATCAGACTCCCCCAACGCAGAACAAATCTGATCTTCTGTTAAGGCTGCACATAAAGAAGTAAATGTTCAGCAAAGCCTTCCCGTAAAACATACGCAGAAAGCAGTGATACGGAGACTGCACACTCTTGTCTATTAGAGGCTACGGTCTTGTAGGAAACACGTAACGCGTAGAATCGTAGGAGAAAGTGGGGTACAGTGGCCACTCTAAAGGAAACTGAATTTTCACAGAACTATGTTTATCGATAGAACTTACCACCTATGCTTTCTGAATATACGTATTACAAGGTACCACATCAAATATTTAAGTGAAAACTGAAAAAATATATAGGAGCTATAAGCATTTCGCTGAAGGCTTACAAGGTGGCCACTTCTCCCTCTCTATGGGGGTAATGTGGTCATTTCCATCGCAGTAGGATACCATGTTTGTACTTCTGATTTTCAGACATGCTTTCTAGGCATCTTGATGTCCTAGTACCTGAAACAATACCAAGCGCCTTAGCCAGATGGTTTTCAATTGTATTATTGCATTAGGTCACATAGAACGGAGACGGTTTAAAATAATATAAATGAATTCAGGCTGTAGCTTTTTATATAAAAGGCGGTTGGAAGTAAATCTGACCTGAAGTATTATGCGCGATATATAGAAATCACTAATCCTTACTAGGGTAAACAACTTGGCCACTTCTCCCGGCGAGTAATGCGGCCGCTTCTCCTGGCGGACACCGTGTCGGCATTGGTAGTTCACAGACGAAATTATCAAAAATAGTCCAAATGGCTCTGAACACAATGGGGCTTAACATCTGAGGTCATCAGTCCCCTAGAACCTAGAACTACGTAAACCTAACCAACCTAAGGAAATCACACACATCCATTCCCGAGGCAGGATTCGAACCTGCGACCGTAGAGGTCACGTGGTTCCAGACTGAAGTACCTAGAACCGCTCGGCCACACCGGCCGGCGACGAAATTATCGAACAGAAATAAACAACAAGGAACTGCACGCACAGTCCAAAAGACTTTGTTGAAACTCTGATACGGTAAAAAAGTATTCCTCTGAATATAAGTGAGGTAACAAAAATACTATAGCTTACTAACATTACATCAGATGACTGAAAAATCAGAAAAGCTTTTACTAAAATATAACTGAAGAAATTTCCTGTGTCAACCTCACTGACAACAGCGATGGTGCATATTAGAACTAGTCCGACCACTCCTCGGTATGCAGCCGCTGCTGCAAAAAATACGGAATGGCCCCTTTGAGGCTCTGGTCACTTTAACGCACCTTCCCCTACTACTAGAAATTTAATGCAAAATTACTACGCATGGACATGACACAATTAATCACTGTCTATAACACACCATCAATATTCCTTTCCAAACAACAATACCAACAGATCGCCGAAGCATGTCAATTTAACGTAATTAAGAGCTACTGATCATGCGACGACATGACACTTTCATCTTGATAAAACACAAGTGCTGCGATATATTGATAGCGAGTGGCAGAATAAACAAGAGAAATACATATCACAGAACATACATAATCGTATCAGATCGGTTCAAGGAAAGATAGTAATAAGGCACACAAAAAACGAAACCGCACGATCATGAAGTTACGCTGGAAACGCTATGGGAGGAATCTCACAAAGTTCTTAATTGACCTCCACACTACAAACACCGCTTTGAAAATCTGAACAACAATCCTCAGCCGCTACTCCTAAATTGAACAGCCTGCACCAATAATCACGTTTATCACACGTGGCACTAATTTTACTGTTAAAAAAAATCTGAACATCAAAGTACAATGTGCACAGTTCGGAAGGCAGGCAGGCAGACACACAATTAGATGACAGAAGGCATGTGATACCTCCTAACATCGTGTTGGACCCTCTTTTGCCCGACTTTATGCTGAAACTCAACGTAGCATGGAGTCAAAGAGTCTCCTGCAGAAATACTGATCCATGCTGCCTCTATAGCCGTCCATAATAGCGAAAGTGTTGTCGGTTCAGCAATTTGTTCACGATCTGATCTCTCGGTTACGGTCCATAAATCTTCGATGTGATTCATTTCGGGCGATGTGGACGGCCAGATCATTATTTCGAACTGTCCTGAATTCTTCAAGCCAGTTGAGCACAATTGAAGCCTGGTGACATGGCGCATTGTTATTTGGTAACATGAAGTCAGTGAAAGGCTGCAAATGGTCTCCAAGTAGCCGAACATATTTCTCGTCAATTATCGACTCAGCTGGGCCAGTGGACCAACCCATTCCATGTAAGCACAGCCCGCACCATTACTGAGTCACGACCTGCTTGCACAGTGCCTTGTAGACAACTTGGGTCCATAGCTTCGTGGGGTCTGCGCGGCACTAGAACGCTAACATCTGTTCTTACCAAATGAAACCGGGACTCATCTGAACACCCCAAGGTTTTCCAGTCGTCTTGGGTCCAATCGATATGGTCACGATCCCAGTAGAGGCGCTGCAGGCAATGTGCCGTTAGGAAAGACACTCGCGTCGGTCGTCTGCTGCCATAGCCAATTAACGCCAAATTTTGCCGCACTGTCCCAGTGGATACATTCGTCGTACGTCCCACATTGATTTCTGCGGTTATTTCAAGCGGAGTCGCTTGTCTGTTAGTACTAACAATTGTACGTAAATGCCGTTGCTCTCGGTCGTTAAGTGGAGGCCGTCAGCCACTGCATTTTCCGTGGTGATAGGTACTGCCTGAAATTTGGTATTTTCGCCACACTCTTGATACTTTTGATCTCTGAACATTAATTCACTAACGATTTCCGAAATGGAATGTCCCATACGTCTAGCTCCAATTACCATTCCGCGTTCAGAGTCTGTGAATTCCCGTCGTCCGGCCTTAATCGCGTCGAAAACATTTGCACATGAATCACCTGCTTATAAATGACATATCCGCCAATACGGTGGCCTTTTATAGGTTGGTACGTGATAGTATCGCCATCTGCAAACGTGCCTATCGTTCTCCAGTCACCTCAGTGTAAACGCAAGATTGGATACTCTGCGAAGAAATTTACCTAAAGCTAGTTCCCACTCGCCACAAAATACATGAAATGAATAAAAGTTGATTAACACACTAAACACGCTATTAGGGAAATGTGATTAATCTGGAATCAATCTAATATAAAACATAGTTCCCAAGCAGTGCCCACTTGCTGCTGATGTCACAACAGACGGAGACGAGAATCGACTGCCGACTCTGATAACTGTTAAGGTGTCTTTAACTTGCACTTAAAGACCAGGCAGCTCCACGGTGCAGGGAAGCAGAGACTGAATGCCTGCTTGAAAAATGCGAAGATATAGAAACCGAAATGGTTGAAGGAAAGATTGACTCAGCATATATGAAAGTCAAGATAACCTTCGGTGAACTTAAAAGCAAGGTTGTTAGCATTAAGAGTGGCAAGGGAATTTCACCGTTAAATGCAGAGGAGGGAGCGGATATGTGGAAAGAGTACATTGAAGAACTCTATGAGGGGGAAGATTGGTTTATTGCGATAGAAGAAGAAACAGGTGTCGATTTAGAACAGATAGGGGTCCAGTATTAGAATCAGAACTTAAGTGATCTTTGGAGGACTTAAGACAAAATAATGCAGAAGGGATAAATAACATTTCCTCAGAATTTCTAATATCATTGGGGGAAGTGGTAACAAAACGACTGTACACGTTGGTGAATAGAATGTATGAATCTGCCGATATATCATCTCCCTTTCGGAAAAATATCATCCGTACAATTCCGAAGAGTATTATAGCATAATCAGCCTAACAGCCCTTGCATACAAATTGCCGACAAGAATAATATACAGAAGAATGAAAAAGAAAATTTAGGATGTGTTGATAACCATCAGATTCGCTTTAGGAAGGGTAAAGGCACGAGAGAGGCAATTCTGACGTTGTGGTTGGTAACGGAAGCAAGACTAAAGACCTGGATTTGTCGACCTGGAAAAAGCTTTCGACAATGTAAAATGTTGCAAGATGTTCAAAATACTGAGAGAAATAGGGATAAGCTATAGGGAGAGACGAATAAAATACAATGTGTAGAAGAGCCAAGAGCAAAAAGGGAATAATAAGAGTGGACGACCAGGAAGTGCTCAGATTAAAAAGGTTTTAAGACTTGGGTGTAGCCTTCCACCCCTACTGTTCAATCTGTATATCGAAGAAGTAAGGATGGAAATAAAAGAATGTTTCAAGAGTGGAATTAAAATTCAAGGTGAAAAGATGTCAATGATACGACTTGTTGATGACATTGCTATCGTGGCTGAAAGTGAAGAAGAATTGCGTGATCTGCTGAATGGAATGCACAGTCTAATGAATGCACAATGCGGATTGAGAGTAAATCGAAAAAGAAAGCAATGAAAAGTAGGGGAAATGGGAAAAGCGAGAAATTTAACATGAGAATTGATGGTCACGAAGTAGATGAAGTTAAGGAGTTCTGCTACCTAGGCAGCAAAATAACCAGTGACGGACAGAGCAAGGACGATATCAAAAGCAGAGTGGCACTCGCAAAAAATGGCATTCCTGGCCAAGAGAAGTCTACTAGTATCAAACATAGACCTTAATTTGAGGAAGAAATTTCTGAGAATGTATATTTGCAGCAGAGCATTTTATCGTAGTGAAAGATGGCCTGTGGGAGAACTGGAACTGAAGAGAATCGAAGCATTTGAGATGTGGTGCTACAGACGAATGTTGAAAATTAGGTGGACTGGTACGATAAGGAGGTTCTGCGCAGAATCGGAGAGGGAAACAATCGGAGAGGGAAATAATATGTGGAAAATACTGACAATGAAAAGGGACAGGATGATAGGTTATCTACTAACACATCAGGTAATGATCTCGATGGTACTAGAGGGGGGAGAGGGGGGGTTGTAGAGGGCAAAAATTGTAGACGAAGCTGGGACACACACAGAAAATAATTCAGACCGTAGTGCTACTCTGAGATGAAGAGCTTAGCACAGGAGAGGAATTCGTCGCTGGCCGCATCAAACCAGTCAGAAGAATGATGACTAAAAACAAACCCCACGCTTCCACAAATATCATAACAGGATCCGCACTCTCGTCAGTTTAGGTTTCGGACCTGCTTGAGAGGTGGGACTACTTTATGCGTATTTTCATAAAATATAACAATATTTCAAATATAACTAAAGCCGACAGATGGCAAATAAATTTCCCTGATATTCTGGAATGAGAATAACCTCTGACACTTTCACTCTCGAATTTCACGAAATTAAATCTCTTCCTTTGACATTTCTCGATGAGATTTATATTTACAAATATGTTATATCCATAATTTGTTTCCCCTTTCCATTCATACGAATTATACTGCTGCCAAATGTGGCTTATCTTGAAACTGCGTTTACGCCTCTCTTCTGTCCATTTCATCACTACACAGAAGGGTGCGTGTTACATTAATGGGATTATGTATAACGGTCGTGTTCAACTAACGTAGGTCAGAAAGTTGTATGAACCAATGCAAGCAAACTTCTCTGATTATCTGATATGAATGTCTCAACCATAAAACGCAAAGTAATCACAATGACTTCCTCATTTATTGACGAGTTTATCAAATCAGTAAACATAAAAGCTCAAGTAACGTATACAGACATCATATTTATTGGTGATTCAAAGAATTTAAAGGCATGTTCAAAACGTTAGTGTAAGTTTCCAAAGACAGTAATAAATAATTTATGTAAATTAAAATTAGTCAGTTTGTTATCAAATAAATATACTTACTTTCAGAATAACAATATTTTCGAAATTATTCGTATGTACTATTTTAGTGAAAGAAGTTGATCGATTAAACGGTAATGATTAGAAGCATAAGAAATTGTTAACTGGAAAGTTAATTAAAGTATCTGGAAATCTTAGAGCAACAAATGGTGAGATGTAGATAAAGAGGAAAATAGTTTTAAGTAATATCAATATGCAAGGGACACCACACGCCTACTATCTGCTCCAAAATGACAGTAGTTACAGTCTTTGTCTATGACACAAAGTAAACCATTGGTTAGTGAACGAACTTACATAGCTGAATAAAGTATACTTAGACAATAGTAAAGAGCAGGTAGATGGGATGCAAACATAATAACTCTCTCTATTTTTTCAAGTTTATAAACACAATTAGGACTGGATGCGATGAATGACAAATGGTTTTCATGAGACTGAAGTTAATCAGTTCTCCTCTATAGAAAAACGTAAACATAAATGAAATGCAAGAGCATACAGACATACAGATCAATTACAGGTTGTTTTATCACAGTTACAATAAAAACAACATAAGAACTCTAGCTCGAATATGAGCACAGATCATATCGGAAATTTTATACTTACAAAATGTAGAAGCGGAAAAAGCAAATCTGACAAGGATTTTAAAGGGCAGAGCGGATTATGAAGTTACTGTACCGAGAGGGGCTTATTAGGAACGTCGACAAAGAAAAAAGAAACATCGATTACATGACACATTTGAAAAGACTGACAATACTCTGGCCGATACAGACAGATGTCCTTCGTACGATGACATAAAGGAGAATAAAGCTTTGAAAATTTTGCACTGAGGCTACGTTTCACAGTCAAGTAATATACGAGGGCCATTCGGAAAGTAAGATCCGATAGGTCGCGAATTGTAGACGACAGTGAAAATCCGATGAAGCATTCACAGATGTTTTGGGTATTGTCTCTAGTGTGCCTGTCGATCCCGTCATGTCACTATTTTTCAGTCCTGAGCACAGAGTGAAACATAAAATCTCCTAGAACAATAGTGTGTCCTGCCAAGTATCAGTGCCCAATGCAAAATTTTCGCCTGATTTCATGCAACCCCCCCCCCCCATAACATTTCTGTCACGCTTTTCCTAACTCATGACTATTCTCGGGCGGACTTTGTGAGAACAATAACGATGCTCATGTAGCGTTTTCGACTTGGCTCCCTCTGAATTGCAACTCTGCCCACATGAACCACTGGCTATGAAGACAACATTCTGGCACAAACAACGAACTGAAGACAAGCGCAGAGAAGTGGTGGATAGCACAGCCAGCTGCCTTCTACGAAGAATTGGAAAGCCGGTATAACGCCACTACAAATGACTAAATCGGAGAGGCGACTATGTAGAGAAGTAGCTGTAAGGTGTATCAAACAGTTCCAAATAAAACATTTTTGATTTTCACTGAGGTTTCCACTTCAGGACCAATCGGAACTTACTTGGTAGACTGTGCAGCCATTGTCAAGTGTACTACCACCAAAACATAGGGTACATACAGAATTTTTCTTTACATAATACTAGGCATGTGGTAGTTATGTAATAAAATAACGCATTATCTGCACTATGCTTCATGATGTGTCAAAACATGAAAAATTACTGACACGTCTGTATGTGATCACCAAATGCTTAGGCTAAGTATTTAGCTGAAAGACTGTATCTACAACGAGAATGAGACTATGTACTTGATTGAAACTACGTAATTACATACTCCTGTATCTTTGTTATGTTTTGCATAAATAACTTTCAACTACTTCCTATGTTCAAAGAAGATGTATTCAATGGCTGTATTTTTTATGCTATCGTCACAAGCTACAGTATCAACAGTGCAATTGGATTATCATGATAGCAGTTCTAAGCTATTTGGCAAAACTTGTTTATGAGCCATACTACATTCAAACGCAACAACATGTGTGATCTGGACTTTTCCCAGAGTTTTAATTTCTAGAATTTCCGGGTGTTTGCCAGTAGGGGGACAGAGTATGTGTGGCCCCAAGTAAAGTTATCCAAGATGGCGGCGATGATGTCATCCGAGATGACGGCCGTGATGTCATCTGATGACATCGTCCAAGATGGCGGATTTCGGCGGGAAGTTTGAATTTTTGTCAGGAACATAGGTCAGTAGGGCTACCTCCACTAAACTAACCGAGAAGTTCAAATTCCATCAGCACATTGCAACACACCACAGCTACCTCTACTAACCGAAGAAAATGGCGGGAAGGTAGGTCAACTGGGCTACCTCCACTAACCTAAGTCATCCGGCTGCCACCTCTTCCTAGGGATTGGTGGGAAATCTGAATTTTGGCGGTAGAGAAAGGTCACTTGGGCTTCAACTTCTGTAGTCCTGTCTTAAACAGTTGCATGTAATATTACAGTGTGTTCAGAATGAGATTTTCACTCTGCAGCGGAGTGTGCGCTGATGTGAAACTTCCTGGCAGATTAAAACTGTGTGCCCAACCCAGACTCGAACTCGGGACCTTTTCCTTTCGCAGGCAAGTGCTCTACCATCTGAGCTACCGAAGCACGACTCACGGCCGCTCCTCACAGCTTTGCTTCTGCCAGTATCTCGTCTCCTGCCTTCCAAACTTTACAGAAGCTCTCCTGCGAACCTTGCAGAACTGGCACTCCTGAAAGAAAGGATACTGCGGAGACATGGCTTAGCCAGATGGTAGAGCACTTGCCCGCGAAAGGCAAAGGTCCCGAGTTTGAGTCTCGGTCGGGCACACAGTTTTAATCTGCCAGGAAGTTTCATTACCGTGTGTTGATAATTATTACTTTATGTACCGTCTGACAGCAACTGAATAAAACACAATTTTAGTGCCATTTGCGTTTCGCCTTTATTTCCTGCAAGGCATCTTCAGTGGCCTGGAATATGTACATATGTTTGCTATTTAATTTACATTTTGGTCACTGTACCTATAGACTATAAACAGTTGAGGTGGTTGGTATTTCCTATTAAGTAGTAATGTTTTAAACTGTACTTACAGGTTGCGTGGACAATTTCCTACATATTACGCTCCTGTTGCATTTTTGGTGTAGTTGTTGTTCTTCTTCTGAATGCCAATTTGCTGTTTTTCTCCCACATTTCACAGCACTTGTTTCGATGCAATGATTTTGTTTGTGCTGCTGACTGGTTGTATGAGATGGACGATTTTTAAAATTTCTTTCATTAAGTCTAGTAGGGAGCCTGTGCTGATGTGTGTTTGCTCATGTATCACATGTTCGTTTTCAGCGATGGCTTTCTGAATGTGGAAGTTCTCTTGCATTTGTATAAGATGTTTATCATGGTTGCTTATTCTCGTTATTTTCATTTCTTTTTCTGTGTTTGTAGGATGGTGGTTATGGTGTTTTAAATGTTCTGCAAATGTGGAATGGTTTGTTTCGTACTTCCAACATCTGATATGTTCTTTGTATCGTGTTTTAAAATTCCTGCGTGTGATGCCTATGTATACTGCATCACAACTTTGACAATCAAGTTTATATGTTCCTGATTGTTGGAATTTGTCCCTCTTGGTAGCTGGTTGGCTTAGGTGTGACTGGATAGTTTGCCCTGACTTATATACTATTTGGAAGCCCTGTCTCTTTAGGGTGTTTGTAACTCTGTGTGTTAGTTTATGTGTATAAGTCATGATGTACCATCTGATTCTTTTCTGTGTGGTGTTGCCATTGCATGTGTTTGTTGAGTGTGTTTGTAAGTTTTCACCTTGTGAGTTCTCTTGTATTACGGAAATGTTGTGTTTGTTTTGTATTTGTGTTTTTATTTTTTGACTGAGCATGTGTACTACATGTGCGTCATACCCCTTGTTCCTAGCTATTTGTATGATTGTACTAATTTCTTTTTCATAGTTTCTCCTGTTGAGTGGGATTCTGTTTAATCTATGTAACATATGTCTTATTGCTGCAAGTTTCTGGCTGCGGGGATGGTTAGATATGGAACGTATTATTGTATCTGTGGCTGTTGGTTTTCTAAAGATGTTAAATGTGTGTCTGCCATTTTCTTTTTTTATTGTAATGATGAGCTCATAATATACACATAATGACTTCAGATTCAGAGGCTGAATTCAATATCATCTAGTGTGTATTACAAACAGCATCTCCACTCATAGTATGAATTCTTTCACTGTGAATCCATAAATTATCAGAGACTCAAGTCTCCTCGAGGTACTGGAAGCATCTAGTTCAGCTTTGTCACTAGGACTGCTAGTGAGCCCACCCCGGCTCACAAACCCCCCCCCCCCACACACCCAAATGTTCAACACCCATTGGTTCACACTGAGATCACGTGACGCTGCGTCATCACATCTATATAAGGAATCGCTCTCCAATAATCTTTCTCACTCGTTCTTAGCTCGTCTCAGCGTTCGTTCATGTGTGTGTGTCTGTGTTCACTAGTTCTTTTATCGCCACAAGATGAAGAGAGGTAACTCCAGCAACACCTCAGAGTGTAATGGGAAGGGACAGGATTACCAAGTGAGTAAATAATTTCTATTTTGAGTTTTAATTTTCGTCATTATGTTAAATTTGCCTTATTAATTCCGTGTCGTTGTCATAGTACAACTCTTATATTTTGTCCTGGAATGTGAGGAGAGAGTGGAGGGGGCTGGACCGCAACAGATTCTGGAAGTCGAGCCTCCTGTATTGGGTGCACAGTTGGAATTGCCTTGAGAGTATAATTTTCATTGCAATTTGTTCTTCTTCTATAGCATCCATTCAAATTTCGTACTTCTTTTTTTTTTTTTTTCTAGATCACCTGAAGCAAATGCAAATTCATTTGGAGGGAGAGCTGCAGGCTGTTCCACGTAGCATTGCTACTGCTGCAGTAGATTATTGTTTCCAGCCCCCAGCTGCAAATAACCGATAAGAGCACCCACGTAAGTATAGAGAATAATATCCATATATGATCTTTCATTGTAACTCGACATTCAAAAATAAATAAAATTATGTCTCATCCTTTTACAGGAACAGCTCTACAGTCCTTGGATTTGCTGGACAGGCAGCTAGAGGCTGTTCATCAGCAGATGCAGGAACAGCTTCCAGCAAATAACGAAATGTCCAAGCAGCTACTTGTAAGCTAAAAAAAATTACCTGTCTATAGTAGTAGTGGTAATGTTAATATAGGAAGGTATTTTTTCTCTGACAAATCGATTTATATATCTTGTTTGTTGTTGTTCTAGGCGATGACCTACAAAAGCGCTCATATCTCGCTCTACTACATGATAATTACGTTGACATTTTTGAGGGTGCGGTGGAGTCACCTGATCAATCGTTTATATCCTGGAGCCAGAGCAAAAAAGTTAATTGCTTATAACCATGAGATCGTCAGAAACCACTCTTTCAACGCGCCAGCAGCGGTAAACAATGTACTCAACTATTATTTATTTTATCTCTTCTTCTTCTTCTACAGTAGTCACACAGTGTGGCACGCATACCAGTGGCGGCTAAACCGTCCTCCTCATCAAAGCAGTGTCCGGAAAGGCACGCCTAGCCTATAAGGGTACCACTAGCCGCTGCGCGGGAAGAGTCCGCCAACGTCGCTGTCCCGGGCCCCGACCCTGCCCCGGCCGCGGCTGCCACAGTATCACTATGGCGTCCATGGGCCTCCCTGTCGTAGCGGCCCGATTCCGGAGCGTCTCCTGCGCTGTCACGTGAGGTACAGTGCGCATCCCTATCCATCTCTCCAACTTCATCGACTAGTTCTAGTTATAGTATTAGTAATAGAGAAGATCATGTGGCTAGTGGCAGTTCCCTTCCCCATCCTGTTAGTGAAGGACATCAGGTCGGTGGTACCATACCACAGTTAGGGTACTCGGTAATAGCCAACGCCTTTGAGGAGCGAATCTCGTTCACCAGGATCTACAACCGGGCAGGAGGGTACCGTGACCCTGTTGGATTTCTAAGCACGTCTCTTCCTGTTGTGGAAACGTAAATCCACCTTGAGTGCTATATTGGACCAGTTCTCTGAGATGGAAGTGAGAGAGTCAGCTAAAGCACTCAGCAGAATTCTACACCTGGACATCCATACACATGTCTATGATCCAGTAAATCGACGGTCTAGCTATATCATGCTCCCTAAAGATGTAGCTAACAAGAGTGCATGCATTAATATCGTAAATACACAGTATCATGCTTGTTTTGCATTGTCAGTCCCGGCTTGCGAAAGAAAGTACGATCGAAGGGATCATCCTGAGCATTTCAGTACATACGATTTAGGTGATAATAATGGTGGGTGTTGTAACTTCGATGGTTTAGAGTTCCCCATCAAGATCCAGGACATACCTTAATTTGAGGAGCAGAATACTGGTATATGGGTTCATGTTTATGGCCTGGAGAAGAAAAGCAAGTCAGATGAGCATGACAAGCATATTGTCGTCGGCCCCCTCCATTTCTCAAAATTTGGCAGTGAGCATGAATTGCATGTAAACATGATGCTCTTCTCTGAAGGTGGTAATTATAACTATATTTTGCATCAAAGACATGTCCCAACTCCCCTCCTCCCAACTATCAACAAATTGTCGTGTAAAACATATCTGCTTAAGGTGCCTCAGTTATTTCTCCTCAGAAAAATTATTATCTGTACATTTAGTAGACTGCGCTTCCAAGGGTCTGGTACGTGTTATTATGTCTGCTGAGGAAAACAAACTCATAAAGTTCAAGAATGCTCACCACCAGGAGCGATGCCCGTTTGTAGTGTGCACCGACTTTGAATGCCTCCTCGCTCCTCTGACTCAGTATGAAGGTGACCCTGAGGAAAACAAACTCATAAAGTTCAAGAATGCTCACCACCAGGAGCGATGCCCGTTTGTAGTGTGCACCGACTTTGAATGCCTCCTCGCTCCGCTGACTCAGTATGAAGGTGACCCTGAGGAAAACAAATTCATAAAGTTCAAAAATGCTCACCACCAGGAGCGATGCCCGTTCGTAGTGTGCACCGACTTTGAATGCCTCCTCGTTGCTGTGACTCAGTACGAAGGTGACCCTACAGCTTCATGTACCAACTTTACAGAAAAACACATACCATATGCGGCACCGCTCCAATTTGTATCGTCATATGGTTCCAGTCTTAACCGCTACAAATCTTGCGTTGGGGACAGCCCTGTGCTTCGGTTGCTCACTGAGCTCGAAAATCTTTCATGGGAGGTTGATACGCTTTACAGCGGCAATGTTCCCATGACCAAATCGAAGGAGAATGAAGATTTGTATATCATCGCTCTTTATTGTCATATTTGGGGGCTGCCATTAGACAGAAAAGCGGAAATTCCTCGTAGGGACCTCTGTCATCTTATGGGGAAGTTCTGTGGCGCAGCTCACAGTGCTACCTAGACACATACCCGTCTTCTTCCACAGTTTAAGTGGGTATGACGCTCACTTTCTAGTTGAGCACTTGGCTGCTTTCGGTTTGGAGAGCTTCGAGAAATACATGTCATTCTCCAAACGAATGACGCCAAGAATTACGCTCCGCTTCCTTGATACTCTACGTTTTATGCAGGCATCACTCCATAAAGTCGTCGAAACTTTACCTGAGGGGGATATACATATCACTCGAGCTGCATTTCCTGACAACGAACAGTTTCAACTTGTGACTAGGAAGGAGGTTTTCCCAAATGAGTATGTGGATAGTATGGCGAAACTCAACAAAACCAGGCTACCCGACATAACTGCAATCTCCAGCAACCTTACAGGCGATGTCATAATGGATTCAGAGTATGAACATGTCTTGAATGTCTGGCGGGAATTCAGTATTTCCACTTTAGGAGAATATGCCCGGCTTTACATGGACACAGACGTGTACTTGTTTGTGGGCGTTTTCGAGAAATTCCAGACTCTATGTATGACCAAATATTGTCTGGATCTCGCCTTTTATTACACGGCACCTGGATACTGACATGCTTCTTTTTTTCAGTGAGGGATCTATGGGAGACTTTGCAAATGTGTTCATGGACAGGCAAAGACAAATAGCCCACGGATGGGTGACAGGTTCAACACATGCAAGGGATTAGGTGGAAAAATCATAGGGGGAATGGCAGCTGATGCTGATGTAGGGTATGTGGTACAGGCAGAACTCACGTACCCTGTTATTTAGCATGATTTGCCACTGTGTCCAGAACAACTAGTTCCGCAAGGAGGCTCCATACTAAAACTTATAACAACGCTGGGGGGGGGGGGGGGGGATAAGCAGAGATACATTATTCATTATCGTAACCTCCAACAATGGCTCAGCTTGGGTATGGAACTGGTTAGAATCACCCGGGCTATCTCCTTCACGCAGTCCCCCTGGTTGAAGGAGTATATTGATTTGAATACGAGACAGGGAGCTTCAGCAGCGTGTGACTCTGAGAAATATTTTTATAAATTAATGAATAATTCAATTGTCGGTAAGACGATGGAGAATTTGAGAGGACGACGAGAAATTTTGATTAGAACCGAATGTGATGGGCGTTATGGCGTAAGAAAATGCAAAGCCAGACCAAATTTTAAGCGTATCACCATACTCTATGGGAACTTTATTGCTGTGGAGATGGAGAAGACTGCAGTAGAGATTACAAAACCTATTTATGTGGGGATGTGCATACTTGACCTATCCTAACTCCACATGTACCGCTTTCACTATGAGTTTGCGAAAACTCATTTCGCAGTTCCTAAATCACTTTATATGGATACAGATAGTTTCATCTCTTGGGTGAAGAACTGCGATCCATATGAAGTAATTAGGTGCCATGGTAATGAATTCGACACATCCTCATACACGGCCAATAATCCTTATGCTGTTATTCCGCAGAACCAGAAGGTTATCGGTCTTATGAAGGATGAGTCGAATGGATTTCCGATTGTGGAGTTTGTAGGTCCACGTTCAAAAATGTATGCATATCACACACTGGAAGGTGCCACTCAAAGGCAGGCAAGGGGTGTGCGTCACATGGCATCGAGAGCCCTCTCTATCAAAGATTATTTGCAGTGCTTGTGCAGTGCTGTTCACAGTGCTACACTGCAACCACCACATATGGTTCTGCAGACCAGTATTTGATCGATAGAACACGGGGTGTACACTGCTGCAGTCTAAAATCGGTCTGTCGCCTCATGACGATAAGAATCATTTGTGATGACGGGATTGAAACTCACCCATACTCACACTGCTCCCTTGTGGGACTCTGCTTGAGTGATAGTGTATATGTTTGTGTGTGTGTGTGTGTGTGTGTGTGTGAGAGAGAGAGAGAGAGAGAGAGAGGGGGGGGGGGGAGGGAGAGAGTCTGCAGAGTAGTAGTATGACCCTTTTATCATAGTGTAATTAATTTTGTGAGTGTGTGTGTGTGTGAGAGAGAGAGAGGGAGAGAGAGAGAGAGAGTGAGAATGTATGAAAAAGAAAGGATAAAACGAAAACAAAGAACAAAATTTGTGTTTATATATGCACACCATGTTTGTGAAAGACAGAAAAAAGCATAAACAAAAAAATTTTTAGTATTGATTTATTTGGTCATATGCAACGTATGTGTAGCCTGTAAAGAAACATATACGTGCCACGTGCATGTTGTAAATCGAATAGGTTTCAAGTTTTTCGCCTGCTGCTAACCATCCAAGTGAGAATAGTTTTAATAGTTTAAAGTGTATATAGCTCATAGTCCATCAGAATTGTTATTCTAAAAACCTTTGCTATTGTGGGCTGTTGAAAATTAGATTCGAAGTATGCACAGTCCATCAGAATTATTGTAAAAGCTGTGCTACTGCGGCTGTGGAATTTAGTTGAAGTAGTAAAGAAAGTATCTCCGCTTTAGTTTTTGGCACAGATTTATAAAAAAAAATTCCTTCCAGTGTTACTGTTGTAGTGTGTAAGTTAAAAGCATCTCTGCATTGTAATAGCAGAGTCAATTTGTATCTCAAGAATACTATATTGTACCTCAAGAATGCTATATTGTACCTCAAGAATACTGTATTGTAACCCAACACTTATATCTCCATTACTATAATGTATTTGTGTGAACTGAATACACGAAGAAAAATATTAGTCACCATAGATCTTTGTTGTTATTTACAAAAAACCCTATCCCTGTTGCATTATGTATGTTTATATATATATAAAAAGGCTGTGCATGTCTCAAATGACATTAGTTTTGCTGAAGATGAGTGCTATTAAGGAGGTGAAGCTTAAGAGGGGAGATAACAAAATATAAAGAATGGTTACATGGAGATAATGGGACCAGAGGGCTGGGGGAACCGAAATAGAGAAGGAAAATTGTTGCTGGAATTCTGCAAGAGGAATGGGCTGGCGATCGCAAATTCCTGGTACAAGAAGAGAAGTAGCCACAAAATAACTTGGTACAGTGGAGACTGGTCCCAAACTTCAGTAGTAGACTATGTACTAGTGGATAGGCAGATGATGAGCAGCCTCACAGATGTTAAGGTCATTCCATCTGAGGCCTTAGACAGTGACCATCGGCTGTTGGTAGCCACCCTGAGAGAGAAAAAAGATAGGAGGGCAACAAACATACAGGAGAAAAGGTTAAAGACATGGATGCTGAAAGGGGATGAACGGAGGACCACACACTGATCAGGAAGAAGCTGCCAAAGGAAGATCAGAGAACAGTGGAAGAAGAATGGGGAGATTTTAAGAGGGCTCTAGTTGAGGCAGCTGAGACTGTGTGCGGAAGAACTAGCACAAAGAGGAGAAGTAAGGAAACCCCATGGTGGAACAACATATGTAAAGAGGCAGTACTTCGAAAGAACAAAGCCTTCAGAGAATGGTTCCAGACCCGAACAGAGGAAGCTAGGGTAAAATATAAGGGAAGCAAGAAAGCGGCACAGACCATAGTAAGGGCGGAGAAGATGAAGTGGATGGAAAAATGGACAAGAATGTTAGAAGAGGACAGTGAAGGGAACAAAAAAGTACTTTACACCATGGTAAGAAATAAGAGGAACGACAGAAGCGAGTGCCTGAGGATCATGGATAGTAATGGAAGAATTGTGGAGGAAATGCATGAGCTCAAAAAGATTTGGAAGGAGTACTTTGAAGATCTGTTGAATGCCGTCAAGCGGGTAACTAACAGCGATGGAGAGCCTAAGGCAGCAGACGATTATAATAGTGGGGAAATTGATGATCTAACTTGGAATGAAGTGGAAGAAGCCATAAAGAGGATGAAAGGGGGCAAGGCACCAGGTTGGGACGAAGTAACAGTGGATATGATACGAGCAGCAGGAGAAGTAGGAACCCAGTGGCTATACAGAGTGCTGAGGGTGGTGTGGAAGGAGAACAGAATTCCTGAGGATTGGAAGAAAGGAATTATAGTCCCGATCTTCAAGAAAGGGGATAAAAGGAGATGTGAGAACTACAGAGGAATCACCCTGCTATGCCACTGTGGAAGAATCTTTGAAAAGATCCTGGAGAAGAGAATAAGATGCAGTATTGAAAGTAGACTGCAAGAGGAGCAGTATGGTTTCAGACCGGGAAGATCAACAACGGACCTCGTATTTGCGGTAAGGCAGCTGCAGGAAAGGCACTATGAGTACGGGAAGGACTTAATCATGGTCTTTTTAGATATTGAGAACGCGTATGACAGTATCTATAGGGACAAGCTCTGGGATGTGCTGAACGCAAAAGGGATAGGTGAAGAGATAACACGAAAAGTCAGAAAAATGTATGAGGGAAGTGAGAGTTGTGTGAAAGTGGGGAGGGAACGTACTGCATGGTTCAAGCTGGAAAATGGGCTGCGACAGGGAAGTGCACTTTCGCCTTTATTGTTTATTATTGTTATGGATGAAATCCTACAGCAAGTATCAGATGCAATTGGAGATCATAAAATGAAAGCAGTGCTTTTTGCCGATGTCCTGATGTTATGGGGAAATTGCGAGAAGGAGGTGCAAGAGCAGTTAGATGTATGGGAGGCAACGGCAGCACAATATGGAATGCATTTCTCTGCAAAGAAAAGTGTAATAATTGTCACAACAAGGAAGAAGAATAGGCCAAATGTGGATATAACTTGTGGAGGGGAAAAACTACAAGTGGTAGAGAGCTTCAAGTACCTGGGAAGCATGATTGAAAGTAAGGGGGGAAACGCAATGGAAATAAATGAAAGGTGCAGAAAAGCAGGGCAGTTCTTCAAATGCATTAGGGGGCTTACTTGGAGCAAGGAGGTGCCACAGAAATCCAAGGGAATTATATACCGAACCTGCTTTGTCCCCATATTGGCATACGGAAGTGAGACATGGGTAATGCACAAAAGCGACAAAAGTAGAATACAAGCTAGTGAAATGAAGTTCCAGAGGAGCAGGCTGAGTGTAACAAGACGAGACAGATTGCGAAATGTGTATGTGAGGGAAAGACTAAAGGAGGAACCAGTACACGACAGGATAGAAAAATCAAGACTGCAGTGGTATGGACACATGAAGAGAATGGATGAGGGAAGAATTCCAAAGAGGATGTTTGATCTGCAACTGGAGGGGAAGAGGCCGGGGGGAAGACCAAGAGTTAGATGGGTGAAGGGAGTGAAGGAATGTGTGACGAGAAGAGGAGAGAACTGGACGAAGGTGGAAGAGGGGGAATGGTGGAAAGACAGAACACGATGGAGAGGCTTGTGTTCCCGACAGACCCAGCCAGTGGCTGGAAACTGTCCAAGATGATGATGATGATGGTTACATGGAATTACGGCCATCGTGCAGCACGAATTGGGTTATGGGAGGAGGAGACACGTGGCCTTGTCCGCTTCCAAAAATATATAGCAGACATGTCTAAAATTACATCTCCTGTGCTTGAAGAAAACCACAGACATAGCATGTGGTTAGAAAACTGTACACTGTCACAGTGGGAACAGGGTTGAGAAAGAAGAACACAGAGTCTGTGAGGTAAAAATTCATTTATTTCTCATCCAACTTCAAAGTAATTTTACATTTTCGTAAGCAGACACAGCAACACGTTTTTCATACACGTTCTTGAGTCCATGGAGAGGAGGACAACTGTAGAATTCCATGCCTTCAATAGCAGCAAACTTAAAGATCAGCGCATCCATGAGATCTTCTCCTTCCCCTTCAAGTAGATGATGGTATCCGTATGATCGAATAATTTAAGCACCACCACCATATCTTTAGAGGGTATGCCACGATCATCACAGTGAACTCCATGGTAGAAATGTGTTAGCCACTTTGCACTCTTTCGTGTTTTAGCACACTTCACTTACTTGAAAGACCTAGGTGATGCAATGTTTGCTGAGAATGTCTCTATTATCCGAGCATCTTGTCTGCACTCTACAAATGTAACATCCTTGAATATGACCTGTCTACGCTCACCATCATAGAAACCCTGAGCGTCCGCATGGTTGTTCTCACCTTGAGCCGTCATTGTGAAATGCTCTAGATATGGTGCAGCACCTATTCATTTATACAGCTCGTTGCACAACACTGGAGAGTGGGCAGTAGTTGATCACACGATCATGTAGAACTAGAGCATACGTGGCAGTTTGTCCTGGGAAATTTGTAGAAGATTCAAATTCAATTCGCACATCTATAGGTCCAGACTTAATTATCTCGTTCTGTTTCGAGCAGTCTATTACAACGATAGGTGGAAGCCCCTTGAACTTACGTTGACTGAGTAGACACCCTCTGGCAATTTCATGGTAAGAAGCACGAAACCTTTCGTACATGTGATAAGCTAGACTGCATACATTTTGATTCCACTGCAGTTGTAAATTGTCATAGGGGTAGAATTCTGAATTGAGGGAGACTTTGGCATTAGTTAATTTGCAGCTGTCGAACATGGAGGAACCGTTTTCTATATTACCTCTTCTATCAGTCTGAAATGCAAGTATGATGAATGTAGGTGTCTCTAGCTGCAAGGAGGTTTTAATAGCCCATGTTTGACTGCTTGCGGTCGGTAACAGTGAGTACTCGAAAACCTCCCATGATCGAAATGTCAGTGACAGAAATGTACCGGAATTCAGGACTTTTAAAAGCTTCAAACGCTTCTCGTCGGATACACTGATATGAGGCATTTTCCATATTATTTTGCTGATTGTGATCATATTCTCCTCTCGAGCTCCTTGATTGTATAAGTTATTGTCCGTTGCACTCCGCACCAGAATTAGTTCCTGTTTAACGTTAGTAATAATCTGTCACATTCCCTCAAAGTACCCCATAAACATTTGTAGAGGTATGCATGCAGTTAATCGCTTGTACTCTGCAACTGTTCTATCCTCTGGATCGTCCGTGAAATATCCCGCATTTTCTAAAATATGCAAATCTGCAGGTGATGCAGAGACATATGTTTTAAGAGTTGATGTTATGCCGACATTCTGTGTAAGGTCGATCTCAGATCTCAGGAGTTAATAGCGTATCTCTTGGAACTGGAATTCTAAAGCGTTACGTGTAAGCTTGGATCCCACTGTATCGCTGCCATCGATTTTCTTGAATGACAATTCTAAATATATGAAACTTTTACATGGAAGTGTGAGTGCACTTGATGCTGGATGACAATCCTAATTTCATCCTTCTTGTTAAATGTGGTTGAAGCATAAGGTTTATGAGAGAAGTATTCCTGGCGTATAATTCTCTCATCATGGTTATACTGAGTTGGACTGGTTATATTGAGTGAAGACGTAATTGCGTGGTTTCAAGCCAATGATTTAAGAAGCTTGTAGTTCGCAGGTGTTATCACTTTGCTGTTTGGTAACGAAGTGACATGCTGTGGATTGCTTGCACTTGTTCTATACCATTCGCCCATCCTGCCTTAGATATAATCGTACAATAATTTCCTCAACACAAAAATCAACAAGTTGGTTATTCTGATCCACAACATGCAGTTCCAAATAATTCAATGTCTGTCACTGGAAGGTATATTGCATTGGCAGGGGTATCAACAATCTTATACCCCATTGAAACTGAGGGCAAGAATCCGTAAATAGTATGAATCAGACTATCGTTGAGAGAGGGGTTCGTTGCAAAGTTACACTCGACTCGAATTGTGCTGACGGGAAGTATGTCCACAGCATGATCTGACTTGTAAAATTTACTTGGATCCTTCTTCAAAATCTGTCCTTTTGTGAAACCCAGCAGGCGCCCTATTGAACCTTTCTGGTTTAAGTCAATCGTTGCATTTACAGTCCTTATTTCAGATTTAAGTGTACTGATATTTGCACGTAGTTCAATACCTTTACCAGACTGTTTTAAGACTTCGTTTAAATCGTCGATATGATATGCAGCCGGTTCTGTTCCCACAATATATTTTTCACCATTAAATCCAGAGGCAATTTGTTGTTGGTCTCAGTGACATTTGGGATGCTGTTTTACGTCTCCAGTCCAAACAATGCAATACTCCACTCATCAACGCTCAAATCAATCGGCGGGAAGTAATTTGCACGCAATACTGATGATCATTCTTTTAATGTCAAAGTGTACGACATTGCATCTGAACCTCAACAGATGAAGGAATGATTAAAGCTACTCCTTATACAGCATGCTTCTTCTTCTTTGTGAACGTCGAGAGAAACATGATGCATAGATGCACACAGAGGTGTGTGTGTGAAAGTCCTGGTAGCACTGATAATTGTAGAACACACGTCTTCTGTGATTGAAGTATAGTTGTAATTCTTCTAGAAGTTGCAGGTCACCATAAGAGTCGAAACAGTAGACGGTATCGGCATTTTTCGTAACATATGATACCCAGTGGGTACCGGGGCCTCCAGCAACATCTAAATTCACAATGTCACATTCACCAGTTTTCCACAGTCTTAGGTCATGTATCCCGCATCTTCGTATGTTGAATTTGTTTCTAACAAACTTCAGAAGATCAGTATTTGTGAGTGGTAGATCTAGTAGGACCGTTAATGAGCTTTTTTAATTTATGAATAGACCAAGCCCTTTCCTATACGGTTTCAAGAATAGCCCTTTTCCGATGGCTGCGGTTTCCATCATGCGATTATGTCTTCTTGCCTCTTATAACTGCGCTTGGGAGTTTTGCGCGTCTTGACCCTTCGTGCGATAGCTGCAGTACCACCAGCGAGAGAACGTACCACTGAGAGCGCGGAGAGGGCCGGGATGAGAAATGGAAGAAAACCGCCAGATGTCTTGGGTATTGGTAGAAATGGAGGTGCTTTAACCGATCCTCTTCTTCTTATTCCCGTATCTTTCTGCTCCAGTGCCTTTTTAGCTGCATACATCGCTGTCAGGATACAGTTCTTCAAACAGCTTTGCTTCCCACCCTTGTCATTCTTCTTCTTCTTCATTTTTTGTTTAGTGCAGAAAGTGCGGCATTCGTAAATCTCTTCTAATTCATCACTCCTAAGCCCAACTCAATTTTTCCTCGCATGGTTTTATCAACTGCAAATGCTGTGATGCGTTGATCTATGCCAATATCCTCTCTTCTCCGTATCGCTTTAGCCTTCTCAGCTAACATCCTATCTGCAACGTGATGACTTGATAGATCTTTATTTGCAGCTTATGCTATGTCATGTTCCGTACACGCTTCGTCGAGCAAATTAACCCCCTTATCTCCTCGTGCCAAGCGTTTCTGAAGGTTTGTCACAGGTCCACAGTAGTTATACCCAGGGATGAGTAATTCCATTGCCAGTTTGTCTAGAATACCACCACCTCCTGTAATGCACCTCCTAGCACACATGTTATGCTACTGTGGCGGTTGTGAACTATGCGCCCCCATTATATAGCAAATCGTCGGCATCAGCCCAACTGTTTTGTATAGCAGGAAATCAAGCCATTTGACTAGTACTTTATTTCCACGACGTCTTACGACTCTCTCCACGAAAAAAAAGTCAAGTTCTGAGCTTTTCTGCAACTCCTCGGTGTAAAAGCAGCCTGAAATTTGTTCACCTTTACTATCCTTCAATATATAAGTTATAGGATTCGTTCTTTGCACCTTTGAAACTGTAAATATCTCTGTGACTAGTTCGGTAAGTACGATTTCTCAAATGCCGTCTTGTGTTTTGAGATACGTACCAAATCATCTATATTAAATTTTTGTCTGCGTCGATCCAGCATTTTAATGCGATGGTACACCACAACCATGAGTCCATTATCACGAACATCAATTAGACTCACTTTTATTGTGGTATGTTTCGTTCGATTATACTGAGCAGTTATTTCTGGGAGGATATCTGTCCATTTGTATGAGCCGCGAAGGTTAAAATGCCTGCACATTCGATCTTTTATTGTTCTGTTCAAACGCTCCACGATAGTTGCCTTCAGGTGAGTGAATGTTGAGTAGTGATGTATTCCATACCGCTGCATCACGGTCTTGAAACACCTATTGTAAGACTCTCCGCCGTGATAGGTTTGGAGGTTGTCTGGGCATCGATTCGTCCCCGTATGTAGCAAATGCTCAAAGACAGCCACGACATTTCTACCCGTTTTTGTTTTAACAGGTAACGCCCAAGCAGATTCGGAGTATGTATCATTAACCATTAAAATATATCTGAATCCATTATTCTCGTGTGAATATTCCCTTATATCTACAAGATCAGCTTGCCATAAGTAATCCAAACCTTTAATCATAACATGCCTACGAGAGTATGTTCTGCGTGCTGGTTTGTGCAGTTCTCGAGCTACTGTCTCCATAATTATTCGATGATAACTGTCTCTCTAAGCTCAGAGATTAGTGAAGGAACCTCATTTGAATGAGCTGTACTACCTGCAGCAGCTGATGCCATGAGCAGCCGTAGTCGATCTATTTGCTCGTTAGGGTCGTCATTATATATATATATACTGCGGGATTCGATTGTTCACTGCTTTATGCTAAATGTCAATACCGTCACCGCTGCTGCTGCTGTTGTACTTGTTGCTGTTTTCGCCATCAAGCATTGGTTTTATAATGGTTTTATATTTCTTGTCGCTCAGGCTTTTCGAGATCTTGTGTACATAAGTCATGTGCAGTATTTCACGGTACGTTTCCCTATCATTAACTGTATAATTTATAATTTCTTTGGTAGGTCTTAGGAAAATCAGATTCATTAAGCCGGGTGTTGTCTCAAACCGCCTGTCACCAATCTGTATTGTGTTATCAGTTACAGTTATAGGATGTGAACCCAACATGTGCGGTCTCCCCTGCTAACGTCGAATATTCTATCTATCTGACCAGGTGCGTGACGGATAATGAATTCGTCAATGGCAACACCATCCTTATCGTATGTTTTTGTTTTGCCGAGAGCTGTCGGAGAGATTCAGTAACCGGCTTAAAGGCCTCTCTTAGTGTTTGCTTTGGATCCACATGCCCTACCTCAGCAACCGTAATTTCTCATGAACTGCTTTCCGCAATTGAATCACTTTCTGCTTCGTTGGCATCTCGGTGTTTACTATTCAGACATCTCCAAGGCGTTAGGCTTTATATATACGCTCATCTTCTTCCTCTTACTGTGTACCTGTTCCCTCTTCTCAACAATAAGGAACTCTACATCTATTTTCCCCTCAATAGCCTCGACCTTTTCAGTTCAGTCAGCTACTTTTTTACCACCTTCATTAACTAACTCAATTAACACATTCACCATTCTCACAAGAGTCTGGTAATATGCCTCTAGTTCTCTGCGCATACCTCCAACTTTATGCACAATAGCCTCAATTTTCGCATCCATGTACAGGTGAATGCTTCTGTCTGTGTACACCCATTGTCTCGGGTTGAGAGCTAGACATACGCACGAATTTGTTGCAGCGCATAATGATGTACTAACCTCTCTTACGTTGCTATGTAAGCAAAAACTCTTGAAAGTTTCGCCTGTACCTACCATCACTCAGTTCTCTTGTTTTATCAATAACGAGAAGCCCATAACTGTGAATGATTCCAGCAATCAGCAGATATCTTTACAAAATCATTGAACGACATGTCAGTTCCAACATGTGCCTGGTAAATGTGTTTTAAATTCATATTGTCTTGTTTGAAGACTATAATGAGGTTTGCACTATCCCTAACCAACTGTTTCGTGGTTGTGCATTATGTTTGGCTTAGATAAAATACATCAGCACACATATGACGACCCAAACAGAAATATTTTCGAATTTGGTCTTGGTTTTCTACAGCAACATCATCAAATATGAAGACAGTTTTTTTCAGTTGGAGGGATATCACTGCTTTCGCCGAATCCCGTGTATGTAACACCATCTACACCACGCAATATGTCCTGTAATAGCTGATACTTGGCTTGAAACAGTGTTTTGAGAGTACATAAACATGTTCAAATTGGACTCCAACTACATGTGTTAGCAGCGTCATGAGGACATTAGACTTCCCACAACTGGATGGACCTACAATAATTGCTCGTATATTATCAAGAAGGAGAATTCCGTTTTACTTCTTCTTCAGGTCTTCTTTTGCATCCTCACAGGACCAGTCACCGACAGGTAGTTGACATATATAAAAGAAACACTTGAAGGGACAGTAATAGTATGTGTACCCACAACAGCTCCATCACTTAACTGACTGAGCTATACTGGCTACACAGAGAAAACAGTCATAAGTGTAATTCCTTGACTATAATGAGAGAGGTATGAAATAAAACACAAACACGGTTTGAGATTATATATACATTAATTATTTTTTTATTTAAATGTCAACCATAGGATGCAGTATTTCAGGAAAATCATTAACTCTTTATGTATCTTCTTCTTACCTGTATTGTATTTCCCAAACAAAGCTTTTTGACATGCAATAAATTTAGCTCGTATCTTATTCAGGCCAATGGATGCCTCACACAACAACAACACATCGTCACCCTGTCCATCACTCTCCGTAGTTCTCCATACAGCCATTGTGGTGTGTGGTGGCGGTGATGAGGCTGGTGAAGCCCTCCTGCAAACCGTGGCCCTTTAATCGGTTCAGCATTAATGTGCAAACAAAGGTGCTGCTTCCAAACCATTAACATATACACTATCCACATGTAGGGAGTTTACAACATCACTGTATACAGAATCTCTGCTTGGCAACCAACGGTTTAGTCTCTCCAATGCCAGATGTAGTACAGTATCCAGATCATGTAACTTCATAATTGAGGTGTGCCTTAGATAAACACAGTTGTCATCCGATTTCACACATAGTGCACAGTCATCATACACTGTTATAATAGAAAGTGTAACACAAAGTAAGGCAAATGTCGTTAAGCAAACGAGTTGGATAACACTTTATAGTCATCTATTGATTGATGCAGTGCTCTGCACGACATTTTTCGTCCCAGTCGAACTCGGAAATTAGCATTTTGACACCCTATGATACATTTTCAATTTCCATTCTCGCATGCAATCCCCAGACATGATGTGCTTGTGTACCAATGTTTACACATTTCATTTCACTGGGAGTTAAATTGTATGTGGAACTGAAAAGCATTGGTGTACTTGATGCCTTCTTATCCACATCATCATCGCGTGTCCTCGTCACACAAATCGATGAATGAGACAGACAAATTCAGTTCCTTGTCCTGCTCCAGCAAGTAGGCTATCTGCGCTACAGGATCCCACGTGGTCGCTACAGGTTCAGACATGCTAGAGGTTGTTGCTATCATAGGTCTAGAGGTCGCTGCAGGTCTCAACAAGACAGCAGCTGAGGTTGCTACAGGTCTGGATGCGGCAGAGATTGACATGTTGTGCTCGACCCTGCTGGCTTGGATGCATCGATGGTTACTGCTGACCAATGACAACGAAGCATTACATATGGACCAATATGTGGAAACAAAGAATAATAATAACAATAATAATAATACTAACCACAGACAAAGATGTGATATGCGATACTTACTTTTCTATTTCCTCCTGTGTTGGATTGTGACTGGTCTTGATGCTTCATAGTTCTTCTTCTTCTACTGCTGCTGCTGACTGACTCAGCAAGATTTAAGTGCCAGAGCTGCTGAGCCAGCCCTATACCCCTCCAATGACATTACCAAATACTGCCATCCTACTGTCTGAAGTCCAACAAGTGACTGGATCAATGGCTGCTATTGGTTCCTGCCATTTCCCCTCATCCCCCACCCAAGACAGGCATCTTGGGTTATGTCATGGAACACACAACAGCGGCCTCTGGTGGTAGCACTGTGTACTAGACCCAGACCTCGTGGCTCACACACTGTTTCCCACTGTTTCCCCCACCCTAGACTGCTGTCATAGATTATATCACAGAACGGATGACAGTGCCGTCTGGTGGCAGTACTGTGTACTACACCTGGACCTGATGGCAAACACACTGTTTCCCACCATTTTCCCCTACCCAGTCCGCCATCTTGGATTATGTCATGAAACAGATGACAACACCCTCAGGTGGCAGTACTGTGTACTAGGTCAGTTGGACTCCGAACCTCATGGTGAACACACTGGGTTGTGGTACTGCCTCTAATTGCATGCAAAATAAAGACCTATGTGCAGCACAGGCTGAGTCCTCTTCCCATCATTTCCTAGGAAGACATGGTTGTCAGATGACTCAGGTTAGTGGAAGTAGCCTAACTGCCCTTTCTCTCCCGTCATTTTCTTAGGTTAGTAGAGATAGTCCAAGTGACCTATCTCTACCGCCAAAATTCAAATTTCCTGCCAATCCCTAGGAAGGGGGGCGATCGAATGACTTAGTGGATGTAGCCCAGTTGACCTATTTCCTACTAATTTCGTCGGTTAGTAGAGGTAGCCGTGGTGAGTTGCATTATGCTGATAGAATTTCAACTTCCCGCTATTTTCTGGGGGAGAGGAGTGGAGGGAGGGTTTGGTTAGTGGAGGTAGCCCCATCTACCCACCAAAATTGAAAGTTCCTGCCAAAATTCGTCATCTTGGATGACGTCATCAGATGATGTCACAGCCATCATGTTGGATGACGTTATCGCCGCCATATTGGATAAGGGTACTTGGGGCCACACATACTGTCCCCCTACTTCTGCCTATGTCACGTCATAAATTCTCCATGATATTTTGGCACACAGATTTGTTTCCATCTTCATAAGACTGCTGATGCCTTCTGCTCTGCTCTGGTTAGTATCTTGTACAAGTTACCTGTTACCCTGTCCATCACTCTCTGTAGTTCTCTATACAGCCGCCGTGCTGGGTGGTGGCGGTGGTGAGGTTGGTGATGCCCTCCTGCAAACCGTGGCCCTCAGTCTCCGCACTATCGCCACAGGGTCAGACGTCACATTTTCGCTTCTTATCGGTTCACTGCATACTTCCACGCCTAACTCAATTGTAGACTGCTATGTTTGTTAATTAGGCCATCTATGACCCTAATTTCAGTCCAATCATGCAATCGTAGCAGGAGGAAAACTGCCTAAGTATTTTAGTTTTGATGTAGTCTATAGTATGAATAGTTTCTGCACTATGGTCGACCACTGCTGATACGGTGGTTTGGAGTAGTTAAGTGTGGCATCTATATTAATGGCACTTCTCCTCACCTATGTGTACTGTTTCCCAATGTATGTCTAGCCCCACTGGCAGGGGTTTGGTAAACCCCTGATATGCGAATACCTTGGTCATCTTTTGCGGAGCACAGCAGTGTCAAGGTCTCTGTGGATGAGCAGACTATACATGTGACAGTGTGTCGCTCTAAGGTTCTGCCGACTTCTCTGGTGGAATTTTTACAAACGTGATTGCCAAATTCCTTCAGAATGTTGTCTCCATGTTTCAGCTTGGTTGGAAGGTTCTTTTAGTCACAGGTGGATTGGTTGCTGGGGAAAAGAGTTTGTAAAACTTTTTCGTGTTGAGAGCTGTGGTGGTTACTAAATGTGTTAGACACAAATCGGTTTGCGTAAGCATCCTGTACACACCATGTCAAAGCGACCTTCAAAGGCGACCTTCAAAGAACAGTGTAGGAGCTCCACAGTGCCGTTTGGTGGCTACATGATATGGTGCAGTCCTTGTCATGGGCAGCCCGTACAGCTGAGCCATAACACGAAATATTTCTCCTTCACACAACGACTGTGGTCGGAATTCAGTTGTTGGTGACAGACGAATTCAGAAAGCCAATGGCAGGTGAATGCAAGCTGTCAGTGGGGATCCCTCCAGGCAGCTGGTGTATCTGTTGACCACCATGCAGTAGCACTGCTAGTTATGTACAACTGACAGTGTTGTCATAAAGAGAATTTTGATCAATGTCTTTGAACAGTCACTGTCCAATCACTTGCTATGCTAACTGAACGCCCATGGTCTGGAGGCAATTCTCTAGTGCTCAGAAAGTTTCAGCACCAAGCAGATAATCTTCATATGGTGAGATATTAATACTAACTAAAATAATGTAGTATGTTTTGATCAGACATTCTTAACCATATTATTAATTACCAGTTGTCTTTATGAATTGAGGACAGGTATCCATTGTACTGCCTACTTCTTACCAGTCAGCATATGGCTTGTGTGTTGAAGAATCAGCGAAGGCAATGAGAGGAAAGAGCCGTAAGTACTGAGGTTTGCACCACATAACCTTTCTAAATTTTTTGTAACAATTTCGGGAAGCAGCAATCTTATAGTCTATATAAAATCAAAGGAAAACAGTCTAAATCGATGGTATTTTACTAACATAACCAGTTTCAGCCTATGCTTAGGCCATCTTCAGACAGCACCATCAGCTGAAGTTGACGATGCGTACAACAACCACTTGACCTCAGTTGCTGAAACTGCAGTTGGCTGTACGCATCATCAGCTTCAGCTGATGGTGCTGTCTGAAGATGGCCTAAGCATAGGTCGAAACCGGTTATGTTAATAAAGTACCATCGCAATCTACACTGCTTTTTCACTGATTTTATATACATAGACTTTCTGGCTGGATGGAATGAAAGTTAGAAGACTTTTTGGCAGGAATGTAAACATACACTAATCAAATGTATCCTGATAACTATTACAACTAAACTCCGCCTGGAAAGGCCATGAAGGCCCAATAGTACCGACCGGCAGCCGTGTCATCAACACACAGCCCACAGGTGCCACTGGATGCGGATGTGGAGGGGCATGTGGTCAACACACCGCTCTCCCAGCTGTACGTTGGTTTACGAGATCGGAGCCGCTCAGCTGATGGGATGGTCACCCATACAACTGCTAGTCCAGCCTGACAGGGCATAACTTCGGTGATCTGACGGAAACAGGTGTTACCACTGCGGCAAGGCCGTTGGCTTATCTGGACACCTGTTAGTGGACATTAATGTAAGGTGTGTCCATTTTTCGCTTTTAGAACGGTTTGAACTCTACTGGGGAAACTTTCAATGAGCTGTCTGTATGTCTGTGGAGTAATGGCAGCTCATTCTCCCCAAAGAGACGAAGCCAGAGAAGGTGGTGATGTTTGGCGCTGCGATCTGGAGCGAAGTTGGCGTTCTAACTCATCCCAAAGATGTTCCCGGTCGAGACTTGGGCAGGCCAGTCCAATTCAGGAATGTTGTTGCCTACAACCATTGCCTCACAGATGCTGCCTTATGACGGAGGACATTGCCATGCTTATCGTTTCCAAACTATTCCCTTGCTGTACACAGTACAAAGTGTTGCAAAAATGTTCATATCATTTCGTATTTGGCGTTTTCTTAAGCACAATACATGGACTGCAACCACGAATAATACCCCCATACGTTAACACCATCTCGTGTGTACTTCACTGTTGGCACAACACATGATGGCAGATGACTTCTGCTGCTATTTACCAAATGCAAACCGTTCCATCGGTTTGCCACAGGGTATAGCGCCATTCATGACTTCAAGTCACTCGCTCCCAATCATCCACTGTGCAGTGACGTCGCTCGTTACACCAGCCGAAGTGACACTTAGTACCGACTACAGAAATGTGTGGCTTATGAAGGGCTGATCGACCACTGTACCCCAATCTCTTACCTTCCTGCCCACAGTCATTGTTCTGACTGAACTCTGGACCTTATGAGTGATTCCACACTCTGATTTAATCCTATTTTTTACAAGCACTTCCGCAGTGCTCGACGGTAACTGTCCGTCAGTACCTGACGTCTACCTGGTCTCAGTTTAGCAGCGATTGCTCCTTCGCTCATCCACATCACAATCAGAACTTTAACAGTCGACTTGGGCTGCTTTAGAAGGATTGAATTATCTATGTTACTTGGGTGACATCCTGTGACTAGTGACTTAGCTCCCTTATTGACCCATTCTGCTCTTACTGCTTCTCTATCCACAATACAATACTCTGACCACCTAGTTAACGTAGGTCGAAAAATAGCTGAAGGACAAACAAAGCAAATGCGAAAGCAATGAAAAGTACTGAAACAGAGAACAACGACCTATTTAACAACGAACTTGGAAGCAAGACAGTAGTGGAGAAAGCGAAGCAGTTTCCATAACTAATTGGCTGAGGCAAGAAAGGCATCAGGAGCAGACTGGAACAGATCAAAAGAACCTTGATCACAAAAGTGAACTACTAGTAGGAGATAAAATTTCAGAAATGAAGAGGAAGTTCTGGACAATCCAAGTCTTTAGCGACACCATTGCATGTGGAAGTGAGACATGAACCACTGGGAGGCTGGAAAAGAAACAGCATTTGAAATGTGGTCCTATCGAAGAATGCTAGCAATTAAATGAGTTGATAAATTATTAAGTAAAAAGGTACCGAAAGAAATAGATGATAAAAGTAGTTTCAGAAAACCGGTACCAGAAGAAAGGACAGGTTAGTGGGACTTGCGCTGCGGTGTCCTGAGATAAGTAACTTCTCTGGAAGGCGTAGAAGAGGAAGAAACTAACAAAGGAACATAAATACGAGAGTATTCAAAATAGATTATCGAGAATGTTTCATTAATAACTGACGTAGATTACGATACATTAGATCAGCGTAATGTGAAAGACAGCAAGAAATCAGTCGAAAAACGCATGCCTTAAACAGATAGCGTGTGGTTCGCAATTTTTTTAAACGTACATCTCACTGCGGAGACAAACATTTTGTTTTATTGTCAGTCATCTGACGGGTTTGACGTGACCCATCAGTACTGTGCCAAACTCTTCATGTCAGCGCAAAGCTATCATCCAAGGTCCTCAATTGTTTGTTGGACTTATTGTAGTGTCAGTCTTCCTCTATAGTTTTTACCCTCTACAGCTCCCCATAGTACGGTGGAAGTTATTAGCACATGTCCTCGCAGATTCCACGAAATATCACTTCTCTCCTAACCAGTCCACCTAATTTTAAAGACTCCTCTACAGCACCCCACTTCAAGTGCTTCGATTCTTCTCTTCTCTGCTTCTCCCATTGCCATACAATGCTGTGCCACAAACTCACATTCTCAGAAATTTCTTCCTCATTGTACGGCGCATTTCTGACACTAGTAGATTCTCTTATTTAGTAATGCTCTCTTTGACTTTGTTAGTCTGTCTATAAAGTCCTCCTTGCATCCTTTGTTATGTGTTCTCTTGCTCCCTAGGGACCACAACTCCTTGATTTCCCGGCTTCGTGCTCATCAGTTTTGATGTTAAGCACACCGATAATTCCATTTTTCCAACTAAACATTATGTTCGTATTTCTTTGCTTTACCCTCCATCAATTGTGCGTGCTTATTAGAAAGCTAATTCCATTCAACAGGTCATGCAATCCTTCCTTACGTTCACTGAGGATGGCGACGTCATGAGCGACTGTCATCGTTAATATCCTTTCACCGTCAATTTTAATCCGATTCTTGAAAACGCTAATATATTTATATAACTAAAAATATAAATGTTAGTTTGTTCAAAATCTTAAATCTCCTAAAGCTCTTGACCGGTGGCTTTGAAATTTTGACGCAGTGTTTCATTAAAATAGGCGCGAGTTTTTATGTAGCGATTTTTTAAATATATCTAATATATAAATAAATATATAATATATAAAAGATAAGAGTTATGACCAAAATTGCTGAAAAATTCTTGACAGGTTTACTTCAAATTATGACACAAAGATATTACAGACATTAGCTGCGAGTGGGCATTGATTTAGATCAGTGGGGAAAATTTATACTGTGTGCCAGACGGGGATTCGAACTGAGCTCTCCCGCTTACTAGGCACATGCGCTGACCTCTGCGCCACCACTACCCACTGGTTGTTGCAACTGCACTGACGGTCCCAGCCCACCTCCCATCAGATTAAAATCCCCAAAGTATCCACACACTATTAATGTAGTGCTCCTTGCCCACTGTCGTCCTTGCTAGTGACATTTCGCCGATTCCCGTAAGAGCTCGAGTATGTCATGCATCTGCACTGGACAGATCAGTGGGTTTCCTCCACATAATAGTATATATGTGGTGTTCGTTCCATCGGAATCTGAAGTAATATGTTCTTTCAGATATTTTACTTAGATGTTCTTTCAGACATATTACTTCAGATTTTTACATGAAACCTTTAATGAATACTTGCTACATACTTTATTTATAAAATACATAAATATATGTATAAGATACAAACGGAAAGCATTTTTACCAAAAATCTTACAAAATACCCAACCTATTTACTTCAGATTCTTGTACGTTACTGTAATAAACGTTTGGACTCATGCAGGTTATATATATATATATACATATATACATAGACATAAAAAAAATTTGCATCACCTCGGTTCCGAGAGTTCCGGAACCTATACAGAAAATTGGAATAGAGAACAAAGTACAGGGTGATTCAAAAAGATTACCACAACTTTAGGAATTTAAAACTCTGCAACGACAAAAGGCAGAGCTAAGCACTATCTGTCGGCGAATTAAGGGAGCTATAAAGTTTCATTTAGTTGTACATTTGTTCGCTTGAGGCGCTGTTGACTAGGCGTCAGCGTCAGTTGATGCTAAGATGGCGACCGCTCAACAGAAAGCTTTTTGTGTTATTGAGTACGGCAGAAGTGAATCGACGACAGTTGTTCAGCGTGCATTTCGAACGAAGTATGGTGTTAAACCTCCTGATAGGTGGTTTATTAAACGTTGGTATAAACAGTTTACAGAGAATGGGTGTTTGTGCAAAGGGAAAAGTTCTGGACAGCCTCCAAGAAGCCCTGATCTTACCCCCTGCGATTTTTTCTTATGGGGGTATGTTAAGGATATGGTGTTTCGGCCACCTCTCCCAGCCACCATTGATGATTTGAAACGAGAAATAACAGCAGCTATCCAAACTGTTACGCCTGATATGCTACAGAGAGTGTGGATCGAGTTGGAGTATCGGGTTGATATTGCTTGAGTGTCTGGAGGGGGCCATATTGAACATCTCTGAACTTGTTTTTGAGTGAAAAAAAACCTTTTTAAATACTCTTTGTAATGATGTATAACAGAAGGTTATATTATGTTTCTTTCATTAAATACACGTTTTTAAAGTTGTGGTATTCTTTTTGAATCACCCTGTAAACATCATTTCCGCCCTTCTTATTGCTCATGAAAATCACACATTCTATGTAGTATCACGGTACGGCGATACCTTCAGAGGTGGTGCTCCAGACTCCTGTACACACCGGTACCTCTTGCATTGATGCATGCCTGCATTCGTCGTGGCATACTATACACAAGTTCATCAAGGCACTGCTGGTCCAGATATTCCCATTCCTCAACGGCGATTCGGCGTAGATTCCTCAGAGTGGTTGGCTGGTCACGCCGTCCATAATCAGCCCTTTTCAATGTATCCCAGGCATGTTCGATAGATTTCGAGTCTGTAGAACATGCTGGCCACTCTAGTCGAGCGGTGTCGTTATCCTGACGGAAGTCATTCACAAGATGTGCACGATGGGGGCGCGAATTGTCGTCCATGAAGAACGCCTCGCCAGTATGCTGCCGATATGATTGCACTATCGGTCGGATCATGGCATTCACGTATCGTAATGCCATTACGGCGGCTTCCATAAGCACCATCGGCGTACGTCGGCCCCACATAATGCCACCTGTTACGATGACGACGAACGAGTAGTCGCCAATGTTGACTGGTGGCCAATGCTAAATAGAAACATATAAGTCACAGCAGGTTTGTCAGTAACGGCGATAAGGTGCTGGCTGCATGGACTGGATCTGCAGTGACTAAAATAATTAGAAGTCGTTGGTAAAATATAATATATGTTGTACTTAGCTGGTTGTACAGGATTCTCCTTGGCTGCATACATTTAAATATAAACAGATAGCTATTGAGGCCTCATTTAGGCCGTACGTTACTAAGCGCCTTATTAGCTGAAGACTATGCTATACCACTTGACGTCCCGAACAAGTGTGGCCGAGCGCTCGCTAGAAACTTGATACAAGCCACGGAGCGGCGCTAGCGGCGCTGGTTGCGACTCGCGGTTCCAACAATACTAATACAGACCGCGGTCGATAGCTGCACCCCTAACAAGTGTGGTATCGAACGTTGATACCACACCATCCCAATACAGCAGGGAACCTCCACCTTGCTGCAATCGCTGGACAGTGTGTCTAAGGCGTTCAGCCTGACCGGTTTGCCTCCAAACACGTCTCCCACGATTGTCTGGTTGAAGGCATATGCGACACTCATCGGTAAAGGGAATGTGATGCCAGTCCTGAGCGGTCCACTCGGCATGTTGTTGGGCCCATCTGTACCACGCTGCATGGTGTCGTGCTTGCAAAGATGGACCTCGGCATGGACGTCGGTGGGAGAAGTTGTGTATCATGCAGCGTACTAGGCACAGTTTGAGTCGCAACACGACGTCCTGTGACTGCACGACAAGCATTATTCAACATGATGACGTTGCTGTCAGGGTTCCTCTGAGTCATAATCCATAGGTAGCGATCATCCACTGCAGTAGTAGCCCTTGGGCGGCCTGAGCGAGACATGTCATCGACAGTTCCTGTCTCTCTGTATCTGCTTCATGTCCGAACGACATCCTTTTGGTTCACTCCGAGACGCCTGGACACTCCCTTGTTCAAATCCCTTTCTGGCCCAAAGTAACAACGCGGACGCGATCGAACAGCGGTATTGGCCGTCAAGGCGTGGTTGAACTACAGACAACATGTGCCGTGTACCTCCTTCCTGGTGGAATGACTGGAACTGATCGGCTGTCGGACCCCCTCCGCGTAATAGGCGCTGCTCATGCATCGTTGATTACATCTATGGGTGGATTTAGTGACATCTCTGAACAGTCAAACTGACTGTGACTGTGATACAATATCCACAGTCAACGTCTACCTTCAGAAAGTCTAGTTGTATTTATAGTTTATAGATTTATGATTCGAATATTACTATAGAATCTGAATTGACAATAGCAATAAACTAAGCTCAAGGTGAGAGTGAAAGGGGAAGAGAAATTGGAGGGTTGGGTTGGAGGAAATAGTCAAAGAAAGCGGAAAGGAGGAGACAGAGGAGGGCAGGAGGGGATGGAGAAAGACGGGGTCATAGACGCAGAACAGATTATAGACAGAGAGAGGAACTGGGCAAAGAGACGGCGTAGAAGGAGATAAAGACGTATATCTAAATCCTATTCATTTTAAGAACATATGCACACACCTGTGGTCAACTTTGATTGGTAATCAAAATGTCCTCAGTCCTCGATCAGCACCCCGTCGCGTCATACATTTTGAATAAATATAATAGACAATGGCACCTAAAGACTTCCGGCATAAGAAATCACCCTCACTCAGCCAACGGCCTTGTCAAAGAGGGCGGAGGAGCGGACATAGGTTCGGGACATTCTCTTCTCCTTGGGGTGGAAACTGCTTCTAAAGACGGAAAAGACGGAAGAATCAGCAATGGTCAACGTCATGAGGGTGCAGAAGACAATGGAAACCACTGAATTAAAGACACATGTCAAGTGGACTGTAATTAAAAAAGTGTCATGATTGTCTCTTCATTTGGAAAAGATTCCGGAATACTTTACAATTCGGATCTCCTGAAGGTGACCACCAAGGGGGAGATGACCATGAGAAAAAGATTGGATATATAACGAACGGATAAAGTTCTAATAGTCGGGGCGTAGAATGTCAGAAGCTTGAACTTGGTAAGGAAGCTAGAATATCTGAGCTGTTAGCGTTCGTGGAGTTGTAGCGCGTGTTCCGTTCACAGCCACATCTACCATCATGGTGCAACTTTTGAAGATGGTCTGAAACAAACGGAAACCGGTAACCTCATATAAATAAGTTTATTCATTTTTAAGTAATAAATAAACTGCTGTACTCCAGAAAGATATATTCTCAAAAATTACTCTATCTAGATGTATTAGGGGTCAGTTGAGTGAAATGGAAAGATGGCAACGATTTCTGGTAAGATGAATGTCGGGTAATATCAACAGCAGCAGAAAATATAAAGGGAGTAGGATTCGTTAGCAATAGGAAAGTCGGGCAGAGTTTAGCGATAGGTTTGTTCTCATCAGAATTGACAGCAAACCAATACCGACAACGATAGTTCAGGTACACATGCCATCGTCGCAAGCCGAAGATGAATTGACAGAGGAAGCATATGAGGAGATTGAAAGGAATTTCAGTACGTAAAGGGAGACGAAAATCTAGTAGCCATTGGAGATAGCAATGCGGTTGTTGGGAAAGGTGCAGAAGAAGGCGTTACTGGCAAATATGGGCTTGGTATTAGGAATAAAAGAGGACAGAGACTAACTGGGTTCTGCAATAAATTTCAGCTAGTAATAGCGAACACTATGTTCAATAGTCACAAGACGAGAAAGTATGCTTCGAAAATACTGAAAGACACGGGAAGATTTCATATATATTACGTCATGGTCAAGCAGAGTTTTCGAAATCGGATACTGGATTTTATGGCTTAGCCAGGAGGAGGTATAGAATCAGCTCACAATTTAATAGTGATGAAAACTAGGCTGAAGTTCAAGAGACCGGTTCGGAAGAATTAGAGCGCAAAGAAGTGGAAAAAGGAAGTACTAAGGAATGAAGAGATAGGCTTGAAGTTCCCTGAGGCTATAGGTACTGCTATAAGGAACGGCTCAGTTGGCAGTTCAGTTGGAGAGGAATGGACATCTCTAAAAAGAGCAATCACCGGAGTTGGAAAGAAAACATAGGCGCAAAAAAGGTAACAGAAGAAATACTTCAGTTCATCGACGAAAGAAGGAAGTCCAAAAACGTTCCGGGAAATTCAGGAATACATAAATATATGTCAATTATGAATGAAATGCATAAGATGTGCAAGGAAACTAAGGCAAAATGTCTGCATGAAAAATGTGAAGAAATCTAAAATGGAATGATTGATTGCCGGAAGGATTGACTCAACATAAAGAAAAGTTAAAATAACCTTCGGTGAAATAAAAATCAAGGAGGGTAACATTAAGAGTGAAGATATACAAGAAGGAGCAGATAAGTGGAAAAAATACACTGAAGATCTCTTTCAGGGGGAAGACTTGTTTAATGAGATACAAGAACAAACAGCAGTCGATAAAGAAATAGGAGATCCAATATTAGAATCAGAATCTAACAGACCTTTGGAAGACTTAGATACTATCCCACTAGAATTTCTAAAATCATTCTGGGGAAATGGCAGCTGAACGACTATTCACGCTGACGTGTATAATATATGAGTCTGACGACATACCATCTGACTTTTGGAAAAACATCATCCACACAGTACCAAATATAGCAAGAATCGACAAGTGCCAGAATTACAGCACAGTCAGCTTACCAGATCATGCATGCAAGTTCCTGACAATATATAGAATACAGAAAAACGGGAAGAAAACTGAGGATTTGTTAGATGAGGATCATTTTGGCTTTAGGAAAAGTAAAGGCGTGAGATAGGCAGTTCTGGCGATGCGGTTGATAATGGAAACCAGACTAAAAAAAAATCCGCAAGATACGATCGCACGATTTGTCGACTGGAAAAAGCGTTCGACATTATCAAGTGCTGCAATATGTTAGAAATTCTGATAAAAATAGGCGTAAACTATAGGAAATAGTGAGTAACGTACAGTATGTATGAAAACCAAGAGTGAACAATAAGAGTGGAAGATGAAGAACAAAGTGCTCGCATTAAAAAGGTGTAGCACAGAGATTTAGTCTTTCTCCCCCACTGTTCAATCTATAGATCGAAGAAGCAATGACGGAGATACGCTGAAGAGCCAAAGAAACTGGCACACCTGCCTACTGTCGTGTAGGGCCACCGCAAACATACAGAAGTGCCGCAGTACGATATGGCATGGATTCGACTAATGTCTGAAGTAGTGCTGGAGGGAATTGACACCTGAATCCTGCAGGTCTGTTCATAAATCCGTAAGAATGCGAGGGGGTGGAGATATCTTCTGAACAGCACGTAGCAGGCATCCCAGTTTCGCTCAATAATGTTCATATCTGGTGAGTTTGGTGGCCAGCGGAAGTGTTTAAGCTCAGAAGAGTGTACCTGGAGCCACTCTGTAGCAATTTTGGGCGTGTGGAGTATCGCATTGTCGTGCCGGAATTGCTCAAGTCTGTCGAAATACACAAGCGATCAGACAGCATGCTTACGTACATACCACCCGTCAGAGTAGTATGCAGACGTATCAGCGGTCCCGTATCACTCCAACCGCACACGTTTTACACCATTACAGCCTCCACCAGCTTCAACAGTGCCCTGCTGACTTGCTGAGTCCGTAGATTCATGAGGTTGTCTCCATACTCGTACACGTCCATTAGCTCGATACAATTTTAAACGAGGCTCGTCAGACCAGGCAACAATTTCCATAAGGGTTGCACTTCTGTCGCACTGAACGATCCTCTTCAGTCGTCATTGATCCAGTTCTTGCAGGATCTTTTCCCGGCCGCAACAATGTCGGAGATTTATTGGATTCCTGCTATTCATGGTACACTCGTGAGATGGTCGTACGGGAAAATCCTCATTTCACCGCTACCTCGGAGGTGCCATGTCCCATCGCTCATGCGCCGACTATAACACCACACTAAAACTCACTTAAATCTTGATAACCTACCATTGTAGCAGCAGTAACCGATCTAACAACTGCGGCAGATATTTGTTCTCTTAAATAGACATTGTCGACCGTAGTGCCTCATTCTGCCTGTTTACGTACTTCTGTATTCGAATACGCATGCCTGTACCAGTTTCTTTGGCACTTCAGTGTAAAAGGAAGGTTCAAAAGAGGACTTAAAATTCTAGGTGACAAGATATCAAGGAGAAGATTCGCTGATGACATTGCTATCCTCGGTGAAAGTGAAAAAAAAGGTTACGGGACCTGCTGAATGGAATTAACAGTGTAATCAGTACAGAATAGCGTCTGAGAGTAAATCGAAGAAAGAAGAAAGTAATGAGAGGTAGCAGAAAGGAGAACAGCGAGAAACTTCACATCAGAATTGGAGTTCACGAAGTAGATGTAATTACTTAATTCTGCTACTTGGACAGCAAAATAACCATGACGAACAGAGTAGGGAGGATATCAAAAAACAGACTAGCACTGCCGAAAAGGGCATTACTGACCAAGAGAAGTCTATGAGTTTCAAACAAGGTCCTTAAGAAATATATGGAAAACGCTGACAAGAGAAAGGTACAGGATGGTAGGATATATGTTAAGTACTAGAGGTACTTCATCTACATACATAATCCGCAATCCACCATACGTTGCGTGGCGGAGGATACCTCGTACCACAACTAGCATCTTCACTCCCTCTTCCACTCCCAAACAGGACGAGGGAAAAAGACTGCCTATATGCCTCTGTACGAGCCCTAATCTTATCATATCTTTGTGGTCTTTTCGCGAAATGTAAGTTGGCGGCAGTAAAATTGTACTGCAGTCAGTCTCAAATGCTGGTTCTCTAAATTTCCTCAGTAGCGATTCATTTGAAAAGAACGCCTCCTTTCCTCTAGAGACTACCAGCCGAGTTCCTGAAGCATTTCCGTAACACTCGCGTGATGATCAAACCTACCAGTAACAAATCTAGCAGCCCGCCTCTGAATTGCTTCTATGTCCTCCCTCAATCAGACCTGATAGGGATCCCAAACGCTCGAGCAGTACTCAAGAATAGGTCGTATTAGTGTTTTATAAGCGGTATCCTATACAGATGAACCACATCTTCCCAAAATTCTACCAATGAACCGAAGACGACTATCCGCCTTCCCCACAACTGACATTACTTTCAGAGGAAGAGTGAGATTCAGAATAGCAAATGCTACCTACGTCCTCAAATTATTTCCGTCTTCCTCTCTCTCTCTCTCTCTCTCTCTCTCTCTCTCTGTGTGTGTGTGTGTGTGTGTGTGTGTGTGTGTGTGTGTGAGTGTGTGTTTCCTCTTTTCTTTCTTTTCCATTTGACCGAACTGAGTCACAGGAACGAGTGGTAGAAAATAACAGAACTGGAGCGATACTAATCGGTGTAAGGTTATGGTCTCACAGGAAAAACCCACCAAGACACAAAGTACGTCTACTGGCAGCCCAGCATTCGCATCAGCGTACTTCTATTAGGAACTGATGACATCCCGCCTGAAATCACGTCCTTCAGAGAGAGAGAGAGCACACGTTTAGGCATGCAGCGCAAGTTCGACATTTCCGGACAAATTGCTGAAGAGCGCAGGAAGGAATCCGTGCCCGGAATCTGGTGACAGCTGCGCCTCCGCTCCCCTGGGTGCAGACAACAGGTGGCTCGCAGATCTCGCCCCGTCTTCATCACGTATGCACGAGCCTGTCTGCCTCGATTCGGTGCGGACAAAAAGTTCTGCTGTCTCCCCAAATCCTGGCGAAAGCCACTTTTCTGAGCGCTTTAATACCTTCCTGGAAACATCAGTCAAGTACGTCTCTCTCACCTGAGTAATATTGCTGTATTATCGTGTCCCCCGGGAAATTCTATAACCCCGAGGAACTGTAAATAATGGTAAGCTGCTTTCTATGAAAGTTGAAATCAGAGGTCAACATCAATTGAATTAATATAAAAATGGCAATTTTTTAGCGTAGTAGAAGATTTATAACAAATTAAAATTGTGGGCTGGATTGTGGTTCGGTCCTTAAGCCACTGGCAGTCCTCTCCCTAACGTGCTACCCTTGTGAAAGGTAAACACTTTAAGGTGTTGTCATATTACGTTCAGCATGTAACAGAGAACAATTTCCATTATTTCAGCAAGGAAATGTGTGGACAACAAAGTTTTATTTCTTTCAAATGAAACTAAATGGTTCCAGATACTTCTTCAACTCTCAAACATCTATATCTGCAGACTGAAACGACGGATTAAAATTTATACCAAGGTTCGAATCCCGGCCTTGGTTCAAATTTTCTTCATCGTCTCAGTCTGCATACATACATCATAGTTATTTCTGTATTTATTTATACTTTCATTCACTTATTTCAGAAGACTTACAGTGCTAACAAAAAGCCTCGAAGTTCAATAATTTAGCAGAACACAGAGTTATTTTTCAGTCATTATGAACTTACCTCTTTTTACAGCCGGTAACAATTTCATATTACGGTATGACGTACAAGATACAAGCAACATGGTACAAACACATCGCTTCTGGGGCTTCTTATCTCTAACTTTATTAAGTTGTCCTTTGTTTACCGCAGGAGCTTTCGAGGTTTCGTGAGCAGCCATTACAAGTGTGATCACTGTGACGTTTTTATCTGCCATCATGTAGATCGATATAAGTTTCCAGTAAGGCAAATTGTGAGCGTTTGTTAGTTAGTGCATCCATGAGAACAAATCTACAGTGTGTTCTATTATAATAGCGTACAAAGCAAGGGAAATTTGGCAAGCTAAACGCAGTGGAAGAGGAAACCATAAGCTTAAATGCATAGAGAGACGAGAATTAGAGAATATTATGATCTTTTACAGGACACAAGAACGGAACTTACGTTTTTTCTCCGCACACTCAGTACCATTTGTTTATCTGCTTAAGGAATAAATGCAACCCACAGTCATTTTCTGCTGGAATAAGCGGATTGTCACCGAAGGCAGGACTCTGACTTAGATGAGAGAGAAAATAAGAACCTGGAAATCAGGGTCGTAGCTTGGGATGGTCCAATGTAATACGCAACTGAGTCAGACACTTCATAGACAAACAAGGCTGATATTTTATGAAAACCGAGGAGAAAGTCTAGTTTGAGATAATTATCGGCGCAGTACATTAAAAAATTAAGCAAATTTCGTGATACATGAAACAAGTAGTTCGAGTTTTTTTATTTCCAACCGTCTGCGAAGTTACAAGGATGCATTAATACTTGCGTTATGGCAGCTTTCCACAGCACAGTTTCAATCGACGCTCAGGTCGGGTTTGCATCTTACCTCTATGCTACGCGTAGTGTTAGCACAGATTTCGGAGCATGCTATTCTGAAAATCGTTGAATTTAGAAATACTGCTATTCCAGTTAAATTTCCGTGAACTATTCAGCCTTCTACTTTCATTACTTGCTGCAACCCACTACTCAACTCAGAGACTGTCGTGATTTCCAGTTGATGTATCCATTTGTACAGACACAAGGGAAAGAGGAAAATCTATTTTGACAGTCACTAGCTCACAGCTAAAGACCTTCAACGCATGATACACACACGTGGCACCTGTAATGCCGTTAGGTTCTATACTTACAGGTAAATGAAGAATGAGATTTACTCTCTGAAGCGGAGTGTGCCATGATATGAAACTTCCTGGCAAATTAAAACTGTTTGAACATTTTATTTCGGTTGTTCCAATGTGATACTTGTACTTTTCTTAACTTATCATTTCTGAGAACGCATGCTGTTACAGCGTGATTACCTGTAAATACCACATTACTGCAATAAATGCTCAAAATGATGTCCGTCAACCTCAATGCATTTGTCAATACGTGTAACGACATTCCTCTCAAAAGCGAGTAGTTCACCTTCCGTAATGTTCGCACATGCATTGACACTGCGCTGACGCATGTTGTCAGGCGCTGTCGGTGGATCACGATAGCAAATATCCTTCAATTTTCCCCACAGAAAGAAATCCGGGGACGCCAGATCCGGTGAACGTGGGGGCCGTGGTATGGTGCTTGAACGACCAATCCACCTGTCGTGAAATATGCTATTCAATACCGCTTCAACCGCACGCGAGCTATGTGCCGGACATCCATCATGTTGGAAGTACATCGCCATTCTGTCATGCAGTGAAACATCTTGTAGCAACATCAGTAAAACAATACGTAGGAAATCAGCATACATTGCACCATTTAGATTGCCATCGATAAAATGGGGGCCAATTATCTTTCCTCTCACAATGCCGGACCATACATTAATCCGCCAAGGTCGCTGATGTTCCAATTGTCGCAGCCATCGTGGATTTTCCGTTGCCCAATAGTGCATACTATGCCGGTTTACGTTACCGCTGTTAGTGAATGACGCTTCGTCGCCAAATAGAACGCGTGCAAAAAATCTGTCATCGTCCCGTAATTTCTCTTGTGCCCAGTGGCAGAGCTGACCACGAGGTTCGGAGTCTTCGCCATGTAATTCCTGGTGCATAGAAATATTGTACGGGTGCAATCGATGTCGATGTAGCATTCTCGACACCGACGTTTTTGAGATTCCCAACTCTCGCGTAATTTGTCTGCTACTGATGTGCGGATTAGCCGCGACAGCAGCTAAAACACCTACTTGGGCATCATCATTTGTTGCAGGTCGTGGTTGACGTTTCACATGTGGCTGAACATTTCCTGTTTCACTAATTAACGCAACTATCCAGCGAACGGTGCGGACACTTGGATCATGTCGTCCAAGATACCGAGCAGCATACATAGCACACGCTCTTTGGGCATTTTGATCACAATAGCCATACATCAACACGGTATCTACCTTTTCCGCAATTGGTAAACGGTCCATTTTAACACGGGTTATGTATCACGAAGCAAATACCGTCCGCACTGGCGGAATGTTACGTGATACCACGTGACTATTACAGCGCCACCTATCACAAAGCGAAAAAAGGGTCCAACTAAAACATTCATATTTCCTTACGTACTACACGAATATGTAATAAAAATCGGATTTCCTATTTAAAAAAACGCACTTGATACCCGTTTGACCTACGGCAGCGCCATCTAGTGGGTCAACCATAGCGCCATCTGGTTTCCCCCTTCAAGCTAGACGAGTTTCGTTCTTTGTAGTTTTTTGTTTGATGCTTATTTCGGGAGATATTTGCCTCGGTCACTACCAATGGACCACCCTGTATAACGAGCAATTTTTTAGTTAAGCTTATAGTATAATAATTTTCTAATGTATCGTTAGTTGTACATTAATTCGTTCATGAAACGAGTTAGGTAGTGTATTTCATGTCATTCACATTGTGAAGTACGTCCTATGTTAGAGTCAAGGTAGTGCGTTAAGCAAATGCAACAATACTACTGACAGTGTCTATCGGAAGCATTTTGTCTTTTCATTTCACTAACGGACCTTCACTAACTACATTCATGATCTTTACTTTAGATGTACCTGAAGGTACCCGTTTTTTTTTTTTTTACTGTGGAGGTGAAGTGCAGGTAATTATCTGCTGCTATTTCGTTTCGTGTTCATGAGAGAAACTTTAGTAAAGTAAATTTCTGCTAGTGACAATGTTGGAAAATGGCGGGACAGTTCGAATGCAGTGAAAGCAGAATAGAATTTAATAAATACGTTTGTTAACTTTTTTTAATTTTCGGGATGGTTTTGTTCTGTATCCAAATGGTGAGAGGAAGTAAATTAAAAAATGAAGATTATTCAAATATTAAAAGGGAAGTTAATTAATTTTGGCGTGACCCACGTGTAATTTTCACAGCCTAGCGCCTCTCCAAGCACGGAAGCATCGTTCTGCTTGAAGAGCGTTTCCAAATTATTCTGCGCTGCATTGGTCAGCAATCGTAAATCATGGCAGCGCACTAGCCGTTCATTACTCACTTATAATCGACAGAAGTAACTAGCCATTAATTAGTACTTTGTTAATTATGTAGAACGTCAGTCCGTCTGCAATATATGTATGGTACCAAAATAATGCATGGAGGCGCCTCGAAAATCGGATCCACATCTTTGAATTTTTCTCTATTTCCTGCACGTGAGTGCTTGTTAACATTGGCAATGAAAAAGTTCCAAAAATCATGTGATAAATGTTCTGATACTGAGAGGTAAGGTGACTGGAACCCTTTATCGCAATGGAGCAGTTCTAACACTAACGCTGACGAGGCAAAATTTTATGACCACCTGATTAATGGCGTGCTGGTCCACCTTTGGAATGCAATACAGCAGCGATTCTACGTGGTACGGATTCATTAAGTCCTCGATAGATCTTCGGAGGTATACGGTACCAAATGTCTATTCACAGGCTACGTTATTCTCGTGAATTTCCAGCCTTGGGTTTGTGGATGCCGATTTGGCACCCAAAATCGTCCCAGCTACGTTTCATCAGATGAAAATGAGGGAAATTTCGAGCCAAGGCTTCTGTAGGAATTCACTATCATTCTCTTCAAACGACCATAGGACGGTCTGGCCTTGTTACACGGACATTATCCTGATGGAAGATGTCATCGACAAGAGGAAGACATCAAGCATGAAGGAATGTAATTGCTCCGCATAATTCCAGGATGAGATTTTCACTCTGCAGCGGAGTGTGCGGTGATGTGAAACTTCCCGAGTTCGAGTCTCGGTCCGGCACACAGTTTTAATCTGCCAGGAAGTTTCATACCAGCGCACACTCCGCTGCAGAGTGAAAATCTCATTCTGGAAATATTCCCCAGGCTGTGGTTAAGCCATGTCTCTGCAGTACCCTTTCTTACAGGACTGTTAGTTCTGCAAGGTTCGCAGGAGAGCTTCTGTAAAGTTCGGAAGGTAGGAGACGAGGTACTGGCAGAAGTAAAGCTGTGAGGACGGAGCGTGGGTCGTGCTAGGGTAGCTCAGTTGGTAGAGCACTTGCCGGCGAAAGGCAAAAGTCACGAGTTTGAGTATCGGTCTGGCACACAGTTTTAATCGGTCCACATAATGTTCAGGTGATCAACAGCTTTCATGGTCCAATTGAAGTCCTGGTGAGTGTTCCCCGTGGTATCATACATCCCCGCCGGCCTACGTCTGTGGTGCGGATGGATGTCTTCAGTAACCGTTCACCTGGGAGATGGCGTAATTCTTCCGACGAGGTGACACATTTCCATAGATCCACGATGCAATCTCAAGGAATTCGTTATTGTCTCTGTCGTTGGGTCAAAATGGGAACACGTAAGGGTCGCCTGTTGCGGAGCACCATTTTCAACAATGTGCACTTGGTACATAAGTACTATGTTAATGTAGAATTCTGTAGTTTCCTCAAACAGATTTTGGCATCAAAAATGTTTTACGTCAGGCGAGTGCTAATTGTGATTCTCGACTGCATGTTGTAATTGCCATTGGAAGCAAATAGATCTTTCCAATAGTCTTGGAAAGTACATTTGGATTCACTGGTATGTTGTGAAATGAAATATTTCTTTTCGTATGTCGCTTACTGCTCACATATTTTGTCCAGAAGTATTTTACAGTCAATAGAAAATACGTCGAATCCGAAAGTATTAATTTTACTTTGCAACTTTGACCCCTACTGTGTAAAGAAACTTCGAATTTCTGCATGTTACTAACCACTTTCCATAACAACATCGCTATGAAAACTGTAATTACAAGAACTTGAGTACAATAGTGAAACGTCGTTGTAGCTCCAGAAAACTTTCGTTGCTTTTGAAGGCGGTATGATGCGATAGGAAACCAAGTAAACATAAGTTATAAGTAAAACCATTACTTAGCGTTACCGCTTTTTACGCCGATATTCTTTGTTGTTTTCAATAATAAGGGAATAAATAATGATTAATTTCTGAGAATATTTCTCTTCAAGAAAATCATCGGTGTAGTTAAAAGGGTCTTCCAGCAATTAAATATTTATTTATAATGGTAACGGTTTCGGACAGAAAGTGACTATCTTCATACCATTTATACTGATATCGAAATACAGAATGGGTGTAGAAGGCAATCTCACATAATGCTCCGCCCACCGCATATCGAATTACATCAGCAACAGTCAGTCAGGCATACAGAAGTGTTGGTCTTGCAAGGTTCGCACAAGTTTCTGTGAAGTTTGAATGGTAGGAGATGTGGTACTGGCAGAAGTAAAGCTGTGAGGAGGGGTCGTGAGTCGTGCTTGGGTAGGCAAGCTGGTAGAGCGCTTGCCTGTGAAAGGCAATAGTCTCGAGTTCAAGTCACGGTCCGGCATACAGTTTCAATCTGGCAGGAAGTTTATATCAGCGCACATTCGGCTGCAGAGTGAATTTTCATTCTGGGTATTCATGTATTTTTTTATTTTCAATTTCCTTATGGAATGAGTTTTTTCTTCTTTTTTCAGGATAATTATTATGTAAGTTATAAATGAATGATTAAATACTGAGAACCTGCACAGTCATAATATATCTGTTGTAGCATGGAAAAATACCACAAGTGACATTCGAACCAGAGACCTTGCGCTTATGAAATTAGCGCTTACGCGCTCGGCAGCGGAACTGCTTGCATATGTGCATCCGTAAAAAATATCTGCACAAGGAAGCTTGAAAATTTTCAAACTCGATCTTCTCGAAAGTGAGTAAGAGTTGCATCTTCTTGTTTACATATGTTGAAATTCTTGTCGTGCGCTACACCCCTTGTCAGTATAAACCAAATCGGTGACGGGTAGTTCGTACGGTCTCCTTGTTAGTATGATTCGCCGAAAACTTTCTTTCGTTACTTTGAACCATTCACTAAATAAAAGAGATGCTACAGGTTACATGTGTTACGCATTATAAAATCGTATACCAACAGAAAGGAAACCTAAATAAAAACCGATACTAAGTTTGAAGATAATTTTCCTTGTAGCGCAATATCTGAATCGACTGCACCGATACTGGACCTCGGCCTTGACCAATGACGTAGTAATTTTATTGCATGTCAAATCGTTATGCACATATTTATAAGGGATGGACAGATGTATGGAAACAAACAAACACACCACATTACGTGATCTAATACGGTGTAGGAAAATCTTTGCCATTCAAAACAGCTTCCAGTCGTGTCGGAATGGATAGATGCAAGTCCTGTAACGTTTTCAAGCGAATCTTATGCTATTCTTCCTATAAAATAGTGTAGAGGTCTGCTAACGATGATGGAGGTGGACAGTGCCCACTAGTGATCGTGCACCCTTCTCTCCAATGTACCGTACAGCACAAAGACTCAATAACATTGTCACCCAGTCACTGTGGTGGCTATGGGAGATCAGCACTTAATCCTCGTGCTCACTCAGCCAAAATGGTCACATAATCATTAACTCGACCTCGGACCCAGCGATACGGCTACCCAACTCATCACCTTCATGTTTCACTTTTGGGACGTAAACTCGGCCAGAAGTTGGAAACTGGGTGATACGACATTCATCCTATATCCCCATAGTCCACGTTTTATGACTTCTCTGGTACCGCGCGCCGCGGAATTTGAATCCCCGACAGACGTCATGGAGGTCGAAGACCCATAGAGGTCTCTGTACCCACCGCGCCGTAAGCTGTGGACGCGCGTGCCTCCTGGCCCGCATTTAGAGTGAGGGCGCCACATGGGAACACGTGGTTGCAGCGGCCAATTGCGGCGTCCCCGATCGCGTACTTAAGCGCCTGCCTGTTGCTGAGCCTGCCCATCCTCTCTCGCCGTATTCACCGCCACCTTAACCAGCACCGCCTCCTTCCTCTTACCCAATGTGGCTTCCGGCCTTCCTTCTCCGCCGATGACCAGCTCCTTAACCTTACCAATCTTCTTTCTCTCCAACTTAACTCCCGTCGCTCCGCTATCTTTGTTTCCCTTGATCTCCAGAACGCCTATGACCGTGTCTGACATCCCGGGCTCCTCTTCAAACTTCAGACCTATGCTCTCCCCATCAACTTCGTCCGTCTCGTTGCTTCCTTCCTCTCCCATCGCCCTCCTATGTGACTATCCACAATTCCAACTCCCGTACTTTTTACCCCTCTGCCGGCGTGCCCCAAGGTTCTGTCCTTTCCCCTCTCCTCTATCTCCTGTACACTGCTGATATGCCCAAACCTCTCCCTCCTGTTCATCTTCTCCAGTTCGCTGATGACACCGCCTTCCTAGCCCTTTATCCTACCCTTCAACGGTCCCAATGTACCCTCCAAACCCACCTTGACCAATTCGCCACTTGGTGCAACCAGTGGTTCCTCCGTGTTAATCTCTCAAAAACCCAGGTGATCATCATAGGCCGCACCACCCGCTCCTTCCGCCTCCATGATTTCTACCTCACCATTTATGGCCGTCCTATCCACCTCACTCCTACCCTCAAATACCTTGGCCTCACACTCGACCGCCACCTCACCTGGACTCCCCATCTCCTTACCGTCCAAAACAAAGCTCACAACCGCCTCCGCCTCCTGAAACTCCTGTCCGGCCAGATGTGGGGTCTGCATCCTTCCACCATCCTTCACATCTACAAATCCTTGATCTACCCCATCCTCTGTTATGCCAGCGTCGCTTGGATTTCCGCCCCTCCCCGGTTCTATAAAGCCCTTCGAATCCCCGAACGCTATGCGCTCCGCCTCGTCTTCCACATCTGCCTTCCATCCCCCACGCACATCCTCTACGACCTCATCCCCTTCCCCCACCTTCTCCTTTTCCTTGAATGCATCCGCACACTATATATTATCCGCCATCTTGATCCCCCTCACCCCCTGGTTTCTCCCATCCTCTCCACCCCCAACCAGTTGCCACGCCTTTACTGTTGTGTCCCACCCTCTCTCCATCTCCACACCCTCCATCTTTCCCAACACAACTTCCACCGTCTACCCCTCCCAGACGATGAGCTTCGCCCTGACATCTACCCTTCCTACCAACTCTAACCCCTCTTCCTGTCTCCTCCTCAGGGCTCCCTCTCCTCCCCCTCCCTCCTCCTGAGCGGCTTCCCCCTCCTACTCCCCCTCCATCTCTTGTGCCTCCTGTCAGTGTCTCTGCGCTCCCTCCTGCCCTGTCTTCCCTCTTCCTCTCCCACCCCACGTGTCTCCTGCCTCTTTGTGAACCCACTGATGCCCCTCCTCTCTTCATCCCGCCTCTTCCCCAGCTGCCCCATGCTCTCCCCTCCTTTTCCATCCTCTCTGACCTTTTTTCCTCGGCAGGTCCCACCTGGCAGTTTTATTCTTCGTCGTGTGTGCTCCAAGTGGGTTTTAAGTGTGTTGTTCCAGAAAGTTTTTACTACTGTGGCCGACTTTTAACCTGTGGCTGCGCATTCAGTGTCTTCTCTGTGTTTTAAGAATCGGAAACTGTGTTTTTAACTTTCTGGTGACTTTTTTAACTGTCCTCCATGAACGTCTCCATGTCAGTGTATATTTTACCTCCATTTTCTCCCCTTACTCTGTTTTATGTTCCCCTTTTTTATCTCCTTATGTATGTATCATTTTATTCTTGTTTTAGTTGTAGTGTCACTCAGCTGAAGAGCGGCGGATTGTGCCGCTGACAGCCCTCCCCTACCCATATGGGGCAGGGGAATGAAATCACAATAAAGAAAGAGAAAAGAAAAAAAAAAGCTGAGCCTGCCAGTCTAACCTCGCTTTCGTCTCAGGACATCTCGCCTCAGACAGCGTATCGAATTTCGTGTTTCTATACAACTGGACGTGGTTGTCTTGTTTGGTTCGTGACTTTGTTGTCTCTTCTTGTTGTGTCGTAAGGTCCTCCACTGGTCGTGTCCGTCCTATCCTACAACCCCGCGACCATTCTGGTCGCCGTTACAACTTCTGCACCATGTTTTCTACGTAACGGGCATTTGCATCACTGATTAGTGGTTTTACAATGCCAGCTCGCCCCGCCAGTGGCTAGCGTTGCTACCACTGGATCACAGGGTTCCGGGTTCGAACCCGCCTGGGTTGGGAATTTTCTCTGCCCGAGGACTGGGTTTTTGTGTTGTCCTCATCACTCCATCATCATATGGGAAAGTGGCTAGATTGGACTGTGTACAGAACGGGAATTTGTACTGGCATTGATGACCGCGCCGTTGAGCGCCACACGGACCAAACATCATCATCATCCAGCTCGCACTGCAGTTCCCAGCTTCGTGCTGTTTTGGTACTGAAATGGTCCGCGAGTACGATATTCAATTCTGTTGTGACTTACTCAGCTGTCGTCTTCTTATTTTTCGCCAAAATCCTCTTCAGTGACCTTCACCACATACACAATTTCGTCCACATTGTGACTTAGTGGATGTCGTTATCCTTGTTCCGCTTCAAATCTTCAACACGGTACCTCTTGAAACACCGAATACTTTGACTACCTTGGAAATGGAAGCATCCTCCATACTAGCATCAGCAATTTGCCCATATGCGGATTTACTCAGCTCCGGCATAACGCACTCATTCTACATAGAACACTGATCTGACCACAGCCAACACTTGCAACGTATTGAGGACATTTCACAACGTGCCGTTCGTTGCAAAATACAACAGCGCAACCTGCTGACTTGGCTAGTATCTGCATTTATGTTCAAGTAATTATTTCTCGCAATGTTTTGATATATTTGTCCATCCCCTATAGAACAGAGTACTAACAGTATTTATTCTCCTTATGTAATATATTTTAGAATGTAGGTTGTGGTGGCAGACTGATTTGTACAATAGCCCGAATGTGAGGTTAGGTTGGAAACTGACAATTTAGCGCCGGCCGCGGTGGTCTCCGGGTTCTAGGCGCGCAGTCGGGAACCGCGAGTCTGCTACGGTCGCAGGTTCGAATCCTGCCTCGGGCATGGATGTGTGTGATGTCCTAAGGTTAGTTAGGTTTAAGTAGTTGTAAGTTCTAGGGGACTGATGACCACAGCTGTTAAGTCCCATAGAGCTCAGAGTCATTTGACAATTTAGCTATGAAATGGTGAAGCAAAGACTCTGAATACGAAATCTCAATTATGTGTCGGTCTGCTTGCGTAGCCCGAGATCTGAGACTGAAAGACGAGATTTTGGCAATGAGTTAGCGAAATTAACGAAAGAATTCTTATTATGTCACGTACTGTACGGATATTGGTTTGCGATGAGTGGTTTATTTCCAACATTTTGATGACTTCAAGATAAACGATACGTACTGGTAGACTCAATATTTTGGAATTTCTGCCACGAAATGGTCATACAAGTATACAAATATTCCAAATTGAGGGTCGTTGTCACAAAACTGGTTTTATGCATTTCTAACAGTTTTTTAACACATGCTGTTCAGCTTCCTATACAAGCCTATGCAGTCGGCTTTGGCAAAATTTGCTTTATTCCACTCTTATGCAGCAGAGAACACAGCCTGTTTTTTCAAAACTCGCCTCAAGTGTATGTAGGGGTCTTTTCAAAATTCACTTTATGTTACTTAGTTTACCAAAGGTGTTTGAGGTAGTGTTGAGTTTTCTCGTAATTTGTTGAACCTACGATAGAAGTTTTTCTCGGCGCTAGATGGCAGAGCGCATTATTGTGCATGCCATCTCAACTGTCAGACGGCGCAGACGCTAATGGGAGCTGCCATTAGCTACCAACTTGGGTGTACATTCTGTTTGTGCAGGCAGTATTAAACTACGTTTCTTGATGATAGCTGTTGCGTGTGTTGGTCGCCAGTTTCCGCCACTTAGTGTAAGTTAAGTGTAGAAGTCTACACTTGTGTTAAATAGTGACATATGGACGGTGACTGCGAAAATAATATTCCTGTGAGTGAAACAAATGATGGCCGTGAAAGAAGAGAAAACGCAGCAGTCAGATATCTTGGAAACAAATTCAACTAGATGTTCAAAGAAAAATGCTGCCCTTGATGTCGTCTAGCGATATTCTGAAATGAGTGAGGCAAGCAATCATGGATGGAAAGACTGTCATGCAGGCAAACTCTCATATTTCAGGAATATGTTATATTATTCAGGAGAAAACAGCAAACAAGATGCATTTCTTCTGTCATACATGGATATCTCAGCTCCAGCCAGATATGTCGTAGATCCCACTGAAGCTAAGGCATGTAAATCAGTTTCTATCACGTACAACAGAAAACTTTGAGATGGATTCGAAGTACCAGTTTGTGATGCTACATGTCAGAAAATAGCAGGTGTATCGTGGGATCGCTTAGCCTGGATTGGTCGGCACTATGGAGGACGTGGGACTGCGCAACAGGAACCAAGAGGTGGCTGAAGAGCAACTCAAGATTACGAAGTTATGATCCAGTAAGTGAAAGACAACATTTTGAAGTGTAAGTGTAGAGAGAGCGTCATTACATTAGAGGAAAAATGAGTAGGTCGTATTTGCCCCAACATCAAATGTAGGTATAATGTGGAAATTTTTTTGCAAAGAATAAAGGCAAACAGGTAATAAAAGCAGTTGTACGTCAAAATTTAACGGTAACCTTCACAGTGACACCTGTTCAATGTGCAAGGAGCTACAACTGAAAATAAAGGTCGCAGAAACCAAAGAATCACAGGAAGTGTGTAAAACTAAATTGTGCTTGGGTAAAGCCCTTGTAAAGAAGTTCGAGAGCATCATGAACAAATGATCTAAAGAAATTGTAAAAATTTTCTTTGGCATACAACAAAAAGAACTTTTGCCAAACCTCTCTATGGAAGATGTTTCACACATGACAGGTGCGGTTATATAACCTGACTGTGGTGAAACATGAACCAAAACAAGGTAGTTATGAAGATTTTCAGTATGCTTGGTGTGAAACATAAGCTACAAGAGGTGCAAATGAAATTTTTGTAGCCCGGCTGAAAGGCCGCGCGTGGGTCTACTCCCGCAAACTGAAGGGTAGGCCGAATGTAGGAAGTGAATAGGTGCAGGAAAAGGTGAAATGCTTCGGTACTGCGTATAGGTGATAGCTCTTTTACTGGTTTGTGAACATATACAACTGATAATACTTAACTTTGCTCTGAGATGAGCACGTAGGTGCGAAGCTGTACATCAATCAAAATCTGTAGTGGCTCGCCCACTATGAAATAGAAACAATGTTGCTTGGTAGGATCTGGAGCGGCGCTCGTAGAGCTGCACAGCGCCGGCTAGAGGGCGCTGTCATCGGTGTAGTGGTGCCAACCTAAGAACTTGAACCTACGCCGTGGCATCGTAGCTATCGATACCACAGAAATCGCATCTGCACTACAACATTTTGTAACAGAAAACTAGAGATATTGGTAAGAAAAGTTTGAACCTGAGCTTTTTTCAAACTCGAGCAATAGTCAGTACAAGAATTCTATAATGCTCTATATTCTGGCAAATTTTAGGGAATGCACTACAGTGTTCTCTGAACTTACCCACTACCTTCCTATTCGTACACATAGTTTCATGCCACCGCATGAGGTGACAAGGAATATCGGAAGAAAGAAGCAATCATATCACTTTGTGAATACAGGAATATTCTAGTGAAGTTCGGAAAGGTACTGGTGTGGGAAGAAGACTGGCTTTCCTGTGACTTCAAATGGGTTTCTAAAGAAATATTGAAGTCTACCTAGCCTTTCTAAATGGTGGATGTACGAGCAACAACTCCAGACTAGCCAGTGGTAAGATTCGATGTGCTGTTAAAAAGACGTATTTCTCTGAATCGGAAGTACGTTGTTATGTTTTGAAGAAACACATTCCTTCGTTCAAATCCATGATTTCCAAGATGAACCATATGAGTGCAGAAAAGAAGTATGTAATGAAGCTAATGCGTTTCCTTAGCATTCCTATAGATGCAGCAAGTTTCTACCATGACATACGCTCTGCAAGAGGAGGGGAATATGAATATCATGACAGCTCACTGGGAATTTATGAAGATACAGAGTCCACTGAAGTTGTGTAGAAGATAAAAAAGAAAAATTATTTTAAAACTTATGTGAAAAAACAGACACTTAACATTCAGGTGTCTCTGATCCAGTTTGAGTATAAAGCGAGTTTTGAAAAATAAAATTGTTTTTCTGCTCCTAGTAGTTGATAAACTATCAAAAATGTTATGTACACACAAAGACTGTCTTAAAACATACTCAGAACTGTCCGATATTTGATAACTGTAAAAAATATTTCCCTCTAAACTTTCCTGTTAAGTAAATAAATATGTCGCCTGTAAATTTTTATTTTCTTGCATAAAGCATGTTTTGCAAAAACGGTCCTCAATTACATCACGCAAGAGTTTGTATTACATCGTGGTCAATATTCCTGTATTCATTTCTGGTCCAATAATCATTCGTGCTTGAAATACCTTCAGTAAGACATGATAGTTATGCGATACTACGTCCCCTACGTTTATGATAAATTTCTGGCTAGGGTTACCTTATATTGACGGCACTATTGTTGGCAAAGCACATAGAAACTAAGATGCTTAGGGTCTCTGTTGACTTTTATTTCTCTTTTATTTATAATGGAAACGCTTTCCTTCTAGGTCCATTTTCACTATACAGAATGGGTGAGAATAACAGGGAAATAGATGCAGTAAGCTAGGTCGGTGCGAAACCGAAATTTTCTCTTTTACGAGATCCTGAATGGCATGCAATTTTTTAAGCGTTATGATGAGGAAGGCAATCCTTTGGTTCCCATATTCCAAACTACATGTAATCGCCTTAGCAATTTTAGACACTAATGTTAGTTAACAAAAAATGGTTCAAATGGCTCTGAGGACTATCGGACTTAACAGCTGTGGTCATCAGTCCCCTAGAACTTAGAACTACTTAAACCTAACTAACCTAAGGACATCACACACATCCATGCCCGAGGCAGGATTCGAACCTGCGACCGTAGCAGTCGCGCGGTTCCGGACTGCGCGCCTAGAACCGCGAGACCACCGCGGCCGGCGTTAGTTAACAGTGGAAAGTTTGGGGAAAGGGGTAACTTCAATCAATTTGGCATTGGTCTAGAATAGACGCTGCTGGAATACCTTTTCAGTTATTTTATTTCAAATGCGAACAACAACGCTTTGTTTATAAATAATGTGATTGTTACAGATGAACTTCTCATGTTGAGAAACGTAATAAAAAACTAAAATTGTATTCAAACTGTATTTTGAACATATGGTAGTGTACTCCCTACTGATAGGTTATGAATCCCATGTAGCGACTTGTATGATTAGAAAAAGCACAATACATAGACATACTCTAATTATACACGTTTCTTACAGGGAGTGCGCAGTTTGGATTCGTTGGAACGCAGTTTTTTGTCAGTGGCAGTGAATGCTGCTGAACTTTCCTTTTCCCACTTGCCTCTTTTTCAGATTACACATTTTTTATTAATGAACGCTCTCAATAACCAATGAAAAATAACGCAAGCCGTATTAGTGTATCTTACGGGTACTGCCGCCTGGAAAATAGTCTTTACGGAATTGTTACGCTTCTCCATTTCCACGTTACAAGTATGCACTAACACTGTGTACAAATAACTTCAAAAGTAGGTGTTTTATTAACACACATTTAATCCTGTTCTACATTTAATAACAAAAGTTAATTTTCAAAGAGTGCTGTGTTATCTGTTATAATTAATATAAAATTTTTTGGAACTAATAATTTAATTAGTTTGTGGCAAGACAAGGTTATAGTATAATATTTGCGTAGCCCATAGCTCGTAATTTTCGTTATTACAGGGTGAGGAGAATATACGCGTCAGTTCCTGAACGAGAATTTCAGTGAAAAAAGAGTTTTGAAGGCGCGCCTTGTTTCTCTTCAAACTTCTGATGGATCCTTAGGGATTCAAGGTTCCTGTTTGAAACCTACAACTACAAATATTTTTGACAGTCTTACATACTCCAACATTGCATCTGTTTATGTCTACATTTACATTCGTGGCTTACTGCTGTAACGGTGTGACCTAAAAATTTCAGTGATAATTGCAAAGTACCTGCAATCGTGATCCACTCTCGTAGTCAACTCCCATTATAACGTAAGCCTGCAGCAGAGTAAGGCGCTACTAGAGTCTCCCTTTAAAAATGCTGGCAATACAGACTGAAGTTTTTATGTTAATCCCACAGCTAAGTCGACCTGTAATTGTGAAACAGCAACAGTACTCAGCACAACTAAGGTTAACTGATTGCTGAGAAAGACGACAAATATTCAAACACAGCGGGACATGAACACAAAACGCTTCAGAATTACGCTTTATAAAAATAATGGTCAAAAATGAGACAATAAGTGGTTAAGCCGGCGGCTCGCATAAAGCGGGAAATCTAGGTTCGAATCCCGGCCCGACACATTTTCATGGTCGTCCTTCCCTCGTACAGCTGATGATTGTTCGTATTCGCAACCGCGGATACATTTCATTGAATAATGGTCCGCGTAGCAGGCCACTTTATCAAGGATCTCTGCAAATATATAGGTGAAAGGCCTTTCAGTTTGCTTATTGGCGAGTCGACAAACATCAGAGTAAGCTAACATGTGGGGAGAGTTATTCAGTACTAGACTGAGAACTATGGAAAGATTTTTCAACTTTTCCATAACTTTCTGACCTTGAAAAAGGCAATGCACATTCTATTGTACTCTAGTATTCATTAAGAGCATAATTACGAAATACAACCTTAAACTGCATACCTACAACCACTTGGAATAGGTAACCCAAATGGTAATGTTGGCATTGTTAACGGAGTACATCAGAAAGTGAAAGAAGATATGCCGAAATTAATTTTGTTAAAGTTTGTGTGCCACTCATTACAGCTAGCAGCATCAGCCGAGCAGTCACTCCGTCAGAAAATATTACTTGCTTTACAGACAATGTGATGGATTATTTAGATCCAAAGACATATTAAGGTTACAGTTTTTCAAAAATAATTGAATAATCATTTCTAGATGGTACATGCAACCAAGAAAATGAGAAAATGATCAGACACCGCCGAGATAACTTTGCAACAGCGTTTATATAACAGCTGCAACAGCGATTACCCGATAATGCAGAAGTGTCGGGAAAGGTTTCTTTGCTACCTGTAACACTTTGCATTATCTACGCTCGTTCTAGATGGGGTAACGGAGAAGCTGAAAGAATGAAGAGTGTTGTTAAGACTAACCTTCGCAATAAACTGCGTTCTAAAATGCTGAATGCTATTCTTAAAGTACGAGTAGGGCTTCGATGCCACAACAAGTGCAAACAAAATTTGAGCAATGCAGTCCTAAGTAATTTGGAAATTTGTAGTAAGGTCTTATGGGACCAAACTACTGAGGTCATCGGTCCCTAAGTCTACACATGACTTACTCTAACTTAAACTAACTTACGCTATAGACAACACATACACCCGTGCCCGAGGGAGGACTCAAACCTCCGACGGGGGGGGAGCCACCCGGACCGTGACAAGGCGCCTCAGACCACGGGGCTACCCTGCGCGCCACAGTCCTATGTACGCGAGTCTACCTCACGACAGTGCACTGGTTTGGATGAAGTAGTACTAAACGTAGGTTTCATGGGTGTAAATTCACATTTACATTAACTTGTACAGTGATGCATACAATTCGTTTTGAACTTTTAAAAATGAAGGTCTATTGTTTCCAGATTATCAAGAACATGTAATTAAAATAATTTTGTAAATTCAAAACTGATTTTTATTGCTAATATTATTCTTTGTGAATCCATATCAGCAGCAAAATACAGGTGTGACGAGTATAAGTGCAGATTTTTTTTATAAGTGGTGCCTTAATACCGACATACATCAGTAACATGTTATGTGTGGTCTGCGTCGAACTGTCTTCCCACAAACGCGTCGCAAACTTTATGATCTGATGAAACTTACTGGCAGATTAAAACCGTGTGCCGGACCGAGACTCGAACTCGGGACCTTTGCCTTTCGCGGGCAAGTGCTCTACCATGTGAGCTTCCCAAGCACGACTCATGCCCCGTCCTCACAGCTTTACTTCTGCCAGTACCTCGCCTCCTACCTTCCAAACTTAACAGAAGCTCTTGCAGGAGCTACTAAGTGGACCGTGTGTTTTGCATGCAGGTGTCCACACTTTAACAACTGACGTGATGCCCATGGGAAAATAACCATTAATGGCTTGCTCTTGCCACTCTAACTTAGACTGCAAATGAGGTAAATACGATGTAATGTTGTTCAGTACAACGTCACAAATAGAAATATATTCACTTATCCCCGTTGCACTCTGTATAATACAATAAACTAAAATATGCCAAGTAAGAAAGTTTTCACGTTCAGGCAGTGACGACTACTTTTTGTGAAAGCCATGCTTGTCGTAATAGGGTTTGGTCCGATAGGTTGTTAAGTTTGAAAGGCGAATACACTGATGAATTCTGCTACAAAGAGAGGTGAGTGATACAGTATTGTAGTTATGTGGTTCAGTTCTGTAGCACCTTTTTTTATATAGGTGTCGCCTGTGTTCTTTTCAGTTGTAGACTGTCCTCTGCTCAACGGATATGGAGCAGATTCCGTATGTCTCATCTCATGGGTTTGATTGCACATTTGGTCTTGAATAATTTTAGTAATTGCAGTTAATTTTAACCATCGATAGTATTGCCATTTTCATCTCTCATTTTCAAGTGGTCCAGCAATTAGAACATGGTAACATTCGTATATTTTCCTCTGTAGATGACAGTCACAGGCAGCCTGTTTCCCAAAGGAAATGTGTACCTGAATCCGTGTTACACGAGCTAATATTACAGTATCTGCGTCTGGGATTACTTTTGCATACAGATGCATCCTGATCCAACAAGGAGGTTGGAAATATATGGGCACTTGCAACGTCGTATTTCAGGTCTGTGGTTTTCCTGTGCCGTAAATGTTGATAGCTGTACATCATAAAAGTTTGTATGTGTTTATTTGTCATAAATCAATGAGCTCTGTGTTTTGGATGTAAAAAGCCCCGGCAGAGGTTCGTCTGAGGTAGTAAAAATGAATTAATGTGGCTGCTTTCATGATGGAGAAGTTCTCAAAACTACAAGATCTATGACGACAGTAGAATCACTGTGCGACGAACTTTCTTTCTTAAAATGGTTGATATTTAGAAATCATTTTCTGGAAGAGACTCAATAGTATAATAATAGCGGAAGATACTTTACGTCGTAAATATAGTGAGACGGAATAAAAGAGCTAGAAGTTTCAGTTTACAATTTTTTTCTGTGGTCTCCATACATATTATTCCTACAAAACAGTAAGTTTCTCACTGGAATGTTAGATTACAAACTGACTTACGCCACTATTATAAAAGTTCTCGAAGGAAGCCATTTTCTTGTGCAGACCTTTTATTTGAAATCACTGAACGGTTAGCTTATTTCGCATTATTAAGGTAAATTACAAGGAAAATTATTTATATATCATGTTCTATTCCACGCATCAGTGCAGGGGGGGGGGAGGGGGGGGAGAAGGTCGTGAAAGGTGATGGCGTCACTAGCAAGTGTTTCCCACAGCCATAAGAGTGCGGGCAGAATTATCGCAGACGTGAAATCCAGATGTAAAATGGAAAAGGTGCTACCCGAAAGGCCAGCAATCACTTCCTTTGTTTTGCCAGTAGAATTTATTTCAGTCACGTAAAGACTTTGCTGACTATACAACATAGGGCATTCCTTTGGTCTTAGAAAAAAATGATTCAAAAGCTATAAGCAGCACCCGTTCTTGACAAGTTCTGTCACAGAACCTGTAGTATTTTATTTGATTATTTCTTTCAATGTCACAGTCGATTACTTAGTACTCTACAACAGATCATAATCCTGTTACGCGTTTCTGTACTTACATCAGCTTAAATAATAACGACACCGGTGTTATGACCATCGTCAGCATCACTGTTACCACTGCTCTGGTCTACCTAAAGCATTATTATTTGTAACAGCTAGCAGCGTTGATGAGAGAACTTTCTATCTCGGTTATGTTTATCAAAGTTGACAATTATTTCAAATAAAAGAACGGTCTGCACAAGAAAATGACTTCCTTCGAGAACTTCTATAACAGTGGCGTAAGTCAGTTTTTACTCTAACATTTCAGTGAGAAACTTATTGACTAGTGTATTCTGTTGGCTCCATGACTGCTGCAGAGAATGTTGTGACTGAATCTTCTTCTGACTTTCCCCTCTCCTTGTGAATGGCAGTCTTTGTCTGCGCCCTCTTCTCCTGGCTCCAGAGGATGTATTCTTGGTACTAGGCCGGTTGCCTTATACCTTATGGACCATCGCTGAAAGACGACCTGAGTCACTCACTCGTGTTCCCTGGATATGCAGTCCAGTACTTCTTCTCCAGCAGTGCTGTGGGTGCGGTCCAACTGAAATGACGAAGGACCTCATTAGCGTTTCCGAACACTGCGTCAGCAATGAAGGTGACTCGTGGTAGGCATTCTCCTAAACGTTCTGTGTTTTGCGCTGGACCTATTGTCCTCAGCAATACCCACGTCCACATACAGATGGCGTTCTCAGCCATCTCTTGAAATTACATCTTCTCAGCACAAAAATTCATTTGCTTCCTTCCTTCTCATTCGGTGCAGGTACGTGACATATAGATTGTGACCCGTCAGAATGTGAGTCAGACACTGCCCCCACATGGTGGTATGCAAAAGCGTACAACATGCAGGACTCAGAATAAAAAGTGTCTCTTTTGTGGACGGGGGACGTCCACTTTCTGAAGATCTCACTGACGCTGAAAAAGACTATTATTGGTGTCCTGGTAGAACGGATGAGTGAGTTGTAGGGCAGCACACCGACACAGTGAAAGTAAAACAGAACAGTGAATAGGAAAATATATTACTCATTGGTAACACCGATCACAGCTATTGCGGAATGCAGGTTTAGCCTATCTGTCCTACGTTGGCGACAGCTTCATGAGCATGAGCTAGGTAATGGTCTCCGAACTAAAGTCGGAACAAAACTGATCTCCTGTCTTGATGTACTATTCGATGAACAGTTCCCAACTAATAGTACTCAGTTAAATCTCTAGGCAGGTGGTCTCTGTCCGTACACGAAATTCTATTCACTGCTCCGTGTCTACTGAAGACTAACCACTGCATGTCTATCGGCCACTGTTTCTTTCTCACTCAACGATTTGAAGACCTGGAGACACGACGAACGTTCTACAGGAACTCACTAGCAAAAATCGGACTGACTTAAAACTTGCAACTGACAACTTCTGCTTGTGCACTGTTACTTAAGCGCGCTTCTCTCTACCTGGTGGCGCAGCCGCTACAGGGGACGTGATCCTCGCGGGCAGCGTGATTGGTTTGCGAGCATCGATGCTCCTGCTGCGGATGGACGTCCGCGACACTTTTGGTACCAACTGCCGCAAACTCTTCTTGTATGGTACCTCAGTACACCGCAGTCTCATGCGTTGAGCAAGCACAGTCTGCAGTGATGAAATGCAACGATACCATGCACTTTTGGCCATGCTCCCCTCTGTCCTCTACGTACGCCCCCGGGGTGACTATTCCAAGTCATGGAACACTCCTCGGTATTTGATTCGCCATGGCAACGTTGCTTTCTGCGTAAAAGAACACCTTTCTCTAAATTCATTTGCTGATAAGCGTAAATACCGGGAGTTTCAGGCATGATGCGAGTGCTGCATCCAGCGTTGCGTGAAAACCATCGCCGAAGAGGTATGTTACGATCACCGGTGTCGTTATAGATCATGGAAAGTGGCGTGTCACTTTTAGCCAAACTAGAGTGTGACCTTTGAAAAATTCCCGAGAAATTCTTTGCTCCACACATTAGCATTCATATTCTATAAACCACTGTCAGACGTACGGCACAAGGCTCTCCCCATTGTACCAGTTATTTCTGCTCTTTCACGTTCCATTCATGTACACAGTGTGGGAAGGACGATTGCAGAAACTCCTCTGAGTGCACTATAATTAGGCTATTCTGGTACGGTGATCCCTAAGGAACCAATCTGTTAGGGACTGCATTATAGCCTAATATTCATCTTGAAACCAACTAAGTAGAACTGCATTGTATAGTTTATGCCTGCCTTCAAGCATTTTCTAGTTCAGTTCCTTCAGCATACCTGTGAGCTCTCGCACAGTTCGAATAAACCAGTGACCATTCGTGCTGCCATTCTTTTTATATATTCATTATTCCCTATGTCATATTGGTACACGCGCTACACAACTTGAGCAATATTTTAGGATGGGTCGCACTATTATTTTGTAACGAACCTTCTTTGTAGACAGACTGCTTCATGCTAACAATGGATCGAGTTGTTTTGTAAGCAGTTTCCTTTATCGACCGAGTGCATTTCACCGTATTCTACCAACGAATCAAAGCCTTATAACTCCTTTACCTATGACTGAACCTTTGTGACTGTTCCATCTCATATCCCTACAAATCGTCACATGCAGCTATTTGTATCGGTCGCCCGTTTCCAGCTGTGACCCATCGATATTGTAGTCATAGAACAATAAACTTTTTCGCTTTGTGAAGTGCATAATTTTAGATTTATGAACATGTTAAACAAGTTGTCGATCTTTACACCACTTTAAAGTCTCCTCAGTGTATTTATACTGCTTCTTTCAGACAGTACTTCATTAGAGATGACTGCACCACCTGCAAAAAAGACTGAGGTCACTTTTAATATTGTCTTCAAGGTCATTAATAAACAACATGAACAGCGACAGTTCCAACATACTTTTCTAGGGCACACCTGAAGTTCCTTCTACACCTAGAGCCTCCCAAGCATGTAATCCTGAACTCAGCAGCAAATTTCACTTGATATCCCATATGAACAGGTCGCTCCAAGGTCTGTAGTACAACATATTTGCCTTAGGAGGGCGTGATTCGCGTGGATATCGGAGTGCTAGGGCAGTGACAGTGAGGCCTTTAAGATGAGAACAGTTCGCTCAGGGTGAGATGGCCGACTTTGAATCTGGCGACTAGGCGAGCAGTGAGACGGCAGCTCATGGCTGATACAAGTTCGGCAGTTAATAGCCACTGGCTCTGAGCGTAGCAGCGATATCAGAAAGAGGCACTCGCACAGGTTCCTGGATTGAGAACCTTATTACCTAGGTTACTTCCGGCCGCAAACCTTTGGACGTGTGGTGCGCATACCGAGGGAAGGAGCGTCTCGTGTACTTCAGTGACTGACCGGAGCTGGATGCAGAGATTTTTTTCGGTGCGTGTGAGCCGAGTATCGAAAGTAACCATAGCTATAACTGCCATTTCCTGTACCTGTGCTGTGATGTTGATTTCGGTAGTTTTCTGGTTGGTTGTTCGAGGTTTACATTCGGTTCCATATCAGACTCTTGGTTATTGGTACCGCTACCGTCTCTAGGCAGAAAACGTGTGTGTGCACTCCTATGTTCCAATCTGCTATTTTCTGTAAGTCGTCGGATTTGTAGCGTTGAGCTTTTGTATATTAACTGAGTTCATTTCATGTGTCACGTCCTGCATGTTCTATTGTTGGAGCATACAGTTTCATCTATTGTTTATACTACCAAGTTTGACTGTAATTTTTTTATTGTTCGTAATCGTGGGGCCTCTTAAGCTTAATTCTTACGTCCTTTTCAGTGAGTACTTTATTTTGCGTTTGTTACTACCACCTTATTTGTGGCTGTAATGGTATTCAAAAGGTTATGTTCTGTCTGACGCTAGTCAGGAGTTCGTTAGCCAACCAAACGCGTTAGATTCGGGTTTAGTGCTCCTCTCAGCATGGCAGTTACTTGTTTACCCTCGCCCACATGGCGCGAGCTTGGTGCAGTTTGTGTTTAGACTTTGGCCGCGTTACAAGTTTCGTTGATTTGACTCCTCTAACGCGTTGAAAAACTGTTTAATTGTTTTTCTTGTCGTGATTTTGACTGTGGTGCGGAGGCGATCGGTCTATAGTACAGGTCTGGCCCAATTCCTGTACTAAATTCTGTATTTCTTTGTTAATTAGGCGACCGTTCGTGCTTTTGTTGGTGGGCTTAGGACCAAATCATCCTGGTCTGTAGAGCAGGCGCATCGTCTGAAAGGGGAGCCGTGTGCGCACCCGATAGAACGGCCAGCCGTGTGCGCCGGCCGCGGTGGCCGCGCGGTTCTAGGCGCTACAGTCCAGAACCGCGGGACTGCTACGGTCGCAGGTTCGAATCCTGCCTCGGCCATGGAGGTTACCTTAGGTTAGTTAGGTTTAAGGAGTTCTAACCTCTAGGGTACCCGTGGTCTAGGGGTAGCGTCTTTGATTCATAATCGAAACGTCTTCGGTCCCGGGTTCGATCCCCGCCACTGCCTAAAAGTTGATAAATAATCAGCATTGGCGGCCGAAGACTTCCGGCATAAGAAGTCAGCCTCATTCTGCCAACGGCCTTGTCAAAGAGGGCGGAGGAGTGGATAGAGGTTCAGGGCACTCTCTTGTCCTAGGGGTGGGAAATTGCCCCTAAAGGCGGAAGAATCAGCAATGATCAACGATATGAGGATGCAGAAGGCAATGGAAACCACTGCATGAAAGACACGTAACGTGTATCCACAGGACATGTGGCCTGTAATTGAACAAGTGTCATGATGATCTCTCCATTGGCAAAAGATTCCGGAATAGTCCCCCATTCGGATCTCTGGTAGGGGACTGCCAAGGGGGAGGTTACCATGAGAAAAAGATTGAATAATCAACGAAAGGATAACGTTCTACGAGTCGGGACGTGGAATGTCAGAAGCTTGAACGTGGTAGGGAAACTAGAAAATCTGAAAAGGGAAATGTAAAGGCTCAATATAGATATAGTGGGGGTCAGTGAAGTGAAGTGGAAGGAAGACAAGGATTTCTGGTCAGATGGGTATCGGGTAATATCAACAGCAGCAGAAAATGGTATAACAGGGGTAGGATTCGTTATGAATAGGAAGGTAGGGCAGCGGGTGTGTTACTGTGAACAGTTCAGTGACTGGGTTGTTCTAATCAGAATCGACAGCAGACCAACAAGGACAACGACAGTTCAGGTATACATGCCGACGTCGCAAGCTGAAGATGAACAGATAGAGAAAGTGTATGAGGATATTGAAAGGGTAATGCAGTATGTAAAGGGGGACGAAAATCTAATAGTCATGGGCGACTGGAATACAGTTGTATGGGAAGGAGTAGAAGAAAAGGTTACAGGAGAATATGGGCTTGGGACAAGGAATGAAAGAGGAGAAAGACTAATTGAGTTCTGTAACAAGTTTCAGCTAGTAATAGCGAATACCCTGTTCAAGAATAACAGGAGGAGGAGGTATACTTGGAAAAGGCCGGGAGATAGGGGAAGATTTCAATTAGATTACATCATGGTCAGACAGAGATTCCGAAATCAGATACTGGATTGTAAGGCGTACCCAGGAGCAGATATAGACTCAGATCACAATATAGTAGTGATGAAGAGTAGGCTGAAGTTCAAGACGTTAGTCAGGAAGAGTCAATACGCAAAGAAGTGGGATACGGAAGTACTAAGGAATGACGAGATACGTTTGAAGTTCTCTAACGCTATAGATACAGCAATAAGGAATAGCGCAGTAGGCAGTACAGTTGAAGAGGAATGGACATCTCTAAAAAGGGCCATCACGGAAGTTGGGAAGGAAAACATAGGTACAAAGAAGGTAGCTGCGAAGAAACCATGGGTAACAGAAGAAATACTTCAGTTGATTGATGAAAGGAGGAAGTACAAACATGTTCCGGGAAAATCAGGAATATAGAAATACAAGTCGCTCAGGAATGAAATAAGTAGGAAGTGCAGGGAAGCTAAGACGAAATGGCTGCAGGAAAAATGTAGAGACATCGAAAAAGAAATAATTGTCGGAAGGACATACTCAGCATACAGGAAAGTCGAAACAACCTTCGGTGAAATTAAAAGCAAGGGTGGTAACGTTAAGAATGCAATGGGAATTCCACTGTTAAAAGCAGAGGAGAGCGCGGATAGGTGGAAAGAATACATTGAAAGCCTCTATGAGGAGGAAAATTTGTCTGATGTCATAGAAGAAGAAACAAGAGTCGATTTAGAAGAGATAGGAGATCCAGTATTAGAAACAGTATTTAGAAGAGCTTTGGAGGACTTAAGGTCAAATAAGGCAGAAGGGATAGATAACATTCCATCAGAATTTCTAAAATCATTGGGGGAAGTGGCAAAAAAACGACTATTCACGTTGGTGTGTAGAATATATGAGTCTGGCGATATACCATCTGACTTTCGGAAAAGCATCATCCACACAATTCCGAAGACGGCAAGAGCTGACAAGTGCGAGAATTATCGCACAATCAGCTTAACAGCTCATGCATCGAAGCTGCTTACAAGAATAATATACAGAAGAATGGAAAAGAAAATTGAGAATGCGCTAGGTGACGATCAGTTTGGCTTTAGGAAAAGTAAAGGGACGAGAGAGGCAATTCTGACGTTACGGCTAATAACGAAAGCAAGGCTAAAGAAAAATCAAGACACTTTCATAGGATTTGTCGACCTGGAAAAAGCGTTCGACAATATAAAATGGTGCAAGCTGAAAAAAGTAGGGGTAAGCTATAGGGAGAGACGGGTCATATACAATATGTACAACAACCAAGAGGGAATAATAAAAGTGGACGATCAAGAACGATGTGCTCGTATTAAGAAGGGTGTAAGACAAGGCTGTAGCCTTTCGCCCCTACTCTTCAATCTGTACATCGAGGAAGCAATGATGGAAATAAAAGAAAGGTTCCGAAGTGGAATAAAAATACAAGGTGAACGGATATCAATGATACGATTCGCTGATGACATTGCTATCCTGAGTGAAAGTGAAGAAGAATTAAAAGATCTGCTGAACGGAATGAACAGTCTAATGAGTATACAGTATGGTTTGAGAGTAAATCGGAGAAAGACGAAGGTAATGAGAAGTAGTAGAAATGATGGCTCTGAGCACTATGGGACTTAACATCTATGGTCATCAGTCCCCTAGAACTTAGAACTACTTAAACCTAACTAACCTAAGGACATCACACAACACCCAGTCATCACGAGGCAGAGAGTAGAAATGAGAACAGCGAGAAACTTAACATCAGGATTGATGGTCACGAAGTCAATGAAGTTAAGGAATTCTGCTACCTAGGCAGTAAAATAAACAATGACGGACGGAGCAAGGAGGACATCAAAAGCAGACTCGCTATGGCAAAAAAGGCATTTCTGGCCAAGAGAAGTCTACTAACATCAAATACCGGCCTTAATTTGAGGAAGAAATTTCTGAGGATGTACGTCTGGAGTACAGCATTGTATGGTGGTGAAACATGGACTGTGGGAAAACCGGAACAGAAGAGAATCGAAGCATTTGAGATGTGGTGCTATAGACGAATATTGAAAATTAGGTGGACTGATAAGGTAAGGAATGAGGAGGTTCTACGCAGAATCTGAGAGGAAAGGAATATGTGGAGAACACTGATAAGGAGAAGGGACAGGATGATAGGACATCGGCTAAGACATGAGGAAATGACTTCCATGGTACTAGAGGGAGCTGTAGAGCGCAAAAACTGTAGAGGAAGACAGAGATTGGAATACGTCAAGCAAATAATTGAGGACGTAGGTTGCAAGTGCTACTCTGAGATGAAGAGGTTAGCACAGGAAAGGAATTCGTGGCGGGCCGCATCAAACCAGTCAGTATAATGATGACCAAAAAAAAAAAAAAGTTCTAGGGGACTGATGACCGAAGATGTTAAGTCCCGTAGTGCTCAGAGCCATTTGAACCAGCCGTGTGCAGCTGGCCCTGCACCACTCAATCTTTCCGAGCCTACTACGCCTTGCTAAGACGGGCTTGTATAACACGTCGATGTATTTACTTGTGTCTGACTCACTGCGCGCCTACTGCAGGTCACTTTTTTTTTTTTAATTTCTGGCTCATGTAAATTGTTAAAGTGTTAACCAGCTGATTTTCCAATTAATTACTAGATTTATTTACTTAAATGAGTTTATCAACTATGGCTCTGCCAACAGAATGGTTATTAATGTTATTCCCTGTGCACTCTGTTGGTTTTTGAACTGGCCAAACACTAGGAGAATTAAGACCTGTTGATTTTATGAAGATTATTACTATTTGTACCATTCAGCACGTAGTATATAACACCAATTTTGTTTGTTATTTCTCTTGCGTATCTTGCACACCTCCGCTATCCAGCGCTGTAGCAATTTTTGTATACAGTGTTTATTTGCGCAGTTTACTTCCATTCTGGATTGTATATGTTGAAGTTTCTTTCGAAAAAAAAAAATTTTAATGTACTGCTAAAGTTTTAATTGTTGTATTTAATCTATATGTAATTAATCAATCTGCTACAGTTTTATGACTGTAAATTATTACGTTTCTTAGTAGTCAGTAAAACTGGAGGTGTTTCTCCAATAGGTGTTTAATAAATCTAACTTAGTGTGTTCTGTTAAAGTAAAGGGTAAGTTCACAACACGAATGATGTCCAACCTCCCTTTGGCCCTGTGCTTCCTATCAGAGACAGCCTCACGCGGATACTAAGTACCATTCTGGTAGCAAAGCGTGGTGGTCTTTGGGGTGAAGGATTGAGATCTATTGAGCATCATCGTGCCACTACATTTATTTACAGTTTAATACTCTATTCTGTATCTTTCCTGTTCAGACACTATTGCTGTTGTTTTTCAGTTCGGCTTCCAGGTGAGTGCCGCTCCACATGGGGTCTACAGTCACGGTCAGAGTGGGCTTTTGAGGAAGGAACAGCTAAAGTCTGACAGTCACATTCGTGGATTAACCGAAGGTGGAGAATTTCCCAACTATCGGCGCGACTTCGAGCGGCTCTGGGGGCGCCAGTCCATGTGACGACGGAGCGGATAGGACATATGAGTGTCGCCCTTAAGTACTGTGCCACTTCCCTCTCTGAGCTTCAGAGAACCCTACAGTTCCTAAAAAACCAGTATTCCATCCCGTGCCCATGTGTATCGAATGCAGGCGCAACTTGTGCATTGAACACACATTTGAACATCTGAACATCCGATTCAGCTATGCGGTATCTTTAGAACAGTTGTTCATAGGTACGCTTTTCCTTGTTCCGTAGCTCTGGTGTTACTTTTAATTGCCGTTTATGCATGTTCTACTGGACCATAGCACGAACTAAATCTTTTCCTTTTTTTTTTATACTCTATCCACATATAACGTTTAGTATCGATCTATCGATCTACTAACTAGTCTCTCATTCTCATACAACCATGATATGAAGATATCGTTCCTGCAATACTAAACGTTTTCATTCTCTTCCATATGTCGGTGGTACAATTTAATGTTCTTCATATGATGACGTCCAAAATATAATTTGTAGACATTAAATTCCTCCAACATGACAGAATTTGGATGCGCTACCATCCGTATCTATGGCCCAAGAAATAATGGGGAAATTTCTTGATTTCGCCTTTTGCGACTGAAGGCTTGAAATCTGATCGACTTCAGCACGTAATCTCCTACTTCATACACAATAGCTTTCACAAAACAGTCGTGTTTCACTTTCCCAGCCTGAGACATCTTCTCCATCAGCTTCAAGGCCATTAACCGTATTTCTTCCGTGATCACCTCAGTTTGCGACTGCAAATAAATAATCGCAACGAATAAATTATTGAGCTTTTTCCAAGTAAAACTGTACAGGGTGGCAGACCAGTACTAACATGAGCAAAATTTTTCATTACACCTTTAAAATCGGACATTTTATTAAGCCATTTCTTATGTTTCTTTCTGAAGTATGCTCGGAAATATATTCCTAGCACGTGTATTATACACTCAGCCAAATTAAATGTAGCACGATACGCAGATGTAGCAATGTGATGGGCCTTCTCCTATTCAATGAGTGAGTTCCAAAGCTCAGAGCAAAATTGTTGTGAATCATCTGTCAAGTTGCACTGAGACTGAATGGTATTCAAAAAATAATCTTCCTTCAATTTTGTAACTAGGATTTTGCTGTTAGCTTTTCCCAGCAGAAAGAGGCGAACAAATTTTGAAGATTTGTGAAAAACTTCCATAACATATTCTAAGGGGACTATAGAGGTCGAAACCAATTATTTACCTTTTGTTTGTGGAAGGATATTATTCATTAAACCTTTATGTCTGTTGTAGATACCTTAGCAAGCTGAAATAAGTCACATGATCTTCGTAGTTTCCAAGGCACGCTGTCAAACGTCATCCATTTCTAAGCACCCATTTGTAAACATCTTTTTCGACGAAAATCTGGGAAACTAGACGGGATATATTTAATCATATTATGTTTTGATATCAAAACCTCCTTGATTCTAAGCTTAAATCCGTCTAGCAGTACAAGACGTCACCATGAAATAGGTAACATTGCCGAATTTCAATTTCTGCTTCATTTTGATACACTGTTTTGATCGATTTTAATATCTCCTCTGCTTCTTGCTCTGCTTTGATGTTATGTAGAAACCTGTGAATTTTTTACTTTCCCTCCATGCCTCTCATAAAATTAATCTTGATCTGCTTTACACTTGGAGTCTCTTGCAAACATCCCCTAAATGACGCATCAGCTGCCACGTTTCTTTCTATCAGAATGTATTGTATCTCGGCTGAATCTTTGAAGGGTGAGGGCCCATCTAGCCAGACGATTACGCAATAATGTGCACTCAAGCAGGAAGAACAATGTCTTATGATCTGTCCATACAAACATATGCTGTCCGAGCAGAAAATAACGGAATCGCTCTAAGCCCCAAACAATTGCAAAGGCTTCACGCTCAGTCGCTGTGCATTTCCTTTCCCATACTGATAAAAGACGACTTCTGAACATCTAATATAAATAGGCTCCAAGTCCAAAATTCACTACTGTCAGTCCCAAGATAAAACTGTTTACCCAGATCTGGCAGGTGCAATAGTAGAACTTCTAAGAATTACTTCTTGGTCTCATCACACATTTCCTGTAGATCAGTTCCCGATGTTCAAACTGAAATAATTAATTGCACTAAAGCAGGTGATGAGAGGCAATGTCCTCTAAGAAAACGCTGATAGTACCCACAGAAACTGAGAAACGACTGAAGGTTTTGTTTTACATGTTGGAACTAGAAAATTTTGAACCGAACTGCTTATAATTTCTTCAGATTAGGCCCAATTCCTGCTGATGATATAATATACCCGAGAGTAGCATCTTCTCACTAACAAATTCCGATTTTTGCAAACTGAATGTGACTCCAGGAGATTTAAAAGTATTCAGGACGTTAAACTATCCCCTAACTCGTAATAACTTGCCAAAATAAACTAATGGTAATGAAGCCCACTGTCCTCTTACACTCCGCGGTAATGTCTTATCTAAATTACGATCAGATTATCGTCGCTGGTGGGATTGCCTAAATAATTATTCAAATGCCAGTGCCGCTGAAAGTTACACATTGACTTTTCTTGGCACTCATAATCATGCAGTGAAAACAATTTCTCTTCCGTGTTTCTTTGTTCCTCTCACGACGAATGCTTTGTGGGAAACGCGTTCTCGAATACTGCAAATGTCTTGTCTTGATGAGCTGCACTGTTTCCCCATGTTTTAGCACCTACACTCATGTGCTCTACACAAATATCGAATTTTCTGATTCATTATGAATTCGCGCAAGCACAAGTAAAGTGTTCCATGAAATCAATCAGATGTTTTTGTGGCTCGAGCTCCTTGAAATGTCCTTGACAGAGCATGCTATGAATAGTAATATTTGCACAACAACCTACAGTACGATTTTCTTGCATTAGTGTTTCTAATTCGTGTTGGATTCAGTCCGTATCAACTTGCATGGTGCAAATTTTTAGATTCTTCATAGTTTCTCCCGATTCCTACACTTTTGATTTTAAATTGGAGTATTGTTGTTGTACTGTGAAACTACTTTAATAGCTGAATTTCTATTTTGTTCGCGCGTATCTTCGGCATTGACTACTTTGTTATTTGTTACTGCACTGTCGAATAGGACTTGCTTCACAATTCCCTGCTATAAGTTTAATTTGGTCTGCATTTTAGTTACATATGCTTTTATCTGTTGACAACGTATCTTGATCTCACACATGAATTCAGATTGTTTGGTTTTCAGTAGTCCCCCTACATTCCTTCATAAACGTGTTGAAATGACCAAGAACTTCATTACGAATGGTTACGGCGTTTTGGTCTAGTAGTATGTTCAGATTAGCACTCAACCTTTATCTGCCTTCAATGATTCTCGCTCAGTATAATCGAGTTTTTTGGTTCATCCAGTTTTGGAAAGAATCTTGTTTATTATTATTATTTAGTTTTTGAATAATTGCACAATTTATTCATTTATTCATTTATTTATTTTTTTGGTAAAAATTGCCTTAACTTATTCTCCCAGCCTACATTCTCAGCATTACAGTCGTCCATTTCTGGCCCTCGTTATTCGATGTCCACTTTCAAATTTGAATTTTCATTTTCAGTTTCCTCTGCAGTTTGGTTTCTGCTAACAAATCCCAATTCACTAATGTGATCGATAGCAACGCTCATGATTAACAGTGTGGTTTCCATAAATTCTATCAACATCCTCGGTTTGACTAACCATTGTTATTAAAACATGTACAGCACACATGCAAACTATAACTGGCATTTCGCTGTCCACATTGTTTTTCCAGTCCAGAGATCAAAAATCACGGGTGGTCTGAAAATTTCAAACCCATTCGCCATTCAATGACGCTGGCAGTCAGGCTCCGGATCCGAAGATTGTCCCAGGATGAGACGTCCTTGTCAACTGTCTCCATATATAACATGTACGCCAGGTGTACAATATTACGACAATGCCGTCTCTTTCTCTCAACTGCCGGCCGGGGCGGACGTACGGTTCTAGGCGCTACAGTCTGGAACCGAGCGACCGCTACGATCGCAGGTTCGAATCCTGCCTCGGGCATGGATGTGTGTAATGTCCTTAGGTTAGTTAGGTTTAATTAGTTCTAAGGTCTAGGCGACTGATGACCTCAGAAGTTAAGTCGCATAGTGCTCAGAGCCATCTGAAGCATTTTTCTCTCAACTGCATGAAATTAACGATATGTTTATTTCATTTACTGATAGTTTGGAGAAGCGGGTAATAAGGGGTTCTTTCGAGAGCAGTTATTGTTAGCAAATCCCGAACAATACGGTTTATTACCAAAATTATTACTCATTTCAAACATTTTGATATACACTCGGTTTTAACAATTTTTCGCGTGCCACTGTACGACACTGATCGTTTCACACTGAACCTTAAAGCGAACAGAACGCTACGCGAATAATTATACCGAAACCAATTTCCGACCCATGTCGGCACGTACATCGTCTGAACTCCATAAAACGTGTAGCACTGACTCATCCGCCGTGCTGCCCACTCGTGCTAAACAGTAATCACTACTACTGAAAGCAATGTCATCGGGCAGCTGGACTCGGCTACACCATCCGTAACTGCATTAACGTAATATACACTGCGATGAAGCAGATGGATAAGTTTACGACCAAATGTCACCAAATGCTAGTTGGTAGTCGTCGTTTATGTTCTTTTTTTCTGACCGCAGGACGTGGTAACTTAATTTTCTTTGCAAGAAGACACCACAAACTAATCTCTTTAAAATTGTACCTGTATGGATATGATGTCTGTTCTCTCGGACATGTCCGAAATAACAGACACCATTAATGACCTGCAGCCGTCTAGAACGAAATTAGAATTATATATTAATACCTTCAGCTGCTGACTGGCGTTGATTTCTATGAACGGGGACAGGTGAAAATTTGTATCTCGAGCGAGACTCGAACCCGAGCTCTCCTGCTTACATGACAGACGCTCTATCCATCTGAGCCACCGAGGCACAGAGGATAGTTCGACTGCATGGACTATCTCGAGCACGCCTCCCGCGAGACCCCACATTCTCGCCTTATATGTTCACACATTACATTCGTAGTGTTCCTACCCAACACACTCATTACTCGAGGAAGACATTCTTACCAAGACCCGTAAGAGTTCGGATAATATGTGTGCACCCGCACAGAAGAAGAAGGTGCATGGGGGCTTAATTAAATATGATTGAAAATATTTTTAGATTTTTTGTAGCTGTATGTCCGATTACGCTGTTTCTCGTAAACGGTTGGCCCTGACTAGAATTATTACGCAATCTGACTGCAACAAACAATGAAAGAAAATTTTCGTAAACACAGTTAATTAATTAAGTCCCCAGCAACTATAAAACCTACAAAACCAATAAGCACAAGAGTAACTGTTCTGTATGTGGGAGTGTGACTCAACGTACACATGTGGCACGGTTCTTCTCCAACAAGACTAGAATTTTTAAATACCAATTATACTGACGTGATAAAAGAAAATTAGAAAAACTATAATTACGCAAGAAAACCAGAATTCCCTCTAATACAAGAACACAAGCCAGATGCTTTGTTGACTGAACCTGTAATGACGCATTATTTCAGACACACAAATAATAAAACAACATTGTGGTTTTTACCTTCATATATATTGACGAAATGCACTCTGATCTTTACAATAACATCTGCAATCTCTCCCATCAAATAACTGGATAAAACATGGAACAAACACTCCTTACTACAACCTCTCGACAAGCCTTGCCCACTCGCACATCTCAACACTGACTGCCACGACACCTCGACAGGCACTGACTACCACGAGTTCTTAACAGGCACTGACTACTACGAGCTCTCTCCAAGCACTGACTGCTACGAGTTCTTAACAGGCACTGTGGAGGCGGCTTAATAATACTCTTTGGCGCAATCTCTGGCGCAGTGGCTCAGTGTAGCCACCTTTCATATGCCCCTCCTCCACAGGCCAGAATTTGATGGTATTTTTGCCAGCATTGGTGGTGAAAATACCACCAAATTCGTCCACAAAAATACAGACAAAAATAAAAGGTAATATTAATACCTAAATATCACATAATTAGTTAAAATTTTGGCTTTGCACTGACCTTTCAATAACCTAATATATAAAATACGGTAGGCAATACAAATTCTTTTCATACATGTGGCTTTACATAATAGTTTACACAATACATAAAAAAATCAGTTTATACAAATGTTCACATAAAATGCTTTCAATGATTAGTTTATACAAAAAAAAACCAACAGGTGACATCTTTTCATTAGAAGCAGTCCATCAGTGGCACCCAGTAAAGTTTAGCAGGTACACCCAGCAACAAGTCACATTAGTTCAGTAGAAGCAATCCATCAGAGGCACCCAGCAATGTTGAGTAGGTGCAGACAGCAACAAGTGACTTCATTTCAGTAGAAACAGTTCATCAGTTGCACCCAGCAATGTTGAGCAGGTGCAGACACCAACAAGTGACTTCATTTCAGTAGAAACAGTTCATCAGTTGCACCCAGCAAAGTTGAGCAGGTGCCGACACCAACAAGTGACATCATTTCAGTAGAAACAGTCCATCAGTTGCACCCAGCAATGTTGAGCAGGTGCAGACACCAACAAGTGACATCATGTCAGTAGAAACAGTCCATCAGTTGCACCCAGCAATGTTGAGTAGGTGCAGACACCAACAAGTGACATCATTTCAGTAGAAACAGTCCATCAGTTGCACCCAGCAATGTTGAGCAGGTGCAGACACCAACAAGTGACATCATTTCAGTAGAAACAGTCCATCAGTTGCACCCAGCAATGTTGAGTAGGTGCAGACACCAACAAGTGACTTCATTTCAGTAGAAGCAGTCCATCAGTTGCACCCAGCAATGTTGAGTAGGTGCAGACACCGACAAGTGACATCATTTCAGTAGAATCAGTCCATCAGTTGCACCCTGCAATGTTGAGCAGGTGCAGAGAGCAGTCCATGATATTCACTATCACTGATCACACAGTTCATCAGCAGAAATTAATCATTCCTAAGTGTCACACATTACATTGAAAAGTGCAGGTAACAGTCCATAATATTCACCTTCACTAATCTGACAGTTCAGGCATGAACAATAGTTTGAAAACACATACAAATGCTTTTACAATGCTCTTACACTAAACATACAAATTCTAATAAACACACAAAAGATGTCAGATAATTGTCATATTAACTATTACAAATACTCAAATATCAGGAAACCTATAATATTTATGGGTATCAGTGCAAGCCACTACAAACAAATACAATAATATTCAGGAGATAGGTGGGTACGATTAGGAAAGGAAAACACACAAAACACACTCACTCATCTTTCATCCACATTAAGTACTACTGTGTAATTGAATAGTGTTAACTGTTTAATGCAATTCTGTCAAAATCTGATGTGCATCATGTGTATCAAGTAGTAATGGCAGCAATGTATCACAGTCAATAATAGTTAAGTCAACATCATAGTCATCATGTCAAGACCAATGTTTGCGAAGCCAGATCAAATGTACTGTTGTTGAACAACTGTCAGTGAGACAAGATATGCAATTACTTCCTCTCTTCAAAAAAAAAAAGTATATACTGCTTAGTGATTTAACAAAGTGTGTGTATAGACTATCTTCCTTCTACTTTAGTGTTCTAGTCTGCTATCTTCATCCTCCTTGTTCCATAAGACCAACAAAAAAAAATGCATTTCACTTACTTTACCTCTTATCCACCAAAACTCCAATAATCATCAGCTTCACACAATCTCAATAATACCTCAATAATACCTCTTCAATACGTCTATACATATAAACCTTATTGCCAATATATGCTCCTCACTTACTTTACCTCTTATCCACCAAAACTCAAATAATCATCAACTTCACACAATCTCAATAATACCTCAATAATACCTCTTCAATGCGTCGATACATATAAACCTTATTACCAATATCATTTCACTTCCATAACAACTCTTTCCTCTAATCAGTCTCCTCGAACAAGTACAGATAAAATCCTAATGCAAACCTCATCATCCCATACAATCCGGAGACACATTGTCAACACACAACCTCTGTGTAATCCATCTGAGCCAAATCTTCTACTCATTATGAATTATAAACAAAGAAATGCATACATGACCTCTAACAGACTTAGCTCGAATAACTCTCAGTATTTAAGTACGATTACGGAGTGTGAATAATCATAATATTTCACAGTGTGTACACCACTTCAAGAATTATGGCAAACAGAAGCAAACATGTGGAGTATTTCTTGTGTCAAGTGTCACTTCCTATTTCAATTGCCCACGAAGAATGCAGTGTAATAATTGTTAATGGTCTAAACCTATTTTTGGTATGTCATGTCGTTATCCTCCTTCCTATTAGCATAAATTTATACAGCTTCCATAAAACCTCCAGCTCATGTGACTTCAACGAAGTTCTTTGTACCAATGTCGTTCGTCGAATTATAGCAGTTCATTTTCTTATCTTAAAAATATAAGGCACTTAGCGTAAGCAAAACAAGCACTAGCGAGTAAATATACCAGTAGAGAACAGAATGTCAAAAAGTGGATGCAGCACAAATCCTTACAACGAGGCTCTACCAAGCGAACAATCTATAATTAATCCAATAGTGTGACCTAAACTCTACGTTCATACACAGTATATCAGCATTTCTATATACCAAATTAAGAGTAGTTATGACAACAAAACAGAAATGTGTAAATAAGCAATCCATACGCATAGCAGCAAACATATGTTATCTAACATAATAAACAGATCATTAGCATCATATCAGCATAAGCAAATAAATGCTCATATGTCATCTTAACAAGCAAACATGAAGGCGCAAGCAGATAAATCACAAAGTATAACCTACATACATATCAGCACAACTAATCAGTTGACAATTATAATTTAAACAAATAAGCACAGCAGGCACATAATTAAAAAATATGACATCAGTGAAAAAGCAGTGCAGCCAAGCGATGCATAATATATACAAGTTACAACCCAGTTCATTAATAATCATTGTCAAAATCAGTTAATGTACGCAAGCACGTCGCTTCACACGTAAATTCATAGAACATGAAATTAGCACAAAGTATGAATCACGTAATCGCGAACAGCAAATTACGTCTAAAGTACGTACCTAAGTGGAAATATGTTACCTGAAAAATGAACTCAATTAATAGTTACCTTTTTTTTAGTTTATTAGTTTCTTCTTCGAAATTACATTCTTCCTGAAAATTTCTCGATAGCAAGTCGTCTTAACGTCGGAGACACACAGAATTTACCTGAAGTTCTTAAATATTTTATAGAACCGTATCCTGAAAAATACTGAATGTTAATAACATAATTCATCAAGTCACTATAGCTTTATACTGAATTTAATCGGAGAAATTAAACTGTGTATTTGTTTACGGCTGTCAGTGCATTCGCACTGAGCGCTCGATCAGCTGTAGGCGTGTGACGTAGGAAGCAATTGTTCGCGGTCAACGACTGCCTTGTGCGGCGCGCAGACTTGACTGTTGCTTTGAGTATGTGCCGCCGCCAAAACACAGCGCGGTATCCTTGTACTCTTCGCATGTTTACATGTAGCTGTGAGTTTCTCTAAAGTATGTCATTCCACAAAAATTTTTCAAAAGTATATCATTTCACAAAAATTTTGGAAACTATGAACCTCACGTTTTGTGGTAGGAACAGCATAATTACGAACAGCGTTTAATTTTTCTGGATCAGGAAGAATACCTTCTGTAGCAATAATGTGACCGAGAAATTTCACCAGAGAACGACCAAATTCAGATTTTTCTAAGTTCACTGTAATACCAACTCTTGCAAAGATACGTAACAATGAATCCAAAATTTTGTTGTGTTCACTCCAAGAATGTTTAGCAATAAGAATATCGTCAACAAATGAAGTAATGTTGTCACGAAGATAAACAGGTAAAATTTCATTTAAACTACGAATGAATGCTGCAGAAAATATAGTGAGTCCAAACGGTAAATTCCAAAGTCACTTTTGGGTAAAACAGTCAAATCCGGTTATTGTTTACTTACTCACTAGATAGATTGATAGTCGAAGAGTTGTTTTGACAGATGCAAAGAATAGTGAAAGAGTAGGCAGCGGTGCAGAAAACTAAAAGGGAAATAGCACCACTACAGCTCGGGGCCCTATGCTCGCTACGGCACATATTCACTTAGTGTAGTGAATCCCCTGAGGACTTTAATAGCCGCACATAATTTCCAGTTTGTGACTTAATGGCCAATTTGGTGGAAGTGCGTACATAAATTGATCTAACCATGCACATGGATGTATGTCATTCTTAGAATTACGGAAGATCTTAAATTTCCGGACAGTCAAAAAGTGTTTATAGTCAAAGTTTTCGCCTCGTGGCGACGAAGACCTACCGCGTCTGTCCCGGTCCGAATGTCGATTATTGTAAAGTTCGCGCGCCTGGCGCTCTCTTGCTGCATCCCGTAAATGAAACAAATTATTTTCTTCAAACCCCTCTGCTACCTGTGATTCTAAATTTCTTCTGCTATCTTTTCCTACAATTTCGCCTTCGATCTGTTTGACTTGCTTTCGTAATGCCTCAACTTCCCTTTTAACGCGTTCATTAAATTTTCCCTGATTTTCAACATGTTTATTTATGTTCAGGTACTCTTCGGTTTCTGCGAATGGTAATGGAGCTGTATCATCCGAATCTCTGTCCCCATGTAAACTAAGATTTGTCAATTTATCTGAAATTTCCTCAACTCTTTCCGATAAGTCACCTAATTGTTCTTTCTGTTTCTTTACGTTTTCCGTAAGTGTCGTGACTCGGGTTTCAGTATTGACACATTTGGTAGTTAACTGCTCACGTTGTTGTGTTAGATTATTTAATCTGTCATTTGGTACGGATCCTTCGATTCTCTCAAATATTTCTTCCTTCTTTGTCTGATTTCTACTGCAATTAATCTATTATTGTGAGAATTCAGAATCGGTTGTACTTCCTCTCTGATTTCTTTCTTTAATTCATCTTTCATATCTTTGAAACATGTCCCTATTCGTGAATCTAACCTTGTTTCCATTGTTCCCATCTCAGTTCTAATTGTTCCTATCTGTGATCCCACTGAGTCTAACCGTGTTTCCATTGTTCCCATACTAGTTTTAATTGTTCCTATCTCTGTTTTAATTCAGATCGTAAATTTAATATTGCACTCATTAACTGCTCCATATTAACTTGTTCTAAATTCTTTTCGCCCCTAACATTTCCCGCAAAACCAGTTTCCTTCGTCATAGCTGTAAAGCTATCTGTGTTCGATACTATTCCAGAATCTTCTATCGTTAATCTCGGATTCTGTGAATTATCTGATTGCGAAAAATTTTGAAATGGTTCCGGACTATTTTCCCGACTTATTACATTGTTTTCCACCTCATTATCCACCATACTGTTTTCCTCTGTTGGCGAGTTCGCCATGTCAACAATTTCGTCATTCTCACTATTCATCATTTTTGCCTTTTTCATTGATCGCGTAATCATTTACAAAACATAAAAAATTCGTCACTGTTCGAAAATCACACACAATGACTCCTTATCTCCAACAATACCATTCACATGAAATGTTTCGCTCAAACACGATTAACAAACAATTGACATAATTGCACTAGATTGTCAAACGCGTAAACTAGACAACAAATCAAATTCTGAGAAAAAATACCATTAGAAGAATGACAATTACCAAATATACACATGCAAAATAGACTACAATTACTAACTACAAATTACTACAACAATACTACCATCTACTATTTTTACAATCAGAAGAATCCAAGGGACGATCCGAAAAAGCGGTCGCCACGTGCATGGGGGCTTAATTAAATATGATTGAAAATACTTTTTAAATTTTTCGTAGCTGTATGTCCGATTACACTGTGTCTCGTAAACGGTTGGCCCTGACTAGAATTATTACGCAATCTGACTGCAACAAACAATGAAAGAAAATTTTCGTAAACACAGTTAATTAATTAAGTCCCCAGCAACTATAAAACCTACAAAACCAATAAGCACAAGAGTAACTGTTCTGTATGTGGGAGTGTGACTCAACGTACACATGTGGCACGGTTCTTCTCCAACAAGACAAGAATTTTTAAATACCAATTATACTGACGTGATAAAAGAAAATTAGAAAAACTATAATTACGCAAGAAAACCAGAATTCACTCTAATACAAGAACACAAGCCAGATGCTTTGTTGACTGAACCTGTAATGACGCATTATTTCAGACACACAAATAATAAAACAACATTGTGGTTTTTACCTTCATATATATTGACGAAATGCACTCTGATCTTTACAATAACATCTGCTATCTCTCCCATCAAATAACTGGATAAAACATGGAACAAACACTCCTTACTACATACAACCTCTCGACAAGCCTTGCCCACTCGCACATCTCAACACTGACTGCCACGAGACCTCGACAGGCACTGACTACCACGAGTTCTTAACAGGCACTGACTACTACGAGCTCTCTCCAAGCACTGACTGCTACGAGTTCTTAACAGGCACTGTGGAGGCGGCTTAATAATACTCTTTGGCGCAATCTCTGGCGCAGTGGCTCAGTGTAGCCACCTTTCAAAGGTCATGGCTCAAATGGTTCAAATAGCTCTGAGAACTATGGGACTTAACTTCTTTGGTCGTCAGTCCCCTAGAACTGAGAACTACTTAAACCTAACTAACCTAAGGACATCACACACATCCATGCCCGAGGCAGGATCCGAACCTGCGACGTAGCGGTCGCGCGGTTCCAAACTGTAGCGCCTAGAACCGCTCGGCCACTCCGGCCGGCCAAGGTCATGGCCGGTATTGCCAGAACTATATACTTATATGGATATGGTGTCTGTTCTTTAGGACATGTCCGAAAGAACAGACACCATTGATGATCTGCAGCCTTCTAGAACGAAATTAGAATTATATATTAATACCTTCAGCTGCTGACGGGCTTTGATATATGTCAATGGGGACAGGTGAAAATGTGGGTCCCGACCGGGACTCAAACCCGGGATCTCCTGGGACACAGAGGATAGTGCGACTGCAGGAAATATCTCAGTCCCTGCAGTCGCGCTATCCTCTGTGCCCACGGTGGCTCAGATGAACGCCGGCACGGTAGCTCAGCGTGTCCGGTCAGAGAGCTGGTTGTCCTCTGTAATAAAAAAAATTTAAAAAAAACTGAGTGAAAGTATCAACAAACGAACTTGAACGGATGTTATGTTACGTCCCCAACGACCAAACTCAACGATAAAAAAAATGGATAGAGCGTCTGCCATCTAAGCAGGAGATCCCGGGTTTGAGTTCCGGTAGGGGCACACATTTTCACCTGTCCCCGTTGATATATATCAGCGCCCGTCAGCAGCTGAAGATATTAATATATAATTCTAATTTTGTCTTTAAAATTTGTCGTAACACAGGGTTCGTAGTAGAAAATGAATATTTCGTAGTATGTTTCTCCCTTTAGCTTTGATGGATTAATCCATGAATGAAGACGATAGTCTTTAAGCAAGTCCCGTTCAAATTAATTTTATATTCTTTTTTCGAGTTGTTACGAAGTCAGTGTGCATTAATGTTGGCAGTCAAAGATTATATGCCTGTATTAATTTTCGTTCGATTTTACTAGAAAAATTAACGGTCGCTCCGCTGGGGTGCGAAATGTAGCGATAGAAAATAATTGAAGTTCTCACAATTTAAGCTTTTAATTAATTTCTTTCCACTGAAACTCTTTATCTCACTTTTTGAATTCACTTACAAAATTAATTATTATTTCTTTTTAATAATACAACCTTTCTCTGTCAGAAAGAAAATTACTTTCAGATAAAATGGAAGGTACTTCTGAAATTAAAGTATTCAAAATTTTCGCACTCTATATTTTCGCAATAAGCACTCACACGATCTAACAGAATACAGATAGCTTTAGACATGATGAGCTGAGATAAAATGACAAAAAGAGACAGAGGCTCTATTGTCTCGACTATTTATAGACTTACAGAAAACAAAAGTAGACGTCCTACGCGTAGAAGTTCTTAGTACACAACTTATCGTTTCGAAATGGTTTTTCGTAAGTAATTTATAATAGTACAAAAAATAGTAACGAAATTATTTAAAATCCTGGATTATGACCGTATAAGAATGGCTTAATACGGTATTCTGTGATTAGAACAGGGCTACATCAGCCGCAAATTCGTTACAGAATCTGATACGGGTTTCATCGGACTCTTGAGCTTTGTTCAGTTTTAACGATTTCAGCTCTCAACGCTGCTGTCTAATATCTGTTTCATCTTTAAAGTGGTACGGGAATTAAATTGGGGCAATATTCCTGGATATTCTTTTGTAAAGGAGCATTTCAAAACAGAGTTTAGCTTTCTGGTTTTGCCTTGCTACCCTCAATTTTGCTTCCTGCGTCGTCAGTCAGTGGCATCTGGTCAATATGGACAAAAACAAAACTCATTCTCCTCTACAAAAGTAACGGTTGTGCGTAAATCAAACACTTCAGATAGATACGATATTTCAGTGCCTATGTTGTTCAGAATTACGAGGTAATTGTCCTTCGGACATGCAATCGTGCATTCACGGTTTTCATTATTCGCAACTGCGAATACATTTCATGTAGTTCACATAGAATTTCTCGACGTCCGTACTCCATACGGCTATTACAGTCTTTGCATGACGGAGAGGTCGATCCTGAAATGATATTTTTCTGATGAAGCATGACTACATTTATAGGTATTCGCGAACTCGTAGAACAATCGATTTTGTTCTGAAAATCATTATCAATTAGGGTAAAGTCTTATAAATTGTCATTTTCAGAGTTTCTGTAGTTCTACTTAAATATAACATACATTATCTTTAGGTAATACTAATTCTCGTAGAGACGTATGCCGAAGGTTTCGAAAGTAATTTTTCCACAGTTTAAAAGACATATCAATGAAATGAACACCCTTAGCTGCTTGCAGACGTAGACATACGTGAAAATGTGTGCCCCGACCGGGACTTGAACCCGGGATCTCCTGCTTACATGGCAGACGCTCTATCCATCTTTTTTTTTTTTTTTTTTAGACGCTACTCCCTTTTTGGACCACTTTTTTCCCTTAAAAAGCCCCTTAGGAAAATGGAACTAAAAAAAATAAATAAATAAAAAATAAAAAAACCTAAGTGCCACCGCCACTTGTCATCCTATAAAAAAAAAATCTGATCCACTTCAGGCGTTGGCTCCTGAATAAACCCACCCCAGAGAGCTGCCTATAGACCAGGGGAAGTATGGGAATCAAGGTTAGGGCTATTCGTTGCCACTTTTTCTTATTTTTTTATATGATTACATTTAGGGAGCGTGTACAAATGAGAATTCTAGTAACTAAGTGTTTCAAGTAAGTGTTACAACAACAAAGGTGGCATAAAAGAGTAATCAAAAAATAAAAATATGAACCACTGATGTAATTCTAACTAAAAGGTTCTTCAATAATGTAACTGGTTCCACTTGGAGCCTTGCCATCGTTATCTGAAATCTCCAATAGCGCCTTTGAAGGGCATCTGCAACGGAGGCATTCTGCTTCGCTAGTGCCTCAAGGAAAACAGTATCCTTGCAGCAGCTTGTCTCTTCCTTTGGTCATGGCTGACAAGGCAGAACGTTGAGCCGTTAGTGTGATGCGGCACAGCACATTAACCACAGCCTGGCACTCCCCAGCTGAGTGGGGGGTTAACGAAAACGCTGCGTAAATAATTTGCGAAGAGCGTACGGTATTTCGGTGTGCGTTCGAGGGCATTGTGAGCATTTTGTAGGAACCACCAGTAATCAAGCTGCTCTTTCTCTCCGTCGCTAAAGATGTAGGCGACGGTAAGTCCCTTGAACCACGTAAGCGCATGATATTTTGCAGCCGGAAAGTAAGTTTCATCGGGACAGAGTAGGGTCTGCGGGTCAATCATATCAGGTGTGACCCGGAGGTAACAAGCCAGTATCTTCTGTGTTAGTCGCCAAACTCCGGACGATGATGCGCAAGTAAAACGATGTTCATCGGTATCCAAAAGGTGACAATCTGGGAAATAAGGGGAGTCTGCCAGTCCAACAGTGTGAAGTCGCTGGCGTGTGGCATATTTTTTGTTGGCGATCTGATACCACTTCGAACGCACCGTGGATGACAGAAAGTGGTGGTGTATCGTTTTCCACACTCTTGGCCAGTGAACCGTAGGGTACTTGTTTTCGACCACGTTATGGTGAACAGCCCGCAGAAGGTTGGTATAAAAATCTTTCGCCTTCGGTGGACGTGTGGCGGAGAGATTCAAGCTGACATAGCTGTAATCAAGAATGAAGGTCGACACATGGGAGAGCTGTGGTGCGACGTGCGCAACCGACACCGGTGGGACGTTAGAGGCTGGCATCAGAACCTGTAGTAAACGACCCGTGAGAGAGGTATATTGACTTTTCCATCGTTTCCTCATGTTGCTCATGTAAAGGGCAGCTGCTCTCGCCCTGACGTTGACCAATCCCAGCCCTCCTTTGTGCACTGGGAGGGTAAGAGTGTCGTATCGTACTTTAAAGATATGACCTGCGGAAACGTAGTAACTGAAGGCCGCCTGAAGTCGGCGACCTATCTGCAGCGGTAGTGGGAGGACCTGTGCCACGTGGTTGAGTTTGGATGCTACGTGGAGGTTCAAGTATTCAACACGTTGTAGCTGATTCAAGTCCCGGAGCAGGTTCTGTCGCACCATTGCGCGTATGATCTGTAATAACCGTCGGTAGTTTGCTGCAGCTGTTTTACGTACATCTTTCTTGAACGTGATGCCCAAATATCGCAGATCAGAAACTGGTGGGAGGGGAGCTAGGGCTTCCGGTCCGAGACCACGCCCAATGTCCAACGCCGCCGACTTGTTGATGTTCAGAAGACTGCCTGCGGCCTGTCCGTATCGCTCAATCCAGGTTAGTACGCTTTGAACTTCGTCATTGGAACGAACCAGCAGTAGCAGGTCGTCAGCGTATGTCCCATAGCGAAAGGTGACGTCCCGCAGCGTGATACCAGATAGGCGGTGGTTAAGGCCCCCTAGGAGTGGCTCGAGTGCGATTGCATAAAGGTAGGTAGAAAGGGGACAACCCTGTCGTAGAGACCTCTTAATGGGTACTGATCCTACCGTCCTTCCATTGACCTGGACGTGTGAGTTGGCTGCGGTCCAAAGACGCCGTAGGGTGTCGATGAGGCCCGGGGGGAATCCCATACAGTCCATCACTCGTAGGAGGAAGTTTTGGTGCACTCTATCAAAGGCGCGGTTGAAATCGACGGAAACGATCGCCGCTCTCAGACGGCACGCAGAAGCGATCGCTATTAAGTCCCTGCAGTCACCGGTGGCCATGTGTATGTTGGCTTCTCCCCCCTGCGACGTCTGTTCTGGAGCGAGGATCATCGGCAAAGTCGTCTTAATACGGCTCGCCATAATCCTGGTGAAAATCTTGTAATCGGCGTTCAACATTGTAAGCGGCCGATAGTCGTTAATCGATAGCCCTCCATCTGGCTTTGTCCACGGCGTCTTCGACTTCTTCGAGTGAGATTTCCTCTGTTAGTGCATTCACGGTAGCCTCGTTGATAGTACGTGTTATCTGCTGTAACATTTCAGTAGTGGCCTCGTCAATGACGGTTCTTTCCTTGTAAAGATGACGAAAATGATCCTCCACCGCCTTTACTATGGTTGCTTGGGTCGTACATAAGCGACCGTCGTATGTCTTGAGTTGTGTGATTAAATGTTGACGTTGTCGGCGCTTATCCGCCACAACGTGGTGCATAGTAGGTTCCTCTGCAACCGTTCGGTCGTGCCGTCGCGAGCGGACTACTGCACCTTCTAGTCGACGCTTCGTCAATGATAGTATGTGAGCCTTGATTCTGCTTTGGTCATGTTGTCTCTCCGGGGAAGGGGGTAAGGCGTCGAGGTCCCTGAGTGCCGCGTAGTAAAAATCGAGGGTCTGTCGATGCCACGCAGTCACGTCCTTGCCATATCGCATAAGTGTCCTACGGATTGCTGGTTTGGCACAGAGGAGCCACCACTCCAGGGTCGAGGTGTATCGTAGGTGGCGGCGTTCACAGTCAGTCCACGTTGCTGCAACTTGCCGACGGCAATCCAGGTCCTGGAGATGAGTTATGTTGAGCTTCCAAAAGCCATTGCTGCGCCAGACTTGTTGGGGGCGTAGGTGTATAGTGCAGATATAGGCACTGTGATCGGAATAGGCTTGAGGCCATAATTCGGCGTCCACCACACCTTGTGTGAGATCTTGTGACACATATATGCGGTCAAGTCGGCTGGCCGAATGACTGGTAAGATGAGTGTGGCCAGAGCGGTTACCGTGGACTTTTTCCCACGTGTCGCACAAGTGAAGTTCTTGGATCATCGCACCCAGTTCCGGACAAGGCATGTAATGTGGGATTTGGTCCTTGGGGTGAAGTACGCAATTAAAATCGCCGGCGAAGACGCTGTGGTCGTATCGTCCAAGGAAAAGGGGAGCGACATCTGTGGAGTAGAATCTGGCGCGGTCGTGACGTCTTATGGTACCCGACGGCGCGTAAACATTAATGAATTGGGTGTTGAGTGCCATAAATGCTATTCCTCGCGCGGAGGGAAGAAACGTGACGTCGGTAACTTCAATACCTTCACGCACTAATATCGCCACTCCGGTGTCTGCAGGGCTACCGGGCGTCACATGTGTGGCGTAACCGTAAAAGTGCGGGAGTGCAGTCGTTTTCACTTCTTGTAGGAAAGCAAAGTCAACTCCCATGGCTCGTATGGTTTCTTTCAAAAGTTGGATATTGACAGGAGAACTGATCATGTTGATATTCATTGTCGCCAGGCGGTAAGCCTGGCAACGCGTTGTTTGGGCGAGAGAAGCGAACATCGGAAGTAATGTCACCCCCGCCAAACGCGGTCCTCCCTGTGCTGCTTATGCTGCATGGTCCGGCGGCGCCTCAGCTGGCCGCGGGTCGGGATCTTGTGTCTCGACGTCCTCGGCCCACGAAGCGGGCGCGGATGTCTGTTCATGTTCCATAGCCTCGAAATGTTTGGTAGTAAGGGACCGGGCGACTTCGCTGCCTGCACTGGTACCTTCCCGCTGCTCACTGTTTCTGTCAATGGACTGCTGGTCGAAAGCTGCCTGTTTTTCTGTCTGTTCTGCAAGGTTGGAGTCAGTGGAAACAGCCCCAGCTTCGCGGCTGGCTTCTTGAGGGGTCAGTTGTTCTTCCCCGGCCGAATGCGAACCATTGTGTTCCGACACGGTCCGACGACGGCGCTTTCGGCGTTTCGGTGATCGCTGTTTCCGTACATGGTCTTCATTGTCAGAAGACGGCACTGACTCACGCTCCGCCGGAACAAACGCTTCGGTCGGTACAATAAGGGAATCAATTGCCATCTTGCCGGCGTCAATGTCTGTCGCGTTCGGTAGCTCCAGAGTCGTAGTACTATTTTCCACCACTGGCCAGGTCGGCGGATCATCCAGGTTTTTGTCCGTGGAAAGTGATTCTTGTGCCGCTGAAGCGGTCGGCCGTGTCTGTTGTGTGGAGAACGTCGTGAGCGCCGCCGCGTAAGTCACGGGTAGAACAGTCTTCGCCGCTGGTGGTGCAACGTCCTTCGGTGGGAGTTGTGTGATCCGACGCTGGAGGCACTCGGAACGAAGGTGTCCTTCTTTGCCGCATCCGGAATACGTCTTCGGCTGGCCGTCATAAATAACTATGGCCCGGTATCCTCCTATCTGTAGATAGGATGGCACGTGTCGTTGGAGATCTATGCGCAATTGGCGTACTCCATTGAGTACGGGATACGTCTTAAACTGGGTCCATTTTTCAGCCACGTGTTCGTGTACCGTGCCGTAGGGGCGGAGCGCCGCTACAACTTCTGCCGCCGGGAGTTCAAATGGAAGTTCGAATATGCGGATAGTCCGCAGTCCCATTGCGGCATGGCCAACCTCGACGTTGCCAACATTGCCATCTGCGTGGCAGAAGCGGAGTTCTTGTTTCATCTCACGAAGCACCTTGTCGCATGAAGTTTCGTTTATGAGCTTTACATAGACCGTGCTACTGACGATCGAAAAGTGAATGCCGACAATGTCGGCAGCCGGGATCTTGGCTTCCTCTTTTAAAAAGCGTTCGACTTCGAGCGCCTTTGGTCGGGTAAAGTCGTTCCGAAATGTGAATTTCAAGGTTGATCTTCTGTATTGGTTTGCCATGGTCTTGTAGCGCTACGGCGTCACGTTAGTGTCGGCCGAAGAAAGTAAACAAGGCGCGCGGGCTCTCTCTGACAGCGGAGAGCACACACCGCACGTCTGCTTCGCTCGGCTGCGAGAGCCGCACTGAAACCATCGGAGCCACCGAGCACACAGAGGGTAGCGCGACTGCAGGGATTTATCTCTGGCACACCTCCTGCGAAACCCACATTCTCAACGTATTGTCCCGCACTACATTCGTATTGCCCCCGCCCATTATACTCATTACTCGTGGCGCGTTGCCGTTTCCCGTAACAGTTCGGGCACTGTTTGTGCATTCGCACAGAAGAAGAAGATGGTCAAGTGGATGGTGAGCCTTCACTATATATGTACTAAGATGGTATCTGTTCTTTCGGACATGTCCGAAAGAACAGATACCATCTTAGTATATATAAAAGACATATCACCATAGATGAGGAGGAGACGAGTAGTATAATTTATAAGCAGTCTTCTAAATTGCACCATTAAAGAATTTCTCAACTTTAGCAAGAAATGCAGAAATTTGGCCTGTATGGTCAAATGGTTCAAATGGCTCTGAGCACTGTGGGACTTAACATCTATGGTCATCAGTCCCCTAGAACTTAGAACTACTTAAACCTAACTAACCTAAGGACAGCACACAACACCCAGCCATCACGAGGCAGAGAAAATCCCTGACCCCGCCGGAAATCGAACCCGGGAACCCGGGCGTGGGAAGCGAGAACGCTACCGCACGACCACGAGATGCGGGCCCTGTATGGTCAATAATTATTTTATTTTTTAAGACATTAGCAAAGAAATTTTAATCCTTAACACATATTCTGCAGTTATAGCAACATAATACTTTTTTCCCTCGCACTTGCTTTCGTACACTGGCTGTGGAACCATGTACAACATTTGAGGAACTTAATAATTGCTTCTTCCTGGTCTATTTCGCAGATCTTGCAGAACCAACTTGAAGACGTATTACACGAATGATTTTGCCAGCTTTAGTTTTGTTAGGCCTGCTTTTGTTTTTTCAGGTTCTATGTCAAGGATGAGCCTCTTGTAATGATTACCGATGATCTCAGCAGCAGATGATGTTGCTCAGTAAGGAGCTTTATTATTATTATTATTATTATTTACCGTTACACCTATAGCTATTCTTACAGATGAACTGTTTCGGTTGTCTCAAACGACCATTTTCAGATCAAATTGCTACACAGAGGACCATGCATTGTTACTCAGTGACACGTGTCGGAAAATAAATGAAAAACGTTATAACTGTTTCAGTAATCACGGTCGTCCTCAATTATATAAAAACGGTACATTTTTTGAAACATTAACTAGTAACAATGACTGCGGTCTCATAAAAATTTTTATGTCATTTATTGACATAAAGAATCTCATTAACCTGATGCTGTTAGAGCATTAACTCAGTTACATAATGGTAAGAAAATAAATTGAGAGTAGCCTAGTTGTAGGAGTAATTTTAACTTAGGGCTTACGTGTATGATGGGAATCACCGAAAACTCTAATCTGATGACCAGGGTGCAGATCTGAACACCGATCCTCCAAGACAAAATTTGTGGTCGGTAACTTGCGCTGCCCTGTGTCCACTTGCTATGCTGAAAGTTGTGCAGCACCCACATCACATCTCTCCAACGAGATATAGTTTCTTCAAACGTTAGAACTGGTAGAACTGTAGAGGAACTATAGTATCGTACTGGCAGTACAATCCAAAACGGTTGCCTAGGATGAGGAGGAGCCGAGTAGTATAATTTATAAGCAGTCTTCTAAATTGCACCACTAAAGAATTTCTTAACTTTAGCAAGAAATGCAGAAAATGATCTTGGCAGAGAAAAGACAACATAGCACAACAGATTCAAAATCCTTCATATTAATTAAACATATTTTCACAATAGATTTTATGATCTGTTTAACGAACGGCATCGCAGAACCACCAAGGCTGCGCGATGAAATGATAATCTTCAAGCCGTGAATTAACAACATCAATTTTAAGGAAGGTTTTCTTAGCGTCAAATGCGTTAGTTCCGACGTACATCACCGAGCGAGGTGGCGCAGTGGTGGCACACTGGACTCGCATTCGGGAGGACGACGGTTCAATCCCGCGTCCGGCCATCCTGATTTAGGTTTTCCGTGATTTCCCTAAATCGCTCAAGGAAATGCTGGGATGGTTCCTTTGAAAGGGCACGACCGACTTCCTTACCTAATCCGATGAGACCGATGACCTCGCTGTTTGTTCTCTTCCCCCAAACAATCCAATCCAATCCAACGTACATCACAAACATGTGCGTACATTTTTCAACGGTCACCACGGGCAAACCTCGATGGCGTCTGGCCATCGACGTAACATGAACTGATATAAACACTTATTATGTGAGGTTTAATGGTAGCACCTTCAGTCGTGTGCTTTTAAAATTTCTTGATTCAGTGCAACCTGTTTCGGTACTACACAGTACTGTCATCAGGCCCTCAATAGGCAACAATTTAATCTATGTCAACAATCCATCCTGCCATTAATCAAATTAAATCGGCGTCTGCAGATCTATTCGTATATGGAGGGCTAGCTATACACATGAAACAGCAACTGGTACAATTGGTGCACAGCGTATATTTTATACATGAAGAGATCTGTAGACTTTAACCTTTGTGAGAACAAGATGGATGGTTCAGAAATAATTATTGCTTACTGAGAGCCAGATGACGCAGTAGTGTACCACCGAAACCTGACACAATGAAAAGGGGAATTTTGAAATCATGATTCTGAAGGTGCTACTATCAGTATCACGTACTGACCACCCTGTCCCGTTTCCCATAGAAGATGGTTATAAGAAAAGATGTATTACGTGATTACTCTGGAAACTGATTTCGTAAACTTCATTCACACGACTAAACAAATTTTCAACATTTTAAATTGTACACACATCAAAAGACGTTTTGCATCACCTCGGTTTCGACAGTTCCGGAATCTATACAGAAAATTGGGATAGAGATCAACTTAAACATCATTTCCGCCCTTTTTAGTGCTCATGAAAACCACACATTGCATGTTGTACCACCATACAGTGAGACCGTCAGAGGTGGTGGTCCAGAGTGTTGTACACACCGGTACCTCTAATACCCAGTAGCACACCCCCTTGCATTGATGCATGCCTTTATTGGTCATGGCATACCATCCACAAGTCCATCAAGGCACTGTTGGTCCAGATTGTCCCACTCATCAACAGCGATTCGGCTTGGATCCATTAGAGTGGTTGTTGGGTCACGTCGTCTACAAACAGCCCTTTAGCCCTTTTCAATGTATCCCAGGTATGTTCGATAGGGTCATTCTAGTCGAGCGATGTCGTTATCCCGAAGGAAGTCATTCACAATATGTGCACGAAGGGGGCGCGAATTTTCGTCCATGAAGACGAACGCCTCGTCAGTATGCTGCCGATATCGTTGCACCATCGGTCGGAGGATGGCATTCACGTATCGTTCAGCCGTTACGGCGCCGTCTATGACCACCAGCGGCATACGTCGGCCCCACATAATGGTACCCCAAAACAGCAGGGAACCTCCACCTTGCTGCACTCGCTGGACAGTGTGTCTAAGGCGTTCAGGCTGACCGGGTTGCCTCCAAACACGTCTCTGACGATTGTCTGGTTGAAGGCACATGCGGCATTCATATGTGAATAGAACATGACGCCAATCGTGAGCGGGCCATTTGGCATGTTGTTGAGCCCACCTGTACTGCACTGCATGGTGTCGTGGTTGCAAAGATGAACCTCGCCTTCGATGTCGGGAGTGAAGTTGCGCGTCATGCAGTCTATTACGCACAGTTTGAGTCGTAACACGACGTCCTGTGGCTGCACGAAAAGTATTGCTCAACATGGTGGCGTTGCTATCAGGGTTCATCCGAGCCATAATCCGTAGGTAGCTGTCATCCATGCAGTAGTAGCCCTTGGGCGGCCTGAGCGAGACATGTCATCGACAGTTCCTGTCTCTCTGTATCTCCTCCATGTCCGAACAACATCGCTTTGATCCGAGACTCCAGGACACTTCCCTTGTTGAGAGCCCTTCCTGGCACAAAGTAACAAAGCGGACGTGATCGAACTGCAGTATTGGCCGTCTAGGCATTGTTGAACTACAGACAACACGAGCCGTGTAACTCCTTCCTGATGGAATGACTGGAACTAATCGGCTGTCGGTCCCCCTCCGTCTGATAGGCGCTGCTCATGCATGGTGTTTTACATCTTTGGGCGGGTTTAGTGACTTCTCTGAACAGTCAAAGGGACTGTGTCTGTGACTCAATATCCACATTCAACGTCTGGCTTCAGGAGTTCTAGGAACCGGGGTGATGCAAAACTTTTTTCGATGTGTGTATTAAGTGAGATGACTTAAATACTACATCATTAAACCTCATTTTAATTTTGGCTTTCAAAAATTTAAATCCAGGTGTCACATCTCTGGAAGAAGACTCTTTCGAATGTAGCTTAATTTCACTTTTTGTAGCTAAAACATAGCAGGCACATTAACATAATCAATGTAACACACGTACGGACATCCTCAAATAACGTTTATACGATTAAGCTGCTTCGTCACTGCTGGCTACTCTTACATTACGTAATAGGCTTTTCCCAAAGTCTTATTTTGGTAGGAATTTCGAATCGAGTAATCAGTGGTACAACAATACGATGGAAAACATAACAATTATAAGTACTATTCTGGGTAAGTGCGCAGTATCTTTCAAGGGTAACCTAGTACAAAGTCATTAGCACGAGGAATGTTATAGTACTGTTCTAATCACTGGGTTGCTAACGAGCAAGGCTGCCTGTAGTCATTAATGAAACTGACACACGCTGCTAGGATCGTAACAGGTAGAGCTCACACAAATATGTAACAAAGATTTCGTCGGAAGACACGCTACATTTTTCTCGTGAAATTATGTAGGGCAAATTTAAAGAAATGGCGCTTGTGACCTAAACTGAAAAACCATCTTTCCGTCTCCGCGGTGTTTGACGAATAGACCACAGAAAAAAATTAAGAGGTTTGTGCTCGTCAGAGAGACATATGTACAGTTTTGCAGTAAGATAGCAAGTAATCAGTACTGGTGTTAAGCAACTTCCACCGTTTAATGTAAGAGACTTTTGAAGTATATACATAGTGGGTACTTATATATGCTTCCGTAGAAAGCATGTACGCAACATCAGTAATCATTTTCATCAATAGAGGATTGTAATGAACAAAACTGTATTACGGAGAAATGTCTACCAAATATTAACTTCGGGTGTGCTCTGAGCATATTTTTTGTCAACTTGTTCCTCAACGTTTCTAGGCACTGATGTGAAGAACAGTGGAATGTCGAAAAGAACAATTCAGAAGACGCAGTTTTCACAAAGAAATGCAGGCTCGAGCGCAACGATTCGATAACAACATAACCGGCACATCAGCAACGGTACACATGTGCAGCTGTATTGACATGCCTATGTTACTTCACGTCAACAGTTATCACAAATTAACAAGCTAATCACATGCCAGTTCTGACCCAATTATCAATAGATAGTAGTCACGCCTGCTCTATGGGGGACATAACAATAATTCAAGGCGCTGTTTGGCCACTAAACTATCGGCCCATCGCTAATTGTCCTGTTGCGTACAGCACAAGTAGGAACGGCGAATCACATAGATGCGCATTGTGAAAATGATCAACGTGTGAGTAGGTAACCGAATTGCTTTAAACATTTCGAACCTCGTTGATATTATGCGACTGGCTTTTTAAGATTATTTACTGTGAACATTTTTCAGTAGAGGCTACTCCACAGCTGTAAGTCGTGTCAGAAAATACACCGACAGCCATCAAGTGGATATCTTTTTCATGCTACCCGTAACGATTTACAAGATTGTCGTTAGGCCACAAAATATTAACTTAACACCTGTACGTATATTTATCGGACAAAATATTAGTCACTCAATAAAGCGTCTATAGTTATCACTTTTGAGAGCTGTAGGAGGAGTAGAAGTAGCAGTCGGTGAGTGTCCACCACTCACGAAAGTCATGGCAGCGAAACGGTGCCTGTGAGTTGGTTGTATGGTGTCAGCGCCGCAAGACGGTGTGATATGAACAGTTGACCCAATGGCAGAAAGGTGCTATCAACTTTGGACGTACCCATGTCCACACTATGCATGAAATAGCCAGGTTTGTTGGCGTACCATATTGAACTGTTCGACACGACGGCAAGCAATGATGCAGTACTCGCAGCCCTGTAACACAGAGTGTGAAGTTACACAATCCACTTATTTGTCTACAATACAAATATTTTCCTGGCGCGTTTCGGCCACTGGATATTAAACGGATTGCTGCAAAACAGCACAGGTGCAGTTCTGTACTTCCAGCATTGAGGAGATGTATCAATCTGTTTCATGTCATTTCGAAGACAGCTGGTGACCGAACTTGTCGAGCAAAATACTTGTGTTTCATACAGAATTACATAAATGCAACTTTGACCATTTATACTACTATATAGAGACGTAAAATACTGAAAAATCTGTTTAATAAGTCATGGTCTCATAATACCATCACGAATTCTTTACAAAAGAATGGAAAAATTGGTAGAAGCAGATCTCGGCGAAGATCAGTTTGGATTCCGGAGGCGAGGCAATACTGACTATTAATTATCTTAGAAGATGGGTTAAGAAAAGGCAAACCAACATGTGTAGCATTTGTGGACTTAGAGAACGCCTTTGTCAATGTTGACTGGAATGATCTCTTTGAAACACTGAAGGTAGCAGGGCAAAACACAGGGAGAGAAAAGGTATTTACAACTTGTACAGAAACCATACGTCAGTTAATAGTCGAGAGACATGAAAGGGAAGCAGTGGTTTAAAAAGGAGTGAGACAGGATCGTAGGCTATGTACATTGAACAAGAAGTAAGGGACACCAAACAATTTTGGAGTAAGAATTAAAGTACAGGGAGAAGAAACAAAATCAAATTTGTGGCACAACTTGACCAAAAGAAGGGATTCGTTGACAGGACACATTCTAAGACATCAAGGAATCACCAATTTAGTGTTGGAGGGAAGTGTGCGGGGTTAACATCGTCGAGGGAGGCCAAGAGATGAATACAGCAAGCAGATTCAGAACGATAGAGATTGCAGTAGTTACTCGGAGATAAAGAGGCTCGTCCAAGACAGAGTAGCATTGAGAGTAGCATCAAACCAGTCTTCGGAATGAAGACCACAATAACAGTAAAACATAAAGACGAAAAGTTATTGAAAGGATTACTTCAAATTGTTACGTGATACTGTAATATATATTCGGACCGACACAGGATAAATTTATTTAAAGATTTGTAATATACAAATTAATATTTATACTGTACTATACAAATACTTGTGTAATAGGGAAATGTTGTTAGCAAAAATCTCGAAAAGTTCTTCAGCGATTTACTTACTATTTTCATTATACATAGTAGATGAATACGTACCTAATATGCAATAGGGAACCGTTGTTAGCAGAAAACGTCTTGATTGATTCACTTCCTATCTTTACACGGTACTCTGATAAGCATTCAGACAGTAATACGTTACAAATTTTTTTAAGCAACAATGTACAGATTTCACGTTAAAATCTACTGCGAGAAAGAAAGTGTCGTGCCGTGATGATGCACAGTTTTATTTTCTTCCTCGCCGTTTGAAGCTACGATAGCAGGGCGTTTAGGCCACTAGATAAACTGTTACTTACATGTACATTCTATTTTAAAGAAACAGTGTGTACGCGACAGTATGCTGTTTTATGAACATGGTATCTGTTCTTTCGGACATGTCCGAATGAGCAGATACCATCGGTGACCATGCAACTCTCTAGAACGAAATGATAATTGAATCAAGAACCTAAGCTGTCTACAGGCGTTGATACACCTCAACGGGCACAGTTGAAAATGTGTGCCCCGACCGGGACTCGAACCCAGGATCTCCTGCTTACAAGGCAGACACTCTATCCATCTGAGCCACCGAAGGCACAGAGGACGTGTCAGAAAGAACAGATACCATGTTCATATAGTTAAGGCTAACAGGCCATTGACAGGCCATTGACCTTCTTCTTCTGTGCAGATGCACACGCATTGCCGAACACCTACGGGACTCGGTAAGATTGTCTGCCGCGAATGTAATGTGTGAACATTTAGTTGGGGATGTGGTTCTCACGGGGCGCGTGCAAGTGATAAATCCATGCAGTCGCGCTATCCTCTGTGCCCTCGGTGGCTAAGGTGGATAGACCCTCTGCCGTGTAACAGGAGATCCTGGGTTCGAGTCCCGATCGGGGCACACATTTTCAACTGTCCCCGTTGATGTATATCAAATCCTGTCGACAGCTTAGGGTTTTTATTTAATTATCATTTCATTGTATGCTGTTTTGTTTTCTTCCTCGCCGTCGGCTTCAACAATGTACAGTAAAGATGTGTTTACGGCTTATCAACTTATGATTAGAAAACTACTACGGAATCTGAACAGTCCGGAGCTTTGTAATCCTTCGGGTTCGCATGTTAAAACTATGGGAAATACTGTCATTGGCGCTACTACCCTCACAGATCAGGTAGCTCGAGGTCTCTATCATACCCCATATAGCAATGATCCCAACCGAGTTATCCATTTGTTTTAATTGACTTTTATTTCTAGTCAAGGTTTAGTTTACAATAAGAATAAACAAGGCTCAAGGTCAGAGAGAGGGAGGGGGGGGGGGAGAGGAGATGTACAGAGAAGGTAAGTGGGGGGGGGGGGGAGAGGAGAAATGGATGTAGTCAGAGGAAAGAAAGAGAGGCACAGAAAGAAGGAGAGAAGATGGACAGAGAGAGGGGAGAGGAGGAGGACAGAGAGGGATAGAAGGAGAATAGCATGTACAGCCGACTCTTACACATGTTAAGCAATTGCGAAGCATTGCCGGGTTTCGTCTCTGAACGAACACTGCTAAGGGAACTTCTTGCAACGGACGTCTATGGCGTCTTAAGCTTCGACGAGAGCTGAGGCTGCGTTTAACTTGCAGAGTGTTGAAGGTGTAGTTCATTCCGGAGGTGGTTCTGTGACGTTTAGAGATGTTTTTCATATTGTGACTTGGGTCCACTCACTTAGATTCCGCTGTACATGAACCAGAATAATTGTTTCAATATTCTCGGTGGCAAAGTATTACCCTTTCTTCATCATCGTGCTGAGTATACTGTGGACACACCCGTCCCCCAAATTCACAACAGCCGTGTTCTCAGGGCTGCACGCATACGCTCCTGGTTTGGCGGGCACTCAATCACAATCCCATAGAAATATCTCGGACTGTCTGAAAGAGCAATTTTGTACTCTTCGGGACCTAAAATTCAATGAGCGGCTTTAGATGGTTAAGGCATACCTGAAGAAACTTGTGGATTCTCTTCTTCACTAAATTAAGGCTGTTTCCAATGCTAGTTGAGGTGTTAAACAGCATTAGCGTGATGTTTTCTGGGGGGGGAGGGGGGGGGGAGGGGGAGGAACGGGGGGGGGGAGTAAATTTTTTCCAGTATGTTTATAATGCTTTATGATAACGATAATGACCATCGTGTCTGTAATACATCAAGTAGAATTCTTTTCTCGTATTAGACGATAATTCAGCTGAAAATAGGGTTTACCTTTGACAACAGGCCCCTCTAGTGTGAACTGAACAGAGCCATCTTCTACGGCGCAATTATTCATGAAGATTTGGTCATGTTGCTACAGGCTGCGGAAAAAGGTATTCATATTTCAGATATCTCACCGTGTTGGTCCATGCATCAAAACCTAGGGATGCTTACCCGCCGTGTGTAAATGAAATTTCCTAAAGGGTAGAAACAAATAGGATTAGAGTAGTATAACTATTAGATAACTGAACATTAATCAAGAAGATTTTAAAATAAAATCTGCAGTAAATAACATCGGAGACAGGAAGATATATTATGTTGTAAAACAAATGTATGCACAACATTATTCGAAATTGGTTTACAGGCAGCAATAACGACCGCCTACCGCAACAGGTCATCTGTTACGCGTAGCGCGCCCAGTGGTTCAACCGAATTATCGCTTCACTAGTCGCTCATTGCTGGTGAATATTTTGACATTACAAAGTAAGGTTCCCTATTTATCTTCGCAATTTTAGCAACGACGGACTAAAGTTGACGTTTCGATACTCTCAGAACTGATAACGGTGAGTGACTATTTTTAATTTTTTTGAGTCATCAGCCCTTCAACTAGTTTGAGCGATGATGTTTTTTTTTTCTTTTTAGAGTTCCGTATCTCCATAAACGAAACCTTTATAGGATTACTTTGTTCTTCGTTTGTCTGTCTGGTAAGACAACTTTCTGTCTGGAACGATTAGCGGTACCAAGCTGAGGATTTTCTTACGCCATGCATCCATTATCAAGTGCGACGTAAGAACTGCCTGCCTGATGATTTCACCTTTCATTAAGCCAGTCTGATTCTCATCTAGTATATCCTCAAATTTCTTTTCTTGTTAGCAACTTTGATGAATGAGCTGCTAAGCTAATTGCACAGCACCTTTCGTATTCATCTGCGACTCTTATCTTTTTACACCATTTATGTCTGCGTTTAATATTACCCTTTATCCGTCCGACCATAGATGCGTATCTTCCTGTCGTTTCACTTTACTGGTCCCCAATACATCTAGGCTCAGCCTTTCCATTCCCTTTTCAAGTTTTCTAGCTTTCCAACCACATTCATACCATCGGAATCCACTCCCCGATTCGTAGAATGTTGAGTCTTGCTCTCTCGGTCACCTCCTCCTGGTCAGTCTTCTTCCAGAGTTCCGAAAGAGCGACTAATTCGGAATCTTTAGTCAATGGAAATATCACTGTTGCACTTTTTCAGTTACAGACCACATGTCCTGCAAATACACATTACGTGTCTTTATTGTAGTGGTTTCCATTGCATTCTGCATCCTCATTCCGTTGATAATTGTGATTCTTGCACCTTTTATTAGTAATTTGCCACATCGGGGGCAAGATGATGTCGTGAAACTTTGTCTTCTCCTCCGCCCTCTTTTGACAAGCTCGTTGGCAGAACGAGAGTGCCTCCTGCTACAAAAAGTCTTCGGATGCTACTGCCTGTGATTTATATTAAGAATTTGAGCAGTGCTGGAAACGAACCCAGGATCCAAGACGTTTAAGTTGCTTCACAGGCCATACGAGGCGTCAGTTGTCATATGTAATAAATTATGTCAAAAAATCCTAAACCACCATCAACCCGAATGTTGTTTTCTACACCCCAGTGCTTTACTAGATGTGGTACTCTTGGAAGTGTAATAACTCCAGAACGTTAGGAAGAGCTTTATAGAAATCTCTGGGACTGACAGTTCAACAGCGGAAGAATACTGTAAAAACTGCTCAGTCTACATAAACCAAGACCTCATTGAAATTAATGGATCAGATGCAGCAGTGCAAAAACTGAAGGGCAATGTAGCGACTGGGATAGGTGGAATAAAGGCCCAGTTGTTTAAATACGGAAGTCTTGCATTAAAGAAACGTATGCTACATCTCATTATCCTATGTTGGACTGCTGGTAATGTATCCGAGGAGTGAAATGTGGCTAAAACTTTCATCACATTCAAGAAAGACAACAGAGGTTAACTAAATAATCATTGAACAATTAATCTAGTTAACACAGGCTATAAAATCTACCTTAAAAGAATGTGTCCTAATTAAGACCAGTATTATTAGAAGAACAAATATAGTTCAGAAAGGGATGAGCCTGCACTGATAGTATTTTTATTGTAAAACCTCTGATAATGAAAAGGAAATAATTTAATTTAGATACGCATATAGTGTTTCTACAGGGTGAGGCATCTCTACAGAAGTCGACCGATGTGAAGAATGATAATGGCGACTGATATGGGGTGTCTGTAGGTGGGGACACTATTTACAGAGGCTCTGGCGACAGCCTTTAAACCACCGTCTTGCATTTGGGTTATTATTTCAGCTGGAAAGAGGATCATGTGACACATCACTTCGAGCTGCCTCTTTCTCAGGAATACACAAGTGAAATCTCTGTTCTTCAGAGACAAGAAGTGCCCTAGGGAAATATGATAGGACCGCTTTTACTCTCTATATACATAAATAATCTGACGGAGAGAGTGAGCGGTAATCTGCGATTGTATGTATCTGCGATTGTATGTTGATGATACTGAGGTGTAGCTATAGGAGAATACAAGATGACTTAACAAAATTTATAGCTAGACTGATAAACGGCATCTTGCTCTAAACGTACGTTAATATAGGTGAGCTGAGAAAAACAATTGTAATGTTCGAATAGAGCATTACTAGTGCCCTGCTTGACGTAGTTATGTCGATTAAATGTCTGATCGTAAAGTTGCGAAGTGAGATGAAATGGAATGAGAACGTAAGGACAATAGCAGGGAAGGTGACATGTTCGCCTTCAATTTACTGGGAGAATTTTAGGAAAGTGTCGTTCAACCCTAAAACAGACTGCATACAGGACCCAAGTGTTCTTGAGTACTGCTCGTGTGTTTGGAGCAGTATTGTAGAACAGTACACTAAATTAGAACTGACAGTTGCTGGCGGAGTGCGATCGACATTTCCAGGCGGAGTGCAATTATTGAGAAGTGCAATTAAAATCATCTGTCCCAGTTACAGAGAGTAATGAGACTAGGCTCGGAAGTTTAATATCCCACAGCCTCAAGCTTTTTGGTCGGTTTAAACGCTAGGTGTTGGCCACAGCTCTGAGCTCTTTGCGTCTACCATTCGTTCCGCCTTCAGGGAAGCTCATTCGGACAGACTGCGACACCAAAGAGCAGCGAACGCCGCTACTGACCTTTCCGGGCGCGGAGTGTTGATGGACGCGGGTAGCCTAAGGACGGACTGTGCAGAGAGAGACATTGCTGACATTCAGGCCGGCGCATGCTAACGACGTTATTACGGCCGGCAGGGCCCTAACCGCGTTATGTCACGCCAAGCCGGACACCGCCTGCCCCTGCGGCGCCTCTGCCGCTGCCGCTGCCCGCACGACATTTCCTCGCTTGCTGCCTTCTGATGACGCCAGCGGACCATTTGCTGCGTGTAACCGACGACAAGCGCAAGCGAACATGCAGTGATTGAAGTAATCGGTCATCTACTTCAAATCAAGCTTTTCATTTAACCTTAGATGCCAGTGAGGGCCAACAGAGAGCAAAGAATAAATTGTGCTACAAGGCATCTTACTGGTTCTGCTTCTAGGTGGTTTACCACCAACTTGATTTATGTGACTGTAAGTGCAAGCGATTATCGACTGAGTAAGGTCATCGATCGCCTGTTTCAAAATATTACTCGCATTCGGCAAGAACGTAATCAGGAAACTGCTTAACATGTTGTTAGTAAAATATATCTTAAATTCCCTGTGTTATTATCAATAATAGATATTATTATGGATTTTTTTGCTGTACTACACTTACCAATGCCTGTAGGATTGTAAGAGAGATCCTGAAGGATCTAATCTTTCCGTGAGAATTAAACGAATAAACAGATAAATATATAAGCTTTTCAATGACAAAAAACAGTACAGCACTTTTTCTGGAATGACAAAAAATTAATAAAACCAAGTTGACATTTAAGTAAATAATAACAATCTGCGTTGTCAAGAAGAAATGATGAGCCAATGAGGCAATTAATGCAACATGTTAGAATTTTTTCTGCACTTACTTTGGTGGTCGCCCGTTTACCAGAAAGGGTGCAGAAGTGACCCCAAAAAACTGTCAATTACTCTCATTGGCGTCTGTCCTTGCATGTATCTTATAACATGGTTTCCAGAGCTCAAAGAGAATGTCATCTTCCATGCCAACCAACCGGATTAAGGTAACATGCATCATGCTAAACCCAGCTCACGTTTTTCTGACATGACTTTCTATAAAAGATGGATCAAGTCAATTAGGTGATAGCAATATATATTTTCTTGACTTCTGAAAGCAATTACCTAGACACAATACCGACGTTTATTACCAAAAGACTATCATATGGGGCTTCGAACAAAATTTGTGACGGAATGGAGGATTTCTTGGTAGGGAAACGTAGCATGTTATCAAGGTCTTCAGCTGCTGATTTGTTGAATAGTGGAAATGGTTGCTATAGCTCGAATAAAGCAATGAGAGATTGCAATTGGCGGGGAGGGGGGAAGAGAGGAGAGCACATGGAGGTAACGTTGCTGGCGTGCAAGCGTGTACCTAGAAGCCAGACAACACAACAAGCACGTGGGGCACGAAGAAGACACTACGATAGGCTGGTGGCTGTTCCCTACCACTCGACTCACTGAGTGACTTGTACAAAAAGTTAATGTAATCGAAGTACAGAGGCTGGACTAACATATGGAAACACCGCGATGAATGCACGCTTGAACATAAGTGCAGATGTTAGCCGAGCTGATGTATTTGACCACGAACGGCACCTGTGCACTATCGTGAATACTTTGCATGTGTCATTCATTTTCAGAACAGTCCGTCGCGTGGTACAATATTTGTTCCCCAACGGAGATGCTGTGTTGCAAGACAACAGGGCTCCTATTCACACAGCTCGCATCACCCAGGAATGTTTTTGTGTGCGCTAGAATGAATTGGCCTTGCCATCACAGAAATCAGATCTCAATGTTATTGAACTTTTGTGGTAGACTATGGAGAGAACAGTGCGTGATCACTATCCATCTTTATCGTTGTTACCTGAATTTTTCACTATTTTGCGAGAAGACTGAAATAAGATTCTCTTGAAAACCATTTTTTTAAGTCATCAGTCTTCTGATTGGTTTGACACGGCCCACCTGCAGTACCAGCGTCTTCATCTTAGAGTAGCACTTGCAAACATGCACCCTTAATTATTTTCTGGATGTATTCCAGTCTCTGCTTTTCTCTACAGAACCTGTATTTACCCATTCCGAGACGACTGAAAGCTGTTTTTAATGTCAACGGTTTTCCTCCGCCATATTAGGCATGGTAATGGGTTACGTCTCTTGTGCGTCCCTACTTTTCTCCATCCCCTGTACAACAGAATTTATGTGGCTTGATGGCTCAGTGGTCACATATCAGACTACGAATCGAAAGGTTTCATGTTGCATCACAGATTTGTCACGGGGTTTTCGTCTGTCATCTATTACTGCTTTTTCTTCTGGTAACGTTTGTTTTCCTTTACTTCTCTTCCCTTCATGGATAATGAGGTTTTACCTGTTCTCATCGACAAGGGCAAGCCATATCCTCCGTGGTTTTCTCCCTATATCTTGTTCCTCTACATTTGTAGTCAAGAATTTGCTTTAAAACTTTTTTATGCAGTCTATCCACATGTTCACGTAATCTACTTCTATCTTTTTTCCTGTGAATTGAATCAACTTGTAATTCATTTTCAATGTCTTCGTTTCTGAGGTGATCTTCTCTTGTGAACCCACTAACATTACAGAGAAATCTCATTTCTGTAGTCTGGACCCTGCTCGTATCCTTTTGCGTGGGAAATCAGCTTTCAGATCCATAGAGAATACCAGGTACTGTAGAACTCCATCTGTGTATCTTTCGTGATTTTACGTAGTTTATTTCTAACTGTTCCATAAAGTGCGTTAAATTTGAAAACCTTGTTATAAATTTCATTGACCTAGTTATAAATTTCATTGAAAAAATTTCGTCCGGCGCCACAGCCAACGTACTGAAAGTGCGTTACTGGTTCCAGTATTATTTAATATAAGTTTAGATGTGCTAGGCGATTTTGCCTTGAATGCCATCACCTGATTTATTAATGGTGATGTTCTTATTATATTTAGAAGCTAACAAACGAAGGATATGAACGGTTCATTGAAGATTTTCCTGTTTTATTATTTGATCATCTGCGTATAGTATACTATTGGTCTTTATGCCTAAGTGATATTTTGTTTCCAAACCCAGACTACATCATCCATGTAGTTGTTGAATAAAGTTGGAGACAGGCCATATCGTAGTCTAACTTCCTGTTTTCTTGTTAATCGTTTAGACAAGTTATCTCCGTCTTCGATTACAGTTTTTATGTCTCTGTAAAGAACTTTTGCAGAGTTAATTAGATGCGTTGGGAAGCCTATTTTACCCATAACATACCCCAATCGGTGTCTGCTTACATTGTCGAAAGCTTTTTCATAGCCTACAGGGTGAGGCAAAAGTTTGGATACAAAAATTACAACTAAATTCCTCCCGAACAGAGCATGAAGGCCAAACGGTACTGAGCGGCCGCCGTGTCATCCTCAGCCCATAGGCGTCACCGGATGTGGGTATGGAGGGGCATGTGGTCAGCACACCGCTCTCCCGGCCGTATGTCAGTTTCCGGGACCGGAGCCGCTACTTCTCAATCAAGTACCTCCTCAGTTTTTCTCCCAAGGGCCGAGTGTATCCCGCTTGCCAACAGAGCTCGGCATACGATGGTCACCCACCTAAGTGCTAGCCCAGCCCGACAGCGCTTAACTTAGGTGATCCGACGGGAACAGGTGTTACCACTGCGGCAAGGCCGTTGGCAAAGGCTGTATACACTCGTATAAAAGTCAAACGATATGAGGAATCGCAATGGCGTCTGGTGTGCGGTCTCTATGGAGACACAATTTACAGAAGCTATGGTGACACCAGAAGTCATCTTGAAATCCGTCATCTAGGATTTGGGTGATATGTTTCAAAGGGGAAGGGGTCATGTGACATACGATTCTGACCTGCTTCTTCCTCGGGAATACACATGCGAAATTTGTTTTAATGTATCTTTATATGTGTAGGACTTATGACCTTTTACAGTTTAGGACACTTGTCAGAGTCGGCATTACAGCATATGCTCAACAAGACCTCTGTTGCGCTCGGCACATAATCGCAGTCTTTTTGTCAGCCCTGCTGCACACGTCGCGGGATCTGTGGATCAACAGAGGCATGCTCTTTCTGAACACGCCGGCAAATAAGGGCTATATTGTTGATTTTTACCTAACACACAATTGATTAAAATATCCCCATGTATAAAATTCAGGAGGTGTAAGTTCAGGCTACCATGGTGGCCATTCGACAGGATCACTTCTATCTATCCAGTGACCTTCAAACACTTGATCCAGAAACTGACTAGTGGGGAAGTGCACCGTCTTGTTGGACGAAGCTTGGGAAATCGCCCTCGGATTCAACAGCATTGGAAGCTCATGATCACTGAGCATGTTGAAGCACCTCTCCCCATTTAAGATTCCATCAATAAACACCACACCCATGATTCTTGTTACCCAAATCACACACCAAACAATCACTTTTCACCACCAGCACCTTTACAGGGATCCTCGCACGAGGGGTTTGCATTTGTCCAGTACCGATGATTGCTTGTTTTCTTCTCCTTCTACATAAAAATCTGCTTCGTCACTGAAACACTTCTCGTACGAAGTTTTTGGTTCCTGTTACACTGATCCAGAGCCCATTCCGTAAACTATACCAGCCGATAAGGGATATACTACGAGAGATAATGTTGCAACTGTAACTTGACAGGTGCCACTGGTGGGTGTACAACACACGTAATATTGAACGTTGACTCACAATGAATATTGCTGATAACCGGCGCATACTGCCATGTGGACTTTTCGCAAACGATACCACAGTCACTGCTGCAGTCACCTCGTCGGTGGCTGTTCTTGGACGTCCACTGCTTGGCTTTTCGACCACAGACCGTGTTGCACGAAATTTGTGTCATAGGTTGGATACTGTCATATGTGAAATAACATTTTTCTCATGATGATACTGAAGTCACAAGCAATCACTCTGGTTCTTCTTACACCACTCATTAACACAATCTCAGTAGAGGACAACGTACTGGGTCCTATTACTTAAGAAGTCTTGGAGCAACTCAAGTATCTATGAGTCTATTCCCTGCGCTCGCACTTTCGTCAAAGGTATGGAGTGGGGCACCGTTATGAATATGGAATCTGGCTGTTGCCCTTGATTCATGATTGACGAGGTATCATTTCAGAAAATGGTCAGCTGAGTTTGACACAAACGATGCTTTGTAAATCCGCTATAATTTGTGGACAGAAGTTCTTCCATCTCAAGGAAATTTATTATATTCGAACTGAGCATTCGTTCGAGAATTCTGCAGCAAACGGATGTTAAAGATATGGGTATATAATATTGCAGGTCCATTCTTTTTCCCTTCTCATATACAAAAGTCATCTGAGCTTCCTTCCAGTCGCTTAGGACCATGATACTGTGGAGCGCAAATAAACAATTAACTACTCAACTTTGTTTTTTCAAGGAGAATAAATATTTTTTATGAGACTCCCTCGCAAACATAATTACAACAGGTAGCGCACATGCCAAGCAATGAACACACATGATGTGTCACTAGGGGAAATGATCATCTTCGGATAATAAAGAACTTAGTTACAATCAGTGCATACACACTCCATGTCACTACAACTGTTGCCCTTGTCAATTAGCGCACCATTCACCCCATCTCAAATGCTTACCCTCCTTCACCACCACACCTTTCACATAGCCCAGATTCCTAGTTGAGACAGCCTACCCGCAATTCTCTTCCTTAGAACTCACTGCGAGGTAATTTTACCTTAGGTTTAAAAAAAAACTGTTTAGAGTCACTATCAGTGTTACCATTATTTTTATCGTTATTACTAGTAGTACTGGTAGCAATAGCAATGTTCTTGGTTCTTAGTTTGTATTGCTATTCGAGATCCACTGTAGGCACTGCAATTGTTTCTGTATGAGATCAAATTTGGTTCAAATTATCTGGTCCCAAGTGGTACTACTGTTATCACTGTTTATATTATAATCACTATCATAAATTAATCTGACTGTGTGGTGAAAGGTTTTTCCACTTGTTTTTCTATTTAATCCCAATTATGTACAGGAGATAGTATTGGTTGGAAGTATAATTAAGGTTTTGAGCTGTGGGCCACTTTCCGTGTGGTGAGATTGTTCAGTGCGAAGACGTACATGCTTTCTGCCTTTTGAAATTCATTTCTCGCTTTATAACTGGTTGAGTTTGCATTTGTATTTATTCTACTCACTGCGGTGTTGATCTCAGCTGTAGTGCTTTAAGTTCTCTAGTACATCAGCCAGTCCATACATGCATTATTCAGAGCGGAAAATCCAGAATTCACAGCTTGCATTTTAATTATGAGTAATGCGGAAGTCACATAAAGTGGACTGATAAGTGACTACAATAACCATGCATTGGCAAATGACTGTAACAAGTCATCTGGTCCTCAGTAGCATTCGCGTGTAGCTGAGAACTAAGGGCGATAGACTAGAGCAACGGTTCCTAACTTTTCTGAGGCCATGGCCACAGACTGCAATCAGATATTAACCAGCACTACCCAACCACCCCTCCCTCCTTCCCCCGAACACTATCATCAACATTCTCGCCTAACTAAACGTTAGAATCACAATGAATTTTCTTTGAACAAACCACGAATTCATGACTGATTGCGACTGTGGTATTGCTTACTACTAACAGCTTATTTTTATAAAATAACGAAGCAGTTCTCAGGGCATCGCAAGTACTGCCCACAACTCCTCAGAAAAAAGTTAACTGTCCACAATGAGAGCAGACAATTGTTACGAAACGTGCTTCCTCTGCAACACTCCTCTCCCTATCGACACGTGCTTAACCCAAACCCTGCACCTCCATTTAAAATCAACTACTCTAAAATTTTTGCATTATATTTATTGTTTGTGAATGACTTGATTGTGTGTCTCCTTACTTCTGGAATAACAGAAAATTGGAAGACTTCAGATATTCCATAGTTACTGTTGAGTTGTACTGTCAATTTGTTCCTGTATTGTTGCGAAATGGATAATGAAACATTTTATCGTGTTGTGTGGGAGCTACTTTCAACTACAAGAAGACATTTTATTGAGATGTTTGAGCATACGTGACGTATATGTCACAATTTTACTGTTACTGACATGGTAGAATGTACAAGTATGTGTATAGACCGTGCATAACGTGAAACAGACGTTCGTACATTCGTTGCACAAGCTGTAACCTCCACTACTTTGCGTCCAGTGTTCCGGATAGCATTTGAAAAAAAAGTGTAGTTAGTGGTAACCTTTGTAATCAATATTACAGCACTACGAAACAGAGATAATAAAACCGTCCATTTAAAAATAATTTAGTTCGCGAAAAACGACTATGACCACTATGGGACTTAACATCGGAGGTCATCAGTCCCCTACAACTTTGAACTACTTAAACCTAACTAACCTAAGGACATCACACACATTCATGCCCAAGGCAGAATTCGAACATACGACCGTAGCAGTCGCGCGGTCCCGGACTGAAGCACTTAGAACCGGCTCGGCCACAGCGGCCGGCTTTAGTTCGAAATCGAAACACAATTGAACCTCTTGTTTTCCACGCTCAGAAAATTACTGCACCCCCCCGCCCCCGGGAATAATTGCCCCTAACTTAGGAACCACTGAACTAGAGGGTCATTTAAAATGGCTCTGAGCACTATGGAACTTAACATCTGAGGTCATCAGTCCCCTAGAACGTAGAACTACTTAAACCTAACTAACCTAAGGACATCACACACATCCATGCCCGAGGCAGGATTCGAACCTGCGACCGTAGCAGTCCGCGGTTCCGAACTGAGCGCCTTAACCGCGAGACCACCGCGGCCGGCAGAGGGTCATTTACCGGAAAATATTACCAGCTGCCTTTTATCGATGATACTGCACTAAAAATTACCAAAACCATTCAAATACGTGACCCTTTCGGATAGATAACAAACTTCCTTATTCGCAACGTAGGTCATTCCAATTTTTACGTCTGTTACTACAGTAACTGAAACAAAAGTATAAAGAACGAAACTGAATACAGTACCAAAACCTGTTCATACAACCGAGGTTAATTCTAAGCATTTCTGTTTATTGAAACATTTAAAAGCAATGTTGGTTGTCACGCGCATCGGTTCTGTTAGGAGCAAACCTGAGTGAAGTCTAAGAATGGATGTAGCCATGAGACAACACTTCCTGTGATTTCAACGGACTGACTGCTGCTTAAAGTGACACGTATATCAATAGCTTATTTTTTTGTGACTAAATGTTCAGAATTTGTTTCTTCTAGGTACGGTAAGTGTGGTTCACTTTTTTAACAGCTATCACATAAAAATCGTTGTCAGCCCTTTAACTTATATACGGGGTACTTCTATGACATCGAACTCCAGACTCTGTCATTTGCCTGCATTCCATCAGGTCGTTAACTAGGTTATTTCGTATCTCTCAAAATTTATGGTCCATTTACTAGTATAAATATCATGCTACATTCGACCCTGTATCACGCCTTTCAACTATTTACTTGTTTCCACATAATCTCTTCACTTAACCATGAGTATGTATAAATATTTTAAATAACTTTATGAGCCATTTTTGGGTGCCCTAGAAGTTAGCATTTATAATAAAACATTCGTCTTGACCACAAGTATATTTTATTTTACTTCCAAAGGAAAAAAATCCTTATTGAGACTAAGTTTGCACTTATAATGAATATGATTAAATTGTGCATTGTACTTTGTATCGACAGGATTTTGTTCTTTGAAGATGCTTTTATCCTTTGAAGATGACGTAATGCTGAAATGTGTAAGGATAAAAGAAATAAATTAAACACTTACGGTCAAGGCAAGAGCTTTATTATAATTGCAGATTATGACTACTATGCCTAAAATCTTTTATGCAATGGGTATCCAAGAAGTCAGCATATACAGTCGTCATTGAACTTGTGTCAGTGTTGTATAAAGTGTGGCCAACAGGAGGGAAGTTTTATCTCGGTAATGTAGGCCTATGTTCTTGCAGCATGGAACGACGGAGTCTAAAATGAGAGTTCCACTTCGTGGAGTTTACACATCAGCAACCGATTCCAGCCTCCTTGCCTTTCAGTTGGGGGCACATTTCGCAGACACTTTAGGGAGAGGTTTCGACGTCAAATTAACGAGTTTTATGCCACTGTACTCGTCTTTATAAGAGCTTTCGAAAGCCGTTACAGAACTATATCGTCCAGTTTAAAAAACTGTTAATGATTCAGTATTTCAGTTTATACAGGAGCTAAGAGTAAAACACAACAAAGTTACGTCTCCCCCTCTGTCTACTATCATTCGAAGCAAACCTTGTTTCCATGTCTTGATATTTAATGAAGTATACAATATGTGATTAAAAGTATCCGGACACCCCCAAAAACATACTTTTTTCGTATTAGGTGCATTGTGCTGCCACCTACTGTCAGGTACTCCATATCAGCGATCTCAGTAGTCATTAGATATCGTGAGAGAGTAGAATGGAGGGCTCCACGAAACTCACGGACTTCGAACGTGGTCACGTGATTGAATGTCACTTGTGTAATACATCAGTATGCGAGATTTCCACACTCCTAAACATCCCTAGGTCCATTGTTTCCTATGTGATAGTGAAGTGGAAACGTGAAGGGACACGTAAAGCAGAGAAGCGTACAGGCCGACCTCGTCTGTTGACAGACAGAGATAACCGACAGTTGAAGAGGGTTGTAATGGGTAATAGGAAGACATCTATCCAGACGTTCGCACAGGAATTCCAAACTGCATCAGGATCCACTGCAAGTAGTGTGACAGTTTGGCGGGAGGTGAGAAAACTTGGATTTCATTTTCGAGCGGTTGTTCATGAGCCACACATCACGCCGGTAAAAGGGCAAACGACGCCTCGCTTGATGTAAGGAGCGTAAACAATGGACGAGTGAACAGTGGAAAAATGTTGTGTGGAGTGACGAATCGCGGTACACAATGTGGCGATCCGATGGCAGGGTGTGGGTATGGCGAACGTATACCTGCGAGAGTGGAAACTATCGTCAAGGCTAAGGATGGGCCAACGCCATATTGTATTCCACCATTACTGATGGAGGACGCCACAAACTTGTAAGTAATTGCCTGCCAGGTCGTATAGTGTAAGAGGGTGCAAGTTATACGTGATTCGCACTATATATTCCTCAATCTCGTGCTTTTGTTGCATTACGTTGAAGTAATACGTACGTATTCGAATTTTTCCTCAAACCAGGGGTTCATAACTGCATATATATAGCATGTGAATAATATGCAGTAATACAATATCCTTGGCGTAACGACAATTCAGCTCGTATCCCTGCACCATACCGTTAAGAGTAGCACTGCTCTGCTGGCCCACCAATCCCATCAGCAAGGCATGTGCGAATAATTAGCTTCGCCGCGTCTATATGCTCGTCCCAGAGGCAATCAGTCGCTCCCATCTCCAATACATGTCAGCTACTACAGGTACGAACCGAAACGCAAGGACTTCGGTGTTAGCGTCAGTCGATCGGATTTCAAGTGCGCTTAAAACTCTCATCACGTATTAAACTATCTCTTCTACACCATCCACATCGTGTCCGATGTACTTTCTCGGTCTCTTATAATGTCATTTAGCGTCCATTTTTACACCACTGACATTAAATTTCAAATACGATGGAGAACAACAAATAATGAAATTTCATATATTGTGTTCATGCAGTATAGTGGGGAGAATGCATAATTACACTTGTAGGTGATCTATGAGACTGGCGACGTGCCATCGGACTTTCAGAAAAATATCATCCACACAATTCCGAAGACAGCAAGGGCTGATAAGTGCCAAAACTAAACGAGAGGAGGAATTACTGGATGAACAGTCTAACAAGTATAGTTTATTGATTGAGAGTAAACCGGAAAAAGACACAGGTTGTGTGATGGAACAGAAATGAGAATAGAGAGAAAATTAATGTCAAATTTGGGGATCACAAAGAAGATGAAGTTAAGGAGTTCTGACACGTTGGAAGCAAAATTACCCGTGACAGACGAAGCAAGAAGGAACAAGAAGCAAAGTAGGACAGGCAAAGACGGCATTCCTGTCCAAGAGAAGTTAACTGGTATCACACTGGCCGCACTTTTAAGGAAAACATTTTGGAGAATGTTCGCTTAGAGTACAGCATTGTATATCAGCGAACCACGCATTGTTGGAGAACAGCAAAAATAGAAACTCGAAGGGTGTAAGTAGGCTGTTTATGTTTTCTTATTGGCAACGTTACGTAGCGCTCTGTATAAAAATCACTGGCTGTGCTGTGTGCAGTCTGTGGCTAGTTTGCATTGTTGTCTGCCATTGTAGTGTTGGGCAGCTGGATGTGAACAGCGCGTAGCGTTGCGCAGTTGGAGGTGAGCCGCCAGCAGTGGTGGATGTGGGGAGAGAAACGGCGGAGTTTTTAAATTTGGAAGACTGGATGTCATGAACTGCTATGTATATTATGATTTTTCAACACTATTAGGGTAAATACATTGTTTGTTCTCTATTAAAATCTTTCATTTGCTAACTATGCCTATCAGTAGTTAGTGCCTTCCGTAGTTTGAATCTTTTATTTAGCTGGCAGTAGTGGCGCTCGCTGTATTGCAGTAGTTCGAGTAACGAAGATTTTTGTGAGGTAAGTGATTTGTGAAATGTATAGATTAATTTAGTCAGGGCCATTCTCTTGTAGGTATTACTGAAAGTCAGATTGCGCTGCGCTAAAAAAAAAAAAAAAATATTGTGTGTCAGTTTAAGCACAGTCATCTATAATTGTTCTAACGGGACGTTACATATGTCGATCCTTAGCCGAGGATACCTCACTGGAATCTTCTGATTTTTCTTGTAGTTTGTGTAATTAGTGTTTTGTTTATTGCTAGCGCGTAATTGTAGAGAGAATCTTCTTTGTACACTCCTGGAAATGGAAAAAAGAACACATTGACACCGGTGTGTCAGACCCACCATACTTGCTCCGGACACTGCGAGAGGGCTGTACAAGCAATGATCACACGCACGGCACAGCGGACACACCAGGAACCGCGGTGTTGGCCGTCGAATGGCGCTAGCTGCGCAGCATTTGTGCACCGCCGCCGTCAGTGTCAGCCAGTTTGCCGTGGCATACGGAGCTCCATCGCAGTCTTTAACACTGGTAGCATGCCGCGACAGCGTGGACGTGAACCGTATGTGCAGTTGACGGAATTTGAGCGAGGGCGTATAGTGGGCACGCGGGAGGCCGGGTGGACGTACCGCCGAATTGCTCAACACGTGGGGCGTGAGGTCTCCACAGTACATCGATGTTGTCGCCAGTGGTCGGCGGAAGGTGCACGTGCCCGTCGACCTGGGACCGGACCGCAGCGACGCACGGATGCACGCCAAGACCGTAGGATCCTACGCAGTGCCGTAGGGGACCGCACCGCCACTTCCCAGCAAATTAGGGACACTGTTGCTCCTGGGGTATCGGCGAGGACCATTCGCAACCGTCTCCATGAAGCTGGGCTACGGTCCCGCACACCGTTAGGCCGTCTTCCGCTCACGCCCCAACATCGTGCAGCCCGCCTCCAGTGGTGTCGCGACAGGCGTGAATGGAGGGACGAATGGAGACGTGTCGTCTTCAGCGATGAGAGTCGCTTCTGCCTTGGTGCCAATGATGGTCGTATGCGTGTTTGGCGCCGTGCAGGTGAGCGCCACAATCAGGACTGCATACGACCGAGGCACACAGGGCCAACACCCGGCATCATGGTGTGGGGAGCGATATCCTACACTGGCCGTACACCACTGGTGATCGTCGAGGGGACACTGAATAGTGCACGGTACATCCAAACCGTCATCGAACCCATCGTTCTACCATTCCTAGACCGGCAAGGGAAGTTGCTGTTCCAACAGGACAATGCACGTCCGCATGTATCCCGTGCCTCCCAACGTGCTCTAGAAGGTGTAAGTCAACTACCCTGGCCAGCAAGATCTCCGGATCTGTCCCCCATTGAGCATGTTTGGGACTGGATGAAGCGTCGTCTCACGCGGTCTGCACGTCCAGCACGAACGCTGGTCCAACTGAGGCGCCAGGTGGAAATGGCATGGCAAGCCGTTCCACAGGACTACATCCAGCATCTCTACGATCGTCTCCATGGGAGAATAGCAGCCTGCATTGCTGCGAAAGGTTGATATGCACTGTACTAGTGCCGACATTGTGCATGCTCTGTTGCCTGTGTCTATGTGCCTGTGGTTCTGTCAGTGTGATCATGTGATGTATCTGACCCCAGGAATGTGTCAATAAAGTTTCCCCTTCCTGGGACAATGAATTCACGGTGTTCTTATTTCAATTTCCAGGAGTGTAGTTGCAGTCTTTCATTGTTGTACAGTAAAACAGGTGTGGCACGCATGTAAATTTGCACGAAGTATTTCGCAGCTGCGCTTTCAATTAACGAGATATTATTTTCAATGCTATGTTAATGTGTTTTCTTATTTTGCTCTTCAAATTGTAGTTTTCTGTGTTGTGAAGACGAGCGTAGCTTACCAGCACCACTGTGTAATGAATTAACAGACATTCAAAGTAGTAATTTGGTAACTGTACATAGCGAAATGGAGCGGGCGGCAAACAATGGTGTAGGCAGTGAAACAGTGAACAGGGAAGCATTATCGATCGATCGCTCGGCAACAGCTCGCCTCAGGAATCCGAAATAACAGGACACAATTTTGCAAATACTGTAGATTCAGGTTTTGCGTCCTCACCGTTTTCTCATATAAGTCAAGACACATTTTCTACTTGTCAAAATGCGAATGTTGCCGGTGCAAATGCACTGCCGAAAAGCGTAGAGGAACAGATTCCAGGCACTAATGCATTGTTATTACAGTTAATGCAACAAATGGGACAAAGGCTACAAAAGTTAGACACAACGCTCGAACAAAATCAGAAACAAATGGGACAAAATCTTCAAAAGTTAGACACAATGGAACAAAATCAGAGACAAACACAGCAAAAGCTTCAAAAGTTAGACACCACACTTGAACAAACACGTGAAGATTTAACTACTGAGTTACATAACGTTGAATCGAAATGTCAAAAAGTCTGTAATGACGTAAAAACACAAATTTGTGAGCATTTTCAACCTATTTTTTCGCGGCATGAAAATGCATTACAGAATCACGAAGCAGCCATAAAAGAACTGCAAACCATTGTTCATGAAAATCACGACACCTTGAAAGCTAAAATTGATTCAGTTGCATCTACCGATTCGGTTACGCAACTTGCAAAAACTCAGGAAAACTTAAAGGACACAGTAGATACTCTGAAACTTGGTTCAGAAAAACACACTAAGGAAACAAGTACACTATCGGAGAAAGTAGCCGAACTTTCGGATCAGTTCACTAACTTATCTACAAAGGTAGATGATGATCTGAATGACACAACACATGTAGCCATAACTGACACAGAAGAGAATGAACAAATTAAGAAATTCAAACAAAGTCAGAATCAAATTAATACGCAACACAAAAGAGAAATCCGGGAAGTACAAGATCAGTTGGCACAAGTAATACAAAAATTTCATATTTCAGAGGACACTCGCGCTCCAGTACGGGAAGAGGGACATAGAAATACGGAACAACCAAAAAATAATAACACAGGACATTTCGGAAATTATGAAAGAAATTGGCAAGATGCACCGAATTTTGAAATGGAACCGCCGAAACGACGTAACAATGACCGATATGCGACTCGCCGACATGATGATTTTGACTATAAGCTGTTCATTACTACACGTAAATTTAAAACATTTAAGAATTCTGGGAACGTCATTCATCCACAAGCGTGGCTCCATTAATTCTCTCAATGTTTTCCTCCCAACTGGTCTTTAGAGCACAGATTAGAATTTATGTGTGGCTTTTTAGAGAATGAACCAGCTGTAAGAATGCGATCGGTCATTCACGATTGTCACAGTGAAGGAGAATTTTACCATGCCTTCCTCTCAGCATATTGGTCTCAAGCTACACAAGACCGAGTAAAACATAGCATCATAATGATGAAACATTTCGAACAATCTGAATTTTCCAGTCTTGTGAAATATTTTGAAGACATATTGCACAAGAATCAGTACCTGTCAAACCCATACAGCCCCTCAGAACTCATCCGCATTTGCTTAATCAAATTACCTGAACATTTACGACATATTATTTTGGCAGGACGTTGCAAAGACAACATTGAAGCTTTTCAGGGACTGTTACAAGAATTAGAAATTGACACTGACAATCGCGGAATGCGAAAACAGGAACACAACAATTATAGGTCACATCCGTCGCAATTCCGTGACGACAGAAACAATAACTGGACACGACAAGTCTATTCTTACACCGTAAATCGTGACCAAAACAGACACCACCCGTATGACAACTAGTAGCAAAGTAATAGTTACAGAGAAAGATCGCATTTCCGTAGTAATGAATATGACAGAGACAATCATAGAAACAGACAATTTGGCAACCAGAACTATTATTATCACGGAAGACAGAATAACTTCAGACACAACGGTCCACAGTGCAGTGATAATCCAGGGAGAAATTCTCCACCACTTAACCGACAAGAAAGAAACTACAGGAACTACCGACATGACGACAGACGATATAATCATAACGACAGACCTGAATTTCATCAGAACTGGCGGGATTTAAACAGGGCTGGGCCCTCTGGGCAAGGTGAATTTGTAGAAGTTAGACCTCCAAATCCCAATAACGACGCGCGCCTACAAAGAAACAGACAATGACTCGCACCGCAGGCAGCCACGTGCGCCGGCTGGCTCAGAGAAAAATAACATAGACGCTAACATTGAGAAAAATTCCAGTATTCTTTACCGACGTATACCACATGATAATTACGTCGAAGTTGAAACACTGCGTACTAGGAAGAGTAAAGGTTTAAACCACATTTCACATGTAAAATCATTTATTGAGAGATAATCTGCTTTTAACTTAGTCCTTGCTATAAAATTTTTCACTTTACATTACTAGTATGCTTTGTCAGACTTAGAATCTGTTAACATGCAACAATGTCTGAAGTTAAATATCCAGTCAAGAACCAAGAGAACTTATTTAAACAGAAATTACCACTGTATTGTGATAGTGAACAGAGAACACAGTGTTACTGTGTGTGTACATTCTTGCTTGTTAGTTGCACGATCACGTAACGACTATAAGGCTCACATACTTAGATTTTCATGCGACATTTTGGTTTGCTTGAAAATACACTCTGGATTTAAAGTACTTTCTGTGAGATACCAGACGACACAGTGGTTAGTTTATGTGACAATTACACAGTTTTATCACGACGCTAGTAATGAGTGACAATTTACAATGTTGCTTTTGCGGTGTTTCTGTTTTATATCTGCACAGTTTTTCTGCATTATTCTGTAAAGTAAAACATGTTTTAGTAGTAACTTTTGTGGTATAGCAACAATGAGACAGCCTTTTTCGTGGCACAACAATACATTACTGTACAGTACTTTCTTCATCACGCCAATAAGCATAATAACTACGATATCAATACGCAAAGCATTTCACTTTTGTTTATCATGAGGTTAGTACATTGACTTCTGCAGAACTTAGCTTCGGAGGACGGTAACTACGACACTTCCACAGAGATTATGTTGCAACAAGACGCACAGTTTAGCGCTACAGTACACGTATTTGAGTGATTAATTTTATACTTAAAACATTTATTTTTAAAGATTTTTGAATTACAAAGAAAATTTTCCGTGATATATTTCATTCCATTGCTGTAATCTGTAACACCTGAGGGTATAATTACATTAATCCTCAGGGGGGTACACGCTTACTTTGTGTATCATGTGTTTGGCAAGCACAAGGTGCCCTAGCAAATATGGTATTTGCTTACACAACTTTACACATCGGTACCATATTTCTCTAACACATAATTACACAGCTATCTGATCATTTAACTGAGAGAGACAAACTTTTTTACTACGGCAATGACAGATGTTTACATGATTACACCATTGGATAACTTCACACTTACGAAATTGTATTTTGTCTGTACTTTGTGAACTATTCATATTTTTTCGGACCCATTGTGATATTATGAGAGCTTTGAATGATATATTTGTTATGGGATCACGATTTTTAAAGTACATTTGAGGCAGATGACACTTTTGACATGAGCAGAGAATTTTTTTTAGGTTTTGAAATTATTGGAGGAAGCTATGACGAATTTGAGAGTTGACTGATGTGTTACGATGTTATTATTATGATGACTATGTGTATTATGCTGTTGCGGTATGTTTATGATCAATAAGCTGATGCTATATGAGTTATTTGATTATACTACATATCTGTTATGATAAAATATTGTAGAAGTGTCGACAATATGTATATGTATAATAAGGTAAGGAATAATGAGTAGTGGTCAGGGACTCTCATTTGTGGAAAAGGTTGTTGGAAACCAAGAATCGTACTTTAAGAGGTATGAAATGTATGTAAATGCGTGAGTGTATTACAATGCCGACGAAAATTTTTTGGACTCTGTTATATCAATAGGATTTTGTTTCTACAGATTTGTAACGCAAATTCTTGACCTGTGAAATATTTTTATATGAGACTGTCACTGTAGCGGAAACTGCTGTCATAAATATTTCGGTAAGAAAGTTAAGTGACCACCTTCACGTAATGTGTCGTGGGCACCCAGCTGCGTGACAGATGCCTGGAAAAAAGCCATTAGTGTGTGCCTTTCAGAGGCACAGGAGGAGAAAAAAAAAGATGCCATTATCCTCGCTATTGACATTCCTTTGCAGAATGCATCGTAAATAAGACACCCTCAAACTTGAAAACATGATAATACTGTAGATTTCTTACTTTATGATATTTACTGAAATGAAATGATGAGAAACATTTCGTGTCTATTGTCTTGCTAGTTGAAAGATTGTTTACTGCATTATGAAATGCCATGTGGCTAGTGAATGACATTTCACACGTTGCTTTGCCTATTTTGTTTAATATCTAGTTCCTAGCTGCACTGCAGCATTGGTTAAAATAAAATTTTATAGATGTATTAATATAAATATTTTATGCCTACAGATCCAGTAAAAAATAACTTTATGATGGATGTACTCAAAAAAAAATGAGGGAGCACAAAAAGACATTTCCACTGCACAGGAATTGCATACATAATTTTTGTCAGTGACTTGGTAACTTGTCTGCTAGAGCAAGTTACAGTGATGCATCACTCTAGTGTTAAGATGTGACATAGGTATTAAACATTGCCATTTTTACTGTAATATTTTTTCTGCTTGAGCTTTCTCATGTTTAGATATAAGTTATTGCATTTGCTGCAGCTGTTTGCCAGGCATAGTGCTACTAAATATTACTTTGTATTACTCTTTGAAGCTAGTTTTACTACTAATTTATTTTTCTTGTTGCTTCACATTGGCTCATATTAGTTGTAATGTTGCATTGCTTGGTAATTTAGATTTATTGTAGCTTGCTTTGCAATTTTTCATTTTTTTGTCATTGCTGTTTGTGTTAATTGTTTTGTGCTGCTGCATTGCCTCATCCCCTAATTTAGCATCTGAGCTCAGTAGATTTAAGTTAGCTTAAGAGGGGGTAGACTATATAAGAGAACAAGTTGTGATGAATTGGAAGAAATGCATTGAGAAGCTATAAGAAAATGGTTTGGCCAAAAAAGTATTTTGAAAGAGGATATGAACAAAAAAGTAGGGTTTAGGGACAACAGGTTTAGGTAGGATTTTCTTGGAAATAAATGATGAGGTAAGATAATGGAAAATAAACAATGAGGTAAGAAATGTGTGAACATATAAATACAGAAAGCATGCTTGGATAGAATTTTTTTGGTGGAAACAAATGTTGAAATAAGAGGAAAGATATATGGACTGAAGTTTTGGGGTGGACTGCAGTACCAAATGTCACACTGAAAACAAACCCTGTGCTGTATTTTTGTGTTATTACACTATGTGAATTTGTGTTTTTCCTGTCTTAATGTGTTTAGCTAATAAGATTTATGTTGTAGAATATTTCTGATAATATGTTATTTACTTTGTAAAGATGTTTAGACATTATTTATCTGTTCTGTTTAGTTGCTCATGTGTGAAGTTGATGTTTCGAAAGTTATTCTGATCTTTTATGTATGTACTCATGTCATAATTCCTGTAACACTGATGTATATCTTATTTCGATTCTTTTGTAAAGCCTGTACTACAAATGTTATCTGTATTGTTATGTTCTTTAATGATGTATTTTGTACCTTTGTGATTGTATTCTTATGTTATAAAATTGTAATTGACACCAGTTCATCATATTATTAACTTGTAAGTTCCATTTCACTGCACACGTTTCTGTTGGTCATAGTATATGAACAATATGTGAGAAGTAGGGACTGTTAGTGTTTGGACGTGTGTTAATAATTCAGCAAGGGACTGGATAACAGCATTGCTGGTTCTAAGGGTATTTCAAAAAAAATTTTTGTGAGTGCACAAGTGGTGGTTCATGGACTTGTTATATTGTCCGCAAGACTCTTCTATGGTGATTGTGCACCTGCACAGTCGCAACAGATGGCTGCTGGCCGTCTCTACAAGCACTACAGTGGTTCTGAATCTTTGATGACCCACCAATACCATTATTTCTACAAGGACTGCAGTGGGTCTGCACCTCTGGTGGCCCACCAATACCGTACTCTCTACCAGGACTACAGTGGGTCTGCTCTATGATGACCTACCTATCAATATTCTTCAAAACTTCGACTGACTCTGCGGTGGGTTTGCTTTGTTGTGGCCCATTACCTGTCTGCATGTCAAGAGTCAGCACAGTTTTTTCGTTGGAAGGACAACACTACTTCTTCAAGACTGCATGGAAATCCACTACTTCTGTGTGCATTTTCTTCTACTACCCAGACTTTGAGAAAAACATTGCTATTTTCTGTGATGAACGATCAGGACTGTCTTTATGGACTGTGAGAAAATTTTAGCTTTCGACCATCATTGTATCAATAAGTGTGTGCATTTGATTTCTTTGTTATTGTAATTATGAAAAATTTTATCAAATCATTATTGGCCACTGCCCAAAACAATTTGTAAAATTTTTTGTGGGGCGCATGGGGGCTATGTAAGTAGGCTGTTTATGTTTTCTTATTGGCAACGTTACGTAGCGCTCTGTATGAAAATCACTGGCTGTGCTGTGTGCAGTCTGTGGCTAGTTTGCATTGTTGTCTGCCATTGTAGTGTTGGGCAGCTGGATGTCAACAGGGCGTAGCGTTGAGCAGTTGGAGGTGAGCCGCCAGCAGTGGTGGATGTGGGGAGAGAAATGGAGGAGTTTTGAAATTTGTAAGACTGGATGTCATGAACTGCTATGTATATTATGATTTTTCAACACTATTAAGGTAAATACTTTGTTTGTCCATTATAATTATCCGGGCTGTTATGCCGTGGTCGGTTGATGAATTCTGTGGTGATTCCCAACGTTTCGTCTCCGACTGCGGGAGACATCTTCAAGGGGGTCCGTAGCTTGATGGAAGGTCCAACACACACACTGGCTCGCTACTGACTGCCGCTAAATTCCGTGTCCGCGCGCCCCGCGCCGCGGCGTGACGTCACGTGTTTTGAAAACGTCAGTGCAATTGGCCGCTGTCCGTCGCCGTCGATCGCCGTTGCCATCACCCAGTAGTGGACGAGTGGTACACATCTTCTTTAACACCGGCATCCATATACCGTTTAATTTGACGCCCTCCTCCTTTCGGTTGAAATTATTTGGGTGTTTAGCTATTTCGATTGCCTCCCTGTATAGCCTTTCGTAGTATCCGCTCGTGTCAAGAGAAGTGCGACGCCTGGAAGGACTCCAGAAGAAGAGAGTGCAGCTTTTGTGTTCCCTCACAATCCTGTCTCGTTGCAGAGCCGTCGGCGTTATACCGAAGTTTCTGAAGATAAAGCTACTGTTCTATTCGGGAAAGGCACAACGCATTTTCAAACGGACTGAGGAGGCCTTACTACGAGAGCGCATTCAGCAGACCCGACGGGACTTGGCAAGCACAAACTGTAAGTTAATGTCTCTCCATATTACGATCAGTAATAAACTGTACAGCGGTGACTGGGATAAAATTGATAGACTACTGCATGATACCATGGGGAAGCGTATGTTGACGACGTCTAGTAGACAGAAGAAGAAGTTTGATAATTTGCTACCTAATCAGACTGTTCGGCATTTGGACGTTTCCCGGACCGTTATCAATTTGTCCAAACGTTCGTTATCTGACGATGAGACATCTGTGCTTGCCAAGGGAGGAAATTTTGCTGTTAGTCCGCGTTTTGTGACCACGGAAGAAATTATAGCCAATGTAGAAGCAGGAATTCGCAGTGTAGATTCTGTAACAGCTGAAGAAATCCGTATAGAAACAGTGAGAATATTAGCCAATGCAAAACCGCCGAAAAGTAATATAACTGTGGGTGAGAGAAGAGCTTTAAAACTCCTGAATGACGACGATAGTATTTTGGTTCTCCCAGCTGACAAAGGAAGCGCAACGGTGGTTATGGATGTGGCCGACTATCAGAGAAAAATTACGGATCTACTGGATCCGCAAGCATATAGGAAGGTGAATAAGGACCCCACTAACAACGTTCTCAGAACTGTGTCGCGGTTAATAAAAAAGTCCTCCATTGAAGATAGTGTACAGAAAGGTCTCTGCAGTTCGGTTGCGCTACCACCGAGGCTTTATGGATTGCCCAAAATTCATAAAGAAAATGTTCCGTTAAGACCGATACTAAGTGCCATTGGTTCGCCCACCTACTCGTTAGCCAAGTTTTTGACTACGCTGTTAAAACCACATGTGGGCCGTTCGGACTCGTATATACGGAATTCGACACATTTCATCAGCAGATTGAATGGCATAGTGGTCCGGCCGGAGGACATATTGGTCAGCTTCGATGTGGTATCGCTGTTTACCATGGTTCCACTTAATGATGTATTGGAACAGCTGTATCGAATTTTTCCTGCCGATATTTTAGAGCTGTTTAAGTGTTGTTTGACGACCACATACTTCAAGTGGAATGAACAGTTTTATGAGCAAACGGATGGCGTGGCTATGGGAAGCCCCCTAAGTCCCGTAATTGCAAACTTCTTTATGGAGAAATTCGAAGAACAGGCCTTAGTTACTGCCAGCAAGAAACCAACTGTATGGTTCCGATACGTGGATGACACGTTTGTGTTGTGGAGACATGGCAGGGAGGAACTAAGCCGGTTCCACGAACATCTGAACAGTATAAACTCAAGAATTCAGTTTACAATGTAGGAGGAGGTAGACGGCAAACTACATTTCCTCGATTTGCTTGTGTTTAGAAACGAAAATGATAGTTTGGGCCACTCAGTGTACCGCAAACCCACGCACACGGGCCGTTATTTGCACCGGGATTCGAACCACCACCCACAACAGAAGCGGGGTGTTATCAAGACGTTAGCGGACAGAGCTAGAAATATTTGTGAACCTGAGTTGCTCGACGCTGAGATGGAACATCTCCACAATGCACTAACGAAGAACGGATATTCGTCCGCCGAAATAAAACGTGCGTTGAGGCAGCCATGCAGAAATCATACTGACGTACAGGCTACTGCAAAATCTAAGATTTTCCTGCCGTTTGTTAAAAATGTAACGGAAAGAATAGGGAGGATCTTGACGAAGCGGAATATTACCGTAATTTACAAGCCCACCAGGAAGATACAGGAATACCTTAGGCCTGCCAAGGACGCTCGCAAACCATTGGAAAAATCTGGAGTGTATAGGATCCCATGCAGCTGTGGTGATGTTTATGTGGGTACCACCAAAAGAACTGTTTCTAAACGTTTGGAAGAGCACAAGGGAAATTGTAGAAGAGGAGAAACGGAACGATCAGCTGTTGCGGAGCATGCTTTCCAGCCAGGTAACCACAATATTCGTTTCGAGGAGACGCAAGTACTAGCGGCCACGAGCGGATACTACGAAAGGCTATACAGGGAGGCAATCGAAATCGCTAAATACCCAAATAATTTCAACCGAAAGGAGGAGGGCGTCAAATTAAACGGTATATGGATGCCGATGTTAAAGAAGATGTGTACCACTCGTCCACTACTGGGTGATGGCAACGGCGATCGACGGCGACGGACAGCGGCCAATTGCACTGACGTTTTCAAAACACGTGACGTCACGCCGCGGCGCGGGCGCGCGGACACGGAATTTAGCGGCAGTCAGTAGCGAACCAGTGTGTGTGTTGGACCTTCCATCAAGCTACGGACCCCCTTGAAGATGTCTCCCGCAGTCGGAGACGAAACGTTGGGAATCACCACAGAATTCATCAACCGACCACGGCATAACAGCCCGGATAATTATAATGGACATGATATTTCCGGCCGTGAAAGTTTACATTTTAGTATAAATACATTGTTTGTTCTCTATTAAAATTTTTCATTTGCTAACTATGCCTATCAGTAGTTAGTGCCTTCCGTAGTTTGAATCTTTTATTTAGCTGGCATTAGTGGCGCTTGCTGTATTGCAGTAGTTCGAGAAACGATGATTTTTGTGAGGTAAGTGATTTGTGAAACGTATAGATTAATTTAGTCAGGGCCATTCTCTTGTAGGGATTACTGAAAGTCAGATAGCTTAGTTAGGTTGAAGTAGTTCTAAGTTCTAATGGACTGATGACCTCAGAAGTTACGTTCCATAGTGCTCGGAGCCATTTGAACCATTTTTGATGACCTCAGACGCTAAGTCCCATAGTGCTTAGAGCCATTTGAGCCTACATGTCAATGCTTATATACCCATATTTCAGATCAGAGTCGTGCGGCGTTGCATTCACGCTACAGCAACACCATGAAAAGTAAATTGTTTGATTGCCCATTATGCTATCAACACCCCTTTATTTATTTATTTATTTTTTTTTTTTTTGAGTCTTCAACCTCCAGACTGGTTTGATACGGCCCTCCACGAACTCCCCTCCTGTGACAACCTCTTCATCTCAGAGTAGCACTTGCAAACTACGTCCTCAATTATTTGCTGGATATATTCCAATCTCTGTCTTCCTCTACAGCTTGCGCCCTCTACAGCTCTCTCTAGTACTATAGAAGTCTTTCCCTGATGTCTTAACAGATGTCCTCTCATCCTGTCTCTTCTCCTTATCAGAGTTTTCCACATATTCCTTTTCTCTCCGATTCTGAGCAGAACTTCTCCATTCCTTAACTTATCAGTCCGCCTAATTTCCAACGTTCGTCTGTAGCACCAGATCTGAAATGCTTCGATTCTCTTCTGTTCCGATTTTCCCTCAGTCCATGTCTCACTGCCATACTGTGCTTCAAATGTACATTCTCAGAAATTTCTTCCTCAAATTAAGGCCTGTGTTTGTTACTAGTAGACCTCTTGGCCATGAATGCCCTTTTTGCCAGTGATAGTCTTCTTTTGATGTCCTCCTTGCTCCGTCCGTCATTTATTTTGCTCCCTAACTAGTAGAATTCCTTTACTTCATCCACTTCGTGACTATCAATACTGACGTTAAGTTTCTCGCTGTTCTCATTTATGCCACTTTTTATTACTTTCGTCTTTCTTCGATTTATTCTCAATCCTTATTCTATACTCATTAGACTCTTCATTCCATTCAGCAGACCATGTAACTCTTCTTCGCTTTCACTCACGGTGGCAGTCAATCGTTTCATTGATATCCCTTCACCTTGAATTTTAATTCCACTATTGATTCTTTATTTCCATCATTGCCTCTTCGATGTACAGGTTGAACAATAGGGCGGGAAGAGTACATCCCTGATTTAAAGGCTTTTTAATCCGAGCACTTCGTTTTTGTTCGTCCACTCTTATTATTCCCTCTTGGCTCTTGTATATATTGTATATTACCCGTCTCTTCCTATAGCTCATCCTTATTTTTCTCCGTATTTCTAACATCTTGCACCATTTTATATTGTCAAGCATCTTTTCCAGGTCGACAAATCCTATGAATGTGTCTTGATTTTTCTTTAGTCTCGCTTCCACTATCAACGGGTACGCCAGAATTGTCTCGCTGGTGCCTTTATCTTTCCTAAATCCAAACTGATCGTTGTGTATATTACTCTTGTCAGCAACTCAGATGCTTGAGCTGTTACGCTGATTGAGCGGTAATTCTCGCACTTGTCAGTTCTTGTAGTCTTCGGAACTGAGTGGATGATATTTTTCCGAAAGTCAGATGGTATATTGCCAGACTCATACATTCTACACAACAACGTTAATAGCCGGTTTGTTGCCACATTCCCCAATGATTTTAGAAATTATGTTTGAATGTCATCTATCCCTTCTGGCTTATTTGATCTTAAGTCCTCCGGAGCTCTCTTAAATTCTGATTCTAATACTGGATTCACCATCTCTTCTAAATCGACTCCTGTTCTTCTATCACATCCAACAAATTTTCCCCTTCACAGAGGCCATCAGTGTAGTCGTAGACTGGATCGGGACTGGTGATGACTTAAGGCAAAATTATTGCTTCCCATTTTTTGTTGACTGCTAAAAATTATATTCTGAAAATCTTTTACATTGTTGGTGAAGATCTGCAATCCATAATATGAAAAATTGAATATTATAAATCTGGGTCAACTGGTGCTGACGAATCACAAAAATATTGAAACAAATTCATATTAAGATCTCAGATAAGTGACTTAACTACGCGTGTGCCAATAAAAATAATAAAATTTACCTTACAATGCATGGTTATGAAGTGCGCTGTAACGGCGACAGACTACAACTAGACTGTAGCAGCGAGCGATTGCAACAATTGCCAAGACTGCTCTGACCTGCGCCTCTATTGCCGTAAAGATATTTTCCGTCACAGGCAGCGCGTGAGCAATACATCGAAATTACATTTGCACCAGCAAGGTGGTGAAAGCCATGCAACATCTAAGCACCATTATGATGTAAGTGATCCAACGGATGCTTAACATTAATTTCCGTCAAATGCTCGTGATGACTGTTGTAATGATTTCACAGCAGGTACACCTCGGTGAACTACCTTCGTCACTGAATCACAACCTGGGTTCAAAACTTGGAACCATTCCACACCACATATAGAAGACGACGAAGGAAACGAAGATCTTATATGTGGCTACCATTCACATTGCCAACTCCAAACGGAAAAACCCGTCGCCTTTCCAAGCTGGTGACCGTTCCTTAGCACGGGCAATGTTAACACGCTCGACGCTGGCAGGAAACTCCATGAACAATGCCGTAACAAAAACCTTTCTTGTGTCCCGCACTTGTGCACCGTGCTAAAATCGGTGCATCGGGAGTCACGCCCTTTCGCAACGTGCTAAGGAAAACTTCCAACATTTATCAATACAAACGCGTGACACCAATTATGTTGGCAAAGTGCGAGGAGCCAGTGTAGCAGATTATCTAAAACAGTGTTATTAAACAGTAATTCATTTCATGTTAAGAACATAAATCTTAAGTTTAAAATATATTACATTCTCCAGAATTCCTTCTCAGATTTCGAAGAGTGAAACGCCACTGAATTCATATCTTTTACACCTACTATTTGGAATTCTACTGAAGGGAGCAGTTGTGGTAGTGCACTTTTGTCGGTCAACGCCTGTGAGTAATTAATTAATCATGACACGAATTCCCCCTCTGTGGCTAGCTCAAATATTTGCATAAAGTACAGTCGCCACATCATTTTTTCATTTCATTTATTTCATTTACTTGTAATATGCTCCATTACAATATTTGTAATAATACGTGTTTAGATGCCAAATTACAGAAAGAACAAGTTTGGTTATAACGAGTTACAGTAGTATGGAAGAAAACTATTTACAATCGTAAACTCCTGTATGATCAGTATAAAGTTTTCAAGTACAATAACATTTTTTAACTTTTGATAACACAAATATTCTTATGCTGGGAAACGTTATTAAATTGCAAAATTTGTGGAATTCGTCCGCAGCTCGTGGTCGTGCGGTAGCGTTCTCGCTTCCCGCGCCCGGGTTCCCGGGTTCGATTCCCGGCGGGGTCAGGGATTTTCTCTGCCTCGTGATGACTGGGTGTTGTGTGATGTCCTTAGGTTAGTTAGGTTTAAGTAGTTCTAAGTTCTAGGGGACTGATGACCATAGATGTTTAGTCCCATAGTGCTCAGAGCCATTTCTTTTGTGGAATTCTTTCGTGTATAGCTTTACGAAAACTGGGTCATCGACGGGCCAGCTGCCTCTCTTTTCTGAAGTGCTCTTCCTTACGGCATCTGTCTCTCCGTATTAAGTTCGCAATACACCCAGATTGGAGATGTACTGTTTGTTCACCTTCTCCGCACTTGGGGTTAGACTGAACCGACTGTAGTAAGACATGGAATGACGATGTTGACCAGTCGGAAAATTTTTTTTGTGATTGCCCCATTTGTAGTTTCAGCTCATTCTCTTCCCGATTTTTCTTTCGAAGTGCATCTTAACTTTCCTCTGATCACACACGAAGGTATTTGTTGTAGCATTCTATTGCGTTTTCTCGAACTGCTCGTTTGGAAAGCTTGTCTGCCAATTCATTCCCACATGTGCTTTCGTCAGATAATTGTAACCCTAGGAGTCTTCTTTTTTAGTCTTATCGGTCCAAAATACTCATGTCATCGGTCCCTAAGCTTACGCACTACTAAATATACAATATAGCAGGTCAGCAACTGGAAGCAGTGAATTCCATAAATTATCTGGGAGTACGCATTAGGAGTGATTTAAAATGGAATGATCATATAAAGTTGGTCGTCGGTAAAGCAGATGCCAGACTGAGATTCGTTGGATGAATCCTAAGGAAATGCAATCCGAAAACAAAGGAAGTAGGTTACAGTACGCTTGTTCGCCCACTGCTTGAATACTGCTCAGCAGTGTGGGATCCGTACCAGATAGGGTTGATAGAAGAGATAGAGAAGATCCAACGGAGATCAGCGCGCTTCGTTACAGGATCATTTAGTAATCGCAAAAGCGTTACGTAGATGATAGATAAACTCCAGTGAAAGACTCTGCAAGAGAGACGCTCAGTAGCTCGGTACGAGCTTTAGTTGAAGTTTCGAGAACATACCTTCACCGAGGAATCAAGCAGTATATTGCTCCCTTCTACGTATATATGGTGAAGAGACCATGAGGATAAAATCAGAGAGATTAGAGCCCACACAGAGGCATACCGACAATCCTTCTTTCCACGAACAATACGAGACTGGAATAGAAGGGAAAACCGATAGAGCTACTCAAGGTGCCCTCTGCCACACACCGTCAGGCGGCTTGCGGAATATGGATGTAGATGTAGATCTAATTTATTCTAACTTACGCTAAGGACGACACACACACTCCTATGCTCGAGGGAGGACTCGAACCTCTGACGATGGGAGTCTTCTGAAAGAATAACCGTGCATATTAACCATTCAACACTGCTTGCAGTATTGGACGTAAAAGTGGTGCCTATGAACGATTCCCGAGCTGAAAAATAAGTGGAGGTACCAACACATAAATCTGTTATTTGCCCTGGCCATGTAAAATAATTTATAAATGTAAAAAAGCTGCTTATATTGTTAAAGAATTTCAGCGGACAAGTTATAATGATAAAAAAGGAAAGGAATCTCATGAGCGTGGCAGCAAATATAGGAATAACTGCGCCAGGCTTTTACTGCATGCCGACGGTTTACCTGCTTACTGCTACTGGATTCGCTGCTGCGGCAGTGGCCTCAATGCCGCCCGTACCGCATGTCGTAAGCAGAGTCTCATCCATCATGGAGGCGCCCGCACGACACGTCTCACCTCTAAATCCTTCCATCTACAAGCGGGCACCCTCAAAACTGTTGGTCTTTCTTCTGAGGTTAACTGCAGGTAATCTGCTGCACTGGCTTCTCGCACGTTGCCAACGCTATTGGTGTCGGGCCCACTCCTCCCACAAGAACGACAGAAAAGCGTGCGTCTGTTAAGTTCCCTAATATGGTCGCCTTTACACGAGACCTGAGACTGACAACATCTTCATGCTCTTCTACGAGTTTGAAGTTGTCGACCTCCTCTCAGTTTCTGTCACACGAAATCGCCATTGTCCAGAAACATCCCGACATGCAACGAAAGGCTCTGTGCCACTGAGACGCCTGCTAAGGCCGCTGGGCAGAACAGGTGATTAGGATTGTCGAAAGGTCCACATAAGGTTGGGGTCAGTTTCACCTTAAAATTGTAATTTATTATAATTTAATAACATTTACAAGAAGAGAAATTTGTTGACATCGAGTATAAATTTAAGAGTCAGGAAGTCGTTTCTGAAAGTATTTGTATGGAGTGTAGCCATGTATGGTAGTGAAACATGGACGATAAATAGTTTAGACACGAAGAGAATAGAAGCTTTCGAAATGTGGTGCTACAGAAGAATGCTGAAGATTAGATGGGTAGATCACATAACTAATAAGGAAGTATTGAATAGGATTGGGGAGAAGTTTCTGGCACAACTTGACTATAAGAAGGGATCGGTTGGTAGGACATGTTCTGAGGCATCAAGAGATCACCAGTTTAGTATTGGAGGGCAGCGTGGAGGGTAAAAATCGTAGAGGGAGACCAAGAGATGAAAACACCAAGCAGATTCAGAAGGGTGTAGGTTGCAGTAGGTACTGGGAGATGAAGAAGCTTGCACAGGATAGAGTAGCGTGGAGAGCTGCATCAAACCAGTATCAGGACTAGGGACCACGACAACAGTACAACACATTTACAACTAAAGCTGCACATAGCCGAACCTTTACAACTACGAGTTTCAAAATACAACTCTTTCACGGTTGAAGGCATCCAACGAACAAGAAATCTTAAAAATCAACAAGACAAAAATGCTGTTAAAATAGCAAATAAAATAATTAATATCACAGCTAAGTGGAAAGCCTCAAGGCAAAAGTAGGCAGAACAAACATACGCAAGGTGCAATGCAAACGGCTGAAGTCGACAATTTAATTTCAAAATTTTAAAATGTATTGCCATCATCTTTTAAAGGCAGAAGGCCGCAATGTTTAATCTAGAAAGGTAATTTTAAGAATAAGTTTCCAAAGCTGAAGGCCCCCAATTAATTTTCCAAAATTTTTAAAGAAATATAACCATAAGCCTTAAATTTTACGTATCAGAAACCGCACTAAAAGAAAAGACAATACAACGGCAATAACGTTTTAGCAAATATACACTTGCCGGAATTCAAACTTACGTACAAAAAACACAGTAAAATCAAGAATTTTTCTTTTATCATTGGCTATGATAGATTATAAACAGACAATTAAACACCGGTGAGAAAGACAGTAAAGACAACAGCACTCAGAAGCCTCCAGGGGGTAGGTCTGCCCTCGTTCACTTAGGTGAGACAGGTGGTGAGCCCAACTACACTTGATCCGTCAGAACCCAACCAAGGGACATCCACGGACCGACCGACTAACGACTTGCTTGCCACCAATCGGTACATGAGAATTCAAACACAAAATGTTACGGGCGTGATTCTCCACAATCAAAAATGTATATGTATTAAGCTGTCAAAACTACACACCGTGTTTTACAGCGACAACAGGCGAGGAAAGGACTCTGCCTGAAATTACGTTAGTGGCCAGGGCAGGTAACCTGAACACTAACGGCCGCAAGGCAGAAAATTCCGCTGGTGCATTTGAATTGTGGTCAACCAATATAGTTACTTCCACAACATGGCAGCTAAATTTCAGCAATACAAACACTCGATGTTGCTCACAGGAAAACTTCCCCAACAGCGAACCACCGAAACGAACCACACAACATGACTGGACATGACTCGGGTACTTGAAACCACTACTCAACTTTGACGTCCTGGGTCTGTGAACCACGAAGCTCGTAGCGATCGGGCATCTTCACACACGCTCCGACACTGCACAGGGACCGCCGGCGGACCCAGCCTGCACCCGACTGCAACGCGCGGAGACAACTTCCCTGGTCCGCAACAACCGACCGACTCCCCTCAGAATGCCGACAACATCTCAAATAGTCCTCAGTGGACATAACGCCAACTACACACAAAACCTGACAAACACTTGCACGAAGACCTGAACAATACGCAACAGTAACTAAGCACGCACGAAGACAAATCGGGAGCCGATGCACACACACACACACACACACACACACACACACACACACACACACACACACACACAGCCGACTCATGAACGATCGGCTAGCCCAAACGCGTCGTTCGGTAGGACGACCGACTGACGATCCACCAAGACCGCGGCCCGGCTCAAGTGCTGCGTGGCGGCAATGGTCGGGTGAGCCATGTCGACGCAGTCCTCAGTGCTGCTCCAACCCGACTGCACTAGTGCCGCATTGCAACTCCCCGACTGGCAGGTCCGGACTGCGCTCCAAGCGCGTTCCAACTGACTGGCAGACCCGAACTCGCTACCCGCACTGCCTTACGACAGACAACGACCGGAAAGTAATAGCAGTCGAGCAAAGATACTACGAGAGGGGATATATTGATACGCTCTGCTAGCGCCGGTCACGGTCATGCTAAGCAGCCACTCAGTGACAGTAGTAATTTAAATTAACGTAGTGAAGGGGAAATACGTTAAAAACAGGGTGTAAAATACATTACGGCTCAGCCAACAAATGCGCGATATGTCGTTCCCCTCCTATATCCTTTTCTCACGTCATTAGCAGCAATTACCTATAATTAGTGGTAGTTGTAAGTTCCTGTGGGACCAAACTACACAGGCCATTGGCCCCTAGGCTTACACACTACTTAATCTAACTTAAAAGTAACTTACGCTAAGGAAACACAGACATCCATGTCCGAGGGAGGACTTGAACCTCCGACGGGGGGAAGCCGCGCGAACCTTGGCAAGGCGTCCTAGACCGCACGGCTACCACATGCGGCTTACCTATAAGTGCCTCATCATCATATCTCCAGCATTCTGGAGAGGAATCGAAAGATTCATATTACTGGTTGGTTGGTCGGTTGATTTGGGGGAGGGTACCAAACAGCGAGGTCAAGGGTCCCGTCGGATTAGGGAAGGACAGGTAAGGAAGTCGGGCTTGCCCTTTCCAAGAAACCATCCGTGTATTTGAAGAGATATAGGGAAATCACGGGAAACCTAAATCGCAATGGCCGGACGCGGGTTCGAACCGTTGTCCTCCCGAATGTGAGTCCAGAGTCCTAACCACTGGGCCACCACGCTCAGTTTCGTATCACTACATATGGAATATAAAAGAAGAATCCTTACGAAACCAAAATGAAAAAGACACTAGTGAGAAATATAAACATAACAATAGCTAGCGGAAACATCTATCGGAGCACAAAAAAGGCGAACATGCTTCTGTTTACAAAAATATTCTGAAAAAGTTGGGTATCAGTTGTCAATCTACCTTTCTCAACACCTTTAAAAATTTTCCCAAAAAATTTTGGCATGCGAACATATTCGCTCTCTTTTTAACGTGCGACTCACCTCGCACTCGCACAAGCTCCCCCACCTGTAACTCGCTCCCACCCACCGGCCCATGGCTGTATGCCTCTCATACCCATCCACCCCATTTCTCCATTCTCATTCATTCACTCAGCCCAGCGCATTGTCGTTATCTCTTTGTGTCTCTCTCACTGTCCCTTGTCTCACAGCCATAGCCCCCTTCGTTCTGTCCTAATACTGTCTCCTCTCACCTTCTCTCGCTTGCTCTCTCTTACTGCTAGTGTCTCATTCATTCCTTCCCCTGCTGCTGTCACTTCTCGGTGTCACTATCTTTCTCTTCCTCGTAGTCATTGTCATAGACTTTCTTTCTTTTCTTTCTTTCACTGGTGCCATGTCCCACACTGACGCAGGGTCGGCATTGTTAGGAACGGATTTGGCAAGATTAGGATGAAGGAGTGGCCGTATGCCCTTCCTGCCGCCACCCTGTACCTCCTGGGACGGAATTAGTGTACCCCAGCTGGCTGCGTCTACTGTAATTCATGGAATAGTGCGAACGTGTTCAGATGTCGGCGAGTCGTGTAACTGAGGCGGAACGTGGGGCCAGCCCGGTATTCACCTATCGGGGTGTGGAAAACAGCCTAAAAACGACAATCACGCAGGCCAGCACACTGGCCCTCGTCGTTAATCCGCCGGGCGGATTCGATCTGGGGCTGGCACGCCTACCAGTGTCCAGGAAGCAGCGCGTTAGCGCTGTCGGCTATCCTGGAGGGTTAGTCATTGTTATAGACTGCGTCAGTCATTATCACTGGCTCTCACCCGTTTCCATTTCTTCCTTCTCTTTGTTCCTCTGCCATTGGCACTGACTACTTCACTCATTTCCTTGCACTGTTCTGTTGCTGTCAACTATGTTCCACTGCCACTGTGTCCCTCTCTATATCACAACCACTGCCTACTAACTTCCAGTATTTATTGCTTTCCCACTGCAAATGCATCCTATTCCCCTTGCATAAAAAAACGCGAATAAGTTGGCAAACCAACATTTTTTGGAACATTTTTAATGGTACTGAGGGAGGTAGAAGGAGGCAGCCGATACCCCACATTTAAGTCAATCTTTTAATAAACTGGAGCATATTCGCATTTTTGTACTCCAGTAGCAGCATTTTGCCGGTGGTTCCCTTCTTTTCCCTGCTGAGACATGACGTGTCACAAACATGAAAAGAACTTTATTAGTCAGTAAAAATTTGATAGTTTACTTACAAGAAATTGAAATAACCCAGAACTATATAATTTTACACCTCCTACTGGATTTCATATGCACAAAAATTTCGTGTGTACGTCAGTACTACAACAACGTAACCTCCTTCAGATCAGAACGGAGACACTTAACACATTTTTCCGTGCTGCGTCACTTCATAAACAACGTTAAGCTTCAGACCGAATTCTACATGTACAAGTAGAGTAACTTCGAACCTATGTATCTTGAAGACGGACAAAGCTCTCAGGGAAGTATTGAATTTTTTTCGAAATCGGGATCTTAGGAACATGTCGTAAAAATCACAACCTTCTTGAAATTTGCGGCTTCGTTCTGAAACCCAAAGACAATGTTTTTGGGGTGTGTCTTGGTAGGGGATAAAGATTTTTGAAAATAAGATGATGGCACTTTTAGATATATGCCTAGAGAACGTACCGTAAAATCTGAACAATTGGTTGCGGTTATTTATTACATGGATTTCCCCTCACATCGGATTTTAGGTCCGTGGTTTACGTGTTCACGTGGAGTGCCTCTGAATCTCTGTTCTCGAAAAAGGATAAAGATATCAATAAAATATTCACAACTATTCGAGATCGGGGTCTTAGAAATAATTCGTTAAAATTTCAGCCATTTGCTGTGCATATCCGTCGTGGAATCCGCAGTTCGGTTTGGTCGCCAATAACCATGATTTTTTTGGATTTTCTCAGGAACGCTCATGAACCAAATGGCGCTTCTATAAGCCCCTTAAGGCGTATCGCAGATCACATGTAGTAAAAAAAGTACCAACCGATTTGCTACATTCATCTAAGCTGGAGGAAGTGTGTAGTATTGAAACTTTGACACTGTACTGTAGGGTAGTTATAGTAAGACGACCAGTAAGACAATCTTCCTGTTGGGTATATAAATAGTCCCTTGCTGTTAAAAATGCGAGGCATGAGCCCCGGAAAACTCCCGTTCTTTTGCCCGGCATCTTGGAACATATGAATGCATGCGCACCGACCAAAATGTAGACAAGTTGTTCGAAACTTCACATCTTTGCACGGCTGTGAAATCAAAATATGCAGCTGAGTGACAGTCGACAACATATAGCTCCACATCATGCGTTGTATCATAGTCAGATTCTTCGTGGCACGATGGCCGCAAGGTGGGCGACATGTTGTTACTCAGACATGTTCACTTCTTGGTGGTGGCCATCCTAAATACAAACAGCTACTGAGGAGGGCTTTTGCAGTAACAAATTACAAGTTTCAGCTGGACCCAGCAATGTTCGAAAAGAAAACTAGTTAAATGCGATCATTTATTTTGTGTCTTGTCCAATGGAAAGGTTGATTTACTCGCGGAGTGTTATGCTGGTGGCGCCAAAGTGTGGACAGCACGGGTATTTGATTACCGCGAACGCCGCCACGGCCGAGGTTTTCACGAACGTGGACGGTGTTGTGGTCTGTCGGCTAAGCTAACGTTAAGTGGAATCAGCCACATCTTCCGAAGGCCAGCGCCGTTGCTGCTGTGGTAGAAGTAGACAAGACTGAGCACTGGGAAGTCTGGACTGGCGCGGAGGCTGCAGCGTGCACACTGGCGGGCTGCACTTGAAGGTGTTTTGCAGTAGGCAGCTGCTGTACAGAGAAAAACGGACGAGTTCTGGGCAGAACGATGGTCTCGAGAAACTGATGTGCCACTTGAGTGTCTGCCGAATGTCACTACGATCTGCACAGCCTGGTGGAGTGGTTGGTGTACTTTTAGTTACCAGCCTTCTGGTTGGTTTGATGCGGTGGTTTTTACCCCCTACATCTCCCTCTGGTACTGTGTCAATTATTCCCTGTTGTATTAACACATGTCATGTGATCTTGTCTCTTCTTCTTGTCAGTGTTTTCCATATATTCCTTTCTACGTAGATTCTGCGAAGAACATCCTCATTCCACACCTAACCGGTCCACTTGATTTTCAACAGCCTTCTCAAAAGCTTCGATTCTCTTCTATTCCGGTTTTCCCAAAGACCATGTTTCACTAAGATAGAATGCTGTGCTGCAAATGCACATTCTCAGAGATTTCTTCCTCAAATTAAGACATATGTTTAATACCAGTAGAGTTCTCATCGCTATAAATGCTCGTACTGCCAGCGCTAGTCTGTTTTTTGTGGCCTTCTTGCTCCGTCCATTGTGAGCTATTTCGCTGCCTAGATAGCAGAATTCCTTAACTTAAATTCTGGTGTTCAGTTTCTTGCTGTTCTCTTTTCTGCTACTTCTCATAACTTTATTTACTTGTTAATCACAACTTCCTGCACGGACGCTTGTGGTCAAATGGCAAATTTAGGCATTTTATTGATGGCATACAGGAAGGTGGGTGTAGGCACTGCGACCAATTGCAGTTCTACTTGTTAACTACGCACCGTGGGAACATAATTAATTGTATTAATCATAAACTGTTTTGTTTAACCTTCGCCATGAGTGTGACTGCTGAGAGATCATCTTGTTACTTGTTCTACGTGAATAATAAATTATATATGTTACTGTATAAGCATTTACTAAGATACAGGCATGGGTATTTTTCTAGAGAGTTGTCTGTACCTTCGTGTGGCAGCTATCTGCTGACGGTGTAGTAATAGTAGTAGTAGTAGTAAACCAATATGACGAGAGGGCGTGCAGTTACTTTGTGGAAAATGTGAGGATACTATCGACACAAAGGTGTTAATAGAATTATAAACCATAGACGGTTAGCAGTTGGTGGCAATAATAGCCTCCATTCATTGAAAAAATGTAAAAAAAAAATCTCTATGAAATTTTCGGCACTAGCATTGAAAAAATTATTACCAAAAGTTATTTTCACATCTTCTAGTGCAGTCGTAATCAAATAATGGAGCTCTGGAAACAGCGTCAGTACTAGGTATGAAATTCTTGTATCCTACTTCGAAACCTTGTAGCAAAGACGAGAATTGCCAGCGCTCAATATGCGTGCGTGTATGGCGTACGTAAAAAGCTCAACGTATTTACGTGTTATGTTAGCTTAAAAGGCATTGTGGGGTCCAGTGCGCTAGCATATCCGGAAGTTTTCAGGATCAAGAGCGACTGTTTAAACTATGAAGCGGAAGCTTTGAATAAACAGTTACTGTTCCTGTACCTCACCTTCCAAACAATGAGAGCTAAGCCGCCTGGTATGTATGTTACGTTATATCAAAAAGTTCTTTCTCTCATTGCTCGGAAAAAAACGCCTGGACGGAAGCAACTGCAACATATTACGTACAGCTCAGTAATGCTTTTCTTCTAGAACTAATCTATCTAGAATAACAGTAACAATTCAAATGACGCAATAGCTGTAATCGTAAAGTTTCTTTGAAGAGAGACAAACAAATTTGTATATAGTACTGTACAAGCAGGAAGTAATGGACGAAGCATTACTAAAAACTTGGATAGTTCGTCCTCAGATGATAAACATCGTACAATATGAAACAAATGTTCATTCATGGGAAATATTGAAAGAGTTAAAGGCAGCACTGACAAAACAGAAAAACCATACAACGTGTGTAGTGCAGATTTTAAATTCAGACGTTTTAAAATATGTTTTCATACTTTTAGCTGCGTTTCCTACAAATTTTCCAGTCTAAGCTCGAAACGAAAAAATATCCCTCTGGAATTATTACATTGTAAGGATAATTAGATATCTGAATGAGCTTTCTTTCGCTGATGAAATTTCACTGTTTACCTCTAATACAGATCGGACGAATGGGAGAATTTAGTACATAATTTTTGAAAATAGGCTTGAAATTCAGTTATAATGAAATTGTAATTACGTGTAACCAAAATATCGAAAAGAATAGGTTTTTGTATTTCCGGCAGCTGAAGGCATTGACTGGATCGACAGTAAATCAATAAATAAAATAAACACAAGGGTAAAAGCGGTCTGAGCTGCTTTTGGAAAACCAAATACAGTTCTCAAAACGTAGCTTGTTAAGGGTCTAGAAAGGAATATATTACGTAGGAAACCGTCTAGATCACTTAATATATTCCTTTATTTAGGACGCCGTTTCGGCTACTGCCATAATCAGCCAAAACTTAGAACTTGCAAAAATATAGAGGAAATTTATTTCTTTTATTAATAAGTCTAGAAAAGAAAGTTTATCATCTGTAGATTGAAGTTCTCTCGATAGGGACTACGTGGACATCACCTTCAAGATGCATAAACATCAACCGTGTACTTCCAGGTCGCGCTCCACGCCAGAAGCGTACGTTAGAGGCATCATATACGAAGCCGAATAGAAGTACTAAGATAATATGCAAATGGGACTGATTGGCTCTAAGTTCAGTGTGGAGGAATATTGATCGTTTGGAATAAAAATATTTGTCCATAAAGAAAATTGACTGTCATGTATTAAGCACCCATTTTTATTTCTTCTGGATACATTGACAGAATACCTCGAATTTTCTCGGTTTCACCTACGTTGATTATTAAAAAGAAGTGTCCCTTATTCCTACGATCGATAGCACTTGTCAAAACTAAAGAAAATTGCTTTATACATATATCTGGAAAACACTAACTTTTGATAGCCTTTGAGTGGTAGCTGTTGTCACTACAGCAGGTTCTTACCGTAGTTACCACTTATTCTTACAAACCTTACACCTCTCATACTAGCCAAATGCATCACACGTTAAATATTTGTGTGGTGTGGAAAATGGCGGAGAAAATGTGATGGTATTGTGTAGTAAATGAAACTGGTGTCTTTCTACAAAACTAACGTTCTCCAGTAGCGTAGATAATTTGTAACGCGGAAATTGGTAATACACACCACCTGCAAATCTGTCCGGCAGAGCGTGTATATGGTCTCGTGAGTCTATGACCCACACTTTTACTGTCACCCACACACTACTAAAGCGAAGCTGATATCCCGCTTCCATGATCGGTCGACGACATGCATCTGCCCTGAAGTGATCCTTGTGCTGCTCACCTCATCCGCAAGTAATATGCGAGCCGTGAACTGAGCATCTTCAGTGCTCTGCTTTAGGATCCATTGGTGAAATTATAACCTGCCTTGATGGTTTTCAGGCCCAATAGCTTACACACACTGTTATTAATATGGATGAAGCAACTGTTCTTGCAGCACAGAGTACGCATGAGCGAGGACTCTGCTTACAGCTGCTCCAGATCTTCACACACTTTTCAAGATAATTACATCTACGTGATTAATCTGCTATTCACAATAAAGTGCCTGGTAGAGGGTTCAATGAACCACCTTCAAGCTCTCTCTTACAGTTCCTTTCTCCAACGACGGACGGGAAAAAAAGGGTTCAAATTGCTCTGAGTACTATGAGACTTAACATCTGAGGTCATCAGTCGGGGGCGGGAAAAACGAGCACTTAAATTCTTATATGCGAGCCCTGATTTTTCTAATTTTATCGTGATGGTTGTTTCTCCCCATGTAGGTGGGTGCCAACAGAATGTTTTAGCTATCTGAGGGGAAAACTGGTGATTGAAATTTCACGAGAAGATACTGTCGCAACGAAATACGCCTTTGTTTTAATGATTGCCACTTCACTTCACGTATCATGTCTTTGGAACTACCTTCCCTATTTCGCGATAATACAAAACGAGGTGCCCCTCTTTGCACTTTTTCGATACCATCTATCAGTCCCACCTCATGCGGATCCCAACCCACACAGCAATACTCCAGAACAAGAGTGGTGTGAGCAGTCTCTTTAATAGATCTGTTGCATCTTCTAAGTGTTCTGCCAATGCATCGCTGTTTGCTCTACCCACAACATTATCCATGCGATCGTTCCAGTTTAGGTTATTTGTAATTGTAATCCCTAAGTATTTAGATGAATTTACATCCTTCAGATTTGTGTGACTTATAGCGTAATCGAAATTTAGCGGATTTCTTTTAGTACTTATGTGAATAACTTCACAGTTTTCTTTATTCAGGGTCAATTGCGACTTATCGTACCATACAGGTCTCTTATCGTTTTGGTCATCTGATGACTTTACAAGACGGTAAATGACAGCATCATCTGCTAGCAATCTAAGACGGCTACTCAGATTGTCTCGTATGTCGTTAATATAGATTAGGAACAATAGATGGCCTATAACACTTCCTTGGGGAACGCCGGATATTACTTCTGTTTTATTGGATGACTTTCCGTCTATTGCTACGAACTGTGAGGAAATCACGAATCCAGTCGCACAACTGAGGCGATATTCCATACGCATGCAGTTTTGTTACAAGCTTGTCAGGAACGGTGTCGAAATCCTTCTGGAAATGTAAAAATATGGAATCAATTTGACATCCCATGTCGATAGCACTCATTACTTCATGAGTATAAAGAGATAGTTGTGTTTCACAAGAACGATATTTTCTTTATCCGTGTTGACTATGTGTTAATAAATCTTTATCTTGGAGGTACTCCATAATTTTCGAATACAGTACATGTTCCAAAACCCTACTGCAAATATACGTTAGTGATATGGGCCTGTAATTCAGCGGATTACTCCTACTTCCCTTTTCGGGTATTGGTGTCACTTGAGCAATTTTCCAGTCTTTAGGTAGGGATCTTTCTGTGAGCGAGCGGTTGTATACAATTGCTAAATATAGGGCTATTGTATCAGCATACTCTGAGAGGAACCTGACTGGTATACAATCTGGACCAGAGGCCTTGCCTTTATTAAGTGATTACGATCATTAAAATGGTCGTAATATCCTCCCTTCCACGTCCGACACTGTCTGCTCAAAAGTAACCGGACACCTATGTGTAATGCGGTACTGACCACCAGATGTCAGTAAAAAAGCGGTTACAGCAGAAAGGGTTCGTCAGGAGATCTCAGTGACTTCGAACGTGACCTAATCACTGAATATTACTTGAGTAACAAATCCATCACGGACGTTACAGCCGTTATAAAGCCGCCCAAGTCGACTGTTGGTGATAATATTGTGAGGGGGAAACGTGAAGGAAGAAAAACAGCTCAGCAAAGACCAGACAGACGAGCATTGTAGATGATGGTTTTAAAAACTCGGATGAAGTCCTCGGGAAGAATCACTCATCAGTTCCAAAGAGCTACCAGCAGTATAGGTAGCACGATAAATTGTGCGTAGTGAGTTAAGAATATTGGGGTACGATGATCGCGCTGCTCTTCAAAAGCCATTCATATCTGTAGTAAGTGGATGACTGGAAGGAAACGAATGATTTGGAGTGATGAATCACATGACGTACTGATTCAATGAAGGCAAACGAACGCGAGTTCTAAAAATGCTAAAAATCTAGGTTTGGATTGAAAATAGTAGCACTTGAAGTATCCACCGCCACAAAGTATGGTGGATTTCGGAGACCAGATACAAATGAAATCAATTTTTCTTACAGCACAGCATAGAGCAACTGTTTAAATGTACTGTCATAAATATTATCTACATCACCATCATACTATGCAAGCCACTTGGCAATGTGTGGCGGAGGATACTTCTGGTATTACTGATTCCTCCTTCCCCGTTCCTCTCTCGAATGGCACCTGGGAAGAATAATTGTCGGTAAGCCTCTGTATTATATCTTATCTCTCGATTGTCTCGTGTGGATATTTCACAAGGTGTACTTTAATGCCGGCCGAAGTGGCCGTGCGGTTAAAGGCGCTGCAGTCTGGAACCGCAAGCTCGCTACGGTCGCAGGTTCGAATCCTGCCTCGGGCATGAATGTTTGTGATGTCCTTAGGTTAGTTAGGTTTAACTAGTTCTAAGTTCTAGGGGACTAATGACCTCAGCAGTTGAGTCCCATAGTGCTCAGAGCCATTTGAACCATTTGTACTTTAATACGTTGTCCTACTCTTTCCGGAAAGTGCTCTCTCAAAATTTCAATAGCAAACCTCTCCGTTATGCACGCCTGTTTTGTAATGTCTACCACTGGAGTTCGCTGAGCATCTATGTAACGGCCCCGCGCCGACTGCACGATCCCGTGACGAAACGCACCGCTCTTAATCGGATCTTCTCAGTCCCTTCTTTCAGTCCTACCTGATAAGGATCCCATATTGATGAACAATACTCAAGAATCGGCCGATCAAGCACCTTGTATGCCACTTCCTTCGTGGGTAAGTTTCATTTCCTTAAGATTCTTCCTGTGAATTTTAGTATCGCATCTGCTTTTCCTACTATTTCTTTTACATAGACATTACACTTAAGGGCGCCCTGGATAGTTACTCTCAGATATTTTATAGTAGATATTTTGCTTTTTCCAGAAATTTCACATCAGTAGTGTATTGGTACAGTATCGGATTTTCTTTTCCTATGTATGTGCAATTAATTACATTTATTTACGTTCAGGGTAATGTGCCAGATTCTGCACCATTCATCAACCACCTATAGGTCAGTGTGCAAATCGTTACTATCTTCTGGCGTTGCTACTTTCATACAGACAGTTGAATCTTCTGCGAACAACCTTAAAGAGCTTCCTACGCTTTCTAGTAGAATTATATACAATGTAAACAGTAACGCTCCTATCACACTTAATTGGGATATTTGTTTACATGAGTTGATTTTGTTCCGTTAAGAGCTAAGTTGTAACTACAACGAAGTCTTGAATCCAGTGGGAAATCTGGTTCGATATTCGACAAGCTCGTATTTTTATTTCTCTAAACGGCAGTGTAGGACGGTGTCAAATGCTTTTCTGAAGTCAAGGAACACGGCATCGACCGGAGTGCCGTTGTGTTACAACTACATGCATCTCACGGAGGAGCCGAGCGAGCTGAGTTTCGCAAGATCTCTGATGCAGTATCCATGTTGATTTTTGTAGAGGAGATTTTCGTTCCACATAAAACATGTTCCATAATTCTACAACAGACTGGCAGCAATGACATAGGACTATAATAATATCCATCTGTTTTAAGACGCTCGCTGAAAACGGTAGTGACCAACGCTTATTCCTAGTCGATAGGTACCCTTCAAAAATTTACCCGTGGTCTAATAATCAGAACGCCGTCGGTCCCGGATTCGAAGCTCGCCGCTACTTAATTCTGAATCAAGATCATCAGCAGTGGTACCCGAAGACTTTTGGCATAAGAAGTCACCCTCCTGTACAGCTTGCTCTAGCAGTATGGCATTTACTACCGGAATTCTTAACATATGTCCTATCATGCACTCCATTTTCCTTCTTCCCAATGTTTTTCCTGTACTTTTTTCCTCGCTGACGCTGCGATGACCATCTTCATTCTGTACAATACCATCCCAGTTAATTTTCATACTTACATAGCAGTGTATTTCAAACGCTTCGGTTCCCTTCTGCGGTTTTCCCACGGTCCATGTTTTACTACCATACCCGCAATATTCCAAATATACATTTTCAGAATATTTCTTTCTTAAATTAGGGACTGTTTTTGATACAAACAGACTTCTAGTGGTCGGGCATCCCTTTGCCACCGTCTGCTCTTTGTGTCTTCTTTGTAGCATCCGTCACGTGTTATTTTATTTCGAAGCTAGTAGAATTCCTTCACTCTGTTTGCATCGTGATCACCAATTTTGAACTTACGTTTATCGCTTATTTCTGCTGCTACTCATTACTTTCGTCTTTCTTCTGTTTGCTCTCGGTCCATAATGTGTGTTGATTGCAACTTTCACTGAAGATGGCAGTTTCATTAGTGAATCTTATCACTGATATCCTTCCACCAGCAATTTTAATATCACTCTTGAATATTTCTTTGTTTTATTTCCGATGTACAGAAAGAAAATTATGGGCGAGCACTTCAACCTTGGTTTTCCATTCTTATTGTTCTCTATTAGATATGTTACATATTGTATATCAATGTCTTTTCCTGTAGCTTACTCAATTGTTCCTCATAACAAATATGTTGCACCATTTTACATTGTCTAACACTTTTTGTAGGTCAACAAATCCTATAGAGGTTTCTTTTTTGCTTATGTTTTGCTTCCATAACTGCCTCTCTGGTAACTTTAGGTTTTCTAAAGCCGAAGTGATGATGTAACGGATCCTCAGTTTTCTTTTCCATTTCTCACTATGTTCTTCTTCTATTAACATTGATGGATGACCTGTTGACGTGCTTGTGCGTTAATTTTCGCAGTTATCTCCCTTTGCAGTCTTCGAGATTCTGAGGGTGAGTATCCAGTCCCATACGTTGCACACATTAGACACTGGGTAATTGTTTCCTCTAATGATGGTTTAAATGGCTCTGAGCACTATGGGACTCAACGTCTGAGGACATCAGTCCCCTAGAACTTAGAACTATTTAAATCTAATTAACCTAAGGACATCACACACATCCATGCCCGAGGCAGGATTCGAACCTGCGACCGTAGCGGTAGCACGGTTCCAGATTGTAGAGCCTAGAACCGCTCGGCCACCCAGGGCGGCTCCTCTAATGATTTCAGAAATTCCGTAATGGCGTTATCTACCCCTCTTGCCTCATTTGATCGATACGAGGGAAACTCAGTACCGCATGATTCCAATACCTGTCGACGCTGGAGCCAACGTCTTCCTGTACCAGAAACCTCCTCATCATCGACGTGCTGCTTTCCGCGGAGTGAATACTACATTGAGGCAAACAGATGGAAGTCGGAAGGTGGGAGATCCGGGTTATAGGGTGGATGAGGAAAAACAGCCCAATGAAGGTTCATAAGCTAATCTCGGGTGCGCAGACTTGTGTGAGGCCTTGCGTTGTCATGGTGAAAGAGAAGTTAGTTCCCAATTTTGTTGTGACGAACATGCTGAAGTCGTTTCTTCAATATCCTGACTAAACCAGAGGTTGTACAGAGTTTCAGGGAGAGCATAAGGCAACAACTGACAGCAATGGGGGAAAGAAGTACAGCAGAAGAAGAATGGGTAGCTCTGAAGGATGAAGTAGTGAAGGCAGCAGAGGATCAAGTAGGTAAAAAGACAAGGGCTAGTGGAACTCCTTGGATATCAGAAGAAATATTGAATTTAATTGATGAAAGGAGAAAATATAAAAATGTAGTAAATGAAGCAGCAAAAAGGAATACAAACGTCTCAAAAATGAGATCGACAGGAAGTGCAAAATGGCTAAGCAGGGATGGCTAGAGGACAAATGTAAGAATGTAGAGGCTTATCTCACTAGGGGCAACATAGATACTGCTTACAGGAAAATTAAAGAGACCTTTGGAGAAAAGAGAACCACTTGTATGAATATCAAGAGCTCAGATGGAAACCCAGTGCTAAGCAAAGAAGGGAAAGCAGAAAGGTGGAAGGAGTATATAGAGGGTCTATACAAGGGCGGTGTACTTGAGGACAATATTATGGAAATGGAAGAGAATGCATATGAAGATGAAATGAAAGATGCGATACTGCGTGAAGAGTTCGATAGAGCACTGAAAGACCTGAGTCGAAACAAGGCCCCGGGAGTAGACAACATTCCATTAGAACTACTGACGGCCTTGGGAGAGTCAGTCATGACAAAACTCTACCATCTGGTGAGCCAGGTGTATGAGACAGGCGAAATACTCTCAGACTTCAAGAAGAATATAAAAATTCCAATCCCAAAGAAAGCAGGTGTTGACAGATGTGAAAATTACCGAACTATCAGTTTAATAAGTCACAGCTGCAAAATAGTAACACGAATTCTTTACAGACGAATGGAAAAACTGGTAGAAATCGATCTCGGGGAAGATCAGTTTGCATTCAGTAGAAATATTGGAACACGTGAGGTAATACTGACGCTACGACTTATCTTAGAAGAAAGATTAAGGAAAGGCAAACCTACGTTTCTAGCATTTGTAGACTTAGAGAAAGCTTTTGAAAATGTTGACTGGAATACTCTCTTTCAAATTCTAAACGTGGCAAGGGTAAAATACAGGGAGCGAAAGGCTATTTACAATTTATACAGAAACCAGATGGCAGTTATAAGAGTCGAGGGACATGAAAGGGAAGCAGTGGTTGGGAAGGGAGTGAGACAGGGTTGTAGCCTCTCCCCGATTTTATTCAATCTGTATATTGAGCAAACAGTAAAGGAAACAAAAGAAAAATTCGGAGTAGGTATTGAAATCCATGGAGAAGAAATAAAAACTTTGAGGTTCGTTGTAATTCTGTCAGAGACAGCAAAGGACTTGGAAGAGCAGTTGAACGGAGTGGACAGTGTCTTGAAAGGAGGATATAAGATGAACATCAACAAAGGCAAAACGAGGATAATGGAATGTAGTCGAATTAAGTCGGGTGATGCTCAGGGAATTAGATTAGGAAATGAGACACTTAAAGTAGTAAAGGAGTTTTGCTATTTGGGGAGCAAAATAACTGCTGATGGTCGAAGTAGAGAAGATATAAAAAGTAGACTAGCAATGGCAAGGAAAGAAGCGTTTCTGAAGAAGAGAAATTTGTTAACATCGAGTATAGATTTAAGTGTCAGGAAGTCGTTTCTGGAAGTATTCGTATGGAGTGTAGCCATGTATGGAAGTGAAACATGGACGATAAATAGATTGGACAGGAAGAGAATAGAGGCTTTCGAAATGTGGTGCAACAGGAGAATGCTGAAGATTACATCGTAGATCATATAACTAATGAGGAGGTATTGAATAGAATTGGGGAGAAGAGGAGTTTGTGAGACAACTTGACGAGAAGAAGGGACCGGTTGGTAGGACATGTTCTGAGGTATCAAGGGATCACAAATTTAGCATTGGAGGGCAGCGTGGAGGGTAAAAATCGTAGAGGGAGACCAAGAGATGAATACACTAAGCAGATTCAGAAGGATGTAAGTTGCAGTAGGTACTGGGAGTTGAAGAAGCTTGCACAGGATAGGGTAGCATGGAGAGCTGCATCAAACCAGTCTCAGGACTGAAGACCACAACAGCAACAACACCACAATACGTTTCAGAGCGTACCGTTGCACCTTGGGGGAGGACATTAAACCGAATAACCCCTCTCGAGTCTCAGAAGACCGTCGCCATGACCTTTGGACTCTTTCTTCGGGGGGAGGTGTTGTGGCGCCACTCCATGCATTGCCGTTTTGTTTCATTGCATGTGACGATGTTCGACAAAAAATTGTCACGATCAGCCTCTGACCGCGCAAACAATTCCGCACAGATGGTCTTTCGTTGCTCTTTACGGTCTTCAGTTAGGCAGCAATGAACCCAGCTGGCACATACCTCCGAGTTCCCCAATGGTACACACGTGTGTTACTACTACCAACAGAAACGTCCAGTTGTGCAGCGCAATGTTTGATTGTGATCGGTTCATCACTTCTAATGAAAGTGTCCGCACGCTACAACACTGCAGGCGTCACGTCTGTGTGCGGCCGGCCAGCACGCGGGAGGAGGACAGGTTTGAGCGACGTTGTTGCGACGATGATAGACGCCTCGCCCAACGACTCACCGTGCTTTTGTTCACTTCCAAGTCTCCGGAGATATTCTGTAAGCACATATGAACAACTTGCGATGCTCTGGTTTTCCGCCAAAAGAAACTCAATGACAATTCTCTGCTTACAACCCCGTTACAGACGCCATATTGAAGCATACGTATAGTGGCCGCCACCTATCGGAAGCGGGAATATTCCACGATGTCCTACAACAAGTTCTGTATTTTTTTTTTCCGACAGAAATCGCCCGAGAAAAGAAATGTACTGCATTGCTTACTGAACACTTCTCGGACATTGCACTCTGACTCCAATACTGGATCGCTCGTGTCTTGTATATCGAATACCATTTCTTCTTTTACCACGTCATCAGACATTTATTCCCCTTCGTAGAGGCCTTCAGTCTACTCTCTGTCTGTCTGCTCTCTAATCAGCGTTTATCAGTAGAATTTCCATTTCACTCTTAGTGATGGTACCCTTGCATCTAATATCACCGAAGGTTGTCGTGACTTTTCTATATGCTGAATCATTCTTCCCATGACTACTTCTTTTTTGCTTTCTTCTCGTTTTCCCCAGAACTATTTCACTTTGGCTTCTCTACAGGTTCTATTTATTTCGTTGCTGTGTGAGTTATATCATTGTATTCTTGTCTGCCCTGAGGATTTTTGCACTTATTTCTTTTTTTTAATGCTCGAGTAGCTACCTTCATTGTACTTGCGTGATTATCCTTTTTCTGGACTTTAATTCCTCTTTCACGGAACTGCCTGCTGCTGCATTCATCAACGCAGTATCTGTAGCCTTTGAGAACTTGAGATGCCTTTCATCATTCCTCACTACTTCAGTATCCCACATCTTTCCGCACTGATTCTTCTTGTTAAGCATCAGACTACGCTTCATCATCAATAAATTGTGGTTCGAGTGTACACCTGTTCCTGAGTCCACCTTACAATCCAATACCGGTTTTTGAGTAAGTTCCCACCTTAAACAGGAATATCATTGGTCTATCTACATACCCTCATCTCCTCTACTCCCCCCCCCCCTCCCCTCCCTCCAGCCTCTCCGTTTCATCTGTACCTCCCCGCTCCTTCTTTCTCCTACTTTTCAGTCACTGTTCACTCATCTCTGTGGCCCCACGCTCCTACCCCTACCCCCTGTATCCTCTCCACTCACCTATTCATATCTGGCAAACCATCATTGTTCCTTCATTTGATTTTTACATTAAATAAAAAATAACTACATAAATAAACGACATAATACACATAAGAAGAATCGTAGAGGAAACTAACATTTTTAGATCAAGGGGAAATCAAAACTAGGGTTAGTCGGCAGCAAGATGGAAGCGGACGGTATTGCCTGGTGTGAGCGAAAATCTGATATAAAATACCGTAAGTGAAATAAACATCTTTCTAATGAACTGTTTTTAAATCCAGAAAGTAAATAGAATTAAGATTCATTTTAAACCAATAAATCCAGTGAAACGTAAAACATTTTGTGACAAAAAGAGGCTTATACTAGCAGCTGCTCTCACTGGTCTAAAATACCTTAAATAATTAAACAGGAACTACGGACAATGTGGCCACACAAAAAAAGAATTTATTTAAGACTAGTTTTATTGAATGTCAGCCAACGCAACATTAGAGTTCTCTCTGTCTACTCAATTTGTCTGTCTTCAGATTTGTTGAAATGGAAAAATAAATATTCCCATGCACGTCCTATAGATGTACAACGTCATGTCTTTCATGAACTAGCAGCGCTACTCGGAGAGAAACGCACAGCTCTCGAACACCACACGCAGTGAAATTGCAATGTAATCCAGACCATTAGCTGCCTAAAGGCGTTGATAAATATCAAGGGGGGGCAGTCCGAAAGAACAGATACCATCTTCGTACCACATGTAGTAGTTTAGTGCTTTGTAGCCAAGATTATAAGGAGGGAAAACACTCCATTATTTAGGCGAGTGAAGAATATGCTTGTAGGATATGTATATTCTGGTACATCACTGAAACAGAACGAGTGATATCGCAAAATTTTAATTAAAATGAAGATACATTATTATTAGAAAATTAATCTTTGGTAAATGATGTAAATAAAATTTACAATTTTTTAGTAAATACGATAAAGACAGTGTGGCGTCGCAACTAGTGCGCGATCGCCCATTTGTCTATTAAAAGCTTTACTTCAGAATGTATGTGGGCTGCAATGTGAGCCGGTAGAGTATTATACGGTCAGTAGCGGACGAGTTGTGTCCTGCAGACTGACGTCACGACCATCAGTTGCAGCTGCGCGTGTGAAAGTAGTGGAGTAGCGCTGGCATGTCACTTACATTATACGAAACTAAAAATATTATTAACTAATAAAGGAATAGCCTGAGGAACGTCATATTTGATGTACATCCTTCTGTTGTGAAAACAAACAATATGTCGAAGTCTGAGATCAAAAATATTTGTATTTTGGAAGTTAGTAAAATTCCATAAAAGTAATTTTCCGACAGTCAAGAATTTAAATAAATACAGTGATGTAATAGTTCACCTTCAGTGACTATGTACGATGATCTGATAACACTTTTAGCGTTCATGTGGTGTCACTGCCAGACACCACACTTGCTAGGTGGTAGCTTAAATCGGCCGCGGTCCATTTAGTACATGTCGGACCCGCGTGTCGCCACTGTGTAATCGCAGACCTAGCGCCACCACCAAGGCAGGTCTCGTGATACGAGAGAGCACTCGCCCCAGTTGTACGAGAACCTAGCTACCGACCAGATGTACGAAGCCTTTCTCTCTCATTAGCCGAGAGACAGAATAGCCATCAGCTAAGTTAATGGCTACGAACTAGCAAGGCGCCATTAGCCATACAGTGATTGTACTTAAAGTCTCCTGTGTATCGTCAAGATCGATGTACCACAATGATTGAGTAAAGTTAAGTATTAAACCTGCTCCGAACTTTTCTTCCTAACATTAATTACGTATCCTGTTCCAGTACTTCACGCCCGTCTGCGTTAGTCTAGCTTGCCTTTTCAGCCATCTCAACTTCACGGTGTCGGCCTAGATACCGACACAACATTGGCGACAAGGGAAAAGAGTTCTTTCTGATTGCTTACATTTAATTGTGTCATGGCTTCGCCACATTCTCCAGATGTACTGTCCGAATTTTATCGCTTGCAGAATCAGCAGACGCAGGCGTTACTGGATGCCCTTGGACAGCTCGTCCAGGGTCAACGTACCATTCAAACCGATGCGGCCGCCGCCGCTTCACTGCTACCGCAGCCACAACCTGCCGTTGCACCGCCTTTTAGGCACTACGACCCGAACCAAGAAACCTGGCACGAGTGGTCCCGCCAGTTTGCGTTCCACCTCGCTGCCTACAGAATTCAAGGTAATGAGCGGCAGCCGTTTTTGCTTTCTTGTGTCGGTGTGTCCACCTACCGTGTGATAGTGAAATTGTTTCCCCGACGCGACGTAGCAACTCTGTCCTACGAGGAAATTTTGTCTGCATTAGATGCCTATTTCAAAGAAACAGTTAATGTGGTTGCAAAACGGTATACGTTCTTTCGTACAAAACGTACGGCAGGTCAAACTAATAGGGAGTGGGTAGCAACATTGCAAGGACTTACTAGGGACTGTGCCTTTGAATGTGACTGTGGTCTTTCTTATTCAGATACAATGGTGCGTGATGCAATTGCACAGAACGTTTCTGATGTTCGCATACGGGAGCAAATTTTGAAACTAGTTAATCCCTCCCTTCAACAAGTGATAGACATATTGGATGGACAGGACGCACTTGACTGTGCTCAGGAATCTTTTGAAACTTCGCCAGCCGCGTGTAACATTAACCGGCCCGCTGGACGCGCTGCGCGGCCCGGTAACCGGGCCTCGCGCACGTCCGCACAGCTGCCGCCGCGCGCTCAGCCACGTGTGCCGCGCCAGCCCACAAATGTAGTGAAATCGTGCCCGCGGTGTGCTACTAGACATTCGCGTGAACATTGCCCGTCACGCCAAGCTATTTGCTTTTTCTGCAATAAGAAAGGACATGTTCAAAGTGTTTGCCAGAAAAAGCTCAGATCAGACAATCACAATCATTCCAGGCCCTTTGCTTCGCGCCGGAATCGAACCAAGGACACTCAGGCTCATGGACCTTCGCCTATGGACATTCATGTCGTTAATTCCACTTCGTCCAGTGACACTTTCTCTAACAGTAACTGTGTTCGTCCCACAAAAACTGTGCGTCGACGTCGCTGGAAATCACGTCAATTAGCAAGTGATTCTGTACCAGTGTCTGTTCCAATTGCACAAAACAGTCGCTCTTGTCGTCAGCAGAACAATAAACTTTTTGTGGACTTAGACTTTGAAGGCCAAGTGATACCATTCCAGCTCGATACCGGAGCTGCAGTTTCATTGCTCAATCATGACACGTACAAACAACTGGGCAAACCTCCGTTGCGTTCCGCAAATGTTAAGCTAACTACATATTCCGGACAGACAATTCCTGTGTTAGGACAGTGCAGCCTTCTTGCAACATACAAGGGACAAACAAAACTTGTGTCATTTTACGTTCTTCGTTCTTCTTCTGCAGTGAACTTGTTTGGTCTAGATTTGTTTCAGTTGTTTAACATGTCTATTGTAAATCAGGTCCTCTCAGTGAATCAGACTGTGCCTTCAGACAGTGTTTCTAGTGTATGTGAAGAATTTGAAGACATTTTTGCACCGGGCTTAGGTTGCGCTAAAAACTATGAAGCGCATTTGGAACTGGAAGGAAACGCGCAACCGAAATTTTTCAGAGCGCGCAATGTTCCCCACGCATTGCGTCAGGAGGTCGCAAGAACATTGACCAATGTAGAATCACAAGGTGTGAGTGAATGTGCGCAATGCCTCTTTCATTTCAGCTCCGCTTCATCGCTTCCCCCGTACGGGTGTTCCGTTTTTCTGGACGACGGAATGCGAACGCGCCTTTCGCCAGTTGAAATCGGCGTTGCTTTCTAATACTTGCCTTACGCCATTCGATCCCCAGAAACCCCTTTTGTTGATGGTAGATGCATCGGATTTCGGGATCGGTGCTGTGCTTGCGCACAAAGTTGGCTCCCATGATCGCCCTATTGCCTTTGCGTCCAAATTGCTCTCGTCTGCGCAAAGAAATTATTCACAGATAGAGAAAGAAGCTTTGGCTCTCGTGTTTGGTGTTACTAAGTTCCATGATTTCTTGTATGGTCGTCACTTTACCATCATCACAGACCACACACCTTTGACATCGCTTTTTCATCCGACCAAGCCTGTACCTCCACGTACAGCGCAGAAATTCATTCGCTGGTCTATTTTCCTCTCGCAGTACCGCTACGATATCTTGTATCGGTCCACTGCTAAGCACGGAAACGCCGATGCGTTGTCCCGTTTGCCTGTTGCTGCGGATAAAGCATTCGATTCTTCCGAACTTTCTTGCATGTTCATTGATTCGGAAACCGATGAAATGGTCGAATCGTTTCCGATTGATTTTCGTCGTGTCGCTACAGCCACAGCTGCTGACCCTGTCCTTGCTACTGTTTTACGTTTTGTTGCTACGCAATGGCCTTTGTCAAAGTCTCGGATCGAGGATCCGTTGGTTCGCCGATTTTTTGCTCACAAGGAGAGACTTTTTGTTCGACGTGGTGTTTTGTTGTTGCGTTCTGATAATGATCAGTCCAGAGTCGTGGTCCCACGTTCGTTACAGTCCTCTGTTTTACGGCTTCTTCACCAAGGACATTGGGGTATAGTGCGAACGAAACAACTTGCTCGTCAGCACTGTACTTGGTTCGGAATCGATGCTGCGATTACGAATATGTGTTCTTCGTGCCCGGCGTGTGCCGAACAACAGTCCGCACCGCCGCGGAAAGTCTTTGTGTGGCCAAAAGCCACTTCCCCTTGGCAACGCTTGCACATTGATTTTGCTGGTCCATTCTGGAATGCTCGATGGTTGGTTCTGGTCGACGCCTTCAGTAATTTTCCTTTTGTTGTCCGGATGTCTTCCACGACGTCCTCCGCCACCATCCAAGCGTTGTCTGCTATCTTTTGCATTGAAGGTCTTCCGCAGACTATTGTTTCCGACAATGGCCCACAATTCATGTCCGCAGAATTTCAGTCGTTCTGCCAGGCCAATGGTATTCAACATCTGACATCCGCGCCGTTTTCGCCTCAGTCCAACGGTGCCGCTGAACGATTGGTCCGGACTTTCAAGTCACAGATGTTGAAATTGAAAGAGTCGCATTCTCGGGAGGACGCATTGTTGCTCTTTTTGTCTTCGTATCGCTCTCAGCCCCGAGATGGTCGCTCGCCGGCTGAGTTGGTTCACGGTCGTCCTCATCGCACCTTGATGTCTTTGCTGCATCCGCCGCATCAGGTTCCTGTGCAGCGGCAGACTCCTGCTCTTGCTCCAGGCGACGTTGTATTATATCGCAACTATCGAGGTTCACGGCGTTGGCTCGCAGGGCGCATTCTTCGCTGCCTCGGCCGCGCGATGTATTTGGTTTTGGGGGCCTCTGGTGAGGTGCGTCGGCATCTCAATCAGCTGCGCCTCTGTCGTCGCTCGGGTTCTGCCGCTCCCCGTCTGCTTTCAGCGACGGTGCCGTCCGGTCAGCGCCCTGGGGACCCATCTACTGGCTCGCCTCATCCCCAGGTGTTCCCGACGATGCCTTCCATTTTGCCCCATGGCGACGCGCCGCCGCCGCCGCAGCAGCAGCAGCCGCCGCCGCCGCCGCCGCTTGTTCTCCCGCCGGCGCCGCCCGCATTCGACGCTTCGTTGCGGCCGCCAAGCGCCTCCCAGGGTCACGCGCCGCCGATCGCTTCCCGTGACCAGCTGTCCTCCGCCATGGAACTCCCGCCCGCTCCGGACCACATGACGTCATCGCGCGTCGGCTACCCCGACGCAATGGAGGTTGATCCTTCGGTCCCTCCTGTCTCTTTACGGGCGCATACACCGCATGTTGACGTGCACCCTGGACTAGTTTTTCAGGCGTTTCCTAGCTCCCCTCGGACCGAATGGCCGGGTGCGGGTGGCACAGCCTCGCCTGTTAGGCTCCCCACCTCATCGCATACGTCAACATGTGGTCCTCCCCACGGCGGGCGGAAGCCTTATCACACGACCGTTCGCCGATTTGCGGGGGAGGAATGTGGTGTCACCGCCAGACACCACACTTGCTAGGTGGTAGCTTAAATCGGCCGCGGTCCATTTAGTACATGTCGGACCCGCGTGTCGCCACTGTGTAATCGCAGACCTAGCGCCACCACCAAGGCAGGTCTCGTGATACGAGAGAGCACTCGCCCCAGTTGTACGAGAACCTAGCTACCGACCAGATGTACGAAGCCTTTCTCTCTCATTAGCCGAGAGACAGAATAGCCATCAGCTAAGTTAATGGCTACGAACTAGCAAGGCGCCATTAGCCATACAGTGATTGTACTTAAAGTCTCCTGTGTATCGTCAAGATCGATGTACCACAATGATTGAGTAAAGTTAAGTATTAAACCTGCTCCGAACTTTTCTTCCTAACATTAATTACGTATCCTGTTCCAGTACTTCACGCCCGTCTGCGTTAGTCTAGCTTGCCTTTTCAGCCATCTCAACTTCACGGTGTCGGCCCAGATACCAACACAACAGTTCATATCTAAATTTGGAAAGTTTTTAGTTTCAGAAAACCTCTGTGACTTTTCTAAAACAATAATTTCAAGAATTAAGTAAATATGTGTATTGTGTGTTAGGGTGCGTGTGAATGAGAATGCGTGCGTCAGAGTATGTGGGACATTCGGCATTATTAAAAATCATTCATGTAATTCTCTACAGGGACTGGCAAGTCTTCCATCACTGTAACGTGGGAACGAATCCACTAGTGGTTCCCCTATTAGTGAATGTCGGATGTCCAAGTATGTATGCTTATGTATAAGACAGCCAGAACATTCGCGACTACATAATAAATTTCCAGATTTAGAGTAAAGCTTATAGTTCATTTTGTTTTGTTTATTTAATTAGAGAGTTTTGTGTTACTTAATTTGATGATATCAATGAGCGTAGAGAAGTGGTTGGTGCTTGCTAGATTTTGGCGCGAGCCGCGCCCTAGAAGTGAGTTCCCAGTGGTCGTAAGTGCTGACAGCGAGACGGTTGGCCGCCTAGCGAGGAGATATAGTTTTTAGGGGGGAGAGTGAGGGGGGAGTCGCGAGCTAGCTTTGATTGGAGGCGGTTATGCTGGATGTGACATTTCGCATTATGTGTAAGATGAAGTCTTGGGATGACTTCCGCGTTATGGTCCACTGTTAATGGTATCTGGTAGTGACCAGAAACTGTTTATGAAAACTTTAGAGTGTTGTGATAATTTGTTCCGACGAAAATCGCGAGTGAACTTTGAATTATATAGCGTGGCGATACTGACTTTTCTGTGATCTCGTAAGTAGCTGCAGTCGGGAGTTTACGTGCGAAGATCTGCCGCTGTAAAGAGGTAGGTGAACAAAAAATTATAAAAGAAATTGCATTGCAGCAGCAACCTAAAATCCGTCGCAATTGGTGCATCGCATCGCACGCACGTAAAATATCTGTCGCAACAGGTAGTGAATATTCTAAAATTTTGTAAGAGCTATTTGCAAAAGTCAAATACAGCTTGAATAAAGCACAGAAATATAAAGATGGTAAAGAGGAGCTTTCTCAGCAGAATGATTTTAGAGAAGAACATAAATTTTTGCAAGTCAAATGGCAGAGCATTTGAAATTCGCTTTCGAATGTCACAATACTGCGAGGCATGTTAAAGCTGAGGGATGAGGGAGTAAACCTGACGGAGGGAGCGGATAGAAATGCAATTTGTGTATTCTTGCCCTCTAGTGCTATCACGTCGAGTGCTGCTGGGTACCAAGAAAATCTCTTAGCCACGCTAAAGAGAACTTGACGTACTTTTCTTGCCTGAGAATCCAAAGGGAAGGCGACAAGTGTAACGTAGTTGCGTGCAAAGAGCGCTGTGTACGCCGCACTGAAATACTATGAATTTGCGGAATGATGGTTCTGAATACCGATCAGTCCATTACAAAGAGAATTAAGAAATTTCTTAGGTTTATAATTCGTAAGAGAGGTATATATCATATAAAATGCTCGCAACGTAGCCAGTGTCAAAAAATTAAGCAGCTTCGTAACATGTTACTCGTATTTGTTGCAAGTAACAGCAAAAACTACCTAACAGAAAAAAAAATACAAGCTGCCGTTATCTGCATTATCCTCAAGCAGTGTGCAGTACATTGTAGATGGTACGTCGTAATAATTTTTCCGTACTGAAACAGAGTTCTGAGAATGGGAAAAATGATTCTGTATGCATCCTAACCACATTCTTCTTTACATTATCCCTACGCGAGAAATACGATGGAAGCAGCACGATTATCTGAAAATTAAACCAGCAGGGCTTTCGCGAGGAAAATGCCGACTTTCTGCTAAAAATATCCTTTTAAGCTTCGTTTTCATCTTCGTTACACAGTCGTACAGGCTATTCAGACCTGACCGCTGAACTGGTTCGAAGTCTGCTCTCATGCCTTCTTGGTAAGAACACAAAACGCTGCACCATTATTCTAGAATTGGTCGCACCTGCAAACAGTTTCATTTGTAGGATCAAAATCTTCAGTTCTCCTTTTCTAAGATATGAAGTGTTTCCTCCATTTCATATCCCTTATTAGCATTACACTGATGTATTTAAATAATGTGGCTGTCTCCGGAAGTTCACCACTAATCTCGTAATAATGCATCATCGCAATGTTGGTCTGTGTTTTTCAAGCACGCAGGGCGTGCCGCTAAGATGGGTAACCTAAAATGTATCCAGAAGGAGCAAATTTTCAATTTTTAACAGAATTATACCGAACGTTAATAGAAATTTTTCTATTTGTGTAATTTTTAAAGTTTATTTCTTTTATAAAAAATTTTAATGAAACCACTTTTTATTCTTTAGCACTGGAAAAAGTCCTCGAAAAACGCTTCTATAACATAACGTGAATGGTACTTGAATAAAAAGTAACAAAAGAATAACGCCACTTTCTCGCTGTAAGGAGAAGAGGTCCTACGTGTACTATCTGGTCAAAAGAATGCGGCCACCCGTGTATAAAGTGAAGGTGACCACCATACTCGTATGTCAGGAGAGGCAGGCCTGTCAGTTTAGCACTGCGGAGGGTGGTTGTCAGAAATCACATAACATCAGCAGAAGGAATCTATCGTGAGTTCCAAAGCGTTACCAGCAGTCCAGCTAGCTGTACGTGGTGATTTAAAGGAAATGGGGTACAATTCCTGAGCAGTTCTTCATAAACCACACATTTCCGTAGCCAGTGCTAAGCGACGCTTAGCCACCGGAGAGTGACAATAAATGAGGGAATTGGTGTAGTTCTTTGTACCGTAAGGAGGCAAGGGAGAGGATGTTGTTATGAGTGGCCGGATCCTCTTTCAGTGACACTAATGCACACATGGATTAACACGGTTCTTTATTTACATGAACAAACAGCTGCTACTTAACTTTATTAGTCCATGTGTTCTGCTACAAGCTCATCCATAATAGTCCGTTTGCAGATAATATCACTAATCCTGCTACTACAACTTTAGTCTCGCAGCTAGTCTCGATCTGATCGCTATGCACTGTCGTTGCCTGAGTGCGTCAATCTGCCAAACTAGAGTGTGAGTTAGTGACTGAGGCCCTCCACTCAGCGGCAGCAATCTAAATACGTGGTCTCGTGAAGGCGTTGGCAGCATGTTGCTTTTTGGTGCGTCTCTGGCCTCTCGTGAGAGGCGTGCTTGATCAAGCGCCTACTATCGATCTTCGCGTTACATCTTTGCTGACCAATGTGTGGCTACAGCACATTTGGAGCGATATTCTGTGGCAGTCTGATGAAATGGTTAGTGTCTGGCGAATGCTTGAGGAAATTTACCTGTAAGCCTGTGTAGGGCCAATAGTGAAATACAGAAGAACTGGCGTTACAGTAAGGGGGTGTTCTGTTTCGGTGGTTAGAATATGGTCACCTTATTACATTTAGGAAAAGACAGCATTGTGTACTGCATACAGAAGAGGAATAGTTCAGAGACGATGACTGTATCATCATGGCAATGCACCCAGACATAAAAGCAATGTCTGTAAGGCAATGATTTATGGACAATAACATTCTTGAAATGGACTGGTCTACGCAAAGTCAGATGTAAACCAGATGGAATGGCTTTGGGATGAGAATTTACATTTTACTCCAGACCCCAGTGCCCAAAATCATTACCTTCTATGGTTTCCGCTCTTGAGGAAGTATGGGCTGCAATTCCTCGAGACATTCAGACAACTCACTGAAAGTGTCCCCAGCAGAGTTCAAGACGTCATAAAAGGGAAGGATGGACACACCCCGTATTAATGTCCACTATTTGATGTCCGGATACTTTGGACCAGATACCGTACATTTACCCCACTGTACTAAATGGGAGCGAGCACGTATGTCAGGCATGGTTCGGGTGTTCAACTGTGTGCACAAAGCCCATTAGTCAGTACTCATTTGTAACAGTGTATATGACAGTCGAAAATGGGGATATAGTCCTCGTTTGTGAGTAACGACGCCAGGTTATTAATGCAGTGGTACGATTGTATGCCGACAGTTATACTGATCTTACCAAAGTCCACGATTAATTATCATGGACTTAATACCTCTAAATGTTTACCTATTGTAAAATTAAAACAAGAAAACACCGTCGACTCTCAACAAAGACATCAAATGCCATGCAACCCAGGCGTGTCCTGCGATGACTCCAGATAAAATCGAGCTTGCACTGCTGTCTGTGACGAATGGTTTTATAGTGGTGCTCAAGGCCAACGTTTTGAGCATTTAATATCACTTTTATAATAACATACACTTGAATTATACCTGAGTTGAGTGCTTACTTACAATCTGTACACTACAGCGGAACTTTGCGAGTTCTGCTCTCCTGACAGTGGGCAGTTGTTACCAGCACAGTCATCTTGTAAATCTTTTCTCAAGTCCCACGCACGTTAAGTCGCCGAGAACTTCTTCCAAGGCTCTTTACAATGCCTCAGAAAAATTACATGACAAGTTCAATAAGTAATGCGACACTTTTTCTTTTTTTTAAAGCAGTTTCGTTTTTTTCATGATTCCAGTACTCTATATTATTCCCCACTCTGTTAGCTAAAAGACCCTATTTTTCAACATAATCTCCATTCAATTCGACGGCCTTATGTCACCTTACTGGAGGGCCTGTATGCCAGCATGGTACCATTCTACTAGTCGACGTCAGAGTTAACGTCTTGCCGGGGTCATCCACTTACTGCTTCCTGCGGAGTGCATCCTTCTTTGGCCAAACTAATGGAACTCATAAGGTCCGATATCTGGGCTGTAGGGTGGATGAGGAAGAACAGTCCAATGAAGTTTTGTGAGCCCCGTTCGGGTGCGCAGACTTGTGAGGTCTTGGGCTGTCATGGAGAAGGAGAAGTTCGTTAGCATTTTTGTGGCGATGAACCCGCTGAAGTCTTTGTTCAGTTTCCTGAGGGTCGTCCGGTACGCGGGTAATCGGACAGGTTTGCGCGACGTTCTTGGGATGATGACAGACGCCTTTCCCAACCACTCACCATGTTTTTGTTTACTGCCAGTTCACCATACATATACTGCGAACGCCTATGAATATCTGCGATGCTCTGGGTTTCCGCCAAAAGAAACTTAATGACAACTCTCTGCTTGGAACAGACGTCATTTTGAAGGCTACATACAGCGCCGCCACCTATCAGAATTTTATGATACTATACGGGCTTAAGGGGTATATTCTGCGATGTTCCACAACAAATTCCGCATTGCTTGAAGCGAAACTGGCCGAGAAAAAAATATATTACATTACTTTTCGAATACCCCTCGTACATAGTTCCATAAAAAAGGGGATAACTTTGAGCCCAAAGCACAACAGCTTTAAGCAGACATTATTTGCGTACGCCACAAAATGTGACCCACTGTCTGCTAAAATTTAGCGGAAACCACTCCTCGATATACGAGGTGACTATACACTCTTTGTGGGTGTAATGTAGGCTTGAAAATAAGAGTGAAATGTTAAATCAAATTGGGCCTGAAACTGCTTTATTAGCGACTTAATGTGCATGTCATTTGTGGTAGGCATTTCCTCTTGGGCCAGTACGGGCTTTTGGCTTGTCGTGGTCGCCTGCATATAGACTAATATTGCATCGTAAAACCCCCCATATCTCGGTGTGGTACGTTGTGCTCTATAACGCCATTGTAGTGTAGCGGCACCAGACGTACTACATACACTCACTCTATCATAGACTGCTGTCACTGTGTACTGTACGAGGGCGTACTCAAACGGTGAATGCCGGATATGCACACCATGTTTTTGTTTACTGCCAGTTCACCATACATATACTGCGAACGCAGTAGGCAAAGTACGAGCAGCAGTAGGCAAAGTACGAGCAGCAAGACGACGGTCTCTGGAAATGTTTCCAAACAGAAGAGTACTAAACAGAAGAGTTTTTAGCAAACAGAACACAGCATGTTGTTCTCAATGGAGAGACGTCTACAGACGTTAAGGTAGCCTCTGGCGTCCCACAGGGGAGTGTTATAGGACCATTGCCTTTCACAATATATATAAATGACCTAGTAGATAGTGTCGGAAGTTCCAAGCAGCTTTTCGCGGATGATGCTGTAGTATACAGAGAAGTTGCAGCATTAGAAAATTGCAACGAAATGCAGGAAGATCTGCAGCGGATAGGCACTTGGTGCAGGGAATGGCAACTGACGCTTAACACAGACAAACGTAATGTACTGCGAATACATAGAAAGAAGGATCCTTTATTGTATGATTATATGATAGCGGAACAAACACTGGTAGCAGTTACTTCTGTAAAATATCTGGGAGTATGCGTGCGGAACGATTTGAAGTGGAATGATCATATAAAATTAATTGTTGGTAAGGCGGGTACCAGGTTGAGATTCATTGGGAGAGTCCTTAGAAAATGTAGTCCATCAACAAAGCAGGTGGCTTACAAAACACTCGTTCGATCCACACTTGAGTATTGCTCATCAGTGTGGTATCCGTACCACGTCGGGTTGACTGAGGAGATAGAGAAGATCCAAAGAAGAGCGGCGCGTTTCGTCACAGGGTTATTTGGTAAGCGTGATGGCGTTACGGAGATGTTTAGCAAACTCAAGTGGCAGACTCTGCAAGAAAGGCTCTCTGCATCGCGGTGTAGCTTGCTCGCCAGGTTTCGAGAGGCTGCGTTTCTGGATGAGGTATCGAATATATTGCTTCCCTTTACTTATACCTCCCGAGGAGATCACGAATGTAAAATTAGAGAGATTCGAGCGCGGACGGAGGCTTTCCGGCAGTATTTCTTCCCGCGAACCATACGCGAGTGGAACAGGAAGGGGAGGTAATGACGGTGGCACGTAAAGTGCCCTCCGCCACACACCGTTGGGTGGCTTGCGGAGTATAAATGTAGATGTAGATGTAGATGAACCTTAAGACTTTCAATGCTGTGGACGGGCGTTTAAGAGAATATGGCATTCGTGGTTGATCACGGTAAGGTTGGCCTCATATGGATGGAGGGGTTTGAATAACATCCTGGAATTGGTTGATGAAGATCCGACCGTAAGCAGCCGCTGTATAAATGCCACAATTGGAGTCAGTCAACTGTATGGGACCTGCCTCGTATACAGCAATACCACTCATTTCACCTGCAGAACGTACGGGTGCTGACACCTGTAGATTGCCCTAGACGTCAGAATTTCTATTAGTAATTACTCGAGCAGAATGCTGATGATGACACATTGTTCCGCTGTCGGGTACTGTTCACGGATGAGAGCCTCATTACCTGTGCTTGTATCCTGAATGCTCATAACATGGAGGTGTTGGCAAATGAGAATCCTGTTGGTACCTCTTGGGTGAAATGTATGCATCAAAATAAGAGTAAAATGTTAAATAAAGTTGTGCCTGAAACTGCTTTATTTCCGGCCCATTGCGCATAATGTCATGCAACATTTCGAGAGCGGTAGGACGTCGAACACTTCACCGTGCTCATCTACATCGCCATGTTCTAGGACAAACGTACAGTACATAAGTGTGTTGAATTTCGTGTTCCTTCGTGTCACTGCTTTCTGAGAAGAATTAATTTTGTGTTGTTTGTGTTGCATTTGTGATGCCTACGCTACTGCGTAGCTACGAAATAAAACAACTGCAGAAAAACTTTGTTTAACAATGTATGCATAATTTGATGCATAGATTACACCCACGAAGTGTGTGCAGCTATTTTTGAATCACCCTGTATTTACTTGATCTTTATGTATTTTCATGATATGTTTTAACTCCCTCATCCTGCACATACTCATGTCAATAAAGTTATTTGCCTAAGCAAAAATTCTGTCCAAATCACACAAAGACGATACTTTTCTGTAGGTAACAACATCACCGCGAGAATCTGACATTAGTGCTGACCTTACCTGATAAATTATTTACGTACATTGTAACTTACCTACAACAAATAAAGCTAATATTCGTCTGTGAAAATGGACTCGATAAGCAACCTGAGCTATCAGTAATCGGAATCTGATCTGCATGACACTGTATGCGTGTTTTATGAGTGTTAGTTTCGCTGTCATTTAAGTCCGCAACAGATTGTTACATGAAAAACTTGAACTAACATTTGGATAAGCTATATGACTGCGTATTTGAATAACAATTTATAAGTCATACAAAATCTGACTTGTGCAACGGAATTTACTGGATAAGAGTACATGATATGTTTCGGTGTGTCAGTATCTCTGTTTTGGTCCTAAGTTTTGCACTCACCTCTTTAGATGAGTGCCGTTTTCCAAGTGATTTACAGAAACTCGCAGCAGCATGCAGCCGCGGCGGCTAAGGCTTATCGTTAGTAAGAATGGCTTTAATAAAAAGGAATTCTCTTGGGTCCTGTTAACTACTAAATAACATGTAAGAAGAGTTTCATAAATTAACTTCCGAAATCATCATGACCAATAATAGTTTAACAAGTACTAATAATCGCGAAATGCCTGACAATGAACTTGTACGTATCAATAATGGCTGTGCCAGATTAACAAATTATTTCAGTTTCAAAGTTACATTAACATTTAATAACCGCAGCATATCTATGAATTAGATGTGGAGAAAATTTATTATTATTTGGAGGATAAGGTGGCTTCTTTAACTGACAAGCAAAACATGGAATTATTGCAAACTTGGACTAACAACTACGAGCCTAACCCTGCAATTGCGCTTTACGCTGTGCTTGAAAATTTTGCCTTGAATTCCGTCTTCAAACGTGGTTAAGCCATCTAAATCTCTCCTCGCTATATAAATGAAATCAGGCCTTGAGAGCCGCGCGGGATTACCCGAGCGGTCTACGGGCGCTGCAGTCTTGGACTGTGCGGCTGGTCCCGGCGGAGGTTCGAGTCCTCCCTGGGGCATGGGTGTGTGTGTTTGTCAAAATGGCTCTGAGCACTATGGGACTTAACATCTTAGGTCATCAGTCCCTGTGTGTTTGTCCTTACGGTACTTTAGGTAAAGTAGTGTGTAAGATTAGGGACTGATGACCTTAGCAGTTAAGTCCCATAAGATTTCACACACACACACAGGCCTAGAGTGTGGTAAGACCTGCCATCACCGCCGTGAGGGAAGCGTGACATGTCTTCCATCTCCGAGCATTCGACCAACACTACTGAATCGTCTCACAACAATGCTTAGAATCCTGCTCCCATGTTTCGCCCTCAGATTCTTACTATCGATATCTGAGTGCTTATTTATTTCCAATCTTACACAATGCAAACAACAGCCGTAAGTTGGCTATATTTTTTTCGATACTCAATGTAATATTTAACCAATGAAATGGAGAGTTCTGACACACTCCTTACATCGTAGGGGCTTCCGAAATCAAGTTACACACGTCGTGACCTCACTGGGATCATTACATAACACGAGTGGCTCATTGTCAGCAGAGAATAGCTGTCCTAGGTTTCCTGCATTCACGGTTCTGCAGCGGTGAAGAAACAGGTGAATGGCAGTGAGATAAGAGGTGGATATCAATGTGCAACTGAAATGGAGCGGCAAATGAAAATGTACTCCAAAGTACCATTCTTACGGGCAAAACGTCTAAGGGGGAAGTAGAAATCACCATTAAATACCGGCGGTATATGGACCAAATGTAATGACAAGTATTTCCGTAGTGAAAAGGTGCCAACAGTATGAACAAAGCAGCATAGATGTCGGTGATGCTGGTCGGAAATTCCAGACCTATCACTATGCGAGTTCCGTCTTTCCAGCAACCTAATCGAAGGTCTAGGAGGGAAAGAGATTTTCCAACAGTGAGAATGTCCACACAGCCGTTCTCGAATGGCCCCGGAGCGGATTTCTATCGTCTAAGAATTGAATGAGCCCAAGAAGGTTCCGACTGTCATATTTCGTGTCACTCTGAAGTGTGGTACAGCATTCAATAAAAGTAAGTTTGCCTGCAATAATAATGTGTATGTTACTTTCTGAAGTCCGGTCTTATATTGTGTACTCGAGCAAGCATGCTGTTAGAGTTTTTTGCGGCATGCTCCATGTTATTTTCATTTCGCTGGAACATTCACCCATCAATAAAGCTGAGTTCTTCCTGTCAACAATTCTTTATGTCAGAAGCATGTAGGTAAGGTACACCGGATTTTAAGGCTAGTTATTTGTGTTAATATGTTTTATGAGTGGTGTTAACGTAATATTTCGATTAGTTTTATGTTTGAACAATTGTCTGGTTCTTCATTCACAAGTAATCTTCACAAGCTATCTTTAAACGGGTGGCGGACGTTTCTATATGACTAATATTAACTCACTTTTATGTACCAATCTCAAGCGAAACTTAATAAGGACGATTGTCAGACAAAATTTTAATTGAAGTTCCCATCATCATAATTTCGCGATGTATGCGTGAGAGAAAGTAACATGTCAGACTACTTGGCCTGTACTGTCTCGAAATTTTTTCGTAAATTATTCCCTCATGCTTCTACGAAACTACTATTGTGTGTCAGCGTTGTCTAAGTTATCCGTGACATAGCCAGTACTACTGGCTTTCTCTAGTGATCATTCAGGTTTCCCTCACAGTCTGCCGTACATTATTGACAGGTTTAATGACCACTATTGCTTGGTTTCGGTATCCTTTTTCTATCAGCTTCATAAAAAATACATCTTGTGTTCATTCAACAATTATCTACCGAACCGATGAACGTAACTTAAGACGATCAAATTTCCTGGAAGAAAGGGGCACAACTGATGTGAACAGAAAAAATCGTCCCAGGAACTTAATGTCAATTTCTTGGTCTACCTTTCCTGTGACATTTCTAATTCGCCAGTGAACATTTAAACCATAGCTTCATCTTAAGGGCTGCGAATTAATTCGAAGTACTGTCACTGCAATGTCAGCACGCCATGTCGCATATCTGCGTAAACTGTACTGTGTTCTTAATTGCAATAGAACTTCCAAAGGTAAGCGATTCTGGAGTATGAAAACAGCAATGAAAGTCCTGATGATATACTCGTATGCTTCGAAGTGTCTATTGGGAAAGTAAACGCTATTGAAAAGACGATAAACGGATTTTACTATCAAGTTTTACATTCACTTGCACTGTCTCAGTTTCGCCAAGAATAATCACTACGCTGGTCACAGGTTGTGTTCGAAACATGAACAGCATACAGACAGAAGTGATGACACTTTCTGCAGATCCTATCATCTGCAGGACAATGCTCAAGCACGTACAGTGCAAGCTGTTACTGATTTGTTTGACTGATGGAGCTGTTAAGTGCTATACCACCTTCTGCACTCTCCTGACGTAAGCCATCGTGAGTTCAACTCGATTTCTAAACTGTAGGAAACACTTCGCGGCATTCGTTTCAGAACTGCCACAAATTTGTCGGGCAATAGACCGCGCCGCTCGAACTGTCAACATAACTGGAGCTCCTAAGAGTAGCCTACGACTTCCACATCGCTGGTAACGGATTATACACAATGCCGGTGACTATTTTGAAGGTCAGTAAAACTCTGAAATACGTATCTATTTTGTACGAGCTGTAAATAAATAGTTGCCACTATTAAAGCTCCAACCCTCATAGATAAAGGAGTACGTATTTATGTCCACGATCTCCTCCTAAGCCATTGTATCGATTTCAACCAAATTTGGCACCCAAAAAGCAAGAGTGTAAGCACTGTGGAATTAGTAATTTTCTAGCCCTCATATAGATGGAGATATGGCAAACAAGTGCTTTGTACATATAGGCCGCCATACACAAGAGGTGTGTTGTGTGGAAACAGTAGATGCCTGCCTTATCGACTTGCTTTTTGGGGAAGCCTACACATCAGGGGGAAGAAATGGCTTTCCAGCTCCGAACATATAGGCTGTCCTTCATGGCAGGTGTGTAATGTTGGAGTATGCCCAAGTATCTCCTTCATTGAGCTGGTTTGCAGGGGATACAAGTGCGGATGAGCATGCCTCAGGAAGGCTGAGATGGGTAGAGAAGTGGAGAAGGAGAGGATGGATAGGGAGACAGGGATCAGAGGGGATGGAACGAGAGAAGTGACAGAAGCAGATGGATAGAAAGGAGGGAAGGGACAGAGGGGGGAGGAGCAATAGAGAGAGGGTGTAGGAGGAGATCCATCGGAAGACATGAGGAGAATGAAATGAACAGAAGGGGCATGGATAAAAAAGGGGAGAAAATTAGATTATCCGGAACAGAGGGACGAGCCGGCCGGAGTGGCCGAGCGGTTCTAGGCGCTACAGTCTGGAACCGCGCGACCGCTGCGGTCGCAGGTTCGAATCCTGCATCGGGCATGGGCGTTTGTGATGTCCTTAGGTTAGTTAGGTTTAAGTAGTTCTAAGTTCTAGGGTCTGATAACCACAGCAGTTACGTCCCATAGTGCTCAGAGCCATTTGAACCATTTTTCAACAGAGGGACGAGCAGGAAGTGGGTAGAGTGTAGGGAGTGGGAGATGGAGAAAGAGGGGGAGCAGGAAGTAGGCAGAGAGGCAGGAGGAGGAGGAGATGGACAGAGAGAGGAGGGAGAAGGAGATATGTGGAAACAGGGGGAAGGAGGAGATGCACAGAGGTGGAGGAGGTGAACAGATAGTGTGTGGAGAAGGAGACGAACAAAGAGATTCGGGAGAAGCAGAGGTGGACACACGCAGGAGGATGGAGGACATGTGTGCAGTACGCTTGGAACGTGTAGCCACTAGGAGAAGGCTAATAAACAACAAGTGAACAGCAGCTTAAGGTGTTACATTCTGTCTTCTCTAGAATTTATAAAAGCTGTGGAACAAAATTACAACAGAATTATTTTGCTCTTTCATTCATCCGTGAAGTGAAAAAAAGCTGTTACTTTCTTTTAGAATGAGATTACAAAAGACATCCTGAGAAAGGGAAGCATTAAAGCAAAATTAATTTACACCAAAGAAATCAGCTGGTATCGGACAATGTTCAATAATAAGAACTTTTCGAAACGTCTTAATGCTGTGTTGCATGTAAGTGAGACTTGAATGTTAGGACTCAGAAGAAAACAAAACATTCGAAATGCACTCTTAACACTTACAGCACGGTGCCCGTACGCCATACGGGCGCGGCCGTCCTGACGTTGGCGACGGCGCCCGTACACCGTACGGGCGAGCCTTTATTTGGCTCCGTAAGCGCGTTTAGCGCGTCTCCGAAGCAGTTTCGTCAACTAATGTGGACGTATTTCATTCTTCTTCCGCAAGAGGCAAGCACTTATTGGCTATCTCATCCTGGGAGCGGCTGTGAGCACTGCAAAGTCGAAGTTACCCGCAGTTCATTCACAGGTGTTTACGATCATGAAAATATCGCGCAGCGAGTTGACGGTGGCAGAGATCTTAGATATTCTTTATGGAGATGAAGGATCTGAAGTTGATGATTCTGACAAAGAGGATTCGTACTATCCAGACAAAGTACAAGTGACGATTCAGGTATGTATATGTCTCAATTGTTCATAAAGTGAAGAGCCCGTTTGCCCGAAAAACTTTGAGGGTAGTAAATTGGCTGAGAAGGGCGGAAATATTTTTCAGCAACAAGCCGCTTCATCCTCACAAATTGAGAGGACATTTACAAGGCACTTTGCAGAGAAGGTCCCACCCACTGCAAACAAGGTGAATACTACTAGGTACTGCAAAGTATGTTCAGATAGGGGGAAGAAAGAGACGGGTAAGCGCATCAGGAAGGACGTAGATGGTGGTGCAAGGACTGTGGCGTTGGCCTTTGCGTTCCACAGTGTTTCCAGGATTTTCACACGAAGGCCAACTACATCTGAACTATTAAAATACTCTAGCTTACAGGTACCGGCAGTTAGACAGTCAAGTGATATTTTGTTTTAAATTTAGATACAGTAATAATGGCATTACTCAAGAGAGAGATCATGTAAAACTTTTTTATCCACGATATTTTTGTGTTTTCTTTTTTTAATTATAACATCCATTTATATTTTATATTGTAAAATAAACTGACTATCATATAAAGCTCTTACGTTTTCCTTTTAAATTATGCAAGAACCATATTCCTATCATTTTCCTGTTCTTTGCAATCTAATTTCAAACATTCATTAAATATGCCAGTACACAGCCAAGTGCCGGGTGTAAAGAGGGCAGCGTTGAAAGTGTTAATGAAGATTGTTAAGAATTAAATTAACTCATAGCATAGAAATGAAGAAATGTTAGGAAGAGTATTATGTAAACGCCTTACACTGAGCGAGGTGGCGCAGTGGTTAGCACACTGGACGTGCAAGTCGGGAGGACGATGATTCAAACCCGCGTCCGTCTATCGGGGTTTAGGTTTTCCGTGATTTCCTTAAAGCGCTCCAGCTAAATGCCGGGATGGTTCCTTTGAAATGGCACGGCCGATTTGCTTCCGCATCCTTGACACAATCCGACTTTGTGCTCCGTGTGTAATGACCTCGATGTCGAAGCGACGTTAAACCAGTCTTTCTTCTTTCTCTCCTTCCTTCCTTTCTTTGAGCTTTGCCGCAGGAAAGGAAACAGGCTATTGGGTTATGCGCTAATGTGCCCCTAAGTGATTAACTAGAGGAGAAAAGCTGTTAGGAGAGGCTCTGCAAGGAACATTTCCGATTCCAAGGAATAGGTAACCCACGAAATTCCGATAACACTCCTTCCAAGACGAAGCAATAACTAAATTACTCTCGGATGGAGCTGAAGATGTTCTCAGAAATTCGGACTTTGGCCAATTCGCACTACACGTCACGTCTCGTCAGCTACATTACAACAGAACATGACATGTTTCAAATCACGGCATTCACACCTACCGTCGAGAGAAAGGATCCACACGGAACTCCGACTTCTCCAGACAAATTTTTTAAGTTGGTGGGGGCATATGGGCGTCGTACTCTGCTGACATCGGAATCTAACCTTTTTCGCCGTGCTGCTGCACTGTTGTCCAAAATGTAAGGAAGAAGCTAACATTCGCATAACGTATCACTGTCAAGTAACGTAGCTCGATGAAATTTGGAACATATATAAAAAGAACTGCTACATATCGTACAGTGGGTAAGGCAATAAGACCAACAGAAAAGACACTTTGAATAAAAGATAATAACTACACTAAATCAAGGAGATTTATGAACATCGCTATTAATAGGGTATGAGATCGCCACGGATGGAAACGCACGCTATGCAATGTGCACCCATTCTGTCCACAAGACTGATAAGGAGTTCAAAAATGGCTCAAATGGCTCTGAGCACTATAGGACTTAACATCTGTGGTCATCAGTCCCCTAGAACTTAGAACTACTTAAACCTAACTAACCTAAGGACATCACACACATCCATGCCCGTAGCAGTCGCGCGGTTCCGACTGAAGAGCTTAGAACCACTCGTCCATCGCGGCCGGCTGATAAGGAGTGCTTGTGGTAAGGTGTACTACTCCTCCATCAACGTCACACTTGCTTCGCAATCGGGAGGGCAACAATTCAACTCTCCGTCCGGCCGTCCAGATGTAGGTTTTCAGTGACTGCCCTAAATCGATCCTGGCAAATTCCGGGACCGTTCGTTTGAAAAGGACTCAAAGCTTGTCTTCTGTCTCCAATGACAGCTCTGTCGACGGGACGTTAAACTCTAATCGTTGTTTCTTCCACAAGCGTGGGTGATAACAATTGGATAGCCGTTGGTGCAGGTGAACGTACGGCAATACGTCTCCCGCACATATCCCACACGCGCTCAATGGGATTTAAGTCGGGTGAACACAGAGGCCAGGCTATTCGCCGAATATCCTCTCGTCCCAAGAGCTCCTCCACATGCGCTATTTAATGAGGTCGTGCATTGTCATCAGTTAAGTCAGTGCAAAATGCATCTTGAAAAGACATGCGTGGTGCAGGCGTCACAACTGAGTTGACCAGTGAGTGTACTGAGTTCAAAGATTTGGAGAGCAGTACGCACACTCAACACCATAGAGAAACAATTAAAATCGCTCAAAAGAGGAAAGGCCGCTGAACCTGATGGGATACCAGTTCAATTTTACACAGAATACGCGAAGCAACTTGCCCCCCTTCTTGCAGCGGTGTACCGTAGGTCTCTAGAAGAGCGTAGCGTTCCAAAGGTTTGGAAAAGGACACAGGTCATCCCCGTTTTCAAGAAGGGACGTCGAACGGATGTGCAGAACTATATACCTATATCTCTAACGTCGATAAGTTGTAGAATTTTGGAACACTTATTACGTTCGAGTATAATGACTTCGATGGATATCAGAAATCTACTCTGTAGAATCAGCATGGGTTTCGAAAAAGACGATCGTGTGAACCCCAGCTCGTCCATGACACTCAGAGGGCCATAGACACGGGTTCCCAGATAGATGCCGTGTTTCTTGACTTCCGCAAGGCGTTTGATACAGTTCCCCACAATCGTTTAATGAACAAAGTAAGAGCATAATGACTTTCAGACCAATTTTGTGATTGGATTGAAGAGTTCCTAGATAACAGAACGCAGCACGTCATTCTCAATGGAGAGAAGTCTTACGAAGTAAGAGTGATTTCAGGTGTGCCGCGTGGGAGTGTCGTAGGACCGTTGCTATTCACAATATACATAAATGACCTTGTGGATAACATTGGAAGTTCAGTGAGGCTTTTTGCGGATGATGTTGCGGTATATATCGAGAGGTTGTAACTAAAATGGGAGGATCTGCAACGAATTGACGTATGCTGCAGGAATTGACAATTGAATCTCAATGTAGACAAGTGTAATGTGCTGCGAATACATAGAAAGAAAGATCCTTTATCATTTAGCTACAATATAGCAGGTCAGCAACTGGAAGCAGTTAATTCCATAAATTATCTGGGAGTAGGCATTAGGACTGATTTAAAATGCAATGATCATATAAAGCAGGTGCCAGACTGAGATTCATTGGAAGAATCCTAAGGAAATGCAATCCGAAAACAAAGGAAGTAGGTTACAGTACACTTGTTCGCCCACTGCTTGAATATTGCTCACAGTGTGGGATCCGTACCAGATAGGGTTGATAGAAGAGATAGAGAAGATCCAACGGAGAGCACCACATTTCGTTACAGGATCGTTTAGTAATCGCGAAAGCGTTACGGAGATGATAGATAAACTCCAGTGGAAGACTTTGCAGGAAAGACGCTCAGTAGCTCGGTACGGGCTTTTGTTGAAGTTTCGAGAACATACCTTCACCGAGGAGTATGGCAGTATATTGCTCCCTCCTACCTATATCTCGCGAAGAGACCATGAGGATAAAACCAGAGATATTAGAGTCCACAGAGAGGCATACCGACAATCTTTCTTGCCACGAACAATACGAGACTGGAATAGAAGGCAGAACGATAGAGGTACTCAAAGTACCCTCCGCCACACACCGTTAGGTGGCTTGCGGAGTATGGATGTAGATGCAGAACATTAAGTCTACCTAAATGCAGCACCTGGATCGCTAAAAAGATCATGTTCGACAATGCGTATGGCAAGAGGTGGGAACATGTAATGCACTCAGGAACACTGTCGAGTGTGATCGTTTTGGTGGTCAGGTGTTGGAGTGTGGCGAGCCTTCATGTTGCGTAAACGTATTGTCCTCCAGATCTCTGAACACGGTTCACACACCGGTCGGTGTTACTGTGACACTGTGCTTCTACCTTAGGTGCGTCTTTTCAAAGGCGCCATCGGCTCTGTCTGCATTTTTTGGATGGCAGTCCGCGACCGCATCGAAATGCGCAGTCGGAGGAGGTCTTGGAACGGGAGGATATTCGGCGAATAGACTGGTCTGGCCGTTCACCCAACTGAAATCCCATCCAGCATGTTTGGAATTCGTTGAGGAGACGTATAGCAGCACGTCCACATCCTCCGACTACCGTCCAGCAGCTTTCAGCCTTGCTGGTGCAGTAATGAAACGATCAGCAAACAGAACTTGGGCCACCATGAGAGTTGTCTGGTGATGAACTACACAAATTTGAAACCGGTATCGGTACTTCACGAATAAAGTAACCTAAAACTAATCTGTAGCTAGTTGTTATACAGTATCAACAACTTATTTCACATAACAACCATGGTCTCCGACCACGTCTTTATTTCAAAAAACTGCAAGGATCAAACGTCATATTAAGAACGAGTCCAACCTTTTTTAATGTCCAGGAGCCCATCACAAATCGCGGTGATTTCTGTGTAATTACTGTCTCTGACTAAAAGTGTTATTTCTGTTCGTCGCTGCGCTGGGTGCTTCTTTCGGTTATATTCTGCACAGTACTGTATCAGTTCTTTCTCTCTATGCTCGAAGGTTTGTCATGCTACGTAACTTGGCAGCGATACATCACGTGAAAGTTACTTTAGTCCTTAAGTTCTGCACACCGTTGTACTATAGTAAAACGGAATACTGTAAGTGCTGTTGTAACTATTTACACTCTTCTTAGCTGGGGACAGGCAGTCCATTACCAGCAAAGCAATGGAGGAGAATCTTCCACAATGCCAGATATTAGTGCTGGCGAAACTTCAGTAAAACCATCATGTGATGAAAACCAACAGGCTGTTTTCTGTGTGTGGTCTCACATGGTGCCATAGAAACTGATGAATTAAATCAAAACTGCTTTAAGAACCACTGTCAGTACTCCAATGAACCGACGTCATACAAATTCTGAAAGGAAAAAGTGCTTCACTCGACAGATCTGTCTTAAGATGACCTTTAACTGCAGGGAAATTCAGAAATACAGAAATGCAACTCGTTGAAAAATGAAATAAATAGGAAGTGCAGGGGAGCTAAGATGAAATGGCAGCATGAAAAATGCGAAGAAATCGAAAAAAAAACAGCATATATGAAAGTAAAAACAACCATCGGTGAAATTAAAAGCAAGGTGGTAGCGTTAAGAGTGAAACGATAATTCCACTGCTAAATCCAGAGGAGAGAGCGGATAGGTGGAAAGAGTACACTGGAGGCGTCTATGAGTGGGAAGATACGTTTCATAATATAGAAGAAGAAACAGGAACCGATTCATTAGAGATAGGGGAACCAGTATTAGATTCGGATTTCAAGAGAACTCTGGAGGACTTAAGATCAAATAAGGCGGAAGCAATAGATGACATTCCAGGAGAATTTCTAAAATCATTGGAGGAAGTGGCAACAAAACGACTATTCATTTTGGTGTGTAGGACGTATGAGTCTGGCGACATACCATCTGACTTTCGGGAAAATATCATCCCCACAGTTCCGAAGACTGCAAGAACTGAGAGGTGCGTGTATCATTGCACAATCAGCTTAACAGCTCGTGCATCTAAGTTACTTACAACAATAATATGCAGAAGAATGGAGAAGAAAATTGAGGATGTGTTAGATGACGATCAGTTCGGCATTAGGAAAGGTAAAGGCACCAGAGTCAATTCTGACGTTGTGGTTGGTAATGGCATCAAGATTAAAGAACTGTATTTGTCGATCTGGAAAAGGCGTTCGACAATGTAAAATGGTGCAAGATGTTCGAATTTGTGAGCAAAATAGGGGTGAGCTATAGGAAGAGATGGGTAATATACAATATGTACAAGAACCAAGAGGGAATAATGGAAATGGACTACCAAGAACGAAGTGCTCGGATTAAAAAGGGTGTAAGACACCGAATGTTGTCTTTCGTCCCTACTGTTCAATCTGTAATAAGAGGAATCAATGATGGAAATGAAAGAAAGGTTCAAGAGTGGAATTAAAATTCAAGGTGAAAGGATATCAATGATACAATTCGCTGATGACATTGCTATCCTGCGTGAAAGAGAATAAGAATTACATGATCTGCTGAATGAAATGAACAGTCTAATGAGTACAGAATACGGATTGAGAAGAAATCGAAGAAAGAAGAAAGTAATGACAAATAGCAGAAATGTGAACAGCAAGAAACTTAACATTAGGATTGATTGTCACGAAGTAGGTGAAGTTAAGGGATTCTGCTACCTAGGCAGAGCAAGGATGACATCAAAAGCAGACTATCACTGGCGGAAAGGGCGTTCCTGGCCAAGAGAAGGCAGCTAGTATCAAACATAGGCCTCGATTTAAGGAAGAAATTTCTGAGAATGTACGTCTGGAGCACATCATTGTATGGTAGTGAAACATGAGCTGTGGGAAAACCGGAACTGAAGAGAGTCGAAGCATTTTAGGTGCGGTGCTACAGACGAATGTCGAAAATTAGGTGGACTGATAAGGTAAGGAATGAGGCGGTTCTGTGCAGAATCTGAGAGGAAAGGAATATGAGGAAAACACCGACAAGAAGAAGGGGCAGGATGATAGGACTTCAGTTAAGACATGAGGGTCTGATTTCCATGGTACTAGAGGGAGCTGTAGAAAGCAAAAACTGTAAAGGAAGACAGAGATTGGAATACATCCAGCAAATAATTGAGGACATTTTGGTTGCAAGTGGTAATCTGAGATGCAGAGATTGACACAGGAGAGGAATTCGTGGCGAGCCGCATCAAACCAGTGAGAAGACAAAAACAAAAAAAACAAAAAAACAAGACCTACACAAAATTAGAAAATTTTGCTGTCACTGTAGCATACAGCTTGAGTCCCTAAGTGATTGCATGAACAGGGCTGTGTGGATTCTGGGACAAACGGACGATTGTTCATATCTTCTGCTTTCGCTTGGCTCCGACCCTTATGAAAAAAGACTGGTCACTTGAGCTTGTGTGTTTATGCGAATCTAATTTAGGAACCTGTTACTTAATGGTTATAATCTATAACCCAAAAAATGGCCACTTTCCCCAACTCTCTTAGGTCAAGTGGATGATGTATAAACTGTGGTGTGTTATCCTGTTGGCTTAATTACCATAATTACTAAAATTTATGATCCCAGAATGGCGTCAGAGTCAAATATTACCACCTAAGAATTTTCCCACCACTACTCTACGTTTTGCCTAAGCCCTCCCCATTTCCCGATTCATACGGGTACGGTAGCTATCAGTAACGTAAATGTCATCCGACACTTTCTGCACTTACGATACTATGAGTGGATTATGACGACATCTCTTTCTACTGCGCGATACACGGCACACAAGACATGCTGGGATAATGCTGCAAAGGTTTTACGATGTTGTAAGCTCGTTAGTCATTTTTTCCATAATAGGTTGTTAATGTCTAGGTACCTTTCGTTTTGCTTCACTATTTCTTTATTCCGGAATTTTCTGTTAAAAATTTCACGAATTCAGTCTATAAAGCCTATACTACCTTCCTACCTGTGTATTCCATTAAACAAGATGTTCGATTACTAATCCTCTCAAAATTAGTATGAATTTTCTTCCTCCAATCACTCACAGTTGTAAAAATTAATAGTCAGTGGTAAGTATGCTTAATTGTCACTTTATGGTTACTGTAAGTGTTCACCCGTCAAAGGAAAATTTCAGTTGGACGAATTTTGATACCCTCAGAGCCGTGATATAAATTTCACAAGACATTAAATCATCACAAAAAGTACTCTCGAATTATTGCACAACTCTCGCATACGTAGACCGAAATCCTCGTGAAAGCACTTGACGTGTAACGTATCTATTCCTCGGCTCGCCTGCGTATTCTTCCTGTGGTTGTTGTGGATCCAGAAAAAGTTTCCAGTGTCTGTGCAAAGAGGCTTTCTCCAGCCTAAAGATGACGGGACAGTCTTTCACTCATGCTCCTAAATGGGCCGTGGTAGAGGCCTAAGGGGCTCGGTCGAGGGTGCCTGGTGTTCCCAGGATGACAGATGTTCCCCAGCAACTACTAAGAAATTGCAAAATCACTTTACAGCAAGGGCTACTACCTTTAGCAGGAAACGGCCAGTTGAGAAGCCTGAGTTCTGTTGCTGATACTAAATTGACTAAGAGGGTTAACTGTTAAACAATTTCGTGGAGCTGCTTGGGCCAAGCGAAATAAGGAAATCGGCCGGCAGTCGTCGTAGGCAAGTTTTGTGTGTTGCGGATCGTATTCCAGAAGCCATCATGTAGGTATCCTCAGTGATTAATACAGTTGTTGTCCACACACGGAAGATTCGAAGTTTGTAGCAGGTCTAGTCATTTGCTGTTTCCAAACACGAGTGTTGGTTTCTCTGTAGAAATGGTCTCCATAGCCGATTGTGGAGCCGTTACCTCGCTGGAGGTGGTGTTTACCATGCTGACGTCATACCCCTACGGCTAACGCCGTGTTCATGGCCTGACCTGGCACTCAACATCCGTCACTAAAGAGAGGACCGAGCCAACTCGTCCTCACTTATTTCGTCCCAATTTACGGTATACGCAAAGCTTGGCCAGAAATGAAAGTGACAGAAGTGAGATCTTCAGATGGCCAAAGGCTTACAAAAAATAGTCCGAAGGGTGAAGCACGAGCATTGTTTCTAGGCACCAGTTGCCACAGCGCAAAAAAGTACTTAAGTAAACCGAGCGTTGTAGGATCGAATCTTTGTACAGAAACTTTTTATTCTTTTTCTTATTTACAGTCACTTACACTAAATTCATCTGAATAAATTTCAATATATTATTTTTTTAACATTTTAATAAAGGGCATGAAAACGGAAGGAAAAGGGAAATTTGGTATTGCAAATAAATTTCCAAGAAAGGACTGTACTTACAGTATCCACTAGAAATCTGCAAGAAGAGGTTGTAAATTAAAGTCTATAGGACTTCAGGTAAGGAACTTGATCGAAGAACTTGAAAACTGCTCTTGTAGAGAAAAAGAAATCACATCTCGAGAAGACTTCATCAAGATACACTCCAATGTACATCATCAGCTATCATCGCCAATATTTGGCGAAATGATGCGTAACGCGTGGTTTGCTGCCAAACTCTGCGCACAGAAAAATCCGTAAACCAAGTTTGCTTTTTAATAGAAACTTTTAAAGAACCATGTATTTGTAAATGCAGCTTTTACATATAAAGTGTTCAAGGTGCTGAGAAATTTACAGCTTTCCATCCCGTGTTTGACGATGATTATCAATCCAGCATATGTAAATCATCACAGGCAAAATAACAGAAATAATCAGTTTTACAAAGGAATTTCTCGTGTATACTTCGTAATCGTTTTCTGGAAATTTATTTGCAATTTCAAATTTTCCTTTATTTTACTTATGATTATTTGCAATATAAGTAACGAAAAATTAAAAATAAAACTAGTTCTGCACAAGGGTACTTTCCCACGACTTTGCGATTGCCGCCCTGAACTCATTCCGATGCGCCAACCGTTGCCGCGAAACTACGGTAACGAAAGTGCCTCATGCCACGCCTTACCTGTACAAAACATGCTGTCTCTTATAAACTACATCTACATCTACACTTATACTCCGCAAGCCATCCTACGGTGTGCGGCGGAGGGCACTTTACGTGCCACTGCATTACGTCCCTTTCCTGTTCCAGTCGCGTATGTTTCGTGGGAAGAACGACTGCCGGAAAGCCTCCATGCGCGCTAGAATCTCTCTAATTTACATTCGTGATCTCCTCGGGAGGTATAAGTAGGGGGAAGCAATATATTCGATACCTCATCCAGAAATGCACACTCTCGAAACCTGGACAGGAAGTTACACCGCGATGCAGAGCGCCTTTCTTGCAGAGTCTGCCACTTGAGTTTGCTAAACATCTCCGTAACACTATCACGCTTACCAAATAACCCTGTGACGAAACGCGCCGCTCTTCTTTGGATTTTCTCTATGTCCTCTGTCAACCCGACCTGGTACGGATCCCACACTGATGAGCAATACTCAAGTACAGGTCGAACGAGTGTTTTGTAAGCCACCTCCTTTGTTGATGGACTACATTTTCTAAGGACTCTCCCAATGAATCTCAACCTGGCACCCGCCCTACCAACAACTAATTTTACATGATCATTCCATTTCAAATCGTTCCGTACGCATACTCCCAGATATTTTACAGAAGTAACTGCTACCAGTGTTTGTTCCGGTATCATATAATCATACAATAAAGGATCCTTCTTTTTATGTATTCGCAATACATTACATTTGTATATGATAAAGATCAGTTGCCACTCCCTGCACCAAGTGCCTATCCGCTGCAGATCTTCCTGCATTTCGCTGCAATTTTCTAATCTGCAACTTCTCTGTGTACTACAGCATCGTCCGCGAAAAGCCTCATGGAACTTCCGACACTATCTACTAGGTCATTTATATATACTGTAAAAATCAATGGTTACCTGTGGCACGCCAGAAGTTACTTTAACATCTGTAGACGTCTCTCCATTGAGAACAACATGCTGTGTTGTGTTTGCTAAAAACTCTTCAATCCAGCCACACAGCTGCTCTGATATTCCGTAGGCTCTTACTTTATCAGGCGACAGCGCGGAACTGTATCGAACGCCCTCCGGAAGTCAAGGAAAATGGCATCTACCTGGGAGCCCGTATCTAATATTTTCTGGGTCTCATGAACAAATAAAGCGAGTTGGGTCTCACACGATCGCTGTTTCCGGAATCCATGTTGATTCCTACAGACTAGAATTTGGGTTTACAGAAATGACATGATAGCGAGCAAAAAACATGTTCTAAAATTCTACAACAGATCGATGTCAGAGATATAGGTCTATAGTTTAGCGCATCTGCTCGACGACCCTTCTTGAAAACTGGAATTACCTGTGCTGTTTTCCACCCTGTGCTCGTGGCCATATGAAGTTCCCAATTCTGTAACTTACATTTCTAGCCAAGCCCTGCGTATACCACAAATTTGGCGAAATCTAGTAGGCATGGTCCCCTTGTAAGCGCGTGGCAGTCAATGTGTTCAGGAACGTGGGGGACTTGACGTAGTTTGTTAGATATTGGTCTAATGTAAATTTGAAGTGTGGTGCTCTCATGAGTGTCTTTCTCCTTAGGTTGTTACACTGTTTTATTTATTGAATGAACACTAAAACCCAGTTTGAGGTGGTGTTATCACTGTTTACAGTGAAAGTTTCCAATCCAATGGTCGGCTCTCAGAGTCTTTTGAAGTTAGTTGGATTACTACAGGTTCAAATGGCTCTGAGTACTATGGGACTTGAACGTGGGAGGTCATCAGTCCCCTAGAACGTAGAACTACTTAAACCTAACTAACCTAAGGACATCACACACATCCACGCCCGAGGCAGGATTCGAACCTGCTACTGTTGCGGTCGCATGGTTCCAGACTGAAGCGCCTAGAACCGCTCGGCCACACCGGCCAGCGATTACTACAGGGCATCTGTTAGAAGTATGTGAGAAGTCACATTTTAACCATATATCTTAGGTCATAGCGAGGTTGGTAATCCATATTTAGGCGTATTGTAGCTCACAGACTTAATCCAGCTGAATCACCCAAGCTCTTTCTAAACGTAGGGCGGCAGGTTGTAAGCAGCTCAGCCCAGAATTATCAGACAACATAAATTGAGTTTTTGTATGTCCGTATGCGGACCACGGCCGTTTACTATTGTAAGAAAATGAAACGCCTACAGCCGTCCTTATGACTTTATTTATTTTGTAGCTACCAGTTTCGGCGCTTCAATCCGTCATCTTCAAGCCGTAGTTGATGCTAAAGGGATTGAGACGACCCCTATATGAACGGCGCAAGTGGCCAACATAACTAGCTACGCAGACTATCCGTAAACGTTATTGTCAGCACTCCAACTATCAACATCGGCAGTTGATAGAGTGATGACACCAAAGTTCACAGACAGGCTACGTGATCAGTTATATTGGCCACTGATGCAGTATATAGCCTATAGTGATCGTGTGAACCCCTCCAGCATTAACTGAAGATGGCGCATTGAAGGTCCGAAACTGATAGCTACAAAATAAATAAAATCATAAGGACGGCTGTAGGCGTTTTATTTTTTGCAACAGAAATTTATTCTGCCCTTTTTGAGACGAAATTTGGAAGTAACATGGGATTTATTCGGAATCTTACTCAGTATCGACTGTAGCTGACAGTCCACCTCGTCTATACTTACAGGGGATCCCAGACAATTAGGAAATCAAGACAGTGGGAACAACACAAGGCGTTAAATACCTTCTGCACTGCTAAGATACTAGAAGTAATTAAATGCATGAGGACTCACAACATACTATATAGAGAACTGAACCAATGATATAACGATCGACGTGCCAGAAGGACAAATCTCTCGTGACTTCATGCCTTATGACTGAAGATGTCTTACGACAGTACTGTGACGTAGTCGAGCACGCCAAATGAAAACGTTTGATGCCTATATGCGAGCAAAATTACTATCTCCTTCTCAAGGTAATCAACAAACAAACTGTAATCTGATTCACTGCGGCAAATCACAAGAGCGAAGCACGTTCACATCGGTCATCTAGCTGCAACCCTTAGTCCAAAGAGAAGCTGGGGAAAGAAAACACCTGGGTGTCTGCTCCGGATCTTTATGCCCTCGGAGTTTCCACTCTATAGTGATCTTCCGAAAAAAATGGCAAAAAATGGCCCACTACCAACTGCTAGGAAGGTACCATAAGTGGCCAAGGAGTACCTGCTGGGACAATGTGAAAAAGCGTTTTCTATTCACAGAGGTTTCACATTTTGCTTTGACTCCAACCATCGAAACGCATGTGTCTATCACAGCCCCTCGTCGAGGAATAAGAAAGGAGGCGCTTCAGATTTTATCTGAATTTAACGGATGCCATTGTCTAGAGCAAATCGTTAAATCAGCTCAGAATGATCGCGTCCGAAATCAGACTACGGAATACTGTTACTTACATGATGTTACACATATATAGGCGAGCTAAACGGCCGCCTAGCACTGCTACGAGGGGAGATGAATTTGTTTCACGGCTGAACTCTAGCGGGCCCAGGGCAGGTCAGCCCGGCTAGTTGACGCTTTCCGGCCAGCCAGGTGCAGAGACAATGAGCGCGTAGCCGGAAGCGGGCAAATCCCAGAGCTACGAATTTGTAAGGCTAATGCTCCCATTGCCCTTGTGCAGAATGTGTGAAATGCGGTAGGCAGCTGTTGTGGAGTGGAAATATACTGAGCCAAAATTAATTCATTAACGTTTCTAAAAAATAACATTAACTGAAAAGACTAAATTTCAATAACCAACTCATGGCAAACACCTCAAAAGGGCAACATTACAAAATCACTTCCTTTTAGTAAAGAATATGAAATTAAGTAAAGAAATTACATTTACGTTACAAACAGCAAAACACATGATCAAATGATTGTCACAAATATCACCCATCGGCTATTGCCAGTAATTATCAAAACGCCATTGCCTTAGAAGTATCCAAAATGACTGATAAAGGTGCTTAAAATTTATGATGATAGAGGCGGTGGCAGAGGCGACGCCAGTAGCAATAATTCTTCCTTCTCTACTAACATAGGGCGGCGTTTTCTGCTACCACAGTACTAGAAACATTCATTACAAAAATCAATCGTGGTACTCAGACGTCTTTAAAAAGATCACAGTTAACAAGAGATAAGATCACCTATCCTGTAACACAGAGACAACTCGTTAATTATTTAGTAACAATTAACAATCTACAAATGCAGAAATGTTTCTTCAACTTTTTTTTTTTTGGTAGATGCAAACAATTTAGTAAACAGCTCGAGCTCGTGATACTAGCCAATAGGTAACTCTAGATATGCCTCAGAAATAAGGTAGCTAGATTCAACAAGTTTCACTAACTATAAAGTACAATTCGTAAACCAGAAGAATTGCATCTCCATTCGATACCCTTAGAATCTAAAATCCGTTTGGAATAGTGACAGCCACAAGCCCACACACATTGACAGAAATGGACTCAAGTAGAACCAGGCAAAACCTTAATAAATAATACATTTATATACATAACAACGGGCAACCAGGATACGGAGTCAAAATAGCCGTCACACGACACCAAGTGACATGCACACTAATCAGATGCTCACTGTGATTTCTCGTAAAATCCAGCGCCCATTGACGAACGTTTGCTTAGAGAGCGTCAAGGGAAGGATGTAACGAATATTACTCGTAGTCGGAAACCCACAACCATCATCCAGCAGACGCCACCGCGTCCACTGCTTGCAAAGGTCACACCCGACTCCAACCCGGCATCACAATGGACGCAAACTGCATGCAACTTCAGTAGCAGAGGACACGTGGAATACTGTGTGTCGTGCTGAAGTAGCCTTTAATGAGCAATGTTCACGGCAGCGACCAACACTCGGCCCCGCCAAACCCGCAGTGAGCAAAAGCTCCTTTCTTGCCAACGGTTCACGGCAGACGCTTGGCCACAACACGCCGCCTCACTTGAGCTCCTTTCCGACCTGTAGCACTCACCTTTTTCCAGGTCGCCGCAGCCCTTGAATGCCTTCTCCTGCGACCTGCCCTCTACTGGCGACAGTAACGCTCCATGCGCTCTTGCGGGCAGAGGGATTCTAAACCCGTGGGAATTATGCGAATTTAACGCCAGCGCAAGGCACAATGTGCTCCAGGAAATGACGAAGTGTCAGAAACTCTTTAAGATGACCATGTTACAGCTCTTTGAGATTCGACAACAACTCACATCAAACATTAATGCAAATCTACATCTACATTTATACTCCGCAAGCCACCCAACGGTGTGTGGCGGAGGTCACTTTACGTGCCACTGTCATTACCTCCCTTTCCTGTTCCAGTCGCGTATGGTTCGCGGGAAGAACGACTGCCGGAAAGCCTCCATGCGCACTCGAATCTCTCTAATTTTATATTCGTGATCTTCTCGGGAGGTATAAGTAGGGGGAAGCAATATATTCGATTCCTCATCCAGAAGCGCACCCTCTCGAAACCTGGACAGCAAGCTACACCGCGATACAGAGCGCCTCTCTCGCAGAGTCTGCCACTTGAGTTTGCTAAAAAACATCTCCGTAACGCTATCACGCTTACAAAATAACCCTGTGACGAAACGCGCCGCTCTTCTTTGGATCTTCTCTATCTCCTCTGTCAACCCGACCTGGTACGAATCTCACACGGATGAGCACTACTCAAGTATAGGTCGAACGAGTGTTTTGTAAGCCACCTCCTTTGTTGATGGACTACATTTTCTAAGGACTCTCCCAATGAATCTCAACCTGGCACCCGCCTTACCAACAATTACTTTTATATGATCATTCCACTTCAAATCATTCCGTACCCATACTCCAAGATATTTTACAGAAGTAACTGCTACCAGTGTTTGTTCCGCTGTCATATAATCATACAATAAAGGATCCTTCTTTCTATGTATTCGCAATACTTTACATTTGTCTACGTTAAGGGTCAGTTGCCACTCCCTGCACCACTCCCAAGACACTTCTGACAAGCAGGCCTAAATAATGGTTTAAAGTTTATTTAACGACAATTCGTTCTCATTTAAGGTGAGCGCACCTGCAGAAGAATGTTGGCTTATTTATGAAGCAATTATTACTTATATTTATTGTAAATGGTCTGAATGTAATCTAATGTTTATAAAGTTTCTTTTATTTAAATACTGTTACAGTATACTAGTTTAGAGCGAGAAAGTGGTCAGTTGAGCCAAACAATGTCTGTAAAGCTTGAAAAGATAAATTTCAGGTGGGGATGGGCTTCAATCATAGGGAGTTGGGCAGTGGTGGAACACTGCTGGAGTCACGTGGAGACTGATTTCTCGCGAAGAGCTCACGGGAGCGATTATGCACACACTGGGGCGACTTCTGCAAGAAGGAACATCTGTCTAGAGTAACTTGCGCGATTCAGTCGCACTGGTGATTGTTTCTGGGTGGTGAACGGCCACTCCCATACTTTAACTTCTGAAGGGACTTCATATATGGAGAGGTTTGAATGTGCTCCAGAGTAGGATTCCAGCTTCCTCCATTTGATTTGCGGAACTGGGAGTAGACAGAGTATGAGTTACTGTTCTTCGCACAGCGTGGATTAATTTGTGAATCATCATGTTTGAACTATTTTAAGCTGGAGAATCTTCTGTGTATTGTGATCACGAAATGGACTTTTTTCGCGAGTCTTTGATGGCTATTTAATTTGGAGATTTTGCTAACATTCTCTCTCCGCTTTCAACGTAACTTTATTGCATTTAGGGGTATTTTTGGTCTGTATTTTAACTGAATATTGTAGGACCACTTCCGATTTATTTGAGACGTCATTTCTTCAATTAACAGTATTCAACGTAATTCTCTGTCGTCTACATCAATTACCGACGTTAGAATAGAGCATTTTTTTATTAAGTTATTCATTTAAATTTTGTCTTGTATTTCTGTGTATTTTATTAACTTGTAATTCCAGCCAGTGAGTAGACTATTTGACTGCAGGATCACAGCTACGGGTTATTATTTGCATGGAATTACCTGCGGGGCATGAAAGCAGACTAGCGTGGCTCGACCCTGTGACTACATCTAGCTATTATTTTTAAACAGAGTCGAGCATAGAGCCAGTACCTGAAGTACGAGTAACGGCAGGTATAAATGCAACTGTTTTTCTCGTGTGACTGCGGTCTGCAAGTGCAACTACACTGAGCACCAGTAACCGTTAGGTACAGTCGCACTCACTGAGTCAGGAATTTGTCTATTACAGTCTGCATTCTCTCTCTGGGTCAGTTTGCTTTCGTAGTTTAAGGAAGCTCCAAATAAAACATATAACTTCATTAGCGAGTTATTCATTAAGAATAAATCCGAAATCTACAATATACACTGAATGTTAATTATTTCTTTGTTACAGGCCACACAAGAACACACACGCACGTTCCCGCTGGGGTCGTTGATTATCCAGGTTCTCCAATAAATGGTTGTGACAAAGCCTGCAGAGCAGCATATATCGTAAACTATCTCGATTAAGTGTGTGTAGATCCTGGTCGCAACCGCATATGTATTTGCCCGATGTTACGAAAGCTCCGAGGACGATCGAGAAGGTGCTTTATCTGGGGCTCTTTGCTGCAACGCAACCACGCTCATCTCACTCTTATCCTACAATACAGGGACTGAGAGTAAATCGAAGAAAGACGAAATTAATTAAAAGTAGCAGAAATGAGAACAGCGAGGAGCTTAACATCACACTTGGCGATCACGAAGTAGATGAAGTTACGGAGTTCTGCTATCTAGGCAGCAAAACAATCCATAACAGACGGAGCAAGGAGGACATAAAAAGCAGTCTAGCATTGAAAAAAATGGCATTCCTGGCTAAGATAAGTCTACTAGTATCAAACATAGGCCTTAATATGAGGAAGAAACTTCTGATAATGTACGTTTGGAGCACAGAATAGTATGGCATTGAGACATGGACTGTGGAAAAATCAGAATAGCGGAGGATAAAAGCATTTGATACATGGTGCCACAGACGAATGTTGAAAATAAGGTAGTCGGATCAGGTAAGTAACATGGTTCTCCGTAGATTCTAGGCGCGCAGTCCGGAACCGCGCGACTGCTACGGTCGCAGGTTCGAATCCTGCCTCGGGCATGGATGTGTGTGATGTCCTTAGGTTAGTTAGGTTTAAGTAGTTCTAAGTTCTAGGGGACTGATGACCACAGATGTTAAGTCCCATAGTGCTCAGAACCATTTGAATCTCCGTAGATTCGGCGAGCAAAAGAATATATGGTAAACACTGACAAGAAGATGGGAGGGGATGTTAGGATATTTGTCAACATGTAGAGAATAAAAAAGTGTAGAGCAAGACAGAAATTAGGATACATCCAGCAAATAAAATTCAGGATGTAGGTTGCAAGTGCTACTCTGATACGAAATTGTTAGCACAGGATAGAAATCCTGCATCACTCCAGTCAGAAGAGTGATGACTCACAAAGAAACCAGGCTAATTGTAAAGTCCATGGAACATTTCAAAAAATATGCGCAGATAAATGGCCAAGAACGACGTAACAAAAGATGCAGAATGTGAAAGAGAAACTCTTAAACTTTTTTGTAATGTTTAAATTTTCTATATGCCTATGCTTCGTCACAGGGCATTCATCTAACTGGCTATCCAATTCTGCCCAATCCCGACCCAGCATATCAGGAATGACTATTAAAAGAGGTGTTGCGATACGGTGTCCCTAGTCTTCTAGGTTCTATGGTAGAGGTGAAACATAAACACTTTATGTTATGCAATCTTACAATTCAGGCGACCGTGGGGTCCTCTAGAGTAGTTACCTGCTCCGGGCTACGCCAGGAGTCGCAACTACACCATGTCGAAATAGGTGACGCCATTGACATTTCTCCCTGTAAAGAACAAGAGTCCACAGGCTTGTTGGACCCGGCACGCAACACGTTAACTTCCTCGTGGGTCTGGATGAGTTCGAAAGTTGAGTGGGGATTTTCTGGCGTCCATATGCGTATGTTTTGTTGGTTAGCCTTTCTGAGAAGACGAAAACTGTCTTCATCACAAGATTTATTTGCTTGCGAAGTCATTTTCAAGTTGGTTCTGTGTATTAGTCTCGTCAGCGCAGTTCGTTCTCATGGTTTGCAAAAGTTACAATTTGTACTCTTATTACGTTGCGAAGGATTTTCCGCACAACTGGTTGAGAGGTGTCCAGTTTCGCACTGGCTCGATAGGTAAACTTTGAGGGGCTTCGCTGCATCACGTCTCTTACACAGTCCGCTGTCTATTCTTTCGTGCTCTGTCGGCTCACACACAAGAATTTTTCGAATATCTTGTACCATTTTGCTATGTCATTGTAAATTGGCGGTGTCTTGTGAAACTTGCAACGGAAAGCTCTTTTAACACTGGCAACCGATTGACAGTCAGCAAATTCTGTCACATAAAAGGGTTTCTCTGCCTAGATCGCCGCAATTTTCAACATCTGCGCCGACCATTTTCCAATCTAACTTGTCGACGTCACGTTAAATGAAGTACTTTTTTTTCTTCACGTGCTGTATAATTTGTTACGTCATGTTTAGCCATTTACCCACACCGTTTTTTAAGAAGTCTCATAGGCTTTACACTTACCTTGTAGTGTTGCGAGGAGATAATGCCTAAACCCACGCTAGTCGTGTGGTATCTCAGAGCCACACCCCTCCAGTCATGCGTATGCGAACGCGGCACGCTAACAAAACCTCCTGACTAGCTACTGTAGCGAGTATTTCGTGAGATAGCTAATTCTGTCTGCAATTTTCGCATATTACTCCGACGAATATTAGCTGCAGATAGCCGTGGCGACTTGAGAGGCATTTGCAGCGTCGCCGAACGTTCAGCGTCCGGTTAAGAACGCAGGCAAACTGTCACTGAGACTAATCACATATTTATAATCCGCTGCGTAATCTCCTGACGCAGCAACTTTCTTAATATCGGAGCAGCTTCGCCGGTCAGTAAGTCCTTAAGAGTTTCCTCCTTTTTCTAACAGCCTTTTATGTTTTCTCTCAAATAAAAACTTGGCAGCGTTACCTGTCCGATGTCAAACTCTGAGCTGTAGAGCACTCCGTGTCTTTCTAGTTTCGGCTTTGAAGTCCCCATGTGTTTTAAGGCATTAAAAAGTTCAGGTTTCTTGCACACTATGTCCTATTCCATAGTACTAAAGAAGAGTTGAGGAATAGTGCTCACTCAATCGAAAATTATTGTTTTGTCATATTCAAAAAACGCCAGTTAAATTGAACTGTAAGTAAGACTGCTGTATTTTCTCTGCTTACACTTTAAAAAATCAATTTAAATGTAAAAAAAGGAAGTGCAATGAACTTTAATTGCGAACTGCCTCTCTCTTTCCTCAACCAAATAGAGCATGAAAAGGTGAATCTTCTATATATATATATATATATATATATATATATATATATATATATATATATATATATATATATATATATATATATATAGAAAAAATAGCCGCATCCAAGAAACATTCTTTATTACAAGGGTGTTACAAAGGGTCACAACACTTCCCCAGGCTCCATGTTATGCCAAAACCGCCGCCTGCCGTATCATGAACACACTGATTACAGGTTGGTACAGGAAAGTTCTGAACCAAGATACGAACGTGCATGTTTCAACAAACATAATGATTTTACAAAACCACAACCCGGCCTGAGCTCGAGGTTGAACAACACAGTGGCAATGACTATAATTAATCAAATATTTTCAAATAAGAAACCTTCAAAACCTAAACGTCAGTTAACGCCATCTCAAAATTACTGAGCAGCTACTTTACTTGGAAAAGGCAATACACCCTAGCAGTAGCCGTCCTACAACAAACAATTGGTGAAGTTTGCTGTGGTAAGCTAATGGGACAATGGTTGAAGATTTAAGTTACTAACCAACAGTGTATTTCGATAAACTCAGCCCAGTAACGAAATTCAACGAAATCGCACAAAAGTTTTAAAAGGAACTTTGTTTCACATCTGAAAATAAAACACCTATTTTTGGAAAAACAACCAGCAGATTGACACACCAAATTCACATAAGGCTAATGAAGTTCAGCGCTGTCGGGAGCGGGGCAAAACGCACTAAACCGTAAAGCACAGGCAATGGACGAAGTTTCACATAATTGCAGATGATCACTCATATCATGCTTCGCTTCAGCAAAGCTCAATTCTGTTCGAGCACACAGAGTAAGTTTTCCATCAGCGCACACAGCCTTCCTAATGTGACAGAAACTAAAGGCGCTTTTCCACTTCAGCGAGCCACCAGAATGCCTCAGCAGCCCAGTGCGGTTACAAAGGCCAACTCAACCCGCTGCAACGAGGAACTTCCTTCACGAAGAGCGCCGTCTGTCCACGTCAGCCCGTACGCGACAGCTTAATAACACGTCACAATATTTCTCGTTTTCCACTGATATCTACTAAAGTTCTTAAGTATACTTCGTCACCACACCACCTCATGCATGCCGCGAACTCAGCATCGACGAAACACTGCAATCCGCTCAGTGGCAAACCAATACTCTCAATCGGTCGTCCAGAACGGTCTCCAGAGTTCCACGCTTTTCTCCTTTCAGCCGAGTTTCCACGGGGCGTGAAACGCTAGCGTCGTGGAACACTAGCCGCGTGAATGAAGAGCCGTGAGTTTGACTGAGACGTCACAGGCAGGCGTGAGGGTTCGCGTTACATATCAAACGTGTTTTATTATTCAGTCGTGACTTGGCTTCTCCTGTGGCTGCATCTTATTGCATTATCTAGTGCTACGAACAAAAAGATAATTAGTGCCATTAAAAAAAACTTGCGATCAGGTCGCAAGACAGGGAAATTTTACCGTTTCTGGAACTTTACACTATTGATCAGGCCTTGTTTGATGTAAGCAGCGAAGAGTACAGCAACCGAGATACCAAAATTAGTGATGCACTTCAAATTCTAATACTCGGACCGAAAGAAGTAATAGTAAAATTTAAAAATTTGAGGAATCCGTATAGACAAGAACTGAATAAAATAGCCAAAAGCGAACGGTCTTGAGCTGGCACTGACGATCTTCTCGTTTGAAAATGGCACTGACATTTTTCTCGTTTGAGAATATGAACTATTTCATTAGCCCATTCATTCAGTAACGACCCACACTATCACATCTGGTAAGTGAAATAAAATTTCATGTTTCACGTTTTCGTCCGCAGCTCGTGGTCTTGCGATAGCGTTCTCGCTTCCCGCGCCCGGGTTCCCGGGATCGATTCCCGGCGGGCTCAGGGATTTTCTCTGCCTCGTGATGACTGGGTGTTGTGTGATGTCCTTAGGTTAGTTAGGTTCAAGTAGTTCTAACTTCTAGGGGACTGATGACAATAGATGTTACGTCCCATAGTGCTCAGAGCCATTTGTTTCATGTTTACATTTTTAAAATTACATATATTTTCAAAATTGTTTCTCACTTTTACATCGTTTCGACAGTTATGATAATGATTATACAGAATAGAAGGCACATCAGAGAAACTGTACCGCCTTCTTTAACATGAAAATATTTAGCACTGTAATCAATACATTCATGTGATAAAATATACGTAGCAATGCATTTACTTTGTAACGCATGTTAATTGAAGTTAACCTTCTTAGCGCAGTATTGACACTGATGTGCTCTACAATTATATTTGAACTACTGATAGCCTTGGGAGAGCCAGCCATGACAAAACTCTTCCATCTGGTGAGCAAGATGTATGACACAGACGAAATACCCTCAGACATCAAATATGTAAATATAAAACATCTACCGTGTGTAGTGTGAAAAAGTTATAGGAAATGTCTACAATATTATGTCAAAATATTACGTCACACTGTATAAAACAGCACAGAAACAAAGTGAAATCGATGTTTTAGAATTTCGCGTGAAATATAACGAGGACAGTCACCAGATACAGTCACATCAGATGTTATACATACTTCAGGACAACGTAGACGTACTTGAAAATGGATATCTTCCGAAATAGCTGACGTAACAATCAATAAATGTTTTAAGCAGTGATCTGGAACATTGCTTGCCATGTTCTTTTGACATTACGTTTCTTTCGGATTACTCTTACTGTATATAAAGCTTCACGCCAGGTTTCGAAATATCGAATTAGACCGTTCCCCTGTTAGACGTGCAGATAGTCTGCTGTCATTTGTTAACCCGTGTAGTATACTTAAGATGTTCTTGTCAGTAGGTTTAGTAAATTAGAGCAGTAGCATATAGGTGAACGTGAACATGTAAGTATTAGGACAGCCTTTGCAGCAAACATTTTACTGTTCTTTCGTTGTCTGAATTTGGAAAACAATGTGTTCCAATGCGCTAAATCTAATAAATTTATTTAAATTAAACATCAATGAATGTATTACTGTGTCTTACGATACGAAGTTATCATTCGAACCAGTCAGCAAGCATACTGAACATCCTCCTACTGATCACGTATGCTGACAGCAAAGCTGATTCGGTGCTCTGGTTTATACCTGAAGAGCAGCAGAGCTTACTTCTTACTACAACATGTTTCAAAACATAAATAAGGTTGGCTTTTTCCAATAGCTAACGTTTCTATTCTAATTATTTATTTATTTTTGTCAAAAGCTACGCGGTCGTGAGACAAATTCCGGCACACACAATTCGAAGAAGGGAGATATAGGTCTTAAACAGCACAACGAAATTCTATAAAATTTTGCGAGAAGTTTTCTTCGACAAAGAAGACCTGCAACTATGTTTTAAAATCTACGTACACTGGTCTATTAAGTGCGTGAAGGTCTTTCGCAAATTAACGTAGACTAAATCTAGTACACAAAATGAATGTGTGGATATTGATGAACAGGTATGTACCAAGGCTTCATATCACTTGCTTTCGCCTTAGAGGAGCAAACTTGTGCTTTCGACACACGATAGAGCTTCGTCACTCCGAGTGCCTCTTCTTGTGCTTACAGCGTCGAGTTGTAGGGTTGAGCTCCTAAAGATCTCTGTTGCCTGTTAGGTCTGCTCATCATATGAGTGGGCGTAGGTCGGGGGCTTCTTAAATTTTCATCGTAGTATACGGGACTAAATTCATTAGTCTATTACAACCGCTACTTCCGTCACATTTCCATTCAGAGCATCCAGCAGCAATGACGAAGATAAAAAGAGGATGGAAACGGCCTTGATGCGCCCAGTGCCAGCTCACGAGTAGAACACAAAGACTCGAGGGAGTCCACTTACGTATGGCGTGGCGCCGAAGAATATATTTCGCAGGAGGATGTCCCTGAAGAAGAGGGTTGGCTGGCAGTTTGTCGGCATAGAGACAGTAAACGAATATACCAAGCAGCTGGAGCTCGCTAAAAGGCTGACTAGCCTTTTGACTCCATAGACATAGACCTGTGTGCATTTTGATGTCTTCTGACTTTAATGACATAAATTTTTATCGAAGGATGCTTTTAGAATAGAAAGGCACAAATAGCAAATAAGGTTTCTTGGAAGGAAGAACATTTCGAATTAATCGCTCACTATCTTCACGAACACACAAACTAAGCGGTTAAACACAATTGGTCTCATTGAAGGACGGCTGTACTTCACCAAAAGACTAAATCTATGCACATACCACCTTTCGGTCTGTGGTAGGGGCTGCTTTGTTCCTGAACAGCAAGTGGGAAAACAAAACGTTCGTTGGTAAGAGACGGACTTACCGATTTTTCCGTCATAGTCGTATCTCAAGAATTACGTGAGAGAAACTAACATGCAATTTATTACTGAACGCACTCGGAGTTAACCCCTTCGTGATACAAGACGTTTCTCTAACAGCATCTGGGAAAGTAATGTAATGAGCATCTCCATAACGCTCTCGTGCTTACTGCACAAATGCGTCACGAAAGGCGACCAGACTGATAGGCAACACTCTGAAATCGGTCGGACGAGAAATTTATAGGCAACTTCTGTCGTGTAGCATTATGGCAACAAAGAAACTTCGCAAGCGATGATCCCTAAGGAAAGCACTTCATTGGATGACCGGTTTCGAATGAGCTGTACTGTCATCATTGGAGCTTATGTTATTGAATTTTTGCAACATAAGCATAAGATCCGATGATGATAGCATAGCTCAGGCGAAACCGGTCACCTAGTAATAAACTTTTCTAGCGATTTTGGTTTTTGAAGTTTTCTTCTGTTACCGTGCATTGCACGTCGCCTCCAGGCTGACCATGTCAGGAATATATAACATATAACTTGTAGTCTTAGATCTCCTTAGTATTCTTCCGATCCAATTCATCTTTTTCTACAACTAAGAGATCGTACCCAAAAGTCCCCGATATGCATTAAATAAAATTTTTACATCTTATTCCACGACGTCACAGTGAAAGCAATCCTCGTGGGAGAGGACACACAGATCCCAACGTCTCTGCAACTTTCTAAGTACTTCCTGGAAGTCTTTCAGTGTGTAGCACCCTTTGCAGTTCCACTTGAATTTCGTCCACTGCGTCAAATCTTCAAGTCCTCAATCTGATTTTCATCTTCGGAAAAAAAGTCACATGGAGGTAACTCTCGTGAGTATGGCGGGTGGGGAACAACTGTCATCTTATTCTTGGTCAAAGATTCCAAAATATTGAAGGTTGAATACGTTCACATGTACCATAACTTATCACAATGTGTCTCAGAGTTCACGGATGGCCCATCTACAATCTTGCAGAATCAGACCCCAGAACGGAAGGAACATCCAAGCCTGGAAAGAACTTAGTAAACTGCCTGAAGACGACTCACTCCATATTTCAAAGGTCGTTACTGGTGATAATATCGGGTTTACAGCTATGAACCTGAAACTGAGCAGCAATCATCACTGTGGAAGAGTCCTTCAGCCTGTCCATAAAAAGATCGACAAATCAGGAGTAACATTCAGTCCGTGTTGACCTGTTTTGTTTTTGTATTCTGGAGTTTCTTTATAAAGAGTTCGTCTCTGCTAGTCAGCCGATTAACAAAATGTTCTATTGCGATGTTTTAAGACGTATAAGGACGACACAAGAAGAATATACGGCATACGAGATATAAACTGATCTATCAAGCCAATGCACATAAGTTTTTAAACGTAAGTTCCTTGTCCAGAAATTTCTCGCAATATTTTAGAGAATTTCGTTGTATTGTTGAAGTCCTTTACCAACATTCTTCGAATTGTGTGTACCGGAATTCGCCCAACGACCACGTAGCTTCTAACAAAAATAAATAAATAATCTGCGCTGCAACGTTAAACGTCGGCAAATGTAAAAAGGACAACCTTATTGATTTTTTGAAATGTGTTGTAGCAAGATGGTACATGTTGACACCTGAAGCAGGAAATGAAGTGGTACGAAAATCATTAAATAGCGAGATATAAAATGGAAAATATCTCCAGTAGAAAGAAAAGATTATCCTAGGACTCAGAGGAAAGACTAAAAGAAGCAGCAGAGGTGAAAAATTGTAGATAAAGCGAATGATTAGAATATGTAAAATAATTTGTACCGACTGCCCCATGCCTAAAGGCTCAAATTAATGTAGACGGTAGAGGTAAAGAACGAATCGTTGTAAATGAGTAGTTTTTATTGAGAGAAACGAATTACGGCTTTGTGGGGTTGTGTGAAAGTGGATGAGTGGGGGGGGATGGGGGGGGGGGGAGGGAGGTTGGTTACGGACTTGCTTTCACTGTAACTTCTTAGCACTATCTTCTTTTCCACACTGTGCCATGCCTTGCTAAATTAGGGATTAAATAAAGCACTATTGCAAGTCAATTGTGAACTGTGCAACATGACATTAACCAATTAAATATTTTGTAAGTGGATCAAAAATCAAAAGTTCAAATGTGTGTGAAATCTTATGGGACTTAACTGCTAAGGTCATCAGTCCCTAAGCTTACACACTACTTAACCTAAATTATTCTAAGGACAAACACACACACCCATGCCCGAGAGAGGACTCGAACCTCCGCCAGGACCAGCCGCACAGTCCATGACTGCAGCGCCTTAGACCGCTCGGCGTAAGTGGATTGCCACTACACTTAATACCTATAAATAGCGTGAGAGTCCACAATTTGGGACCTCTTTGCAAGCGTGGGACACTAACGAAAATCAGATCCATAAAACAGAAATGTTTACGGAGTATAAGAACTGCTATGATTGACTGGTGTAAGTAAACTCGAAATCAGAGAGAGAAATTCGGCTGTGCTGTCAAGGTCCCACTTAATTGGTCACCGAAATATATGCATCCTGAGGCAGATGGGCTTAGGTACTTAGAAAGATTTCAGGGTGACTCGAAGATAGCCTCAGGCAGGTGTCATTAGTACGCCGCCAATGACTGATTCTACAGCCGCTTCAGCCCCCACACACAGATTCATATGCTGAGATCGAGCCGCTATAGCGAGATGATCTGTGTTAACTGTAAAGTCATCTTTATAGAATGTCATTAACCTCAAGCTCCGCTCTAAAGATTTGCTTTCAGATTCGAATAACCAATTTCCTTCCATCTCCGGCCACAGATGCATGTATTCCCTTCTTTATGCTTATCCGTCTTTTATACTGACAACGCGACAATCACGGTGTAAGTAGACTGTTCAGGTTTTTATATTGGTAACGCCACGTAGCGCTCTTTATGAAAATCACTAACTGTGCTGTGTGAAGTCTGTGGCTGGTTTGCATTGTTGGAATATTTGCTATTGTAGTGTTGGGCAGTAGGATGTGAACAGCGTGTAGCGTTGCGCAGTTGGAAATGAGCCGCCAGCAGTGGTGGATGTGGGGAGAGAGATGGCGGAGTTTTGAGAGCGGATGATCTGGACGTATGTCCATCAGAGACAGTAAATTTGTAAGACTAGATGTCATGAACTGATATATATTATGACTTTTCAACATTATTAAGGTAAATACATTGTTTGTTCTCTATCAAAATCTATCATTTGCTAACTATGCCTATCAGTAGTTAGTGACTTCAGTAGTTAGAATCTTTTATTTAGCTGGCAGAAGTGACGCTCGCTGTATTGCAGTAGTTGGAATAACGAAGATTATTGTGAGGTAAGCGATTGGCTTGGTTCAAATGGCTCTGAGCACTATGCGACTTAACTTCTGAGGTCATCAGTCGCCTAGAACTTAGAACTAATTAAATCTAACCAACCTAAGGACATCACACACATACATGCCCGAGGCAGGATTCGAATCTGCGACCGTAGCGGTCGCTCGGTTCCAGACTGTAGCGCCTAGAACCGCACGGCCACTCCGGCCTGCGGTAAGCGATTCCTGAAAGGTAAAGGTTATTATTAGTCAGGGCCATTCTTTTGCAGGGATTATTGAAAGTCAGATTGCGTTGTGCTAAAAATATCGTGTGTCTTTTTATTGATGATCTGAATAAGTAAAGAGAGAAAAGTCTGTGCACGTTCAGTTTTGCTCAGCTGTTTGAAAATCAAATAACGTAAGCGGTTTATTAGCACAATCATTCATTAATTTTTCTAAGGGGAGGTTTCAACGGTACAACTTCACGACTGCAGTTGTTCCGCTTTTTTACATTCGATTATTAGACACTTACCCCAGGCCCTTCAGTCTGATGTAACAATATTTTACTTTGGAATTATTATTGTCAGATGTTTTATGAGTCATTTTAACGTAATAAAACGAATTAATTGTTATTCTTATTTTATTTAATAGTCATTGAATTGCTAATTAATTATTATGGAGGGTGTCTAATTAATTTGTCATATAACAGGGCCAATTAGAATTCATTCAGACAACACAACCTGATAATTCCTTACATTACTTACGCTAGTTTTTGAATCTCTTATACGATTCTTAAATCTGTGACTGGCACAAAACGTTGTCTCCAAGAGCTTGCTCCAACATTCCATAGATCTCTGTATCGAAAGTTTAAAACAGAACTATGCAGACACGCTACCCTTTCGCAAAACCACAAATCAGGAACTCGCGGGAATGGAATTACCTCACAAACATCTAACCGCATCACTCATCTAGTACTTAGCATACTTATCCAAGAAAGTTGTGTAGGGAGACACCTAGCGTTATTCGAGTGTACTCGCGACCATCTGGGCAAAAAATTAGATGGCGCTTCTGACGCGCCTCCTAAATACGGTTGCTACTGTTTCTGTATGTTTATAGCGAATGGTACTATCGCACAGAAATTGCTATTTCCTCCTGCTTCCGAAAATTCTTCACATCGAGAGTCAGCTGATGTATGTACTGGGTCTTTAACAAAGGCGCCACGTAGTCTTACACAACGTATCATTGGTCAAAACTGGAAGATAAGTTTCTGTACGTCCGGAAACCAATACCCGTCAGGATAGGGACCGTTTAACTTGTTACTAGCAATGTGTAGTTACAGGTAGGACTCCCAAAGATGGCATAGCAAATTACCAGGACACACACGTTTGAGTAGATGTCAACCATCGAGCAATAGTGGAGATGAGACGTCAAGATCGGTTGATTGTCAATGTAACGGCAGGAATTGTCGGTGACAGACTCATAGGGCCAAACCCTTTGTTAAACAGATTAATAATTGCCCCATATCACCGATTTCTTCGCGAATAATTACCAGCGCTATTAAAAAACTGTACCGTTGCAGAAATACAACGACTGTGCTTTATGCACAACGGAGCGCCACCCCGTCGTTTATGGATCACGCGACGGTATCTCACCGCAACCTTTTATGGTTTATGGATTGGTCAAGAAGCTCCTGTACCTAGGTCTCGCCCTTCACCGAGCATTACTCTATTGGATTTCTAGCTATGGGTACACTGAAAGACATTGATATATGCCTAACTCCTCGGCAACTTACAGATGTCATAGGAGCGTGTGACTAACGTGAATAAAGTCAGATGAAGAGTGCATCATTCACGGCGAAGAAGATCTTAAGGACATGCTAGGGTGCCTGGTAACCAGATACCGCACCATCTGTAGATCTGCATCTACGTAACAGAAAGATGGGAATGAAAGCACAGATTGGCCTATCTCTCAATAGGCATTGATTTAGGAACATGTCATTATGGGAACTTCTTTTCCGCTTAGGAGCATTACTACGTACTGTAGGAATATACGACACTTTTTTTTAAATACACTGTATATATAGACGGCAGGTTGCCCTGCAGGGTTGAGAGGCAGTACCAGGTGGCAGAAGTCGATCGAAGTTAGCAGAACTTCCTTGTACCTATGTTTCGTGAATTATAATCATGAACCAAGGAGTCTTCGAAGCTGGCTGTCTGTTCCCACAAAGACCAGTTTAGAAAGATACAATCGGCAAACCGCAAGAAGTCCATCAGAACAAAACGGAAAGGGAAACATCCTCCACAAAACAAAATAAGTATCTGAAACACTGATTCCTGATAGTAGGTGGAAACGACTTAAATACAGCATTCCCCCAATAATATGCTCACACACTGATTAAATCATTCTCTCTAATTGTTCTTCAAACCAATCGAAAATAATTGTAGCCCGGTGATATGGCGCATCGTCACACACAAAAATTGTTTTGGATCATGAAGTCCATGAATGACTACAAATGGTCTAAAAGAAGCCGAAAATAACCATTTACAGTCAATGATCCACGTAAACAAAGCCCACACCCATATGGAGTCACCAACCGCCTGCACAGTATGCTGTTGACCAAAGTAACACAGACCTTGATCAAGCGTGACTTCCTTTTAATTGTACGGTATATGTTATACTGCATTTAGGAACTTTCGGGTGATTGAACATGTATCAATAATTATGGGTTTCTGTAGTTGTATATATAAGTTTGGATGTAGCTGTATTGCATAGATGTACTGGTGGATATTGTGTGGTATGACTCCTGTAGTTGATAGTATAATTGGTATAATGTAAACTTCATCCTGATGCCACATGTCATTGACTTCCTCAGCCAGTTGGATGTATTTTTCAATTTTTTCTCCTGTTTTCTTTTGTATATTTGTTGTATTGGGCATGGATATTTCGATTAGTTTTGTTAATTTCTTCTTTTTATTGGTGAGTATGATGTCAGGTTTGTTATGTGGTGTTGTTTTATCTGTTATAATGGTTCTGTTCCAGTATAATTTGTATTCATCATTCTCCAGTACATTTTGTGGTGCATACTTGTATGTGGGAACGTGTTGTTTTGTAAGTTTATATTGTAAGGCAAGCTGTTGATGTATTATTTTTGCTACATTGTCATGTCTTCTGGGGTATTCTGTATTTGCTAGTATTGTACATCCGCTTGTGATCTACTGTTTCTATTTGTTGTTTGCAAAGTCTGCATTTATTTGTTGTGGTATTGGGATCTTTAATAATATGCTTGCTGTAACATCTGGTGTTTATTGTTTGATCCTGTATTGCAATCATGGATCCTTCCGTCTCACTGTATATGTTGCCTTTTCTTAGCCATGTGTTGGATGCATCTTGATCGATGTGTGGCTGTGTTAGATGATACGGGTGCTTGCCATGTAGTGTTTTCTTTTTCCAATTTACTTTCTTCGTATCTGTTGATGTTATGTGATCTAGAGGGTTGTAGAAGTGGTTATGAAATTGCAGTGGTGTAGCCGATGTATTTATATGAGTGATTGCTTTGTGTATTTTGCTAGTTTCTGCTCGTTCTGGAAAGAATTTTCTTAAATTGTCTACCTGTCCATAATGTACGTTTTTTATGTCGATAAATCCCCTTCCTCGTTCCTTTCTGCTTAACGTGAATCTTTCTGTTGCTGAATGTATGTGATGTATTCTATATTTGTGGCACTGTGATCGTGTAAGGGTATTGAGTGCTTCTAGGTCTGTGTTACTCCAATATTTATATGCATCTGTTTTTTCCATCGCTTCTATGCAGTCGCTGTGGTTATCCAATATGTAATCTTCTTGTTTAGTGTGTTTTCCCTTGACTATGATATTTTTCTTACATTTGTCTGTTCCAAAAGCCATATTTATGTCATTGCTGAATACTTCTGTTATCTTTAGCAATTGGTTGAGTTGTTGATCATCCATGTATAGCAAATGTGTGATTTTGTGTTGGTATGTTCCAGTAATATTGTATCCATAATTTGTATTATTTAGCATGTTGGATAGTGGGTTCAGAGCAAGGCAGAACCAGAAAGGACTTAATGAGTCTCCTTGGTATATTCCACGCTTAATCTGTATTGGCTGTGATGTGATATTATTTGAATTTGTTTGTATATTAAGTGTGGTTTTCCAATTTTTCATTACTATGTTTAGGAACTGTATCAATTTAGGATCTACTTTGTATATTTCCAATATTTGTAGTAATCATGAGTGGGGTACACTGTCAAAAGCTTTTTGGTAATCAATGTATGCATAGTGTAGCGACCTTTGTTTAGTTTTAGCTTGATATGTCACCTCTGCATCTTTTATCAGTTGCTCTTTACATCCTCATGCTCCTTTGCAACAGTCTTTTTGTTCTTCATTTATAATTTTGTTCTGTGTTGTATGTGTTATTAATTTCTGGATAATGACTGAAGTTAATATTTTGTATGTTGTTGGTAGGCATGTTATGGGGCGATATTTAGCTGGGTTTGATGTGTCTGTTTGATCTTTAGGTTTCAGATAAGTTATTCCATGTGTAAGTGTATCAGGGAATGTGTATGAGTCTGCAATGTAACTGTTAAATAATTTAGTTAGATGTGAATGTGTTGAGGTGAACTTCTTTAGCCAGAAATTTGCTATTTTATATTTTCCAGGGGCTTTCCAATTGTGAGTAGAATTAATTGCTTGGGTGATTTCATGTTGCAAAATTATCACTTCAGGCATCCGCGGTATCATCTTGTATGTGTCTGTTTCCGCTTGTATCCACCGTGCATGCCTGTTATTTTGTACCAGGTTTGACCATATGTTGCTCCAGAAGTGTTCCATGTCTGTTATGCTTGGTGGATTGTCTATTTTAATGTGTGTGTTATCTATTGTTTCGTAAAATTTCTTTTGGTTTGTGTTTAATGTTTGGTTTTGTTTCCTTCTATTTTCACTTTTTTTGTATCTTCTAAGTCGTTTGGCCAATGCTTGTAATTTCTGCTTCTTTTCATCTAATTGCTCTATCGCTTCTTGTTGTGAGATTTTACCTAACCTTTCTCGTTTTTTTTCTGACAGTTCCTTTCCTTATAAATTGTGTTAGCTGTCCGATGTCTTTTCTCAGTTTTTCTATTCTGATCTGTAGCCTGTGTTGCCATGCTGGTTTTGTGGGTTTCTTCTGTGTGTTGGTTGGTTCTGATCTCTGCCTAGTGTGTATATTTAGTGTAGTGAGTGCTCCTATATAAACCAGTAGTTGTAACTCTTCCATAGTTGTGTTTTCATTTATTATGTTGTGTATGATAGTGTTGATAGTTTTTATTGTTGTTTCGACTTGTGGGTTATTTGGCGGTCTGTGCAAGAATGGTCTAATGTCTGTATTTGTGTCTTTGTATTCTATATATGTCAGCTGAAATTTTTCTTCTATATCTAACATGTGTGTCACTTCGTGTTCTGTTTGTGCTTGTTCTGGTGGCTGTCTTAAGATTTCGTTTTCCTCTGATCGTTTAATTGATGCGTGTTGGTCTTTGTTTGTTTGCTGTGGGATGTTTGAGTCCATTATTGTATTTTCTTCTTCTTCTGATTGCACATTATTTTGTTCCAGTACTTGTTGTACTTGTTGTTTGATGTTTTCTAATTCTGACTGGGGTATCCTGTTATTTTTTATTATTACACGTATCTGATCAGCTAGTCGTTGTTCTGTTAAAAATTTTAATTCTGGGTATCTGGTAGTAAATGTTGTGTATACTTGTGATCTGTATCCAGTTGTGTTGGTTCCTAGGTTTGTTGCTTGGTAATAACAGAACATGAGGTGTCGATTAACTTCATCTGACCATCTCATCCTCTGTCTTTGTTTTCCATCTAGGGTGGTTGCAGGAAGCATATCCTGCAAAACACCTCTATTTGGATTTAAATCATTTTCCAGTTGGCTAGCATTGTCGTTACCATTGTGGGCGGGCACAGGGTTCAAGCGTCGTCCCCGACCATGACGGCGCTTGTCCGAGGCTTCTTTAGTTCTGTCCTGAACCAAGTAATCACACTAAAAGGGGGGTTAGCCCTATTAGTGGTTTGTTCTTTTCGTCGCCTTTTACGACTGGCAGAACATACAGGAGGACTATCATTATTATTATTATTATTATTATTATTATTATTACCTATTAGACACGTACACATACACTCCTGGAAATGGAAAAAAGAACACATTGACACCGGTGTGTCAGACCCACCATACTTGCTCCGGACACTGCGAGAGGGCTGTACAAGCAATGATCACACGCACGGCACAGCGGACACACCAGGAACCGCGGTGTTGGCCGTCGAATGGCGCTAGCTGCGCAGCATTTGTGCACCGCCGCCGTCAGTGTCAGCCAGTTTGCCGTGGCATACGGAGCTCCATCGCAGTCTTTAACACTGGTAGCATGCCGCGACAGCGTGGACGTGAACCGTATGTGCAGTTGACGGACTTTGAGCGAGGGCGTATAGTGGGCATGCGGGAGGCCGGGTGGACGTACCGCCGAATTGCTCAACACGTGGGGCGTGAGGTCTCCACAGTACATCGATGTTGTCGCCAGTGGTCGGCGGAAGGTGCACGTGCCCGTCGACCTGGCACCGGACCGCAGCGACGCACGGATGCACGCCAAGACCGTAGGATCCTACGCAGTGCCGTAGGGGACCGCACCGCCACTTCCCAGCAAATTAGGGACACTGTTGCTCCTGGGGTATCGGCGAGGACCATTCGCAACCGTCTCCATGAAGCTGGGCTACGGTCCCGCACACCGTTAGGCCGTCTTCCGCTCACGCCCCAACATCGTGCAGCCCGCCTCCAGTGGTGTCGCGACAGGCGTAAATGGAGGGACGAATGGAGACGTGTCGTCTTCAGCGATGAGAGTCGCTTCTGCCTTGGTGCCAATGATGGTCGTATGCGTGTTTGGCGCCGTGTAGGTGAGCGCCACAATCAGGACTTCATACGACCGAGGCACACAGGGCCAACACCCGGCATCATGGTGTGGGGAGCGATCTCCTACACAGGCCGTACACCACTGGTGATCGTCGAGGGGACACTGAATAGTGCACGGTACATACAAACCGTCATCGAACCCATCGTTCTACCATTCCTAGACCGGCAAGGGAACTTGCTGTTCCAACAGGACAATGCACGTCCGCATGTATCCCGTGCCACCCAACGTGCTCTAGAAGGTGTAAGTCAACTACCCTGGCCAGCAAGATCTCCGGATCTGTCCCCCATTGAGCATGTTTGGGACTGGATGAAGCGTCGTCTCACGCGGTCTGCACGTCCAGCACGAACGCTGGTCCAACTGAGGCGCCAGGTGGAAATGGCATGGCAAGCCGTTCCACAGGACTACATCCAGCATCTCTACGATCGTCTCCATGGGAGAATAGCAGCCTGCATTGCTGCGAAAGGTGGATATACACTGTACTAGTGCCGACAGTGTGCATGCTCTGTTGCTTGTGTCTATGTGCCTGTGGTTCTGTCAGTGTGATCATGTGATGTATCTGACCCCAGGAATGTGTCAATAAAGTTTCCCCTTCCTGGGACAATGAATTCACGGTGTTCTTATTTCAATTTCCAGGAGTGTATAATATAAAACAAGACGAAATAGCCTTTCAGCTGGCTAAGGATGTGTACAATAAAAGATCAATCTGCTCTCAAGCGAAATTACAACATTAATTTATAGTAATGAAACCAGATTGTTCACGTGCAGACGTGTGCCTGCATTTCACTAAGATAAAAGGAATAGAAAACACAATAAGAATCATATTGAGGCCAAATAACACAATCGTGATTGTAGCAACAGGATTAACAAGAAAATGGGCCAACGATGAGAAAATTTAGAATGTGGTTTGGATGAGTGAAAACAGATGATTATTAAACATGTCAGCTGGGAAAAATCTCCCTGGTGCAAATGGCTCCAAGAAATCGGAAGACATATGAAAAAGATGAAGTTTGAAAAATATGAAGGTCTGAGCAGAGGTACATTTCGAAATAAGCGTTTTGAGTTTCTCATCCCAAAAAATAAAACTGGAGCGAAGTCGTTGGAAATTTGGAAATAACAGCACTCTGATAGAAAGATAAATTATGGGATGAAGAAGGAAGTTATTTGTTTCATATGAGGACCAAATCGAGTACAGAACAATTCTATATTTTATTGTTATTGTCATTAAAACTTAGGCTTCTGTGGCGGATTAAAAGTGAGTCTGATGACTGTGCACCACCGCCTACACCACAGAATCTGATCCTGGATCCGTGCCTGTATTGTGAGAGATGGTACAGCGCAAGAGAAATAAAAAGTTACTAGAAGACAGATTTCCGAAGATAATCTCCTTAAATGAGCTTTATGCCAGAACATTTTCTTCTATAACGTCACGAGTGATGCTGCTAGCATGGATTTTTACAACAATGAACGCTTAAAAATTGGTGTAACTCCGAAACTATAGAAGCGAGACATTAGTAAGTCAAATAAAAACAATAAATTGTAGTAGCGGAACTTCTGTTTGCAAAACAAGAAATATCATAATCGGATAAATACATTGTTTTTCAACCGCGCATAAACAGATGAGTGCTTTCAATGTATAGTCAAGGTCTTTATTTTCGTAATGTCGAAGTGATCAATTTAATAACATGAAACTAATTACCAGATAAGCGTATTTGAAGCACGTTGCGAAAATGTTGAAATTAGCAGCAGATGGTTCAAATGGGTCTGAGCACTCTGGGACTTAACATCTGAGGTCATCAGTCCCCTAGCGCTTAGAACTACTTAAACCTAACTAACCTAAGGACACATCCTTTCCTGAGGCAGGATTCGAACCTGAGACAGTAGCGGTCGGGCGGTTCCAGACTGAAGCGCCTAGAACCGCTCGGCCACAACTGCCGGCTTGCTGGTGTTGTGTCTAGACAAGACAGCCTAGACACAATGAGAGGAAGCTGAAAGGCACGCGCTAAGTTAAAGCAGGATGGCGTGAGGTCTGAAACAGGATACGTAATAAATGCTATAAAGAAAAGTACGTAGCTTCTGGAATACTTAACTTTAATCCATCCTTTTTGGTACATCTGGAGATTGTGGCGATACAAGTGAGACTCTTTAGATACATGCAATGTTACTAATGGCGCCTTGCTAGGTCGTAGCCATTGACTTAGCTGAAGGCTAACTATTGGCTCGGCTAATGAGCAATGCTTCGTCCATGTAGTCGCTAGCAAAGTCGTCCGTACAACTGGGTCGAGTGCTAGTCCGTATCTCAAGACCTGCCTTGTGGTGGCGCTCGGTCTGCGATCACACAGTGGCGACACGCGGGTCCGACATGTACTAATGGACCGCGGCCGATTTAAAGCTACCACCTAGCAAGTGTGGTGTCTGGCGGTGACACCACAGCTGGAGACCTATCTCAGTTACAGGTGAGTGATATGTTAAATTTCTAGGTCAGTATCACTTGCAGTTCACGTAAAGATCGGGCAAAAGGGCGTCCACTGCCATGGCTTTCATATTTAGCGTATCTATCCTTGCGTAGAATATCCAGGGCGAAAAACGGAAAAGCCCGACTCTGTGTTATATCAAGACAGAGATTTTGGCCTAAAAGCTGGACTACCTATTCTAAAAGGAAATAAAGTCAATTGGCTATTTTCTATCGTTTATTAATAATCAGTTACAGTCATTTTTGTGGGAGATTAACTTTAAACAGGCCTAGAGTAAAACATTTCAGTAAACAATCTAATTATTTGGCATTCATGATGGCAACTAAGTGCTGTGTCTTCTTGAATACTCAGTCTGCTCTCTAAGTTAATGTTAGTTCAGAATAACCTAAAAGTTCTTCATTAAACAAATTAAACATTTATCTAATGAAAAACGAAAATATTCAATAACTTTCAAGACACAACAATAATCTGTGCTCAGGTATTAAAATTTCTCGTTTGAACCCGCTGTATCATGGGTGGCCAAGTATTCGGCTCGTGAGGCATGTCCTGGCATGAATCCCATGGTGCTCAGCTTGCCTGGCACAGTTCCCCCACTGCCATGCCAAGCTGTCTGAGCGCGAGGAGGATGAACAAGGGAAAACTGCGAACGCATTGAATTTAAATGGAAATGCAGTCGTACTTCATATGCCTTGGTTTTATATTTCACATTTCTCAGCAACGTAGATGAAAAGAAACAAATTATGAGAATTATTTAATTAATTTTGGGGCGCTAAAGACATAACATAATTTTTATCTCGTACAAACTGTTGTCATTCATATAGATACAACTACACAGATTTCCGCACTCAGGTTGCCATGTAATTGCGAGTAGTTTAGTTTCATAATCAAAAAAGATCTTTCACATACACATATGTCGATCTAAATCAGTGGTTCTCAAACTTTTTGAGCTTCGGCCCCTTTGAAAAGGCCGCAAATAATTGTGGGCGCACTATAACACATTTCTAAGGTATATTTCACAGTAGTCAATACAGGAAATCAGTACTGTGACAAAATAACAATTAAGTCAATTTATTTTGAATTTCGAGTCCAGACTACAGAAAATACAACTTATATTCATATAAAACATCCATTATCACAACATGAACAAATAATTTTTGTATAAAAAATGTGAGAGATTCATGAAGCACGATTGTCATCCAACTGCGATGGCCGAGCGCCGTGTTGCCTCCTATCGTGCCAAAACGAAAGGCGAGAGAAACTATTACGTAAAACGTACTGAAATGAAATTATGCAATAAAGCTAACGATTAATTCAAAGTATAGTGAAAAGTAATAATGCAATACAAATGAAACGTGCCTTACATCTACTCTTTCTACTAATTAAATGATGTACTACTTTTGGAAGTATTTCATTTATGCACGTGCTCCATACCAACGGGAATATTTCCAAGTTACCTTGTACAGCTTTTCTTTTACGTATTTGTAGTTTTCTGTGAAACGCTTTAATTTTATCGTTGGATGTGAGGATATTTTCTTCTTTCCCTTGCATGTTAAAGTAAACTTAACTCCGCCTGAACAGGCTATGAAGGCCCAACGGTACAGACCGACGGCCGTGTCTTCCTCAGCAAACAGGCGTCACTGTCTGAGGATATGGAGGGGCCTGTGATCAGCACGGCGCTCTCCCGGCCGTATGTCAGTTTACAAGGCCGGAGCCGCTACTTCTCAATCAAGTAGCTCCTCAGTTTGCCTCTCAACGGCTGAGTGCACCCCACTTCCCAACAGCGCTCAGCAGACCGGATGATCTCCCATCCAAGTGCTAGCCCAACCCGACAGCGCTTAACTTCGGTAATCTGACGGTGTTACTACTGCGGCATGATAGTGTTCAAAATATTGAACTGGCATATCAGCCAAATACTGCAATCTGGCAATCCAAAATTCGCCCCAAAGGAGGTTGCAAAAATGTAAATGTTTCATTTCTTCGAAAAACACGAGTTCTTGTCGTAGCTCATGCACACGGGTAAGTACTCCCTCCCCTCCCCCCCCCCCCCTCTCCCCAACAACCACCTGAATTTTGTGTGTAAAAGCATCCGTCTGTGTTGTGACACCATATTGGTACAAAGTATTTCAAATAAATATGGTTTGACAGTTCTTGTTTTGATAAAATTTACCGTCTGAACAACTTTCTCTGAGACTTCTCAATTTTTCTCCCAATGTTTTTGCTGTTAAGGCCACCCTATGAAGAAAGCACGGAATTAAGATAGCGTGTTCATCTTGTTTTTTTACAAAAGAAATAAGGCCCTTAACACAACCTACCATCGAAGGGGCGCCATCTGTACAAATGTCTACACACGACTTCCATGCTAGCTGCCACTTACTAAGGTAACCATTTAAAAAGTTGAAAACGTCCTCATCTTTAGCAGACACACTTAACTCTTTGCAAAAAGGAAACTGATTTACTATTTGATCTTGATTAATGAAACGTACAAATGCTACGAGTTGCGATTGGCTGATAATGACTGTTGTTTCATCAACTTTCAATGCAAAGTTTGAGTGCTTGAGTTTATTACTGCATACATTTTTCTCAATATCAGTAGAAACTTCTATAATACGCCTGTGAACTGTAACATTCGACAAAGTAAACTTGCTTATTTTCATAGCTGCTTCATTTCCTAGCATCGCCATGACCATTTTTTTGCAAGCAGACATAATAAGTGACTCACCTATAGTGTGACCTTTCATACTCTTTGCTGTTAGTTCAGAGGCTTGGTAGGAAGCGATCGGAGCTTTATCATTACACTATTAAAAGAATTTTGTGCCCTTGTTTTACTGTTCAGACAATGTCTTAAAATAACTTACACACCTATCTTGCAAATGTGAATGCATTGTTCCAAACTTTTTGCTCACTTTACTGGGAAGCAGAGATTCATTTGCCACTTTATACCCACATACTAAGCGTAGTGGGAAAGGATAACTTTCATTCCCAGTCCAAGTGAAACAACAGTTTGAGTACTTGTACTTACGAGTTGGCCGCTGTTTTTCTTTTTTACTTGCACTTCGCTATAGTTCGCTTTCAGGATCGGATTTTTTGATGGCATACTTGTTTTTCAGAAATGTGTCCATTTTATTCGATTGTATTTTACATATAAGATTCACTTCTAGTGCTTTGAAAATAAGCTGTACGCTGTACACAGAGAACGAGCCCCACGTACGCTAACACCACCTCGGTGACATGTCCGCTGGATCATTAAACTGCAGTGTAGCTTCATGAACAATGACGATCATCTTCACAATTGCTACTTATCCGTAGCAAAGAACATGAAATAGAAATCTTTTAGTCACGGACGGCTAGAAGTCAAACAATAAGCAGGTCTCAGAGATAATTTCTTCTCCCAGTTGCTCTTTTCAATAATATTTCATTGACAACAGAAAGGTATGCATTTTAAATAAAATGTTATTAGAAAGTGACTGGTTTCGGAAGTTATTTATAGTTTTTTGATACACTATTGCGGTATCTAAATAGGTCATAATGGCCATTAATAATAATATGCAATTCACTTCCTACGTGCTGTTGCAGCCCCACTCCGAGTTAAGTGGAATAGGTTCGAATTCATCGCCAACGACACGAAACCTTCAGAATTCTACGGACAAGGTGTGATCACATCCATACCGCACAAAGCTCAATTTCAAAATCGCTACCATGATGAAAGAAATTCGTCCATAAGCAGATCAACTGCGAAACAAAAGCACGAAACGATCCGATAGTATCCATAAGACTTTCCGTCGAAAAAATCTGTCAATCGTCAAATATTTTTTCACCGATTTCTCCTAATTCTGAACGTTTGGATCTGACAAGAAATCCACTAACGCTTGACAACACTGTGGATTAACTCAATGTTTATTTACAAACTTTAAGAGCGACACAAGTGTCGTACTGTTTGGTTACGGAAACAAGGCAAGGAACGAGGCGTGCGAAAATAATTTGCACGGCGCCTACAGGGCGAACGGTGGTGATAGGGGGGGGGGGGGGGGGTTAGATAGGGAAATTTCACGACCAGGGCTAGTCATCCACGGATGCCTGTGCGCCTGGTACCAACCAGCGACTAAGACTGTTACATTTTACCCACAAAAGTAAAAAGGATTCGCTAAAAGCGCATTATTAAAGCTTGTGAAATTAAGGTAAGGCTGTTGTTATGCGCCGGCCATTGTGGCCGCGTGGTTCTAGGCGCTTCAGTCTGGAACCGCGTGACCGCTACGGTCGCAGGATCGAATCCTGCCTCGGGCATGGATGTGTGTGATGTTCTTAGGTTACTTAGGTTTAAGTAGTTCTAAGTCTAGGGGACTGATGACCTCAGATGTTAAGTCCCGTAGTGCTTAGAGCCATTTGAACCACTTGAATTTGCAGTCCATAGTATGCAGTCTTGGACTGCAAGCTTTTTACAACATATCAAATAAGTTACTGTGTTGGCCACACCGAACTTTACCATGGATATAGTGTTACATTTATAAATACAGTTACATTCATAATTAAATGAATTAATCCCTCCCACCGCTTCATATTGTTATGACTGTAGCAACCTGACAATTATCCGACCATTCTGTTTCTCCAGACCGCAGCAATCTGCCATCCGAATAATTATTTTTCTCGCCCCACTGAAAAATTACGCTTTCGCTACAATTCCTTACATTTCTCGGTGGTGTAAAGGATGACCTCGATGGGCCAGCAATGGTTTTATCATCACTCATTATTTAGAAATACCTTTGCCCTTTTCCCAAACAGTTGCTACTGTTATTTAGGTAAGATTAGCAGCAGTGGAAGAGAGAAGACAGTCGACATGAAACGTTCCGAATACTGTCGACACTACAAGGAGAATAAACCACCTTATTTCCTTAACCAAATTGAACCATTCGACAAAACTTACCGACTTGTTCCGTATTATACTTGTATTGAAATGCATAAAACTGAGTAGCTTTATGTTCTTTTATATTTGGCCATATGTTTTCCTAAAATACTACACGGCGCACTCGTAAGTGTTCTAGGGAGAACTAGTGCACTTTGGCGCACACTTTGAGAACCAATGATATAAAAATGGAAGCATTTTTATAACCTCATTATTGAGATGTGAAAACACTACTTGAGGGAGGCAATGTAGACGTTCTGGACAGTTTTAACGTTGTCTTTAAAATGGGAATTATCTTGCAGATCACTTGCGTCTAAACATGCACTGGGACGCTTACTGAAACAGCAAATGGTGTCGAAAATAGATCGAAAAGAAACGTGAGATAGGCACTGTCTTCAAAACGTTTAGGGAACTATCATTGCAATTCTTTCAAGGGCATAATGAATTCTTCAGACCTCGTGCTTTCTTTAAAGCCAGTGAAGTTAGCGAACTGGAACCCCCCCTGCAAAGTAATTTTCGTTTTAAATCTATTCCCATCAAATCGGAAAGAAGTTGTTCTAGATCTTGCAATGGCTTAGTGCGAGCAGTGTGTAGTCAAGTCCACTTCAAATGCGAGGTCTCCAATCCATTCCAAATCTTCTTATTTGCGGTCCTGCACCCTTCTTTTTCCTTCATGAATTCAAGAATAGCGAATTTTAATTTTAAAAGTCGTTCCAAGCTTCCCCATTGAGTTACCCAACGTATTTTACAGTAATATATAAGATCTCCATACTCTTTATTCAGTTCCATCGAAAACTGTTGCTGTTGTATCGGCTGCAGTGGGAGTCAGCACTGACACAAACAAGGAAGGAGAGAAGCTACAACGGCCGGTGGCAGGAATCCAAAATGATCTGTACGTAACAGCTGTAGATTAATAGAAGAAGTTTCTAAAAACAAAACAAAAAAAGAGAAACGTAATTTAACTTCTTCTTATGAGGTGGCTTGAGGTGCTTCCTATGCCTCCCACGTGCAAATACTTTTACACTCTATTACTACTCACTGAAGGCAGGCTAAGTATCGTCTTCTTATTACTCAGTATTAATTTTCTCGAAGTCTGCGACTGAACTGGGCGGAACACCGCACCGATGGGCGGCTGGTTAAGCCATCGTTGGCAGGGGGCGCTGAACTCTGTCTTTCTGGAGGTGTGGAATTGCCCACTCTTAAATTGGCGTGCGGATCTGCACTTTCTTGATGCTTTTTCTTGACGCTGCGCTGGTTAGTGTGCAGTCTATGCTTCAGAACTGCACAATTGCAACTGACCGTGTAATAATGCGTACGAATTAGGGAATTTTACTATCCATACCACCAAATTCTTCTCATGCTCCATGCCTGCAAATTTAACACAAAGAGCTTCTTTATGTACAGAACAATGAATTCTGTCTGTCTATCGTTGCAATTTTGCTCTCTTTCATTGCGAACTAAATCTTCAAATTCTTTCTGCATTGTATGTAATGTCATTTCACAACGGATTCGCAGTACCAACCGCTAGCGCGACTGCTTAATATATACTGAGATATCTCACCCCTCTCTTCTGTGCTAACCATTCATATTTATAGGCTTACATGATCGCTAGATTGCCTCTGCCATGGACCTGAGAGAGTCCTTCATACCACGAACAAATAGACAAGGGTAAACAACGCTGATACCGCGATTCTGCCGAACTGAAAGCAGTGCCGACGGAAAACGAAATTCCGTACTGTTACGGGTACTTCCGAGAAGGACCGAGCAAAGTCGAGGAAGGCCGAGCTGTGGCTGGCACGTGGCACACATACCCTGAATGGCTGAAGTTTCGCACGCCATGGCCAGCGCTGCTCTGTATGTAGAACGTTATTTTTCATACAGGTGATTTCGTGGAACCCTTCACAGAATCATATTACATTTCAAAACACCTTCTGGTTATGTCAGTTTATAATTTATTTCGCTCATTTGCCCATTGCGCGTTTATGAAAAACAGCACCCTTTCGACGTTGGCATTATGGCCTGAAATTTCAAAGCAGTATTCTACCAGTTCCAATAATTCCAAATAAAATTCTTGATTGTGCTATGATTTTAATTAAGCTTGTTGTGTGACAAAATCTTTTAAAAGGCAGTGTTGTCTTTTTTGTTTTGTATGGAATTCGTGAAATTTTGCCAGTGGGTTCAAGGTCATCATCGGTATTGCGGGGCAACACCACCTACTGATAAAACGTGCCTGGGTTTATAAATCGTACTTAGTAGATCATTTGACTTGAGCAGATGTGCGGGATGCCTCGCAGATGTATGCGTGAACAGTACCGTCAAATCAGTGACTTTCAAAGAGGACACGTTATTGACATGACAGAATGTGATGTGTCGATCCAGGAACCCGCTCAACGCGTGGGGTGAAATGTTGCGGCAGTGGTTTAAACATCTCATTCAAATGGCATTGCAGGACAGAGTTGCATCCTCCTCTGATTTGGCGCAAGAGTGGAACAGTGGAACAGTCATAGTATACTGGCAAAGGTAACGGTCCGTCGCCGTTTATTACGGCATGGGTTACGTGCGCGTCGCCACTTCTCTGTCCACCTTTGACGAATGCGCAGAAATGCGTTAGATGGGAATGATGTATGGAGCGACGTCACTGGGGACAGGAATGGCAGATAGTGTTTTTGGATGAATCCAGGTTCTGTTTGTTTGAAAATTGTGGCCGCACTTTGGTTCGAGGCAGACAGGGAGAGCGGCACCGCAGTGAATCGATTCGCACAAGACGTACAGCGCCGTGTGACTAGGGTTTCCCTTCGGGTAGACCGTGCGCCTGGGGCAAGTCTTTCTAGTTGACCTCACTTCGGCGACTTGCGTGTCGATGGGGATGAAATGATGATGATAAGGACAACACAACACCCAGTTCCTGAGCGGAGCAAATCTCCGACCCAGCCGGGAATCTAACCGGGGCCGTTAGGTATAACATTCCGTCGCGCTGACCACTCAGCTACCAGGGCGGAAGAGACCTTATGGTGTGGTGCGGTATTGGATACAACCACAAATCACTGTTGGTGCGCGTGCAGGGCAGTGTGACCTGTGTGACATACGTGAATGCGTGAATGACATCCTCTGACACGGATGGCAGTTCCCCAGGACGCCATTCTCGACTTAAATGAGTAGGTGCCATCACGCTTGGAACAAGTTATCAGGACCCATGGCGGACCCTATGCCTACCAAGCATCAGGACACATGCTGCACTGAGGTGATTGAAATGCTAATCATTGCTGCAGAACATACTGATGTACATACCCTGTGAATATGAACGTCATATCTCTAGTCGTTCAAATTGTTCTTTTTTTCTGAACATGAGTGTATAACAGGGAACCAATATTTGCAACGGGTTTCAGTAGAGGAGTTCACGAGCAATTTTTCGTCTTCACAATATATATTTGGCCGTACACGACCGTAAAAAGACGGACACTTGGCAACCATACATTTACGAGAAGCATACAAGAGTATTTATAAGCACCTCTGAGGATTCACGAGAGGACAGCACGTAAACTATAAGACATACACAAACGTCAATAGAACAAAAAACCAGTCCAAGTTGCAAATATTTTATTTTTTATTCGATTACTAGTTTCGGGATGAGGCCCATTTTAAAGTCAACATGAAGGGCAGAAAATCAAATTTACTCTCATGCATCATAGAGTTATTACCAAATTGTTAAGCATATGTGAAAGATACAAAACATATCATTTTAAACTTACGCAACAAAGTCGAATATGGCGTTTCCGAAGATGTAGAAAAATGTATAATGTATATTACAGTGCACACCGATAATTGGAAGTTTACTCCTTCCTCTATCATAAGGAAACCTCGGGAAGGGGGCGCCCTAGCAGGATATAGGAAACCTTTTTATTTATTAAAATGTTCTCCAACCGTAAAGAATACAACAATTCACACAATAACCGTCCACAACAAAATGGTATGCCATTTTGGCACGTAAAAATCATTAACTGCAAACAGCAAATTTAGTATTGCAAGAAATCAAAACAATAGGAGAAATTTTTAAAACCCTTACCAAAAATATTCAAACACGTGAAATTAGTGATCAGTAACACACAGCGGCGCCACGTACGGCGCGTATTACAAAATTGTAGCCCATGTTGGCATGTAAAAATCATTAAATGTAAAACCGTGGAAGACAACAGTAAAATTATTACCTTTTTAAATCCTTTAGCAAAAACAGGCAACTATTTAAAACCACAGAACAGTGAAACAAAACAGCACCATAAGACGCGTATTACATAGTTGTATGCCACGTAGGCACGTAAAAAACATTAAATGAGAATAGCAACAACAGTATTAAAAAACAATAGGATAACTTTTTAAATCTTTACCAAAAAGATTCAAATACTTTAAACCACTAACCCGTAATACATAGCAGCGTCACATATTGCACGTATTACAAATTTGTATGCCATGTTTGCACGTAAAAATCATTAAATGGCGAAACCGTGCAGAAAACAATAGACCTTTTTAAAATGGTTCAAATGGTTCACATGGCTCTGAGCACTATTGGACTTAACAGCTGTGGTCATCAGTCCCCTAGAACTTAGAACTACTTAAACCTAACTAACCTAAGGACATCACACACATCCATGCCCGAGGCAGGATTCGAACCTGCGACCGTAGCAGTCGCGCGGTTCCAGACTAAAGCGTCTAGAACCGCTCGGCCACACCGCCAGGCCTAAAATCTTTACCAAAAAGTACTGGTCGGTAATTTTACGTATTTGAATATTTTCGTAAAGATTTTTAAAAAATCTCATATTGTTTTGATTTCTTTCAAAACTAATGTTGCTGTACGCAATTAATGATTTTTACGTGTCAACAGGGCATACTATTTGGTAATACGCGCCGTATTTGGCGCTCCTGCGTATTACTGGTCTGTGGTTTTAAGTATTTGTCTCTTTTTGGTAAATATTTAAAAATCTCTCCTATTTTAACACTGTGGTTGTTATTCACATTTAATGTTTTTTACGAGCCTACGTGGTCTACAATCTTGTAATACGCCCCCTATGTGGTGTTGTGTTTTACTGTTCAGTGGTTTTAAATAGTTGACTGTTTTTGGTAAACGATTTAAAAGGCAGTAATAATTTTACTGTAAACTTGCATGGTTTCATATGTAAGAGTTTTTTTCGTTCCAACGTGGCATGCTATTTTGTAATAAGCGCCGTATGTGACGCTGCTGTGTACCACTGGTCAGTGATTTTAATATTTGACGCATTTTGGTAAATATTTTGAAAAGTATTAATTTTGTTGTGGACTTGTACGGTTATTGTATGAATTGTTGTATTCGTGGTGGTTGGAGAACATTTTAATAGCTAAAAAGCTTTCCTATATTTTGAAAGGGTGCCAGTTTCCTGAGGTTTCCTTACGACAGAGGAAGGAGTAAACCAGAAGAAGGAGGAAACTGGCAGTTATATGTAAGCATTGTAACGTACATTACACATTTTTCGACATCTTCGGAAATGCCATTTTCGACTATGTTATGTAAGTTTAAAACGATATGTTCTGTATCTTTGGTGTATGCTTAAGAATTTGGTAGTAACTGTATTATGCATGAGTAAAAATATGGTTTTCTGCCTTGCAGGTTGATTTGAAAATGGGTCTGGGCCCGAAACTAGTGATAGAAAAAAAAAAAAAATTTGCAACTTGGATTGGTTTTTCGTTTTATTGATTAACAGAAGTTTCTGACCCAACTTACCCCAGCATACTGGAAGTTCGTACATACACAAAAGTGACACGTATCAATAGAAAGAGCACATCTCTAAATTCCTATTCGTAACATTCGCAGTGGTGTAGTTGAAGTCAGGCGTGGCAGAGCTTGTGGGCAATTCATCCGCTGCGCGCTGCCGCCCCTGGAGATAGGCAACCTAATAAATAGTTTTCCGAAGTAGGCTCCTGTAGCGCGTTCCACGGTAATTTGTGTCAGCGAATTCAATGAACTGCACGTACATCCTGACATTTGCTGCGTCACAAACAGTACCCATATTGCGCACCTGTTATGTGAAACGCTTTATCCTCTGATACGAGCCTAAGTTTTGTATGTCTCGTAGTTTTCACTCAGCCGTTTTGTGAATCACGGAAGGTACTTGTCAATAGCCCTGTATTGATATGTATAATACAGCCAACCGGCTCCAACAATATTTTACATTAACCTGGTGTCCAAACTACTAAGTGTGCCTTCATCAGAACATCCAAACCATTACCTAAAAAGTTAAAGAAACCACTAACATAGAAAAAAAACAATTATAGAGGGTTACTGTTCTGAACAGATTTATGAGGATTCTACACTCGTCATACAAAATACTTCATAAGAAGATAGTATTTAAACCATATAAGATTACAGGCACTGGAAATGACATAAAGTTGGTAATTGTCAGTAAAATAACTACATGGCGTAGCACACTACACGCTACTAAGGGCTGTAAGTTGAAACAGTCACTAGAGGTGGCATCAGATTACGTGGCTCACAGCTCGAAGGTGCCACAACGTGAAGACGAAACAAGTCACACCACCTAGTACTAATCGAAGAAATCAGTTGCTTAAATTACAAAAATATTTTACATAACATACAAATGTCACCTGACAGGTCAATAGCCAGTATTGTGCAATAGCAATTGTTCTGTATATTTTGTATGAAAACAGCTGTAATATAACCGATAAAAAAGGAGACAGATATTTTAGAGGCTACTCTGGGGAAAAAGAGGAGCCGGTTTTAGGAGTTTAAATAAGGGTTTTATACCATTAAAGAAATTATTTTTACGCAGTTGCAACTCATAATCAAAATGAAACCTTCATTAAGAGCACAGTGAAAATTTCTTCTCCTCTTTTTCGTAAGAGACGTTCTTTATATCCAACAGCTATTCCTCGTCCCGTTTGTCGTTATATTATGCTGGTAATGTCACTGCTAATTTCACGACACTTATTTTGCAAGGGAGAATGCAGTGCTTTTGAAAAGGGTATAAGTCAGCAAGCGTCTATCTTTCGGAAAATTAATAAAAGACTGTTCTGTCAAAAAATTGTCAACGTTAGAGATGTAACTTTTCTTTCCTAGTTGCTTGTTACAAAAAGACATATTCTACCAAATCTTTTTTTTTACGATTTTGTTGAGCTAGTAAAAAAAATAAATAAGGGGACTGATGCCCTTTTCAGAACTGAGATAACGAAAATATTTTAGAACAAACATAATAGAGCTTAACCTATTTTAATTTTACTAAACCGAATATCATTACTGTTTATGACAGATTTACACAAAAAATGCTTTCTTGTAGAACCTTTACCTTGATGAGGTTTGACGAAATATCTTTTAATCACCTTCTCCGTCCTTTGTTGACCGTTCACAGATTTTTCTCATAGAAGAGTATGACATGTTCTACCGGAATATACTGTTGGAGTTTTTCAGTGTTCTCCTCATATTCTCGAATTAATCGGACACTTCTCCAAGTATGCCATTTCTTTACGGAATGGTATATTTTCACGTTTTGTCAACTTAAAATTATGAGATCTTCATTCGTCGATAAAGTCATACGTTTTCAATACTCCCTTGTAGTGCTTGTTGCATTCAGACTTTTGGTGTTTTGATTAACAGAACGGTTCTGTTTCTTCTTTAGGAATGTATTTTGCACTTTTTTATCACGTTTTGATTGTAACTATGAGGACATTTTGTAACTTCTTTAGAGTTTTAGGAATTCTTCCTTTTGAGAATCAGATTACAACCAGTCCTCACGGCAGGTAACGGGAAAGTAAAACGGTAGCTCAGCATCTTCGGTCACAGGGTTAACTGCCCTCTGTGATAAAAAAAACTGAGTTAATGGATCAACGATGAACTTGAACAAGTGTCATGGGACGTCCGACCCGGACAAATAGAACGAACAATAAAGAATAAAATTAGATTTTTTTTAAAAAAAAAGAAGTGGTAGCGCACTTGCCCGCGAAAAGCAAAGGTCCCGAGTTCGAGTCTCGGTCCGCCACACAGTTAAATCTGCCTGGTTGATACAGTCGTAAAGAACATATCGAACTCCTAAACTCATTTTATTAAAAAATGTGACTGATGCCCTTTTCAAAACCACTGATTCAATTATGAATGAGATTATTTTTAAACTATTATTAGTAGAAAATATTACTTAACAGTTGTAATCGTTTTGGAAAAGAGGCTAAATTCTCTTAACATACAGGTCTCAAAATTGGTACAGATTTTTTTTTTCTTTTCCTTACTTTGTCTGGTGGTTCTATGATACGTATGACATTCTTGAATGGCTGCTGTCTCATAGCCACGTTTAAAATTGTAGGAACCCCGCATTTCTTGAGTGTTGTTTGGTGAAGAACGGTAATGAAGAACAAGAACAGCCGCGATATGAGCTATCGGCGTTGCACTACTTTGTCGGATAGCTCAAAGCTTCGAGACGTTGAGTACGAGTTTGCACGGCTTAACAGCGCTATCAGCGTATTTGTCCTGGGCGTCAGGATCAGTCAGGCGTCCAGTGGCGCGAGCGGCGCATCGGAGAACTTGCAAACTAGCGGCGGGGCGAAGGGGCAACTAGGACTGGGCTCAGAACAGGCGCCGTAACGGGCCAAGTTTACCCCGAGGACAGCTCATCAGCCGGCGAGTGGCTGCGAGCGCCGTTCGGGAGAGGCTAACGGCTGCGGACGCGCGGCTGTCGGCGGCGCGTTTGTCAGATTACTGTCCGCCGGCCTGCCGTAATCGCGGGCCCCGTAAAACGCGCGCCGCTGCGCCCGCCTTGTCCTGGCGTTAACCGCCGCCGCCCGGCTCGGCATTCACCGTGTTTACGGCAGCCGGCGCCATTCCGCCCCATACTGCCATGTTTAGTAGAGTTGCTCCGTCGGTTCTGCTAATCCACTACCCGCGCAACCAGTGGCCGACGTCGCGGGAATTGCAAATGATAAGTTGAGCGCAGTTAGTTTCGTCTCTCACTGAACATATGCTAAGCGGAAAGCAACCTCCATCGGAAAGGATCGCTCGTTACTTAAATCAAAATTCGCGTCAAGCGTCAATTACACTAGCTTTCGGCCAAGCACTCCTTGGCCATTGTCAAGCAGTATGGCTGTCAGTGCGCTCATACGCCCCTAACATACACTGTAATCCGTTTATCATAAGAATAAACCTGATGTAAACAAACACAAACGCGATGATTGGTCAGAAGCCGTAGCACACCTACACTGGTGGTGTTACGCTCTTGGAAGTAGGTCCTGCTTATGTATTAGATATCTTATTACCAAGTGACGTTAAATGAAACTTTAAGATATTAAAATGCATTAACAACCATCAACGTTTTTGTTAATCAGGCTTTAGCTACGTAGTTTTTATTTCAAAAATCGTGTACAAGCACTGCCTCTGCAGTGTTGTGCTGTGATTGTCGCGCTGTTAATGCGCAGTATGAGAACGACTGAGGCTGCTTTCCGTTCCGCAATAAAATACGCGCGTTGAACACAGTTGAAAAGTGCCGAGAAACAGGCTGTTCTTAATGTTTTTCATAAATTTACGGAGATAAAAGGCTTTGAAGTTTTCTCAGCGTTGTATACAATACAGTTGATAAACAAACCCATATTGAACGCACAGTGCAGTTGGTAGCGTTACGGGATGTGAACCTGGCCTACTACATAGCACAGGCTCTCCCCATACCATCACTGGTGGCGAAGACGATCATGTCCATCTAAGCAAAGTTTTTGTGGAAAGGGAAATTGTTTAGAGCGCCGGTGATGACAGCAATGTTGGATCAAAGCAATGGAGGAATGGGACTAACCGACGTCAAGTCTAAAGTGATGGCACTGTACGTCAAACGAACTTGGCGCATAATGTGTAACAATCCAGGGTGCATTACAGCAAAACTATACGACATTGTCAGGCCAGAAAGTGTAGAGCCGCCGATAAATGTACAAAAAATAAATTATATTTTAAACTAAAACATGTTAGGGAATTGTACCTTGAACTAAGCTACCCATGGTCTAGGGGTGCACGCACGGTACCTCAGCGTGTTCGGTCAGAGGGTTACATATCTACATGTATACTCCACTGGCCACGAATCGGTGTGTGGCGGAGGGCACAATTCGAACCAAGTCATATTCCCCCCTCCCCCTCCCCCTCTGTTTCACTCGCGGATCAAAAAATGGCTCTGAGGACTGGGACTTAACTTCTGAGGTCATCAGTCCCCTAGAACTTAGAACTAATTAAACCTAACTAACCTAAGGACCTGCCCGAGGCAGGATTCGAACCTGCGACCGTAGCGGTCGCGCGGTTCCAGACTGTAGCGCCTAGAACCGCTCGGTCACGCGGGCCGGCACACTCGCGGATTGCGCGAGAGAAAAACGACTGTCTGAACGCCTCAGTACGAGCTCTAATTTCCCTTATCTTTGAATGGTGATCATTGCGCGATTTGAAAGTTGGTGGCAGTAATAAATGCTCTACATCCTCGACGAAGATCGGATTTCGGAATTTAGTGAGCAGCCCCTTCTATTTAGCGCTTCGTCTATTTGCAAGCGTATCCTACTTCAAATTTTCTATGAGATTTATAACGTTCTCGTGATGGCTACATGTATCAGTTACGAATCTTTCCGCTCTTCTTTGGACCTTCTCAATCTCTTAAATCAGAGCTGCCCTCTGGAATAAAAAACTGAGTCAACGGCTCAACACTGAACTTGAATGGGTGTCATGGGACGTCCGCACCGAACAAATCCAACGAATAATATCGAACAAAATAAAGGGGGCAGCGTCTTTAATTCTTACGATCCTGGGTTCGAATCCCACCGTCGCTGCCGAAGACTTCCCGCGTAAGAAGTCACCCTCATTCTGCCAACGGCCTGGTCAAAGAGGGCGGAGGAGCGGACAGAGGTTCAGGACACCCTGCCGTCCTAGGGGTGGGAAATTGCCCCTAAAGGCGGAAGAATCACCAATTATCAACGGTATGAGGATGCAGAAAGCAATGGAAACCACTACATTAAAGACACGTAACGTGTATCCACAGGACATATGGCCAGTAACTGAACAAGTGTCATGATGATCTCTCCATTGGCAAAAGCTTCCGAAATATTCCCCCATTCGGATTTACCGGAGGGGACTGCCAAGGGGGCAGGTTAACATGAGAAAAAGATCGAATAATTAACGGAAGTATAACGTTCTACCAGTCGGGGCGTGGAATGTCAGAAGCTTGAACGTGGTAGGGAAACTAGAAAATCTGAAAAGGGGAAATGCAAAGGCTCAATCTAGATATAGTAGGGGTCGGTGAAGTGAAGTGGAAAGAAGACAAGAATTTCTGGTCAGATGAGTACTGGGTAATATCAACAGCAGCAGAAAATGGTGTAAAAGGAGTAGGATTCGTTATGAATAGGAAGGTAGTGCAGAGAGTGTCTTTCTGTGAACAGTTCAGTGACAAGGTCATTCTTTTCAGAATCGACAACGATAGTTCAGGTATACGTGCCGACGTCGCAAACCGAAGACGGAGAGATAGAGAAAGTGTATGAAGATATTGAAAGGGTAATACAGCATGTAAAGGGAGATGAAAATCTAATAGTAATGGGGTACTGGAATTCAGTTGTAGGGGAAGCAGTAGAAGAAAAGCTTACAGGAGAATAGAGGAGGAGGTATACTTGCAAAAGGTCGGGTGATACGGGAAGATTTCAGTTAGATTACAGCATGGTCAGAGAGAGATTCCGAAATCAGATACTGGATTGTAAGGCCTAGATAGAAGCGGACATAGGCTCAGACCCCGATACAGTAGTGATGAAGAGTAGGCTGAAGTTCAAGACATTAGTCAGGAAGAATCAATACGCAAAGAAGTGGGATACGGAAGTACTAAGGAGTGACGAGATACGTTTGAAGTTCTCTAACGCTATTGATACAGCAATACGGAATAGCTCAGTAGGTAGTACAGTTGAAGAGGAATGGAAATCTCTAAAAAGGGCCATCACAGAAGTTGGGAAGGAAAACATAGGTACAAAGAAGGTAGCTGCGAAGAAACCATGGGTAACAGAAGAAATCAGGAATACAGAAATACAAGTCGCTGAGGAATGAAATAAATACGAAGTGCAGGGAAGCTAAGACGAAATGGCTGCAGGAAAAATGTGAAGACATCGAAAAAGATATGACTGTCGGAAGGACAGACTCAGCATACAGGAAAGTCAAAACTACCTTTGGTGACATTAAAATCAACTGTGGTAACATTAAGAGTGCAACGGGAATTCCACTGTTAAATGCAGAGGAGAGCGCACATAGGTGGAAAGAATACATTGAAAGCCTCTATGAGGGGGAAAATTTGTCTGATGTCATAGAAGAAGAAACAAGAGTCGATTTAGAAGAGATAGGAGATCCAGTGTTAGAAACAGTATTTAAAAGAGCTTTGGAGGACTTAAGGTCAAATAAGGCAGAAGGGATAGATAACATTCCATCAGAATTTCTAAAATCATTGGGGGAAGTGGCAACAAAACTACTATTCACGTTGGTGTGTAGAATGTATGTGTCTGACGACATACCATCTGACTTTCGGAAAAGCTTCATCCACACAGTTCCGAAGACAGCAAGAGATGAGAAGTGCGAGAATTATCCAACAATCAGCTTAACAGCTCATGCATCCAAGTTGCTTACAATAATAATATACAGAAGAATGCAAAAGAAAATTGAGGATGCGCTAGAAGACGATCACTTTGGCTCTGTGAAAAGTAAAGTCACGACAGAGGCAATTCTGACGTTGCGATTAATAATGGAAGCATGGCTAAAGAAAAATCAAGACACGTTCATAGGATTTGCCGACCTGGAAAAAGCGTTCGACAGTGTAAAATGGTCTAAGCTGTTCAAAATTCTCAAAAAAAAAAGTTAGGGATAAGCTGCAGGGAGAGACGGGTCGGATACAATATGTACAACAGCCAAGGAAGAATAATAACAGTGGACGATCAAAAACGAAGTGCTCGTATTAAAAAGGGTGTAAGACAAGGATGTAGGATTTCGTCACTACTGTTCAAACTGTACATCGAGAAAGCAATGATGGAAATAAAAGATGACATTGCTATCCTGAGTGAAAGTGAAGAAGAATTACATGATCAGCTGAACGGAATAAAGAGTCTGATGAGTACAGAGTATGGACAGAGTAATTCGAAGAAAGACGAAGGTAATGAGAAGTAGTAGAAATTATAACAGCGAGAAACTTAACATCAGGATTGATGATCACGAATTAGATGAAGTTAAGGAATTTTGCTATCTAGGCAGCAAAACAACCAATGACGGACGGAGCAAGGAGGACATCAAAACCAGACTAGCTATGGCAGAAAAGGCATTCCTGGCCAAGAGATTTCTACTAATATCAAATGTCGGCCTTAATTTAAGGAAGAAATTTCTAAGAATGTATGTCTGTAGTACAGCGTTGTATGGTAGTGAAACATGGACTGTGGGAAAAACGGAAGAGAAGAGAATCGAAGCATTTGAGATGTGGTGCTACAGACGAATGTTGAAAGAGTCGGAGAGGAAAGGAATACGTGGAAAACACTGATGAGGAGAAGGGACAGAATGATAGGACTTCTGTTAAGACATCAGGGAATGACTTCCATGGTACTAGAGGGAGCTGTAGAGATCAAAACTGGAGAGGAAGACAGAGATTGGAACACAGCCAGCAAATAATTGAGGACGCAGGTTGCAAGTGCTCTCTGAGATAAAGAGGTTAACACAGGAGAGGAATTCTTGGCGGGCCGCATCAAACCATTCAGAAGACTGATGACAAAAGAAAAGCTACCTCAGCAAAAAGCTCTTAAATGGTTCAAATGGCTCTGAGCACTATGGGACTTAACATCCATGGTCATCAGTCCCCTAGAACTTAGAACTACTTAAACCTAACTAACCTAAGGACATCACACAACACCGAGCCATCACGAGACTCTTAAATTCCAAAAACGTTACAGAAAAGGCGATTTTACCTTAAAGACGGACACATGAAAGGAAAAATAACATAGAAACTAAATATGTGGAATAGCATGGAATGCGGACTGGAAAAACATCAGTAGTGGTGTTCTTTCGTCTGCCGTGAGAACAGCGTGGTACAAGGTAGTTAATAACATCATCAGTACTAATGAGCCATCAGCTTAAGTGACCTCAGCAGCAAATGCAAACTCGTTGACAGTGTGCCTAATCGGTACACATGTGGGGATCGGATTATTAACTGGAGGTGGACGAGGGAGAAAATTGCTCAAATAACAAGAACTTCAGCAAACAATGTACCGACTAATATTTTCTTCAGACCAGAAGAAAGTTACTACCCTCAGATATAAAAATAACGCAGTGATTTGGTTAATGGGCAAATATACAAGTTACATTTTTAACAATATAGGGAGCGGTGAACATACTGAACACAATATGTATATAGAAAATTAATTCGAGAAAACACTTCAGTATCAGAATCACAATAAGAAATATGGTAACATGCTCCGAATTGTCTTCAACAGAATGGGTAGAGATTAGGAACACGTGGGTTCCTCGTGGAGAGGGGGTGGGTCGGGCCACGAAGCACTAGCTGTGCCGCGGAGCGGCCCCACTGCTTCTGCGGAGCGTTCCCGACCCTAACCTCACCTGCAAGTCACACATCAAAAATAAATCAGTAGTAAAGCAGATGCAAGAATATGACGTAAAACGTAGTATCTGTTGTAAAGGAAGATCTTTAAATCCCTAAGGATGCGTTTAGAAGGCTGAAACTGACAAAAAATAACAAGGCAGTGAAGGACTTTGCAATGTTGCTGCTCGGGACTGCTCTCCCGTCAACGTAATTTACCCTGGAGGAGACTTAGGAACACGCATAAAGGATTTACTGAATGATTAATTTGGGTCTGGGAAATGATTATGAGGGACCTCAGGCTGCAGAAGAAGAAAATGTGCATGACGAACTGCCACCAGCTGAAGATGCCACCAGGTAAAGTTGCTAAATATTTGGCACTGTTAACGACTGAATATCATTCCTCATTTTATGAATGATGTAATTTATGACTGCCATTATCTGTCACCTTATTTATGTCATTTATATGTAAGCTAGCCATTTTTGTTTCTGTTTCTGTGGAATAAAAAAAAGTCAGTAAAAAACTACGGTTATTCGTGTGATGGTTCAAATCTTCCCAGTATCATTCATTTTTCTTGTTCAATTGGGAAAAGCGACATCTCGTAATTATAAAATTCATCATCATTTTTTATGAATATGCACATCTTCTTGTTTCTAATTACATATTGGACGCAAAGTTCCTGTTGCCATTTCAAATACAAATTCTTAATTATCGGTGTTTTATGAAAGACAGTTCATAAAAGTTGTTTAAATTGAGAAAACATAACAAATTAATTTTTAAAGCAGAAATGGAATCCAAATCCTCTTCATTTGGACTATGCCCATCTTTTTATACAACAGAGGTAGGTAAATACCGTAGAAACATGAAAAACAATCATTTTCACAGCATCGAGCCCATCATAGAAATGCTGCATTTTTACATTTGCTATTGTACCATTACAATATGAACCCAACAGAATTGATCTGGAGCCAAGTTGTGGGATTTGGCCCCAGAAGTAAGAAGACTGTTAAGCTGCCAGACGTACTGGAACTAACGCACGCAGATTTCTCACACGTCACTGCCGAACTCTGGCGGGATATAGATCGGCTTGTCATAAATGGAGAAATTGCTGCGCCTGGTTGACTTGGGATTCTGTTGTTGATAGGCTCGTTATCAACGTAGCAGGTGACACTTCCAGAAATAAAATGTGTTTGTCGGATTCGGATAAAAAGAATACCAGACGACTGTTTGTAAGTAATACCTTCAATGGCTTCAATATTCAACTAACTCTCTTACGTTACACACAGGTTATGCAGAAAAATTGCGCTGTGGTTAAGTCAGGAATTTTATCATTCTTGTTTCTAATTACTGGTAGCTAAGTGGTCAGCGCGAAGGAATGTCATACTTAACGGCCCAGGTTCGATTCCCTGCTCGGTCGGAGATTTTCTTCGCTCAGGGACTGGGTGTTGTGTTGTCCTTATCGTCATAATTTCATCCGCATCGACACGTAAGTCGCCGAAGTGGCGTCAAATCGAAAGACTTGCACCACCCGACCAGTCTACCCGACGGGAGGCCCTAGACACAGGGAATTTTTTTAATTGCAATAGTACGTTAACTAAAAACTATAACGTGTTGCGGTTTTCGTCTAGTTGTCTAAGGAGCGTATTGTTAGAGATCTGCAGTGTACTATTTCATTCCGCTTAAAAATTAAAGGACATTCGAAACTGTATTGCTCCTCTGCTCGTCTCTTTTCACGTGCGAACTTCAGCTGGCCATGCCACTGCAGGCTAGCTGTACCAGCTAACCGGCCAGTGCTGTCCAAGTTTAAATGCGTCGGTAAAACTGTTGTCCCGTATTACCGCTAAGTCGATGGCGCGTAACGCACGGCACAAAACGTACCCTTATTACCGAACTTGACAGTACTCCGGACAGCTTGGCTGCAATTTCACGTGAAACGGAAATCCAATGATGCTCCAGCTAACGCGGAAGAATACAAAGGTTTACTCTGATGATGAACGGATTATAGCGGCTGACCGTGACGTCGCTGGTTCTCGCGGGATCACCGTATATGGGTATACGTTGACTCGGAGTCCCTTGTGCCCGATCGCTGGCTCCCACGCCCTGCTGAGCCGCAGGCCGCTGTCACTATTGAAGGTGTTACAAATCTTTCTTGTTTCAATGGCTTCTTTAATTGCGCAGTCCCAGGATGTTGTGCGAACCACAACAAGTGTTTCGTCAAATTTTATCTGGTTAGGAAAGATCACTAGAAAAAATTTGAAGAGACATCCGACGCAGCTCGCATTAACGGCTTCTGGGACTGTGTAATTATAGAAGCCATTGAAAAATCACTGATAAAACCCTAAATAGAGACGCTGGCCTGCAGATCAGTGCGACGTGGAATCCAGCGAGACTTCCATGGTACCAGAGGGCGCTGTAGAGGATAAAAACTGTAGAGAAACACAGAGATTCAAATACATTCAGCAAATAATTGGAGAGCTACTTCGATGTGAAGATGTTGACAAAGGAGAAGAACTCTTGGCGGGCCGCGTCAAACCAGTCAGAAGACTGATGACTAGAAAAAAGAAAAAAAAAGACGCTGCGTGACTCTGCATCCTTACATTCGTTAGATAAACACGCCTTAGATGTGCGTAGGGCTGCAATAACGACAAAGACACTTCGGTCCTCCTTCGCCTACAGCTGTTGTTGCTCAGGTCTTCCGTCGTAAGAATGGTTTGACACATCCCTCCACACTACTCAGTCCTGTGCAAGCCTCTTTGTTGTGTTGGCAGAAGAGCCAACACCGTGTTACGAGTGGAGGCCGAAATGCACGCGTTTTAGCTCACGCAGGCTGGCGTGCGGAGGGAAGAACTATACTGACGTGAGGTCTGGAACATGACAAGAAATCAGAATTCAGAAAGTGAACGTAATTAGTTTGATACTTAACTTTAATCCATTAACGATGAACGTCGCTCTTGACGGTACATGAGACACAATATTATCTGTTCAGAAGACAGTCTTGAAGATATGACATAGAAACTGAATAAGGCGCCATGCTAGGTCGTAGGAAATGACGTAGCTGAAGGCTATGCTAAACTGTCGTCTCGGCAAATGAGAGCGTATGTAGACAGTGAACCACCGCTAGCAAAGTCGGTTGTACAACTGGGACGAGTGCTAAGGAGTCTCTCTAGACTAGACCTGCCGTGTGGCGGCACACTGTCTGTAATCCTGATAGTGGCGACATGCGGGTCCAACGTATACTAACGGACCGCCGCCCATTTAAAGGCTACCACCTATCAAGTGTGATGTCTGGCGGTGACGCCACATTCTTTACCTCTAAATAACTACTGCAAATCACATCCATCTAAACTTGTCCACTCTACACGTCTCTTGATGTTCCTCTGTAATTTTTACCTTCCACGCTTCTCTCCAATATATAATTAACTGTTCCTTCATGTCTAAGAAGGTGTCCATTCGACCGACCCCTTCTTTTAGTAACTTTTGCCACAAATTGCTTTCCTCCGCAAGTCTATTCAGTACCTCCTCATTACGTGATCTTCTAATCCAATCATCAGCATTCTTCCGTAGCACCACATGTCAAAAGCTTTTTTTCTCTTCTTGTCTGCACTACAGGAAAATGCCTTCGTAAAAGACTTCTTAACACTTAAATTGATATGAAACTTGCTGCCAGATAAGAACTGTGTGCAGGACCGAGACTCGAATTCGGGACCATTGCCTTTCGCGGGCAAGTGCTCTACCGGCTGAGCTACCCAAGCACAAATCACGAACCGACTCGAGTGCTGATTCGTGCTTGGGTGGCTCAGTCGGTGACTGGGTGTTATGTTGTCCTCGTCATCATTTCATCCTCACGGCACGCGAGTCACCCAATGTGGCGTTGACTGAAGTAAGACTCGCACTCGGAGGCCGAACGTCCCCGGATGGGGTCCCCCGGCCAGAAAGGCCATACGACCATTTCATTTTAAAACACCGGCACGGTCGCTCAGCGTGTTCGTTCAGAGGGTTAGCTGCCCTCTGTAATAAAAAAAACGGATTTTATGGATCAACGATGAACCTGAACAAGTGTCATAGGACGTCCTCCCCGAACAAATGCAACGAACAGTTCCGGACAAAATAAGATTAAAAAAAAGTCGGTAGAACACTTTCCCTGTAAAGGCAGAGGTCGCGAGTTCGAGTCTCGGTCCGGCACACAGTTTTCATCTCCCAGGAAGTTTCATAACAGCGCACACTCCGCTGCAGAGTGAAAATTTCATTCTGGAGTTAAATTGATATTCGATGTCAACAAATTTATATTCTTCAGAAACGCTTTACATGCTATTGCAGTCTACATTTTATATCCTCTCTACTCTGCCCATCACCAGTTACTTTACTGTTCAAAAAGAAAAACTCGTCCACTTCTTTAAGCGTCTCATTTCTGATTTAACTTCCTCAGCATCGCCTGATTTAATTTACGTACATTACACATTCTTGTTTTAGTTTTGTTAATTTTGATCTTATATCCTTGTTTTAAGACACTGTTCATTCCGTTCAACTGCACTCCCAAATCCTTTGCTGTCTGCGACGTAACTACAATGTCGTTGGCAAACTCTTAAAGTTTTTACATCTTCTCCGAGAACTTTAATTCTTTCTCCAAATTTTTTTCTTTGGTTCCCTTTATTGCTTGCACAAAGTACAGACTGAATAACATCGGGTATAGGCCACAAGCCTTCCTTCCTCCTTTCTCAGTCTCTGATTCCCTTTTATTGCCTTTGAATCTTATTACTGCCGTCTAGTTTCCGTTACAGCTGTATAAAACCTTTTGCTCCCCGTATTTTCCCTGGTACCTACAGAATTTCAAGTAATGTATTCCAATAAACATTCTCAAAATCATTCTGTTAGTCTAAAAAGCTGTAAAGTTACGTTGGGCTTTCTTTAACATAGGGACAGTATTGCCTTCCGGCATCTAACATTTCTCTTGAACGCAAACTGATCTTCTCTGAGGTAGGCTTCTACTAGATTTCCATTCTTCTGTACATAATTCATGTCAGTATTTTGTAACCATGACTCATGAGTTTGATACTCCGTTAACATTCACATACGTCAGCATCTGCTTTCCTTGGAAAGATTACATTTGATGCACTGCAGATTAATATAAAGGTGCAACCAAGTAAAGCAGAAGATGCCTTCCCCGATAACGGAAAGCATCATGGAATGTAGGAGTGCTGAGCAGCGCTCGTGTCCAGGTTACTAAACCACCTGGCGCCGACGCAGAAATATGACGTCGAAGGAAGAGAGGTCCCGTCATTTTGGTGACCACTCAATTGAGCAAGAACTTCTCAGTCAAACCACAAGAGTAAGTATTCAGTACACTGGCGCTGCAGAATACACCGCCCAGAGCACCTGAAACACAATGTTGTAACATAGTAGAGAAATCGGGAGAACTGACCAGACAGGAAAGGCAGGCCAAGTGATGCCATTATTGCCTTACTGTAGCATAACGAGCGCAGACCAGTCTCTTATAAATATTGCTCATTTCCAGTTGAAGTATTCTAAATTTAAAGCTAACCAGCCTGCAGGAGGGACCCACATGAGTCCGCTGTCCATTCATCTAGCTGTCTACTATGGAACAACAATTGTCACTCTACAACTTGTACTAATGTGGTGAGTGTTGTCTTCATTTCTGTCTTTGCTATTGTAGTGCGTTCTATGTTATTTACAGTTGCTTACCATATTCCTATTTTAAACTTGGAGAGGTTAAAGTGCCATACAAGGCAGAATAAATAAATATTACAATTCCCCACCGAAAAAATAATTTAGAGAGAGATAGTTGGTTATTATTCTTTTAGTACCACAAACAAAAACAAACTTAATAGCAACTTGAATGAAGCATCACAATATTAAAAAAACATAGAATTCCATAATTTATAAAATACACTCCTGGAAATGGAAAAAAGAACACATTGACACCGGTGTGTCAGATCCACCATACTTGCTCCGGACACTGCGAGAGGGCTGTACAAGCAATGATCACACGCACGGCACAGCGGACACACCAGGAACCGCGGTGTTGGCCGTCGAATGGCGCTAGCTGCGCAGCATTTGTGCACCGCCGCCGTCAGTGTCAGCCAGTTTGCCGTGGCATACGGAGCTCCATCGCAGTCTTTAACACTGGTAGCATGCCGCGACAGCGTGGACGTGAACCGTATGTGCAGTTGACGGACTTTGAGCGAGGGCGTATAGTGGGCATGCGGGAGGCCGGGTGGACGTACCGCCGAATTGCTCAACACGTGGGGCGTGAGGTCTCCACAGTACATCGATGTTGTCGCCAGTCGTCGGCGGAAGGTGCACGTGCCCGTCGACCTGGGACCGGACCGCAGCGACGCACGGATGCACGCCAAGACCGTAGGATCCTACGCAGTGCCGTAGGGGACCGCACCGCCACTTCCCAGCAAATTAGGGACACTGTTGCTCCTGGGGTATCGGCGAGGACCATTCGCAACCGTCTCCATGAAGCTGGGCTACGGTCCCGCACACCGTTAGGCCGTCTTCCGCTCACGCCCCAACAACGTGCAGCCCGCCTCCAGTGGTGTCGCGACAGGCGTGAATGGAGGGACGAATGGAGACGTGTCGTCTTCAGCGATGAGAGTCGCTTCTGCCTTGGTGCCAATGATGGTCGTATGCATGTTTGGCGCCGTGCAGGTGAGCGCCACAATCAGGACTGCATACGACCGAGGCACACAGGGCCAACACCCGGCATCATGGTGTGGGGAGCGATCTCCTACACTGGCCGTACACCACTGGTGATCGTCGAGGGGACACTGAATAGTGCACGGTACATCCAAACCATCATCGAACCCATCGTTCTACCATTCCTAGACCGGCAAGGGAACTTGCTGTTCCAACAGGACAATGCACGTCCGCATGTATCCCGTGCCACCCAACGTGCTCTAGAAAGTGTAAGTCAACTACCCTGGCCAGCAAGATCTCCGGATCTGTCCCCCATTGAGCATGTTTGGGACTGGATGAAGCGTCGTCTCACGCGGTCTGCACGTCCAGCACGAACGCTGGTCCAACTGAGGCGCCAGGTGGAAATGGCATGGCAAGCCGTTCCACAGGACTACATCCAGCATCTCTACGATCGTCTCTATGGGAGAATAGCAGCCTGCATTGCTACGAAAGGTGGATATACACTGTACTAGTGCCGACATTGTGCATGCTCTGTTGCCTGTGTCTATGTGCCTGTGGTTCTGTCAGTGTGATCATGTGATGCATGTCAGATCAATGTGTCAATAAAGTTTCCCCTTCCTGGGACAATGAATTCACGGTGTTCTTATTTCAATTTCCAGGAGTGTACATAAGCACTTCTGGTAAATGAATAAATAATAGTTTTTTAAAGAACTATTTACAGCCAATAGGCAAGTATATGTTTATAGTAAGTGAGGCGTCCCAAGATTCTACTTAGAATACATAGAACACCGGACTGCAATACAAGCGAGGCACACTGAGGATAAGAAAATAATTTAAAGCCACAGTTCGATGTCAACGTCCAGTCACAATTTACAGACTGAAAACCTCACGACAGTACTAGTAAAGATTTATTATAGTTTCTTTAGCCAAAAGAAATCGCCATCAATGGCTACATAAGATTAGGCTTAGAATAAGCATATTAGAGCAATAACAAGCAATAATGCCACTAACTGCATCTTACAACCGTGATATTTAGTCTTCTGGCACCCTATTAATAAACAGGTAAAACACCTCGCGGCAACACGCATATTAAAATTTTTAAAAATAAAGGCAACTTTTTGTAATCAAATTTTAAACAAATTAAAAGTTAACGATGTTAAACGACCAATACATTAAACAAAAACATCCTTAAATTAACTTTCGCCCGCTGGGGCAATAAGGGGAGGCAGAGAGATAGATAACAGTAGAAAATGGTGGCAATATCACGTAGGATAGGGCTCGTCCAAAAAGTGGCTCAAGCGTTCCAAAATAACAACGGAAATGTAAAAAATTAAACAGCTGACCAGCTGCGTTAATAAAACGTGATAGGTACCTTTGTTAGCCATTGCATTGAGATGTTAAATACTATGTCAAGGTAACTGTTTTGAATTATTTGTCAGTTGAGGCGCCTTACAGCAGTCACGTAAGACTATACAGCGAGGTCCCCTTCCAGGTTTCTTCACTACATACGTAAAATAATAACAATAATGTAATAATCCCATGCTCCCCTACAACATACTATATTGAATGAATAAAGTTCCTACCAACATAGGCACACACGCACAAATCCACTCGACTGCATAGACAAGGACGTAAAATGCAAACCAGCAAAAAAGTTTTTTTTTTTTTTTTAACACGTATGTTAAGAGCACAGTTCACTAAAACAGTAACAACATATTATGTGAAGCTCGCGTGAGCACCAACGGGCTATGCACCTTCAGTGAGCATGGCAACTGCTCGCTCAGTGCAGATAACAAGAAAATTCAGCAAATGACACAGACATGCAGCAATTCGCGGTGCATGCTCAGAACGGCCACAAACAGCTCAATACAACTAATTGACGATCCCAATCTCGCCCGCTTGTATGCAAGGCACGAAGGTTTAGGAAATCTGTTTAACAAGTCTAAATCGCTGCCCAATGACGAAGGTGGATGTTCACCATAAAGATTCGACCAGTTGTCAGATGAGAACAAGTTCCAGGCCAGGTTCCCATCTGACAAAAGGTTAATCAACTGGTGGTTCGAATTGAGATAGGTGTCTCAGTACCAACAGTCCGCAAGCCACGCTTGCAACTTCCACACAACAGCAGACCCCAAACTCCACACTGTGCTTCCAAGAAGCCAACAGCTATCTAACCACATGCCAAGAACGTGCATACATCGTCACTCAGCGCTACTCGGCGCTCCTTTGCAGAAAAAGGTCTACTGGTTCCCCAGCAACCGGGCGAAGAAGTCCCGCAGAGCGGCTGCTATTAATATCACATATGCGCAGATCAGATATGGTTATCTGACAGCTCAGGCTTATTAGATATAAAGTGGTATTAGCAGTGTTTGTTAGTGTTAATTTTCTTATGTATACCTGGGGAAACTTTGCTGTGTATTATGTATTACTATCACTAAAATACGCACGCTGTAAACAGTTTGGCAAAACGCCAGTCAGACTGAACCAATCAGAGCAGAGTAGGTAGACTTCCGTTGCTAGAACTTCTACACCGGGGGAAACCTTTAATTTGAATAGTACTGTGCTGAATAAAATTTGTTTACATGTGAGCTATCATATTCCTGTATTCAAGAACTATTGTGTGAACATGTTTTTTTTTTGTGTTGATGAGAGTTTACATTTTACGACTGGGGGCACTATTCGGTGAATTTTGGGAGCAATCAAATTTTATAATTCGTTTCAGTTATTCCAGTATTGAATAAGACAGATTTTTTATTGTTTTATTAATGAACAGTTACGTTTCTTCCGTATTATGTATCGTTTTGTGCCAGACTTCACTTTTATTTAACAGATCAATTAAATTTTGTTAGATTTTTTGAATGGACTCCGTCATTTCTGGTCGGAAGATCAATAAAGGCAGAGCGATCCCGTTCCACTTCAGATCTAGTGCATTAGAGACACATAACGTGTATCCAGAGATAAGTCAATCGAAATAAAAAATCGTTCAGGAGCGAGTAGCACTCCTCACAAACTCGAGTATGATTGTACACAGTTCATACATCCCGGAAATCGAGAATCTCGACGATTTTTACCATTTATCGACATTGATACTGGCAGGACATTGGTCTCGGCTATTCCAGAACTTTCGAAAATGTTATAATTTAAGTCTGAAGTCGGATAACACATTATAAAAGAAATTTTTTTGTGTGATATAATTACAGATTTTTTCTTTACTTGTAAAATCTTGCTTCTTGACAAATTTCATGATTCTGGGTCACTGTGAAGTACCTTATAGGGTTTTGATGCGTGAGTTTACGAGTGTCAAAATATGTGATATAAGTGGTCGTATCCTGTTCATTACAGTCACTTAAAAGCTTATATTTTTTACTACGCCGAGGAACGATAGGCCTTAGTATGCGACATAAATTTGAACTTGATAGGTGTACCCATTCCTGAGAAAAAGAGATCTTAACAGACAGATGGACAGACAGGCAGTGGATAACAAATGAGAAAAAAAGTCATGTAATTAAATTACAAATTAACAATTATGGAATTTTTCCCTTTAATTGTACTGTGAAATCTTGTTTCTTGACAAATTTCATGATTCTAGGTCAACTGAAGCTATCCCATAGGTTTTGATCAGTGAGTTTGCGAGTGTCAAAATGTGACACAAATCGCAGTAACTGTTGACTGCATTGGCTTAGAAGCTTACATTTTTTATTCTGCGAAGGGACCGTAGAGTTTAAAATGTGGCATAAATTTCAACTTGATGTGTATATTCGAACAGACGAACGGTCGGGCAACAGAAGTCGGCAAGTGATTGTCGAAGGGATCGCTGTGTTACGCAGGAATCTACAAATACCAGTGACTGGAATGCTGGCCCCTATTTCGACTGTATGAGAAGTGTGGGATTCCTCCTACACGTCGGTCGGGGGGGGGGGGGGGGGGGTGGAGTGTCCTGAAGATCGCATACTGCAACGCTGAAACTGGCTGCACAAGTAAAATAAAACTGGAAACTTTGACGACGAGGGCGTTTTAATTTGACCTTTTGTTTGATCCTGTAAGAATTCCTTTCTTATCGACTAAGGTTCGGAACTCTAAAAAAAGTGTCATTATGATTGCTCCTCTGCAAGAAGACTACAGAATGTGAAAAATACAATGCAAAGGCGTAATCTAGTAGTAGTAATCAATGAAGTAAAATGGAATGAAGATGTAGATTTTTAGTCAGGTGAATATAACAGACAGTGCTACGACGGGAGTAAATATCATTATGAATGGGAAGCTAGAGCAAAGGGAGGGTTAAGTGGATTGGTTTATTGCTATAATTGAAACCAAACTAATGCAAACAACTAGAGCTGATATATATATATGTATATATATATATATATATATATATATATATATATATATATCCTGACCTAACCTAACCTAACTATATATATGCTGAAGACACAAATAGATTAGATATAGCATATTAAAGAATATAAGGAGGGATGGAATGTAATAAGTATGACGGAAAGAATGAAAGGTTGAGTTATGGAACACGAGATCGGTAACAAGAATGAGAAAGGAGATAGGTTCCTTTCAGTTAAGAACACCAAATCTAGTGGTAAGGTGATTGCGTGGAATACCATCGTGCCATGAATTTTGTGTCTGCCTTCAACTTGGCCTTCGTCTCTCAAAGATGTAAGGATTCATTAGAAGTAACACGTGGATCGGATTCCGCGTTAAACTGTAGGTTCAGTACGCTAACTGGATCTTTCTTCGGCTGGTCCCGGCGGAGGTTCGAGTCCTCCCTTGGGCATGGGTGTGTGTGTTTGTCCTTAGGATAATTTAGGTTAAGTAGTGTGTAAGCTTGGGGACTGATGACCTTAGTAGTTAAGTCCCATTAGGTATCACACACATTTGAACATTTGATCTTTCTTCAAGTGGTTATCTACAGGAGATAAAGATTTGGAAAAAATCATTGGTCAGCACCGAAACCGATAGAGAATAAGTAGATTACGGACATGCAACTCGCAGATTTGACTTCCAATTGGAATACTAACAGATGGACATACTGGTGAGACAAGGATTCAGAAATCGGATACTGAATTATATGGCGTCCTCAGGACCAGATGTAGACTCAGAACGCAGTTCGGTAATGATAAAGAGTAGGCTGAACTTTCAGAAACTCGTCAGAAGAAATCAATGTTAAAAGAATTGGGGTACAGTTCGTTTGAAGATCTCGGAGGCTATAAATACTTGTATTAGGAATACGACAGTAGGCAGTTCAGTGAAAGAGAAGTGACATCCCTAAAGCATGCAGTCCAGAAGTTGCACAGAGAAATATAAGTTTAAGAAAGGTAACTGCGAATGAATCACATGTAATATTTCAATTGATGAACAAAATAAAGTAATAAATGTTAAAGAAAAGAAAGGAACACCGCATTATAAGTCACTTGTAATAGACAATACAATGAAGATAAAAGCAAAATGGCCGGTCGGAGTGGCCGAGCGGTTAAAGGCGCTACAGTCTGGAACCGCACGACCACTACGGTCGCTGGTTCGAATCCTGCCTCGGGCATGGATGTGTGTGATGTCCTTAGGTTAGTTAGGTTTAAGTAGTTCTAAGTTCTAGGGGACTTATGACCACAGCAGTTGAGTCCCATAGTGCTCAGAGCCATTTGAACCATTTTTAAAAGCAAAATGGCTGCAGGAAAAATGTGAAGAAATCGCATAGAATGACCTTCGAAAGGGCAGATTCAGCATACAGAAAACTGAAGGTAGATTTGGGAAAGCTTTAGCACAAAGACGTAAATATATGAGTTCAAAAGAAATTCCACAGTTAAACGTAGATGAGAGATACGTTAAGAGGAAAAAGTAAGACTAGCTCTTTCTTTGCATGATATAATGTTTGGTATCAAACTGATTCCATTCGAGTATTTCTGAATTTCCAGAAAGCTTTCGACACCGTTCGTCACAAGAGACTTCTAATCAAATCACATACCTATGCAGTATCGCTTCAGAAAGGATTTTGACAGAAAATCGTCGAATAAAGCAGAAGTGATATCTGTACTTTCCCTAGGAAACGTTGAAGGCCTTCTGCTGTTTCTAATGTACACAGAGAAAACATTAATAAAACCGACAAACTGCCGGGACGGGTTCCTGACTATAAATCTGACTAGTCTTATGAACATGTGTCCGGAAATGCATCAGGGGTTGCTACAGTAGATGACGCGGGCGAATGAAAGATCCTCTGATCACGTGCTGTGTGTTCCTTGTGTGTTGCAGCCCATGTGATTGAGCTGCGTAATGTAAGCAGCGGGCTAGTGCTGTATTCATGTTGGGAACGCTGAGATTGTGTTTGTGTGGGCCAGGCAGATGTAAACGGTCGAGAGTAACCATGGCTATACCATCACAAGTACCCTGTCTGCACTTTCGTCCGTCTGCAAGGACCCATGATCACACAAACGCCAAAAAATGGCTTGCAGAGTTGTGTGGTGTGCCACTTTTCGTATCGCCTTACTGCCTCGACTTGCTCCCAACATGAATACCGTACCATCCTGCGGCTTATAGTACGCTGCGTCAACTACACAGCTTTCAAACACGAAGGACACAGGGCATGTGGTCAGAGTAACAGTCATTTGTCAGCGCCAACTACCGTGGCATTTGGTTCAAATGGCTCGGAGCACTATGGGACTCAACTGCTGAGGTCATTAGTCCCCTAGAACTTAAAACTAGTTAAACCTACCTAAACTAAGGACATCACAAACATCCATGCCCGAGGCAGGATTCGAACCTGCGACCGTAGCGGTCTTGCGGTTCCAGACTGCAGCGCCTTTAACCGCACGGCCACTTCGGCCGGCTACCGTGGCATTTCCGGACACATGTTCACAGGATGTTTTTTCTCCATTACCAGCCAGGAATCCGTCCTTGTAGTTTGTCGGCTTTATTAATCATCACCCTGTATAACCAGCAATAAATAAAAAGAACTGCATTTTAATCTGTGGTTTATTCCAGAGGCAACCGGTTACCGCATTCCTTTACGCTATCATCAGGCCCTCTATGGTAACACAGCCGCTGAGCTTCTATTGCCAAACAAATTATCATGCAAAAGCGAACCAGTATCCGCATCAGCGTATGTAACACGGCTATATAGCCGTAAATAATCAGTGCGCTCAAATCGTTTGCGAATGTATAGACGTGTTTCATACACTAGTGCGAATACTAGTTCGCTTTTGCATGATATTTTGGCTGGTAATATACGCTCACCCGCTATATTATCAGAAAGGTCTGATGACGGCACAACGAAACGCCGGAACTGTTTGCCTCTGGAATAAATCAAAGAAACTACAGCTGTTGGTTTATTAATTGTTTATTATCCTCTCATTTCAGTTTTCCCCAATGAGCAACCACCTGTTCAATTCAAAATAACTTTTTACTTCAAGGAAACCAAGCTAGCTATGGAGATTATTATCAGTACCTGCTAAAGTACCTAACAGTGCCTGTTGAGCAGTCGCTCTTCCTAACGTTATCCCATACGAGCAAACCAGTTGCTTCTTTATCTGTGCTAACCCATACTATAGATGCATGCGCTGCGCTTGTTTGCTTTCATTCCGCATAGCTAATTCGCTGTAAATAATAACATCCAGTTATGATCATGCAGTCGGTATATGCATTGGCTACAATTGTGAATTAATAAAATGTACAGAAATACAAACTAAGATAAACGAATAATTTAATACGCTTCTAAGTGCTTCAGTCCGGAACCGCGCGACTGCTACGGTCGGAGGTTCTAATCCTGCCTCGGGCATGGATGTGTGTGATGTCCTTAGGTTAGTTAGGTTTAAGTAGTTCTAAGTTCTAGAGGACTGATGACCTCATATGTTAAGTCCCATAATGCTCAGAGCCATTTGAACCAATAATTTAATAACAAGAGTTCTGTTCTGCGTCTGTAACTGACGTAGACGACAGAAAATTACGTTGAATAATGTTTATTCAAGAAAGAACATCTCAAATAAACGGGAAATGGTGCTACGATATTCAATTAAAATACAGGCAGAAAATACCCTTATCGAATGCAGTAAAGTTATGTTGAAAGCGTTGAGAGAATGGTTGAAAAAACACCAAACTAAATGAAGATGGTACATGTTCTTTCGGACATGCCCGGAAGAACAGACCCATTGCATCTTTTTCTACAACTAAGAGATCGTGCCCTAAAGTCCCCGATATGCATTAAATAAAAATTTTACATCTTATTCCACATCGTCACACTAAAAGAAATCCTCGTTGGGGAGGACACACAGATCCCAACTTTTCTGCCACTTTTTAAGTACGTCCTGGAAGTATTTCTTTTTACAGTGTTTAGCACCCTTTGCAATTCCACTTGAATCTCGCCCGCTGAGTGAAATCTTCAAGTCCTGAATCTGATTTTCATCTTGGGAAAAAAGTCACATGGTCTCTTGAGTATGGCGGATGGGGCACAATTGTCATCTTATTCTTCGTCAAAAATTCCTAAATATTAAAGGCTGAATACATTCATATGTACCATAACGTTCAGCGTCCGGTTAATAACGCAAGGAAACTGTCACTGAGACTAATCGCATATTTAGAATCTGCTGCGTAATCTCCGGACGCAGCAACTTTCTTAATATCGGAGCAGATTCGCCGGCCAATAAGTCTTCAGAGTTTCCTTTTTTTACAGCCTCTTATGTTTTCTCTCAAATAAAAACCTGTCAGCGTTACCTGTCCGATGCCAAACTCTGAGCTGTAGAGTACGCCGTGTCTTTCCAGTTTAGGCTATGAAGTCCCTATGTGTTTTAATGTATTAAGAAAATCAGGTTTCTTGCACATTACGTCCTATTCCACAGTAGTAAAGAAAATTGGGAGAATAGTGTTGACTTAATCAAAAATTATTACTTTGACATACTCTTAAAAAGCAAACTAAATTTAACTGCATGTAAGACTGCTATAGTTTCTCTGCTTCTGCTTTTAAAAAATTAATTTAAATGTAACAAAAGAAAGATTTATGGGCCGAAAGGGCGCCAGAATCGTACTGATCTAGTATTTGCACTACCTGCTAAAATGATGGGTCAAAATGTTTCAAAATCTCTTCTCTGAGTTTGACATCAGGTATATTGTACACGATCGCATCACGCAACATAAAATCTGAATATAAAGTACCACAAGCACATTGGAATTTGCATTTACTCGTCATACCCAGAAAATCTGTTACCCACTCGCTATAAGTTTGTTCTGACCGTTTTTTGCAATTAAAGAATTGATACCTAGCTGCTACCACATTCACTTGTTGTTCGTAATCGTTAGTTATCGAATCTGTAGCCTGATCATACGAAAGTACACTCGGAGTGGCGTTAGGGAACAGTTGTTGTAGGAGCCTAAAGACTACGCTTCCTACCGTTGAGAGAAAGTTCAAATGGTTCAAATGGCTCTGAGCACTATGGGACTCAACTGCTGAGGTCATTAGTCTCCTAGAACTTAGAACTAGTTAAACCTAACTAACCTAAGGACATCACAAACATCCATGCCCGAGGCAGGATTCGAACCTGCGACCGTAGCGGTCTTGCGGTTCCAGACTGCAGCGCCCTTAACCGCACGGCCACTTCGGCCGGCTTGAGAGAAAGTAATGGCTTTTCACAGTACCTGGTACATTGTGACCAATTACATGGGATTCAAACTGTTGCAACCACTCGAGCCATTCCTCTTCTTGTTCATGAAACTGGCGAAAAGGCGGTGTAGCACTTGGAGCTGGAGGTGCTGCTTGTGATGCATTAGTATTTGGTTTACCAGGAGTTGCTGTACTGCGTTTAGCAGTGAAGATATTTGCTGTCTCTGAAACTGAAACATCTGCATTAGCTGCGTAGTATCTGGCAGCTGTGGCGTCTGAGCAGGGGGTGGGATAAGTGGGGTGGGCATGCTGGAAGAGACAAAAAATGGCTCTGAGCACTATGGGACTTAACTTCTGAGGTCATCAGTCCCCTAGAACTTAGAACTACTTAACCCTAACTAACCCAAGGACATCACACACATCCATGCCCGAGGCAGGATTCGAACGTGCGACCGTAGCGGTCGCGCGGTTCCAGACTGTATCGCCTAGAACCGCTCGGTCACTCCGGCCGGCCGAAGAGAGAAATGCAAGAAACAGACAAGGCAAGAAAAAAAATAAGTACCAAAGCAAAGACAAATTTCTGCAACGCCCACCTGAAAACAGTGATTAGCAAAAACACGATAAGAGACTAGTAAATCAAGTAAACACCCCCGCAGGGAAAATACAAGAAATAATTAAGGCGCCAGCAAAACACAAAAGATAATTCCGTGGCCGCCGGGCACTGTGTTTTTCTTATAACTCGTCACCAATGTAGTATCCCGTCCACACGTCTACTATAGGGTGCCTACGAAGCTGTTTTCTCGGATCGCTAGACAACAATTCAGGTAAATCGTATTAACGGTTTATTACAGTAAGTTAAATTGACAATACTTAACTTTGCGTATTCACAAAGGTGTGTCGCAATCATATGGTGACATGCAAATAATCAGTATCCTTCGGTACAAACAATTTCGATGCAAGCAAAACAATTCAATTTATAAGTCACGGCTGCAGCGTTTGTATGACGGCTCTTCTTCCAATGCGGCCGCGGATAGGCGGCCCGGAGCTTATATTCTCTTCATGTACATGCAGCTCCTGTCTTGATGTCCTATTCAGTGTACTACTGGCCTCACAGCGCTCTCTGCTCTTCCCTTCTTCATCCTCGTGCTGGCGCTTGTCGTTACGCCGGAACACAAATACTTCATTCTAAATTACCCAAATGCATTTTAGCATGCATAAAGTTTTTGTTTCTTAGTATGTTAATCTAGAAAGTACATGCCTGAAAGAAGAAGGTTTCTCTTTGATACCAAACTTTCTTCGCACGACGTTGCACACTACCAAAATGTGGTTTTTAATGTCCTCTGAGCCGTACTTTTTTCTACTTCAGTCAATGTTTGTTCTAAATATGGAAAGCCTACATGCTGCCAAACGGCGTCATGTCCTTTTAGAGCACATTTCTGCAAACTTGTCAGCCGTTAAGTCTTTGTCCTCTTATAAAGTATTCATGCAGTGATGAACGTGCTGCTAAAATTTACAGACATGCCGTAGCATACTTGAGGTCGGGCGAATAAGTTCAAATTCAAATGGCTCTGAGCACTATGGGACTTAACTCCTGAGGTCATCAGTCTCCTAGAAATTAGAACTACTTAAACCTAACTAACCTAAGGACATCAAACACATCCACGCCCGAGGCAGGATTGGAACCTGCGACCGTAGCGGTCGCGCTGTTCCAGACTGTAGCGCCTAGAACCGCTCGGCCACCCCGGCCGGCTTACTTCGCTGCTCCCACCGTCGAGATAAGTGAGCTGCGACGAAACCATACTCACATATACGAGTATACCTGGCTAGTCCCAGGTGCTGCAGGGTGAGCGAGTCCCGTCAAGCTTGCCAGGTTAGCGGAAACCCAAGTGCGCCTGCTTTTAATCACTGTGCTTCGCTACACATGCACTCTTGTGTTTCCGTTGCGGCAGGTTGAGCTGCCTCAATGGTTGGGGCGGAGATAAGGGCAGACATGCAGGCAGGCTGGAGGGAGAATTGGCACACCTCTGGATACTACCGCTGTTTGTATACGTGCTTAACGCTGCCCCTTGGCTTTTGTCACCTTAGTGTATTATTGCCTAATTATTGCCTAGCTGATCCATAAAAGTTAGATTTACAGTTCGACGGTATAACACATATACAAGAAATAACTGAGGGCATTGGGTGTGTTTCTCTGAGATAATGAGATTAGCACAAGAGAGATAATCGTAGCGAGCTGCATCAAACCAGTATGCAGGCTGATAACTCTCAAAAAACTCACATATGTGCAATACTTACAATACTCGAAGCGGTACGAAAAAATACTTACAGAGGCGCGCCTCTAGTTTTCCGTTTGTTTGTAGGTTCGTGACACACAGTGGCGGTGGCGGAGCCGTGGGGTGGGCAGCGCGACCGGGCGTCAGCATGCAAATCTATCGGCCGGCCAGCTGCGGCGGACAGCCCGGGGGCAGCAGCGGTCACCGTCTGCGGGATTCCCAACAGCTGCGCTCTGCTCCGAGCCCCGCCAGTAATTACGCTCGCAATGTGAGTTGAGTCGCCGCTACCTGCAGGAAGCGGTTTGATATGTAAATATTGTCACTCACACTGCCAGCCGTGAAACGTGCGGGTATTCTGTTAAGTTTAAAGAGCTTGAGAACAGGGCCGTAGCCTTTACTTGATCTTATCTGGTCAATCGAATTTCATCATACTTGACCTGTGAGTGTAAGTCAGTGACGTAGTAAGTAATTGTCTGGGAGGGGTGACAGATAAGAGCAAAAAATTCATTTATTCAGGCTCATATTCTTTCTCAATGTAAAAAAAGTCATTCCTTAGAACAGCTAAATTCTTCGATTTGTCGAAGGACTTCATTCAAATCAACTGACTACGTTCTTTCTTTTCCAAAGTGCCTGCCACTCTTTTGAGACCCACCTATAGCAGCTCAGGCCTATTGATTGCAGTCAAAGTTGATTTGCGTGCAGCAGTGCTACGCTCTATGGTCGCCAAAGATGCTGTTTCACGCGCGACTGCTACGGTCGCAGGTTCGAATCCTGCCTCGGGCATGGATGTGTGTGGTGTCCTTAGGTTAGTTAGGTTTAAGTAGTTATAAGTTCTAGGGGACTGATGACCACAGATGTTAAGTCCAATAGTGCTCAGAGCCATTTGAACCATTTTGCTGTTTCATTTGGATATATGTCTAAAATAACTTGCTTTATCGGTTCTCCGATTTGTGCAGTATCAGAAGCAATACTATAGCTAACGTCACCAACATGTTTCAAAGACCTAGTTACCATAAGACTAGGAGTAGCAATATTACCTTGTGCTTTCATCTGCTTTAAGGAATGAGGTTTTTCGTGATCAGTTTACGCTTCAACACTTCTGTTTTTGCTAAAGGAAGACCACGGCGAATTCAGTCTTCAGTGCACAGCAATTAACAAACACTGTACCTACACTAAGCAACACCACAGACAACTAATCTCTAATTTCGTTATTTCAGTTTAATCTTTAATATGTTTTAGTTTAACCTGTTGTTGTTCTTGTGGTCTTCAGTCCTGAGACTGCTTTGATGCAGCTCTCCATGCTACTCTATCCTGTGCAAGCTTCTTCATTCCCCCAGTACTTACTGCATCCTGCATCCTTCTAAATCTGCTTTGTGTATTCATCGCTTGGTCTATCTCTCCGATTTTTCCCTCCAGGCTGCCCTCCAATGCTAAATTTGTGATCTCTTGATGCCTCAGAACATGTCCTACCAATCGATCCTATTTCTTCTAGTCAAATTGTGCCACAAACTCCTCTTCTCCCCAATTCTATTCAATACCTCCTCATTAGTTATGTGATTTACCCATCTAATCTTCAGCATTCTTCTGTAGAACCATATTTCGAAAGCTTCTATTCTCTTCTTGTCCAAACTATTTATAGTCCATGTTTCACTTCCATACAAATACTTTCAGAAACGACTTCCTGACACTTAACTCGATGTTAACATATTTGTCTTGTTCAGAAACGCTTTCCTTGCCATTGAAAGTCTACATTTTATATCCTCTCTTCTTCGACCATCATCAGTTATTTTGCTCCCCAAATAGCAAAACCCCTTCACTACTTTAAGTGTCTCATATCATAATCTAATTTCCTCAGCATCACCCGACTTCATTCGACAACATTCCATTATCCTCGTTTTCCTTTTGTTGATGTTCATATTATATCCTCCTTTCAAGACACTGTACATTCCGTTCAACTGCTGTTCTAAGTCTTTTGCTGTCTCTGACAAAATTACAATGTCATCAGCGAACCTCAAAGTTTTTATTTCTTCTCCATGGATTTTAATACCAACTTTTCTTTTGTTTCCTTTACTACTTGCTCAATATACCGATTGAATAACGTCGGGGAGACGCTACAACCATGTCTCACTCCCTTTCCAACCACTGCTTCCCTTTCGTGCCCCTCGACTCCTATAACTACCATCTGGTTTCTGTACAAAGTGTAAATGGCCTTTCGTTCCCTGTATTTTACCCCTGCCACCTTCAGAATTTGAAAGACAGTATTCCAGTCAACATTGTTAAAAGCTTTCTCTAAGTCTACAAACGCTAGAAACATAGGTTTGTCTTTCCTTAATCTATTTTCTAAGATAAGTCGTAGAGTCAGTACTGCCTCATGTGTTCCAACATTTCTACCGAATCCAAACTGATCTTCCCCGAAGTCGGTTTCTACCAGTTTTTCCATTCGTCTGTATAGAATTCGTGTTAGTATTTTGCAGCCGTGACTTATTAAACTGATATTTCGGTAATTTTCACATCTGTCAACACCTGCGTTATTTGGGACTGGAATTATTATATTCTTCTTGAAGTCTGAGAGTATTTCGCCTGTCTCATACATATTGCTCACCAGATGGTAGAGTTTTGTCATGACTGGCTCTCCCAAGGCCGTCAGTAGTTCTAATGGAATGTTGTCTACTCCCGGGGCCTTGTTTCGACTCAGGTCTTTCAGTGCTCTGTCAAACTCTTCACGTAGTATCGTATCTCCCATTTCATCTTCATCTACATCCTCTTCCATCTCCATAATATTGTCCTTAAGTACACCGCCCTTGTATAGACCCTCTATATACTCCTTCCACCTTTCTGCTTTCCCTTCTTTGCTTAGGACTGGGTTTCCATCTGAGCTCTTGATATTCATACAAGTGGCTCTCTTTTCTTCAAAGGTATCTTTAATTTTCCTGTAGGCAGTATCTATCTTACCCCTAGTGAGATAAGCCTCTAGCCTCTAGCCATCCCTGCTTAGCCATTTTGCGCTTCTTGTTGATCTAATTTTGAGACTTTTGTATTCCTTTTTGCCTGCTTCTTTTACTGCGTTTTTATATTTTCTCCTTTCATAAAATCAATTCAATATTTCTTCTGTTAGTCAAAGATTTCTACTAGCCCTCGTCTTTTCACCTACTGGACCCTTTGCTGCCATCACTACTTCATCCCTCAGAGCTACCCTTTCTTCTTCTACTGTATTTCTTTCCCCCATTCCTGTCAATTGTTCCCTTACGCTCTCCCTGAAACTCTGTACAACTTCTGGTTCTTTCAGTGCATCCAGGTCCCATCTCCTTAAATTCCCACCTTTTTGCAGTTTCTTCAGTTTTAATCTACAGTTCATAACCAATAGATTGTGGTCAGAGTCCACATCTGCCCCTGGAAATGTCTTATAATTTAAAACCTGGTTCCTAAATCTCGGTCTTACCATTATATAATCTATCTGAAACCTGTCAGTATCTCCAGGCTTCTTCCATGTATACAATCTTTTTTTATGATTCTTGAATTAAGTGTTAGCTATGATTAAGTTACGCTCTGTGCAAAATTCTACCAGGCGACGTCCTCTTTCATTTCTTCCCCTCAATCCATATTTACCTACCACGTTTCCTTCTCTTACTTTTCCTACTATCGAATTCCAGTCACCTTAGATTATTAAATTTTCGTCCCCCCTCAATACCTGAATAATTTCTTTTACCTCATCATACATCTCTTCAATTTCTGCGTCATCTGCAGAGCTAGTTGGCATATAAACTTGCACTACTGTAGTAGGCATGGGCTTCGTGTCTACCTTGGCCACAATAATGGTTTCACTATGCTGTTTGTAGTTGCTTACCCGCACTCCTATTTTTTATTCGTTATTAAACCTATTCCTGCATTACCCCTGTTTGATTTTGTATTTATAACCGTGTATGCACCTGACCAGAAGTCTTGTTCCTCCTGCCACCGAACTTCGCTAATTCCCACTATATCTAACTTTAACCTACCCATTTCCCTTTTTAAATTTTCTAACCTACCTGCCCGATTAAGGGATCTGACATTCCACGCTCTGATATGTAGAACGCCAATTTTCTTTGTTTGACTGATAACGACGTCCTCCTGAGTAGTCCCCGCCATGATATCCGAATGGGGGACTATTTTACCTCCAGAATATTTTACCCAAGTGGACGCCATTATCATTTAACTATACAATAAAGCTGCATGCCCTTGGGAAAAATTACGGCTGTAGTTTCCCCTTGCTTTCAGCCGTTCGCAGTACCAGCACAGCAAGGCCGTTTTGGTTAGTGTTACAAGGCCAGATCAGTCAACCATCCAGACTGTTGCCCCTGAAACTACTGAAAAGGCTGCTACCCCTCTTCAGGAAGCACACGTTCGTCTGGCCTCTCAACAGATACCCCTCCATTGTGGTTGCACCTACGGTATGGCCATCTGTATCAATGATGCACGCAAGCCTCCCCACCAACGGCAAGGTCCTCTAATTTGCTTATTATCCTTTAAAAGGGGATTCCCCATACTATAGACTGCAATACTGCCGTAACTCACTCAAGTACTTCAACTGCTATCTATGGGTAGACTAAAGAATTAGCATACCTGATTGTGACAAACTCTGGTTAATTCGGAATTCTTTAGATGTCACCATTCTAATAGTAAATTAATATTTTCCCATGATTTTATACAATGCCACGAACAAACAATTTGCCGGCCGTTGTGGCCGAGCGGTTCTAGGCGCTTCAGTCTGATACCGGGCGAACAGTTCGGCCGCAGGTTCGAATCCTGCCTTGGGCATGGATGTGTGTGATGTCTTTAGGTTAGTTAGGTTTAAGTAGTTCTAACTTCTAGCGGATTTCTGACCTCACAAGTTAACTCCCATAGTGCTCAGAGCCATTTGAACCATTTGAACAAACAACTTACGTAGCATATGGGCTTTTGGATTTGAAGCCTCAATCATGTTCTAACATTCTGCGTGGTTTCTGTTTGTTCTAAGTCGTGTCTCCCTACCACTTTCGCGCAACGACGCTCTGAGCGTGTTTTTTAGGGAGTTGACTATTTTGAACCTGGGACCTGTTGCTGGTAAGGAGACACCAGACCACACATGACATGTACAGTTCAGAAGAGTTCAGTGAGACTAGCGATGATATAACCAAATACTTAATGATTTCAGCGTCAGCTCCACTGCACTCTTAATACTAACTAAATTTAGTGGAAGGGGTTCAAGGCTTTCCTATTTTTAATTAGCTGCTAAAATAACGTCGAAAAAGCAGTTAAGTTTACCATTGGAAATTTTATTCTACTCACAAAAAATTGTTTATAAATTGCACTATTGATAAAAGGAAATGTTTTAATACAGGACGATAAAAACCAACTGCTTTGAACAAAAATGTGAACGAATATTCCCTGAATGGGTTTCTAAGTTCTACAATGGATCGAAGGATGACCTACGCCATATCACATCTATAATCTAGGTTAAATTAAGTTTCGCAAAAGAGAAAACTATCAAAATGGTCTACAGTGACCCTCAATTATCTTTAATTACTTATCTAACTTGTCGTAAATTACAGTGGCTGATGTGGCTTCTCAGTAATTATTTAACAGAAAAATCATCGCGTTTCAGATTTTTATTTCAAGTAGCAAATGTGAACACCATGAGATTTGATTGACGATCGACACTAGTATTACGTAAAAAGGGGGTGTAACAGATGAGACTTCTGCAGTTCTGAGTGAAGCTTTATGCGCTGTTATGCGGCATGACGTGCGTTCATTACCTTGTCTTTGGTTAGGCAGCATCAGGGGCCAGCGGGCGGCGCAGCTCCATGCAGCTTGCCGTCTCGGAAGCAACTCTCTCCTAACTTCTCCTTACTACAATTTACCGAAGTTGGTTTAAAAAAAGCTATCTGGCTGTGTTTTCATCTGACCAATCAGGGTCTCAATGTTAACCTTAAGCTCTGCCTACAAAAATTCTGTCTTTCCAATGAGAAACGTTATACTTTTCGTGGTGGGGCAATGTTTTTAATGTTTGCAACGTAACAGAGACGCGAAAAAGTCTCACGCTAAACCTGCAGCTGGTGTGGCCCTTTTAATGTTATCATAAGATCTATACTGTTCTTCTGGAGGGCTCTATCTTTTAACATGGCCTGGGGGGTGGTCCTGGCGGTTGGCTGGCAACGTGGGTGTCCGTCCCTTATCGTAGGGCCTTCTACCTTAACACGGTTCTGATCTCGGCTTCTGCTCTCGTTTCTCCCCTCGGAACTGCGTCTGTTTCACGGTGGGAAGGTATGACATGCATTTAGGCATTCCTGTGTTAGTCAGTGGTATTCCATTTGCTCACTCGTTAATCGTATTACTTTGGTTAATTTAATGTCACGATTTATTCGGAGCTATGTGACATACTTCTGGATTTGCTTATCATGTCAGGGTTTTCATGGAAGGTGTTGGATTTGCCTGACACCTTACAATGTACCCTTGATGACAGCACGACACAAAGCTTTACGCCTCACCTGGGCCCGTCAACACCCACATTGGACTGGTGATAACTGGAAACATGTTGCCTGGTCGGACGAGTTTCGTTTCAGAATGTATCGAGCGGATGGATGTGTATGGGTGTGGAGACAAACTCATGAATCCATGAACCCTGCATGTCAGCAGGGTGCATTCAAGCTCATGGACGCTCTGTAATGCTGTGGGGCGTGTACAGTTGGAGTGATATGGGACCCCTTATACGTCTAGATACGACTATGACATGTGAACGTAAGCATCTTGTCTGATCACCTGCATCCATTCATATCCATTGTGCATTCCGTCGGACTTGGACAATCCCAGCAGGACAGTGCGATACCCGACACGTCCAGAATTGCTACAAAGTGGCTCCAGAACACTGTTCTGAGTTTGAACACTTCCGCTGGCCAGCAAACTCCGCAGACGTGAACGTTATTGAGCATATCTGAGATACCTTGTAACGTGCCATTCAGAAGAGATCTCCACCCCCTCGTACTCTTACGGATTTATGGATAGCTCTGCAAGTTTCATGGTGTCAGTTCCCTCCTGAACTACTACAGACATTACTCGAGTCCACGCCACGTCGTGATGCGGAACTACTGAGTGCTCGCCGGGGACCTACACAATATTAGGACTTCACGAAGCATCTCCGTAACACTTGCCTACTGATCTACGGTTAACAACTCTAGCAGCACCCTCTGAACTGCTTCAATGTATTCCTTTAATCTGACTTAGTGGGGGTCCCAACCACTCGAGCAATACTCAAGAATGGGTCGCACTAGTGTTCTATACGACGTCTCTTTTGTAGATCACCTACACTTTTCTAAAATCTCCAAATAAAACGAAGTCGAGCGCTCGCTTCCATAATTCAAACCTGACGTGCTCATTCCATTTCGTATCGTTTTGCGTTGTTACGCATGTATCAAGTAGCACACCACCCAAGCTGTATTCGAAAGTTGGAGGATTTTTTTTCCAATTCACCTGCTTTACTTCACATTTTTCCACATTTAGAGCAAGCTGCCATTCATAATACCGAATAGAAATTCTGTCTGAGTCAGCTTGTCTAAGTCAGCTCGTCTGCTCCTGTACTTGCGCCGTACACCACAGCGTCACCAGTAAACAGCCGTGAATCGATATTCATCTCTTTGCTCACATGAACGACTAGCTATGAGGACAGAACTTTGACAAAGACAACGTGCTGCCGACCAGTACAGAGAACTGGGAGAAATCACGGGTGACTGCCTTCTGTCACAGATAGATGTCTATCAGAGCAGCGACTGTATAGAGAAGTAGCAGGACGGTGTAGCTAAATGTTGCAAATCAAAAATTTTTGATTTTCACTATGGTTTCTGTGAAATCTGGTTTCGTAGGACAGAGCGGATCAGGTTATAGTTGTGGAAAGGGGACACAATCAGTTGCTCTCAGTGGCACAAAACACACAAACTTTATTTTCTTAAAACACTTAATCACACATGCCCTTAAAAGCATTCAAAACAATACGGCTGAAGGCCAGAACACAAATTTTAAGATTGCCTTAAGGAATACACATGGCTGAAGGCCTTAGTTAGAAAATTTTACATAAAAACTTGACTGAAGGCCCACACACTGGAGGTAGATGAACTGAGGGCTTAAGGCCTGGATAACTAGAATTTCAGATAGAGAAGAAAATTTTAAAAGGTTTTGAAACAAGTAACTTTTTAAATTTTACTTTAGGATGGCTGAAGGTCTTATCTTAAAATATTTCACGTAAAGTTCGGCTGAAGGCCACTTACTGAACATACAACAACTCAAGGCTTAAGGCCTAGATAATAATAATGATTTCCAATGGAATTAAATCCCCTTTTAAAAAAAAATCAGTTTAAGCAAGAATCTTCAAAGTTTTAATTTAAGACGGCTGAAGGACTTATTTCAACATTTAAAAAAAAACTAAATTACTAGATGGCTGAAGGCCGCACTCAGTAATTGAGACTAAAAGAAAATCACAGTCTAAAACAGAACAGTGGTGCTCAGAAGTGTTCCAATGGTCGGCCTGAGGAGGTAACTCTAACATACGTTTAGATGAGACAGGCAGCCAAGCGTAATACTAAATAATCGGATGGCAACCCCACCCAGGGACGGCTGAAGGACCGACCAACAACCTAATCAATTCCCTTCTGCCTGACCAACAGCACGACAACGGAAAAATAAGCGAGGACGAGGATACCAGCAGCACTACGTCATGAGAAGTCGCTTCTAAATACAGTCAAGACACAATAACCACCCAAAAATATGAACAACACCAAAGCCTGTCGAACTACACGCCGTGCCGGACAGCATCAACACAGCGAGGAAAAACACACTGCCGGAAAACTACGCTGCTGCGCTTCACTAATAAGTATCAACCAATTCATTGGTTAAACACCATACAAGAAGATGACTACAAAATTTCGCCGACTCCAACACACCATACATTGCTGCTTGCGGGAACGGCCCAGAAAGCAATAACCGGCAGTGAACAAAGAGATGTCACAGCAGTTGAGGTTTCATAAGAGGTTAACTGATCACTCAACTTCAGTGTCCAGGTTCGGTGGGCGACGAACTTTGTAGCTCTCGCAGCTAGCGCTCCACAAATCCGACCGCGCGTGCACGCCGCCAGCGGCCGCAACCTGACTCCATGCTGTGGAGACTTCCTCACTGCTCTGTCCCAACCGACCGACTACCACACACACCACACATGGAAATATAGCGGTTGCACCAAAGATGGTACCGCAGTACTAGTATCGATAAGCGCTGCTGCCACTGATGGAGGCAAGTCAGCAACTCGTTATGGCAGTAACTTCAGGGAGACATAAGACGCCACTCGATTGTGACAAATGCCAAAGAACAAGGCATCAACTCGAGCCGACCACGGCTCATTCTGTTTCCGACCGATTGGATTTTGAAAAAATACAGCCATCATACAAAGTAGGGCACAGAGGAAGTACATTTAACCTCACTAGTGTAGGCCTATCTTCTTGCTGCGCGTACCGACGGAGCCTAGTGTAAGAACCCCACTTGGCGGAGTTTGCACCCCAATAGATCATTCGGGTTGTCTTAACTTTCAATTTTAGCTCATTTGTCGTATACTTCTGCGAAAACTTTCATTGCCAACATCCACAAGTATTACATCATTGCATCTGGGCAGCACGGAAACCCACATTTTTCAGATGTATAGACGGTACTTTTGTTGTTTAGCCTCATGGAAGCGAGAATTCATCTTCTTCTCATTCTTCTTCTTCTTCTTCTGTCTTTCACAGATTAAGTTTGTCAAGCGGTTCTGGCCTCATTTCCATCTCTTAACTGTCCACCCTATGATCCTCTTTCCCCTAGGTTTGTGTTGTAAAGCAATCTTTTAATCTTCGTTTCTTTCCACATCTTCCAGTTTTTTATGTCATTGACTGCAAAAAATATTCAGTTCTTGTCTAATATTTTCAGTAAGGTTCTTGTCTAACTTGGTGAAACATTTGTATGCTCGTAAAAATGTCAACCGCCTGAACAAGGCTAGAATCTTTACTCTTCACAACACAAGATTCACTATCATACAATAAAACCGGCACTGGCTAACCTAATAGAATTTAATTTTTTAATTTTCTAGTTCTAATGCTACATATATTCTAATATTTCGGTAGTTTTATATCCACATCCTTATCTTCGTTAAAAGCAACATAGCTCCCTAGACTATTGAAACGCTAAACTTGTTCCTAAATCTGGTATTGAATGAGAATTTTGTTTCTTACAGGGTGTTTCCCAAGGAATGTCATGGTCCTAGTTTTATTTACTTCTGGCTTAAAATTGTAAGCCTTTCTAATCAATTTTAAAAGATGGATTGATTTTTATAGTTCGTTTTCAGAATTTGCCATTAAAACAATATCGTTATCACATAAAACTGGGAACGTTTAAACTGCTTTTAGAACGTTTGTGTTCAGTCCATTCAATGTTTACTTCACCATTATGGTGGAAAAGGACGGCAGTCTACCCTTGCCCAATGTGGTGGCCAGCAGGAATGCCGATCGTGCCTAGGAACATGTCGTTTACAGGAAACCAAGTCCTACTGAAATGTATCTGCAGGCTGATAGTTGTCACCACCCAGCTCATTGTGAAGGGTTACTTCGTACTTCCGTTCATACGGCTCATGTCATCACAGACCACGAAGGTTCGTCAGCTGAATCAACCCACATCGAAGTCACTTTCCGTAAGAATGGTTTTAGTGGAAAATAGACATGCGTTGCGCTATCGACCAACAGTGCAGCAGGTGAATGATGACACACAGTCCAGTCCTATTAAAGTGAGCACCGCCTATGTTGGACGTCGACAAGCAATAACCAATCACAGACGGCAGGTGTTACCACTAGCACCGGAGTATTTATAAATTATTCCAGGAAGGGAGGGAGGAGAGGGGTGTCGCGAAAAACAGGGAGTCAGTGTTCTATCAAGCAAAGTATCTGCCGTCCAAACGGGCTTGGTATTGGCTTTTAGGTCAAGAGTGGAAGCATTTTCGAAATGGCTAAGTTTGTAAAATGTTCGCGTACCGCCTTGGTTAAAGTGTACCATTGTGGCCTCGCAACAGAAAAATAATTATAATATTCACATTTTGTGTAACCTACCAACAGGAAAATCTCGTTTAAGTTCCCAATAGAAAAATTTCTTTCCAATAATGAAATTTCAAGTTTTGATGTGACCTTCCATTAAAGAATGATTGCACATCGAGATTAATAAGTTTTGACGTCAGCAGCGCTGCGTCATGGCCCTGTGAAATCATCCTGAATAAACTTAAAAATTCTTACCTCACAACGATGTCGCCAGATAACGCTATCTATATATCTGCTCCTATAAGAAATTTTTGTCACAGCTCAGTGCAATACTGGCCACTAGAATTTCATTTGTAGGAAAACAAATGATTTTCTTTTGTTTAATAAACATGAGTATGCATAGGAAAAATTCGTAAAATCTTTAAACTCAGATAAATGTCTGGCAAAAGTTTTCTCCAGAACAAAAGTTATTATTGAAACATTTCTGTAAGGAATTACATGGGACTTTAACATTACAATTGTGGTTAAATGAGTTGTGGCAGTTAACATATGCGCACGACAACAAAGAACAATAATATTTTTGTATTACCTTATACTACATCGCTCAGGCACTGCCATCATTCTGCACGACCGGCCCAACACTAGACAACCGATGCACTGCCCTGTCCGAAGTCCATAACTCAAATGCTCTCTGCGAGCTACAAAACACGACTTACTGCCAACACTACTCTGACCTGCGATTCTGTTGTAGCAAAGATATTCCATATCGCAAGCAGCGTGTGAGCAATCCATCGAAATTACGTCTGCTCAAGTGCGCTATCGAATAGTAATGAACCCCTAATGAACCCCTTACATCAGGGGCGGCCAAACGCTGCACAGTGTGCAGATGTGCGGAAGTGCTGCACATGTGCGCACGTGTGCGACCGCGAGCGACAGCGACATCTGTTATTAGACATGTGTCCTAAATGAACCGCGGCGGCTCCTCTTCCCTGTTTATGTGGTACGAGCAAGAGCGCAACCTACCCAGTCTCGTTTACCCCTGGTGCGTAACTTTAACAGTGAAGTACTGAGAAATGGCAGGTACTGTGAAAAAGCAAAGAACGGAAGATCTATGTTCCCAGTCGTTTCGATCAAGCATCAGTGATGAAAATCTCCCGCAACTGCTTGCGTTTGTCAATGAGCCGTGCTTTTGTGCCCGATATTAACTATATCATTTCTCATGACCAGTGATAAACGTGTTTGGATTTATTCCTTTCATAATTAAAAATTATTGTTTACTAAATGTGCATTATTCCCTCATTCTGCTCCATGTTACATTATTATCAGGAAAATTGGTCATTAAACCGATTGTTGTATACTTACATTTAGAGTCTTTTTTTTTTTTTAATGTGTGAAGGGCTACGCTCAGCTGAAGTAGATAAAACATAGCATTCATCTAATTGTCGGTTATTATGCAGATTTCAGACAGAACTGATGAAAGATATCCCAATAATGGTACAGGTCATCATCGAGAGGTCTGCGGTTGTCATTCTGTTCAGAGGTCAGCGAGACAGAAATTATGTGGGTGTAACTGAGGGCACCGAGAATTAGTTATAGGAAACCTTGCATTGGTTTAATGTTATTTGAAATCATGACTAAGGTTCGTTGGAAGTCGCTAAGTGCTCTCTTTCTTAAATACTAGATCAAAAACATTACGCGTATTTACGTACCGTCAGTCAAGCTGCCTTAATAAAAACCCACGGTTGTTAACTGTATTACTTGTCTTACTGGGTTAAACTGTTAACATAAAAGTAGACGTCTCAATGAGTAGACTGTGACGGTATTTTAAATGTTTAATACGCGAAATACCTTCCCATGGTTGGCTTGCAAGCTGTGGAAAGAGCACTAGAATTCGCCGGTACAGAGTATCTCAGCAAGTGGATAAAGCGACATCTGTGCGTAGAAACATGCACTACATGAACGCTGACGGCTGCGGCGTGCACGCTGTGACCCGGAAGTTGCACATGTGCAGGAGCACCGCACGCGTGCAGAATTTCTGGCCGGCCCTGCCTTACACCGTGCATGACAAAATGGCGCCAAAACTGGCGCAGAGGCAACTGTGGTGCACCATGGACGATTGACGCCAATTGTGAAAGCGGCTGCGGAGATATTGACAGGCAAACAGACGTGCAGCAACTGTGCAATTGACCGCGCAGATGAACCAACGGACTACTAACAGTATTTCCTGAACGACCATTCAGCGAATGTTGCTGCGTATGAGTGCCTGGTTCATGCACACATGCTGACTGCTGTCCATCAGCGACGAAAGGAGGGATCTGCGTGCCAGTACCGTAAATCAAAGTCCACTGAGTGGCGAGAGGTGACCGTTACAGATGAATCGCGTTTTGTGCTCCATAGAACAGAGTACCCTTTGCGTGTACACCCCTCCAACAGTCTTCGGATGGGTCCCATAGGAGGACGGAGCATTATAGTCTGGGAAAAGTTTTCGTGGCATTCCCTGGCTGATCCCGTCATCATGAAATTCACTACGGATCAACAAAGTATATATTTATCCTCGGAGATAATGTCTACCCTTACATGCCGTTTGTTTTTTCCTTGGCATGATGGCAGTTACCAGCAGGACAATACAACGTGTCACAGCTCGCAGCTTACGTGCATGATTCGAAGAGCACCAAGATTTGTTTACCCTAAGTCCCCATCCACAAAACTTCCGGATTTAAACCCAATGGAGAATCTGTGGGACCACATCCATCAGGCTATTGGCGCCACTGTTCCTCAACCGAGAAACCTGGCGTAGCTGGCCATGGGACTGGAGTCGGCATGGTTCCACATTCGTGACGATAACTTCCAGAACCTCACTGGCCCTCAGGTTATTCAGGCTGTTGTCAGGTGACTGGACAGTGTAATACAGAGGTGGCACCAAAATCTACGACCTTTTGGCCATACGCAAGGAGCGTTTCCAGTAGGATTAGTCGTATTTTGCGAAAATATGATGTCAAATATGTTTTTTGACCACCATCTAAAATAAGGGCCATTTGAAGCTATGGTTTGTGTTAGGTAGCTGTCGCCATAGTCCTTGGCATGTCATTCAGTCGTCAGGACCGTTGAACTGAGTGAAAGCCTCATGCACACTTACAACAGCCCAGTAAATCTACTCGTGCAGAACACTGCCTTCCCATCAGTCTTCGTATGGAATATTACGAGGAAATTTTGGGATGCACTACCAGCTATGGGGGTTAAGCAATCATTGGAGACTAAACTTCGAATCCTGATCTCTTCCTAGTCTGACAACACAGAGACAGAGTAAAGGCTGCCCTCTCGCGTTTTTATTAATTTTCACTGTGGATAACTTCCTATGTAGGTCATCTCCGGCTGTATGTTGGCTCTAGTGTTCACAGTGCGTCTGTGTGTGTGTGTGTGTGTGTGTGTGTGTGTGTGTGTGTGTGTGTGTGTGTGTGTGTTTGTGTGTCTGTGTGTGTGTTGTCTTTCAGTACATGCACCGCAAACCGACGTTTTAAATTTCCTTGCATAGCGCTCTCTCGCTGCATTTGTGCCTTGAAAACGACGTGGTCTCCACATGACTAGCTTTCGGCGGCTGTCGAAGACGTCACCCGTACGTTGTTTGATGATTTCATACGCCGGGAGACATTCGAGTTTCGAAATTCATATTTATACGTTCGGGCTCATTGAAATGCTGGTGACAGAAAGTGTATCAGCCGACGCCGCCATAGAGCGATTGCCGAAGCGCTCGCGGCAGACGCGTCGGCCGTGACGCCATGTCAGAGAGAAACTGCGCTCGCGGCCGTCAGAGCAACCGCCGCTGCTGCAATATTTGCCAGTGGCACGGGGCTCTGATTATGCATAAAAAACTGTGGTACACACACATACATACACACACACACACACACACACACACAAACCGTGCGTCATAAATCAAACAGAAAAAAACTGGACTGAAATGACGAATTTTAAAAAATATAGCGGATACTCTAATGCAACATAACGAATGGCGAATGGATTCGCAAGGCCATTGACTTACCATACGTCACCTAGAGCCAAATTTACGGTAAAAAGTTACGGGTGCCTCTACTTCCATAACCGGGTGATCATGCGTTGCGTTCATCGCTGTCTTCGTAATCGGTGTAGTGATGAAAGTGTGGAAGGATAGATAGAATTCTTCAGTTGTATGGCCATAGGGTCCGTAAATGCTGCACAATTGTCAAAAGTATTTAAAAATTTATCGTTACAACTGTTAAACAATGGCTTTAATAAATGAAAGTGTGGAAGATTATGGTCTGATGCCACAAAGATGTCGAGGTCATCGGAAACGGAATCCAAGCTCTGATTACGGAAGGATGAGAAAGGGAGGAAGGATATCGCCCTTGCCCTTGGAAACCTACCAGCTCGACATTCGCCTTAAGCGACTTAGTGGATTCAGCTTATACAAAATATTGTATTAAAATATGTTTATAACCGTTAATATTCGCAACAATGTTATTGGTAACCTAAAATTACGAAGAGTTTTGGGTAAAAATGTGAAACACTTGATTAAATAATTAACTTTACAAAACGTATTCTAAAAATAGGTGATATACTTCCATCAATTTCTAGTAAACTGACTCTACTTTCCACTGGTTTTGTTTATACATAATAGTTTAGCACTTACTCTCTGATTAGTGCAAACATACACTGCTTAGCGTTTACTCTTCTCTTGAATACCCAGTTAAATAACCAGTGTTGTTTATACGCGCCAGTGGGAATTTACATGTGGAGAGTCAGTCAGAAGGAGAGATCCATGCTTTGAGAGGTGGTACTATTAGTGATTCTGGACAAAAACGTTATATGGATCAAATGGCTCTGAGCACTATGAGACTAAACTTCTGAGGTCATCAGTCACCTAGAACCTAGAACTCCTTAAACCTAACTAATCTAATGACATCACACACATCCATGCCCGAGGCAGGATTCGAACCTGCGACCGTAAAGGTTGCACGCTTCCAGACTGAAGCGCCTAAAACCGCTCGGCTACATCGGCCGGCCGGCTGATGGTTCTCTTTTGTTCATGCCTATATGTAAAGTCACCTTGGCTAAGACAGATTATACACTCCTGGAAATGGAAAAAAGAACACATTGACACCGGTGTGTCAGACCCACCATACTTGCTCCGGACACTGCGAGAGGGCTGTACAAGCAATGATCACACGCACGCCACAGCGGACACACCAGGAACCGCGGTGTTGGCCGTCGAATGGCGCTAGCTGCGCAGCATTTGTGCACCGCCGCCGTCAGTGTCAGCCAGTTTGCCGTGGCATACGGAGCTCCATCGCAGTCTTTAACACTGGTAGCATGCCGCGACAGCGTGGACGTGAACCGTATGTGCAGTTGACGGACTTTGAGCGAGGGCGTATAGTGGGCATGCGGGAGGCCGAGTGGACGTACCGCCGAATTGCTCAACACGTAGGGCGTGAGGTCTCCACAGTACATCGATGTTGTCGCCAGTGGTCGGCGGAAGGTGCACGTGCCCGTCGACCTGGGACCGGACCGCAGCGACGCACGAATGCACGCCAAGACCGTAGGATCCTACGCAGTGCCGTAGGGGACCGCACCGCCACTTCCCAGCAAATTAGGGACACTGTTGCTCCTGGGGTATCGGCGAGGACCATTCGCAACCGTCTCCATGAAGCTAGGCTACGGTCCCGCACACCGTTAGGCCGTCTTCCGCTCACGCCCCAACATCGTGCAGCCCGCCTCCTGTGGTGTCGCGACAGGCGTGAATGGAGGGACGAATGGAGACGTGTCGTCTTCAGCGATGAGAGTCGCTTCTGCCTTGGTGCCAATGATGGTCGTATGCGTGTTTGGCGCCGTGTAGGTGAGCGCCACAATCAGGACTGCATACGACCGAGGCACACAGGGCCAACACCCGGCATCATTGTGTGGGGAGCGATCTCCTACACTGGCCGTACACCACTGGTGATCGTCGAGGGGACACTGAATAGTGCACAGTACATCCAAACCGTCATCGAACCCATCGTTCTACCATTCCTAGACCGGCAAGGGAACTTGCTGTTCCAACAGGACAATGCACGTCCGCATGTATCCCGTGCCACCCAACGTGCTCTAGAAAGTGTAAGTCAACTACCCTGGCCAGCAAGATCTCCGGATCTGTCCCCCATTGAGCATGTTTGGGACTGGATGAAGCGTCGTCTCACGCGGTCTGCACGCACAGCACGAACGCTGGTCCAACTGAGGCGCCAGGTGGAAATGGCATGGCAAGCCGTTCCACAGGACTACATCCAGCATCTCTACGATCGTCTCCATGGGAGAATAGCAGCCTGCATTGCTGCGAAAGGTGGATATACACTGTACTAGTGCCGACATTGTGCATGCTCTGTTGCCTGTGTCTATGTGCCTGTGGTTCTGTCGGTGTGATCATGTGATGTATCTGACCCCAGGAGTGTGTCAATAAAGTTTCCCCTTCCTGGGACAATGAATTCACGGTGTTCTTATTTCAATTTCCAGGAGTGTATAATAAATGAAACATTGTGATCTAGTGTTTTGTTTAATTGTGTACATTTCCTCAAAAAAAGATGTTCAAAAAGTAAACCTTCAACTGCAATACAATTTGCAGCTATTTTAGGTAGCTGCTGTGTTGCTAATCAGGCTTCATTCGTACAGTCCTTTACCTGAGCACACGCGTGTATAAAACGAGCGAGGCGTTTCTCCTTTGTGTTCACTCCGCGCTTGTAGAGTTCGCTCTTCAACCAACTCGACAAACCGTACTCTAATGCAGTAAGATCGGCTCGTCTCGGTAGCCAAGGAATGACTCTACACGGCTACCTATCCAACGCTCACGATACTTTTCAGTGGGGTACCCCTGGCCAGCAGTTTCGTCGTGCTGAAAGTACATACGACGTTTTGTTGCCAAAGGAATATCCTCCAAATATTCTGGTAACACATTTTGAACGAAATCAACATACCGTACTCCATTAAGACGGTTATCTAAAATAATTCGACCGATATGTTGGCCATCGTCGGCTGGAGTGACCGAGTGGTTCTAGGCGCTACAGTCTGGAGCTGCGTGACCGATACGGTCGCAGGTTCGAATCTTGCCTCGGGCGTGGATGTGTGTGATGTCCTTATGTTAGTTAGGTTTAAGTAGTTCTAAGTTCTAGGGGACTGATGACCTAAGAAGTTAAGTCCCGTAGAGCTCTGAGCCATTTGAACCATTTGTGTTGGCCATTAATAATACACCACCACACCCACTGAAATGATCGATAAAGACAACACTTCGTAGCCTAATGCTTTGGATGTATTTGTATGCGAGTGTTGCTGAAGAATGATATGCGACTGACGCCCATGAGTTTCAAAATGGCTCAAATGGCTCTGAGAACTATGGGACTTAACATCTGAGGTCATCAGTCCCCTAGAACTTAGAGCTACTTAAACCTAACTAACCCGAGTACATCACACACATCCATGCCCGAGGCAGGATTCGAACCTGCGACCGTAGCGGTTCCAGACTGAAGCGCCTAGAACCGCTCGGCGGCCCCGGCCGGCTCCCATGAGTTCCAAACAACTATAAGTAGGATATGGTTACGAAAAGGGCATATGTACATTTGTAGTTCATTTTTGTTGACAATCACCAATACTGCTACCCACGTGCCTTTCCTCCTGATTCACCCTGTAGATATCGGTTTTATAGTGATACCAACTGATAGTTCTGCTTTCTCTTTTAAAGGATACCTCATTCATGTTCTGACACAAATAAAAATATTAAATGGCTTTATTTTACTAACTGTCTAACTTTTATTTCACAGTTAGTTTTTTTTTTTTTTTTAGTTTCTTAAGATACGTTCTTTAGTTCCTTGCTCCCCTTGAATGAATGGCTACGTAAGTTTGCCGATACCCAGGTGGTGCAGATCTCATAGAACGTGAACTTAGTACAGCTTGAGGACGAAGTCCATGCATGCAACAGAACTGAAAGTATCCTTCTGTGATGACGATTGAAGAATATCACGGAAGTGATCGCCTTGGCGATCACCGATCGTCGGTGGACCCGATGAGTGGAGGAAGGATGGTCTTCAGGATCGGCGGGCGTACGGCAGTGCCTGGCAGGCAGATGGAGGCGCGAGGCGGCAATGCCGGCCGCGTTGTAGCAGCTGCGGGCGTCACGGACACTGGCGTAGTCTCATTGCGTGGCTGGCGATCTGTCTGGAAACCTAAGCTGAACTGTCCGACGAGGAGCTCGGCGGCGACCTAAGTACTTGCTCGGAGGGTCACAGGCGTGTAGTCACGTGGACACGTGACTGCGCGGACGCAAGTACGTCCCAAGCGACTTCAGCGCTGTTTACCTCGGTTTCCACGCCACATAGAAGCGCGCCCTGCGCTCCTCGACGCTGTGGCGACCGCAGGAGACTTGGTGGTAAACAGAACAGCTATGAGTTAATAAACAGCTGCCTAGAGGTGATGCAGGGGCCGTGCCTGGCCCGCCAAGCATATGCAAGGAACCCAGTGGCCGTATGAGCAGAGGTCCAGCTCTGCATATAATACAGTTCTGAAGCATCGTGATACCGCAACAAATTGCATCAAGTGAGTAACGGTGTCTTTTGGCGGGGCTGTGATAAATAAAACGTTATATTTACTGTATTCTTATCATAGTGCTCACGGAGAGATTGCGCTCTTACCAAAGTATAAGAGTCGTATGTTATTTTGTACTGTGCTATATTTCTTAGCCTAGATAAGAAGATATATTTTTCTTTAGTCTCATTTTTCGTTCCATCGAAACAAAAATGTGGAAGTTAGCAGTCTGTTGTTTTGCGTTGTCTGCAAGCATTGGTTTGTTAGATGGTGGAGGTTAATGAAAGTATTGCTCAGTTACTGAGGGTGATTCTGTGCACCCGTTTGTTAAGTTACACTCCTCGAAATTGAAATAAGAACACCGTGAATTCATTGTCCCAGGAAGGGGAAACTTTATTGACACACTCCTGGGGTCAGATACATCACATGATCACACCGACAGAACCACAGGCACATAGACACAGGCAACAGAGCATGCACAATGTCGGCACTAGTACAGTGTATATCCACCTTTCGCAGCAATGCAGGCTGCTATTCTCCCATGGAGACGATCGTAGAGATGCTGGATGTAGTCCTGTGGAACGGCTTGCCATGCCATTTCCACCTGGCGCCTCAGTTGGACCAGCGTTCGTGCTGTGCGTGCAGACCGCGTGAGACGACGCTTCATCCAGTCCCAAACATGCTCAATGGGGGACAGATCCGGAGATCTTGCTGGCCAGGGTAGTTGACTTATACTTTCTAGAGCACGTTGGGTGGCACGGGATACATGCGGACGTGCATTGTCCTGTTGGAACAGCAAGTTCCCTTGCCGGTCTAGGAATGGTAGAACGATGGGTTCGATGACGGTTTGGATGTACTGTGCACTATTCAGTGTCCCCTCGACGATCACCAGTGGTGTACGGCCAGTGTAGGAGATCGCTCCCCACACAATGATGCCGGGTGTTGGCCCTGTGTGCCTCGGTCGTATGCAGTCCTGATTGTGGCGCTCACCTACACGGCGCCAAACACGCATACGACCATCATTGGCACCAAGGCAGAAGCGACTCTCATCGCTGAAGACGACACGTCTCCATTCGTCCCTCCATTCACGCCTGTCGCGACACCACAGGAGGCGGGCTGCACGATGTTGGGGCGTGAGCGGAAGACGGCCTAACGGTGTGCGGGACCGTAGCCTAGCTTCATGGAGACGGTTGCGAATGGTCCTCGCCGATACCCCAGGAGCAACAGTGTCCCTAATTTGCTGGGAAGTGGCGGTGCGGTCCCCTACGGCACTGCGTAGGATCCTACGGTCTTGGCGTGCATCCGTGCGTCGCTGCGGTCCGGTCCCAGGTCGACGGGCACGTGCACCTTCCGCCGACCACTGGCGACAACATCGATGTACTGTGGAGACCTCACGCCCTACGTGTTGAGCAATTCGGCGGTACGTCCACCCGGCCTCCCGCATGCCCACTATACGCCCTCGCTCAAAGTCCGTCAACTGCACATACGGTTCACGTCCACGCTGTCGCGGCATGCTACCAGTGTTAAAGACTGCGATGGAGCTCCGTATGCCACGGCAAACTGGCTGACACTGACGGCGGCGGTGCACAAATGCTGCGCAGCTAGCGCCATTCGACGGCCAACACCGCGGTTCCTGGTGTGTCCGCTGTGGCGTGCGTGTGATCATTGCTTGTACAGCCCTCTCGCAGTGTCCGGAGCAAGTATGGTGGGTCTGACACACCGGTGTCAATGTGTTCTTTTTTCCATTTCCAGGAGTGTATTATGCGCTGATACTGGTTCTCTTTCTATGCATGTTTGCAGGTGGGGATATTCAGTCGCCAAATAGTTGTTAAAATTCATGGTGGAACCTTCAGCTATCATTCATTTTGCGCACTTCGCTACTAGTTTCAATCAATGACCATTATCAAGCGTAGCTGGCATAAGCGGAAGGAAAGCTACACCATAATTTTAACAAAAGTAATTTGCTCTTTTTTAACCGATAGTACGTAAAAAATTTCTCACGGCAATAACTGTGTACAATAATTTTCGTCAAGAAGCAAGTCCACATCGACAGCCAGTAAGACACTGGTCATTGTGCCGCTTATGCCAGTTAAGCTTCATAATTGTCACTGACAGAAACTAGTAGAGAATTGTGCAAAATAAATGACAGCTGACGGTTCTCTTTTGTCATGCCTACATCATTCATTTTGCGCACTTCGCTACTAGTTTCAATCAATGACCATTATCAAGCGTAGCTGGCATAAGCGGAAGGAAAGCTACACCATAATTTTAACAAAAGTAATTTGCTCTTTTTTAACCGATAGTACGTAAAAAATTTCTCACGGCAATAACTGTGTACAATAATTTTCGTCAAGAAGCAAGTCCACATCGACAGCCAGTAAGACACTGGTCATTGTGCCGCTTATGCCAGTTAAGCTTCATAATTGTCACTGACAGAAACTAGTAGAGAATTGTGCAAAATAAATGACAGCTGACGGTTCTCTTTTGTCATGCCTACATGTAAAGTTGCCTTGGCTAAGACAGATCATTGCCTAAGAAATACGAGGGCTATTCGGAAAGTAAGGAACGATAGGTCGCGAAATGGAAACCACAGTCAAAATCTAAACTGTTTTACTTGCAACAGTTAGGTACCAATTCCAGCTACTTATCTCCATAGTCGTCGATCCGACTTAGACGTTTGCCTTAGCGTTGTACCAACTTTCCAATACCCTCGTCATACAAGGCAGCCGCCAGTGCTTTACGCCAATTCTCTAAGCTGACCTACAGCTCGTTGTCCGTGCGAAAATGTTGTCTTCATAGCCAGAGGTTCATGTGAGCGGAGATGAAACTCAGACGGAGACAATTACGGGCTGTATTGTCGGTGATCAAACATTTCCAATTGAAAACAATGCAGGAGCTTCCTCATTGCCCCTGCAGAATGCGGCTGAGAATTGTCTTGAAGAAGAAAACGCACGACAGTTATGTAATGTTGGCTGCAAAGCTGCACACTGCCCATCATACCTGTGCAAACTTCATCGGATTTTTCACAGTGGTTTCCATTTCGCGACCGATCGTTCCTTACTTTCTGAATAACCCTCCTGTTTGGATTTGCTTAGAGTAAGCTTTTTACTATTAAATAACTGTGGCCGTGTTAAGTAACAATTTTTTGCATATATGAGTGCAATATTGTTTACTTCTGGTGTTATCATTTCGAACCATTTTTTGCGATCAAACGCAAGGGTTATTATTGTATGTGCTTTCATGTTGTATGATTGTTAATAAGACGATATTTACAATAAGTTCACGATTGCACAACTCCAGCCCAGACCACACTCCACCCACAACTTGTGCTGTGTATTACCACAAAATGACAAGGTGTGCACGGTGTACGCTTCAAAAGGCACATCGACTCACGTTGGTAGACTGGACAGTGTGTTTAAACCGTTCTGTCCCGTTCGTGATTAGAAACACAACACAACTTACTCAAAAGCTCTGAGAAAGCAGCTGTAGTTTCACCAACGTTGCAGTCGTGGTTGGTTGTAGTAGCGGTGTCTTGTGGCCAAAAGTGTAATGAGAATAAAGTTTCTAGGTAACAAACATCCTCTGTTCAAGCCTTGAGGGTGAAGCAGCTTTTTAGCATTTCATATCAAAACTTGTAATGAAAATACTAATCCACATTGCCAAAAAACTGTGAATGCAAATTTCCTTTCTAATGCACTTACAAAGAGTGACTTACTGCATGCATTTTATTTTTCTGCAGCGTGGAAGATGTAAGAGTGCCTTTTATGGAAGGTGCATCAGGCAATCTTAATCTGCACTACAGGATCAATCGAACTCATGAAAGCCGAAAACCAAATAACACAAAGGAAAACAAAAATTCATGAGGTCTCCTAGAAATACTCACTGCAGTGTGACGTCAGACGATCCCTCGAGCTTTTTAGCAACGACAGACTAGCGGAATGCCTGTCTTACCTCCTCAGGTACGATACCGCCCTGCTCCTCGTGAAGCTAAGTTGCGCCTTAGCCGTAAACAACAGACGCACGTGGGCTTCAAGTGGTAAATGATGACGTTCCAAATGGCGTAATAAAAGGGCGTCCTGAAAAGTAATGGCTCTGAATTTTTATGTGAAAATTCTTCAAGCCTTACAAATAAAACAAACGTTATTAACATTCTCCATCTGTATCCTTCATGTCTCTACATACTCATCCTGGCGGCGAACACTCTTCTCCCAACGAGAGAACAGTGTGTTGATACCGCCACTGTAGAATATTTGAGACTGTTGTCGGAGCCACAACCTCACCTCTCCTTGCACCGCTCTATCACTGTTAAACTGAAATCCTCGAAGATGTTGTTTAAGTTTCAGAAACAGATGAAAATCGTATGGGGCTAAGTCAAGACTGTATGGAGAATCATCGATGACAGTGACCTCAAGGCGCCGTATTGTTGCAGATGTCACAGCGCTCGTGGTTTGTCTGGCATTGACATGGTGAAGGAGAGACCTCCATGTGTGGACGAACTCTTCGAATTCGTGAAAATCGATTGCAGTACGCTGCTTCCCAGGCACCGACATAGTTACTTTATGCATCGCCATGTTACAATCTACAATTTCACCCTCCAGTGGCAGAGGGTTGGCACTTGCGTCGGTGGAACTGAAAATATACCGAGCAATAAGCGTGACACGCAATACCTCAACCGACGTTGAGAATAGAATAAAATATTCGGAGGAATTATTTTTCGGCACGCTCTCATAGTTTTTATGTAAAGCATATTTCGCAGCTATGGCGCAGTGATTTTCTCCATATCACTGTAAAATGACTGTAAGGTAGAAAAATGCCGTGCACAGTTAGAAAAATAGCAGCCACGAAGAGATGCTACTAGTCATCAGTAACCTCCCTTTTTTGTCACTACATGTCTCTACAGGTATCGATCAAATCGGAACTAATTTATTTTACGAGAAATTTTCTCTGTCAAGCCACTGAGCACTGACCAAAGTATTGTGGATGCTGCTGCCTCACGTGGCTGAAGATTTCTTAACAAGAACCCTCCCATTTCCCCGTGATATTCACACTCAGAAGAATACAGCGTAGAGTACTTCGTTGAAATTACTGGAGAGCCTGTGCTGTCAACACTAGGAGCACCATCTCAATGCGATATTACTTTTCGTGGGTACTTGAGCAACACCTCATCGGTGAAGTGGCACGGGAGATACAGTACTACGCCCGCAAGCGCCGGAACTCACTCATAACGATCAATTAACCATTTGTTCCTATGGGGCAACGTGAAGCCGCTGCTGTAAGATACGTCAGTACAAACTCAAGAGGATTTAACTGATAGGGCTCTAGCTGCCTGTCTAATTGAACAATAGTTAACTTGGATATTTGCGAAAGTATGATAACATTTTTTGCATCGTTGTTGCGTGCCATAAATGTAGCAGTCACCAGCTTGGCAGTTTGCTAGGCGTTTAAGATTTCCTATGAGATATTTTCTCTATCAATAAAATACTTCAAGATGATTATAATTAAAGTTAAACTTTTAAAACGCTGTAGAAATACACCACTGGTCAAAATGACGTCAAAATGCAGCTGAATATTATCGGAGAAGGGGAAAAACGTATGACAGAAGAAAAACAGTAGTGTGAAAATTGATCAATAGACAGCGCTGTATGTGTCAGAATACATAAATGAAAACACCTGTCATGCGCACGACCGACTGAAGTTGCTATAAACATGCCGGGTACACGGCTTTTCCTCCTTTCGCGTCTGCGACGTTCGCTCTCTGCTTGCAAAGCTGTATTACAAAAATGATGACAGTGTTCACGTCGCTCTGCAGAAGTTCCGGACACTGAAGGGTTTGAAAAAAGGCGTTGGTCCGTTGACTGCCGTGGTTCTGGAGCAAATGATCCGGAAATTCGAAAAGACGGGTTCTTTTGGTGTGCAACCTGGTAGAGGGAGGAAACAAAGCGATTAGACGTCAGTGGAAGCAGTGGCCAGAGCAATGCACGAGGAGACGAGTGGTGGTGTGCAAACGTGTAGTGCACGGAGAATTGCCCGGACATTGGACATACCCTTGATCACGGTGCGTAAAATCCTACGAAACATACTTGTTTGCTATCCATTCAAATTATCCATATGCACGAGTTGCTTCCTCATGACCTGCCAGCAAGAGAAACCTTTGCTTTAGAATTTCTTGCTTGCATGGAAATGGACAATGACTGGCCGTGGAAGGTTTTGTGGACAGACAAAGCCCACTTCCATCTGACGGGTTATGCCAATACACAGAATTGTCGAATATTGGCAACGGAAAATTCACACTCAAATCAACCAATACCACTTCATCCTGAAATGGTCACTGTGTGGTGCGGGTTTACGGCATCATTTATCACCGGGCCATATTTTTTCGAAGAGACAGGTTGTAACCTCCCCACAGAAATATTAAATTAAAATATGAACCATGTGTAAACTTGCCACGGAAATAATAATAAAAAATGAATTTTTGTGTATTGTAACCTCTGAACAAAATTAGCTCCCATTTATAATCTCTGTGCAGAAATGCATTCACATTTAATGTTCCCACAAAATTCTTTTCTCATTTAATGTTAAGTTCGAAACAGAAAAATTCCTAAACACCAAAATAATAAAAAAAATTCAGTAACCTGGTAAATTTTATGACGACAGCAGCCCTGCGCCTCGGCCCTGTATTCTGAATAAAAAAAGCAAAAATTCTCACCTCAATAAAAACTGCGAATATATCTGCTCTTACATAAAAAATTTTCGGCACAGCTCCGTGCAATGCTGGCCTATGCTTTGTGACTCCTGAAAGGAATTAATTATTCATTGGATAAAATCTTTAAATTGAAATGAATGCTTTAAAAAAATTACTTTATATTATAAAAATTATTATTGGGGCATTTTTTAAAGAAATTAGATGACAGTTAAAATACATTATTAGATATGCGCAAGGCTGCTTCTTTACCTTCTACAATAATACTCATCCTCCAGAGTCCCGACCAGAGCAGATTGCACACAAGCGCAGACACGCGCCGACTTCCGCCGACTACTGCCGACTCACGCAGACTACTGCCGACTAGCGACAAGCAACAACTAACTACATACTGCTCTCTGGTCAGAGACTCTCCTAAGTCTTGCCTGTTGCAGGCACTTGCGTCTAGGGGACGCCAAAGAATTGGCTTTGCTGATTGGCCACGTCGTGCCATGACGTCGTATCTCACACCAGCCAATCCAGATCGTTGCTACTTTCTGAAACGCGCTGCTCTTTAAACGAGGCCATTCGTCTGTCGATACATTGTGTGGCTAACTCGTTATAGTACTTCAATGTTGTGTGTTTTAGGCCTCTGTTTATAATGGCAGATTCCAACATGTGTTTTTTCAGCTTCGAAAAACTTTATACCCGCACATCAGGAAATTGCATGATGTAGAGCCAAATACAGAAGGTAAGATTAAGTGCCCACAAGACGACTGCAGCTATTCCTTCAATACATCGGCTAGTTTGAGAGCACATGTGGAGGAAAAAGCACATGGTTCGAACTGCGGATGAAAAGATTGTATTCCAGTCAATGGACGGTAAGAAACACCGCATAATAATAAGTTTTTACTATACAATAGAGGGATCGTTTCTGGTAAAACTATAGAATTTCGTTCTTTGTGCATTCAGTAATCTGGTGCAATGTTGTACTGCAAAGTTTCTTTCAGTTCACATGAAAGGATTATTTGTATTAACGGCCTAGTCTTAGAAGACATTTAAGTCACAATCATTGTAATCCACAATGGGCAATTAACAAACCTTTTTACTGTCCATAAATTGTGAATAAACTGTTTCTTTTTCGTATCGCTCAACGCATGGAACCCAGATTGGAATCCAGTTTCATGTGTAACAGATTTCTCGTAGCAAAAGGAACAATTTAGACATACCGGGAGATAGTGAGCAAATTCTGAAGCTGTGGGAAGAAATTGCTGCCGCTTGTTAAATCTCGCTCCAAGAAAGGAGGTCAACCAACACTATGCCAGCAATGAGAAGATTCCAGTTCAACGAACATCTAACAAACAGAACTTCAGTCCAAAAAGTGTCTTTGTAAACCAACCCTGGCTGAAAAGTCGGATGTTTGCTAGTGCTTTGGTGCAACCTGACAGTGAAGTGTTGAGTGTACATGTTGGCTTTGATCACACATACTCTAAGAATTAAATTTATCTGTCCTACAGTTATGTGTGCTTGTTTGGGTATCATGGTTTATAGGCCTACTGGGGAAACTCGCCATGTAAAAAAATGAGTAACGCATCATACTCGGTACCTCAGGGTGATGTGGAAATCCGAGTGTACTTAATAAAGAAAGTGTCACTGTTTGTGTGTTTCTTTTGACTCATTTATCCTATTGCAAATAGTTAACAAAATGTAACTGAAATATCTACTGAACTGTAACATTAATTGGACTATGTACATAGTCATTTCAAATGGTTTTACTATTTTTCACAGGTAAAGTATGAGTATTCACCAGAATCCTACAGTACGAATGTTTTCCAGTTGACAACTGAATGAAGTCAAAAAGCAAAATTTGCTTGGACAAGCTGAACATTGTTTATTCAGTTCCAGTTATTATTATTATTTATATTAAAACAGTTCCCAAGAATCTATTTTGCTGATTTTCCTGGTCTAATTTTCTATATTTAACATGTCGGTTATGACGTGCTTGGTGATGAATGTTTTGTCACCAGGCATATGGCATCAGGTGTGTGGCTTTTAGTGACAATACTGCAGTCGATGTGTTAACAGCTTTTTGGGACCTTGAGCACGAAGTATATGCATCTAGAAGTCTTGTTTAAAAAGTGCAGCCAAAATTCTAATGTCTGTCTGAGGAATTTTCCTTTAATGGAATGTTTTTGCCCAAAATTCAGTTAATGTCTGGTAATTACTTAACATGGTAAGTGCTATGAGGCCAACACCAGCCACAGCAGAGCCATCTGCCATGGCTGCTGGCAACTTTGTGACATTTAAGGGATAATATACAAAAGTGGGCTGTGCGGGAAGTTCAAACTAGTTTTCTTTGGTTAAAGCAATTAAAATTAAACTTTTGAAGCATGTTGAAAATCACATACTCCTCACCATAATTTAAATGTTTACATTGAAATGGTTCTGACATGTGCATAATATATGGAATTGTTATGTTTTCTTGAAACCTTAAGAACCAAACCCGTTGGTTGAATTAACATATGAGTAAACCCATCACAATAGCATTATGTTATGCATCAATTAGCTGTAGTTATAGGATAAGTAAACATGTACAGTAAACTTTTCACACAAATTTTTTTATAAAGCTTGCAAAGGTTATAGAAAAGATGGACAACAAGATAAACTTGTGTAGGCATCATTGTAAATACATTTTTACTTCAAGAAAGCTGAATTGGTTAATAATCTGAAGATGCCTTAAATTGCATGACACATATCACCAATCAGGTATTTACTGTTGGAGAAATAGTCTGGTTTTTCAGAATTTTTTCATTTGTTCTTGTGGAAAACCTTGTATCAAACAGCTGTTTTTCTATGATCAATCCATTATTACATGCATGTAGTTTTGGTGACCCAATGGCAGCCATCTTAGGGCTGTATGCAAACCACCAGATAAACATGTCTACATAGTTGGTCTGCATTGTGCAGGTGCCAACAGTTTTTTATTAGATTCTGTGAATGTCTCCTTCAGTTCCTTGTGGAAGTCTCTGACATAAAAGTATTATGATAATTTTATTAAATGCTTTCTTGCTGTGTTGACCTATATCAATGGTGACACAAGAAAATTTTTACTGGATCGGGATTTGAACCCGTCACTCCTGCTGTCAAGGCAGTTGCACTGACTACTTCGCTACCAAGACACAGTGCCCATCACGACTATGTGGATTACCTCAGCAAGTCTCCCATCTGACCCAAAATTGCATATGTCACTACTACTGCAGTAGTACCCTCACTACAGCAGTCCATCTCACTCGCCGTATCCATGAGATATTCCTGCAAATGGCTCTGAGTGTATGAGTGCATCTGAACTGAAGAAAGTTCTCCAACGCCAAGCTAGGCTATGTACAGATACAATTGTATGCATGGTGACGAATGGATACCATGCATATAATTGCAGAAATATAACTAGTTGTCTTATGTCTGAGGTGTCCACGTCAGTCTGAAGAAGTCTGTGGAATCTAGTAAAAAACCTGGTGGCACCTGCATAATGCATACCAACTATGTGATATATTTATCTGGTGGTTTATGTATAGCATTAAGATTAATGGGATGCCGAAACTAGTTGCATATAGTAAAGGATTTATAAAAAGTAAAACAGCTGTTTGGTACAAGGTTTTTCACAAGAATTTGAAGCCAGCTGCAGTCCTATATCCCACCTCTGATGTATTCACAAAAAGAAGAAAAAATCATTAATTGCTCCAAGAATTTCTCCAAAAATATTACCCATTACGTGGAATGACCAGATGCTGCATTCAGAACAAGAATTTTGGAGACCTATGCAGGACCAATGCCTGGTAAGTGCTAGATCAAAATATGACCTCTTCCAAGACCTCTTCATTTTCTACCTCGTTTTCATTTTCTTCTTCTTCACCTAACTCTGAATTACTGTCATGGCTGCTATATAATCCGGATAAAGGCCCAACTCAGCGTTGTAGCTGGTTACGTTCTGTAGAAGAAGGCAAAAGGGAGACAGAAGTCCTAAATTTTGCATTTAAGAACTCGTTCACACAGGGTGATCATACAGACACACTTGATTTTGCCCATCACACAGACTGGCATGTGACTGAACTTGAACGTGGCATCAGAGCTCACTCGCCAAAATTTACAAGAATTAGGGGACTTGTGTGCACAGATGTGGTGCCAACTCCCTCCAGCGACCTATCAAGGCTTTGTTGATTCCGTGCAAAAACGCATCGTCACTGTTATCCGTGCCAAAGATAGACATACCGGCTATTAGGTAGATGGTCAAAAGGTTCTGGTTAATCAGTGTGTGTAGCTGTACTTAGTCAAGGATAGACTGTAGCCATTCATCGAGTTGATCACTTATTTTCATTTCTTTACGAGAATATAACATCGTTTCAATCTATAGGAACAGGAAACAGTTCACTAGAGAAATCCCACAAGCAGTATGGTTGGGTCAGTCTGGCCCCAAACTTACCTGCTCTGAACACAACCACTTGGTTTTACAGTTCAGAGTGCAAAGTATGCACACCTAAAGCACTACAATTACAAGCATTCAATCTAAACATAAACAAAATTCCCTGGCATCCGAATTAACCCGCCACACTGGTTATCGGTTAGATAGGCTACGCCAGATGACTTGGCACACATTTGTAAAAGAAAGAAATGAAGGTAGTTAACTGAGGTGATGGAAAAAAAAGAGGCAAGTGAAAGTAAAGAGTAAGTATCATTGAAGTAAAGATGCACTTGAAAATTGCATAAAGGAACAAAATTTTGTGAATTAATTGGAAAATATTTCAAAATCTTGCAGCGTACAGAAACAACTAACTTTCAGTTTATTTAAATATTACTATTTGCCTAAATAAACACTTGCATAATATTGTACATACATTTTCAATAAAAAAAGTTTTGGTTGCCAGCAGCTTTTCAAGAAGTAATGTATCTTATACAAATTCATCCCACCAAATACAGTAATAAATTGTAAAGTGAAAGAGTTAAAATGATTGTTTCGATAGTTTTCTGTAAAGTGATCGGAATAATGGTGTTAACCCATTCTACAGAAATTCTGAAAGTGCTTCTTACAATTAGTATTTCAGCAGGTTATATGGTTTAATGTTTTATGTACTTTTAAATTATTCATAATTTAAGTGAACACACTGAAAACAGAAAAAAATTCTAATAATTCAGTTAAAAATAAATAATATAAATACAAGCGAAACAATAGCAGGACCATGACACAAAAAATAAAGATTGAATTTCCATGTACAATGTACCATTATATCTGTATAGGAAGTTAGTTTTATTTTTAAAATAAATGCAAAAGGAAATAGTGTGCAAGGATTAAATAATTATGGGTAAATCACCAGAAAATGTTAAGCAAACAGTATATGTTTTAGCCACTTTTGATGACTAATTAGTAATGCATTTCAGACATTGCCCATCATCAGAATATCTGTCCAGAAACATCACAAAATATGTATGACACATTAAGCGTACTTAGATTCATAGGCAAATAAGTTAACATACCAGAGAAAAAAAAACTTTACTTCAGAGTATCATGCCAAGTGTTATCTATCATAACTTCGGAGCTCTCAACTCACAGCATTCTGTCATCACATAATTAGCTGTTATAACATACCACTAATTTACTTGGTTGTGGAAGTGCTGAGTTCATTTGTCATATTTTGACAAATAATTAACAAAAATCAACTGGAAAAACCATAAAAACAGTATGTTATGCTAAATGATTTTTATTCCTTTAGGAAAACTAATAATCGCAATTGAGAGTGCAAAGATCACACTGGAACAAAAGAACAGTATTAAGATGGGTGGTATGGGCAAGAAACGAAGGGAAGGGAAGGGCAAGGGGGATGTGGTGAGAGGGTTCCAAACTAATCTCAGCTTATGTAAATGAGAACCAGCAATCTCTGGTATTAATAAACTTAAAGTAGGGAATAGAGGCTTACTGTAAGTCTATTAGGTATTGCGCATACGCATAATAAGTTGAAGGTGAAATTTCTTTAAAGTGCATCAACAGGTAATTAAATTATTCCAGCACTTAGATAAGAACACACAATATATTCAATATAATGTTATTCGAGTGGGGAGAAGCCATCTGCCTCTGTCAAACAGTAGTGAATCACATATTTAGCTTTTTTTGTTTGTTTTCATACTTTAATTCTTAAGTTAGAAATGGTAGGATGGATAGGGGTGTGTTGGACACAATAGGAGCTGGCTGCAGTTCATGATTGGCTGAAGGTGCTTTTAACTATGGTCAGCTGTCTTCAAGCTGCTGCATTCAGGTGTAATGGTGGCAGAGAAACTGGTGTATTGCTTGGAACAGCTCAGGTATCATTTGTTTCACCATAGGCTCTGCTGTTGAGGCACCTTCTAGTGTATCTGATGTGGTGGGTCTGCCCTGACCATAGGGTGAGTGGCAGTCGGTAATACATTTGCATCACTTGAGGCAAAGGGTCAACATTGAGACAGATCATTGGGATGGGGGGAGTGGACTGCACATGGTAAAGTGAGCATTCATGATCAAGGAAAGAAGTAAGCAGAACACGGATTAAAAGATCAGTGGAAGGAGGGTTGGGGCATGGAGGTGTACAAAATAAGAGCAGAAGAGAGGAATATCTTTGTTTGATTGTGTAACTACATTCCAGAAAATACCCTCTATGTTTTGATGGCTTTCAATGTCAACACTAATAGGTAAATTTGGATATCATCTTATAATTATTGATATTGGCAGTCATTAGGTGTAGTATGATAGTCTTTGTGATACTAGTCTGTTCTGTGATTTTGGAATCAGCTGAAGGCATTTTACCTTCTACACTTGTTCTGATATATATATAGTACAAACAATGTTTTTTATCCTCATGATTATTACTGAATTGTTGTGTGTGTTTGCATATTCAGAAAAGCATGATATTGTTTATAATGTTTGAATTCTTTGCAGTATTAGGCATGTAATATATGTATTGGCTATCTATGCAAATTCCCAGTTGGAAGTAAGTTTGCTATTAATTCAGATAGAACACTACTGTATAAATTGGGATCATGCCTATGACATGTAGTCCGTAGTCTTGTCATAATGCTGTGACATAATCTCTTCTGGATTTGTATTTATTACGACTCAAAACCACCCCCCTGCCACCACCATTTAGTCACTATTTATTTTACTTATACCCTTGACCATACCTCATCTTCCCACTGCACTTTCACAATCCCCCCTCCCTCCAAACAAACATTCTGTATATGAAATTACGTCAATTCTGTTGAAGAAATCATCAGCCAAGTCATGAGGACAAAGACACAGCATGGCTTCCAATCTGTGGTGCAATGGGTAAGTTAGAGTCTAAACAGGCAAGGAATCAGATGAGTCTTTCTGTCACCAAGGAAAATTAAGGAAAGGTCGTGACCTGACAAACATACTCTCAGGCTCAGTGTACCAGGGATTTATAATATTCCTTGTGAGTATGGTATCAGTTATGTGGGACAGCCTATACAAACTACTGCTAATTGCTGTGTTGATCATCATCTCAAGCATGAAAAATGAAAATCAGCAGTTTCTGAGAACTGTTTAGTGAGTAAATGCAAGAAAGCCTTTAAGCAGATGAGGATCTGGCCCATATTTCTAGATGTTGGGACTCTGTAATTATGGAAGTAGCTGAAATTAGACTATATGATCACAACAAATACACACTGGCTATGTAATTATCAATTTATTTATTTGCTATCTTCTAATACAAGAAAAGACCACATGTTGTGCATGAGGCAGTATATATGAATATAATACAATAGTTTCACACAATGCTAATTAATTAGTATAATTAAGCAAGCATGCACGTCAGAAAGAAAATTAATCTAATTCCTCATTCAGCATTGTTTATCACAATGCCACATGAACATAACCCGGATTCTGAAAAACTAGACAAGGTGTAGGAAGACGCAATTCGAGCATAACACTGACATATAGTTCCTTGTTTACATAACAACGACCAAGCATAACACATACTTTTCCAGGAGCACAATATTGGGACACCCCCCTGGAAATCTATTCTACGGACTTCTCTATAATGTTGTCAGAGGCCTAGGTTAGTTGAAGGGTGATAATTTCGTTAGTTGTGGAACTCGTAAAGATTGGGTGCGGGATAATTGTTGTGGTGACAAACGGACATATGGCATTGCCTAATATTTACGTTTGCGTTATATTTGAAGGTACCATATTTATCGAACTTCTCGCAATAAAACCTAAAAGAACAAGGTAAAATTGGAAAATATAGTTAATAAATAAGCATTCAAAGAATATTTTGATACATATTATGAACAATATCATACATAAACTGCAGAAAATGCAAGGAATATGTATGTAACTTTTACATATATTTGGTCCGATTTTCCGCATTTTCCACAGCTGCAACCGGGTTACTCTGTCACCGCATTATCGATTATTCGCATTCGAACCAGGCTTTTACATTTAATTCCCATAAGTTAAGCTCCAGTGAAAATCTGGACTTATTTGACGTTCCAAAATGACAGCTGTGGGCAATCTACATGTAATTTTTAAACAACAGGTGAGCGACGTCGCTAATGTCAATAGAGCTCATTATACATCTTGTTCAGTCTCCCTGATGACGTCATGAGCCTCCACCAATCAGCACACCCAATTCCCTGGCGTCCCCTAGACGCAAGTGTTGCAGGCAGCGCATACATCGCATACCTCTTATAAGGTGTCTCCGGTCCTGTTACCTGTACCGTCAGTGGTAAGCGCTATGAGTGTCTTTTGCGCAACTACGTCACTCAAGCTCTCCAACAACGTGGATGTTTGGATGGGATCATTCGTATGCCAGATGACACACCTCTGTAGATTACAAATCCAGTTAAGCAGCTGCTGAAGAGCAAATTCGGAAATGCCAGAATTATAGCCACCAGTTCCCTACAGCCTGGCCGTCCCGTTCACCTGATCTTAATCCGTGTGACTTCTGGCTCTGGGTCTGTCTGAAACATGTTTTGTTCAGTGTCCCGATTGCAAACTTAGCTGCATTGAAGGCACGCATTGCGCAACACATTCTGTTACAAAAAATTCTCTGAATTTTGGTTGTGTAAAAATTTGTACATTCGGAGAGAAACTTTTAGAAGCCAGAAAAAATCTTTTCTGACTATTTGTATCCATTACTGAAATTCTTAATGAAATTTTAAATACACTGTTCAGTCGGAACATTATGACCACTAACCTACTACCGATATAAATCCTTCCAGGTGACTGCAGCGTCACCTTGCGGGGAACGATTGCTAGTCAGACACACTCACGGTACTTAATCAGTGAACATACTATCCGTGTGTACAATGGGGAAGGCGAACGATCTATCTGAATTTGACCGAGGGCAGATTGCGATGGAACGGAGTCAGACATTGTGGATTTGAACGGCCACCCCTCATTACAGACGTCGGATATTGTAGGCTGGGCAGACTAGTAAAACAGGGCAGGCTGTGAACTTTGGTGGAATTAAAATCAGACTTTAACGCTGGGAAGATTACAGGTGTGTTTGAACACATTGTGCACCTAACACCACTCACGATGGCCCTTTACAGCCAACGACCCATGCATGTGCCACTGTTAACACCACGACATCGGCAACTATGACTGAAATGGGCACGTGATCGTCGTCACTGGACGTTGGCGCAGTGGCAGAGCGTTGCATGGTGTTATGAATCCCGATACTATCTTCATCATGCCGTTGTAAAACTAAGAATTCGCCGTCTTTCAGGGGAACAGCTCCTTGACAACTGCACTTTGAGACTGAAACCAGCTGGCAGCGACTCCATTTTGATACGGGAAACGCGGGCATCCATGGATCTAGTGCAGTCCGTGTATGGCACCAGGACGGCCAACGAATATTGTACACTAGTTGCAGACCACGTACAGCCCCTTCATGACGATCATGTTTCCCATCGGGAGTGGCATTTTTCAGCAAGACAGTGCGCCAAGCCGCAATGCCAGGAGAGTGATGGAGTGGTTTGAGAAACACAGTGGCGAGCTCCAATTGATGGGCTGGCCCCCCAGCTCTCCAGATCTGAAACCGATCGAACATATCTGGGAAGTGATTGAACATGGCGTCATAGATCATCGCCCACTTCCAGGAATTTACGTGTGTGTGCAGATGTGGTGCCAACAGTGACCTACCAAGGCCTCATTGTTTCCATGGCACAAAGTGTCGCTGCTGTTGTCCGTGCCAAAGACGAACATACCGGCTATTAGGTACATGCTTATAATGTTTTAGATGGCCAATGTATCTCCCCGTCCTTTATTGCAAATACACAATATATATGCAATATATTTTCGGAATATCTACTGTGCTCGTACATTATGAATCACCAAGAAGAAATTATTTATTGAGAAACAACCAACAAGGATTGTGATTTAGGCAAAATATCTCGTGGTGCAAAATGTGGCAATTGACTTAAATCACGAAAAGTGTGCAGTCATCCACATTTAGACAAAATATCTTATGGTGCAAAAAGTGGCAATTGATTTAAATCATAAAATGTGTGAAGTCTTGCACATGAGCACTAAAAATAAACCTCTAAATTTCAGTTACACAAAAAAACACACAAATCTAAAGGCTGTAGTGTAGTGTAGTGTAGTGTAGGGAATACAGTTAAGAATAATTTAAATTGGAAGGATCACATAGACGGCGTTATGAGGAAAGCAAACGAAAGGTTGCTATTTATTGGCAGAACACGTCTACTAAAGAGGCGGCTTACACTACACTTGTCCGCCCTTTTCTGGAGAACTTCTGTGCAGTGTGGGATCTGGATCAGATAAGACCGACGAGGACGTCGAAGACAGCGTCAAAGAAGGGCAGCTCGTTTTGCACTATCGTGAAATAAGGGAGAGAGTTTGTGGTTATGATACACGAACTGGGGTGGCAGTCATTAACAGAAAGGCGTTTTTCTGTACGGCAGGACCTTCTCATGAAGTTTCTCCTCCGACTGTGCAAATATTTTGTTGGCGGCTACTAACGCAGGGAAAATTGATCATCATAATCAAATAAAAGAAATCAGAGCTCGCATGGAAAAAGGTAAGCGTTCATTTTTCCAAGGCGCTGTTCAGGAGTGGAACGGTAGAGAAATGGCTTAAAAGTAGTTCGATGAACCCTCTGCCACGCATTTAAATGTAAATTGCAATCATGTAGATGTAGACCTCAGCAGGGTGTAATTTACACAATGAATAATCAACAGCGACAGATGCACTTACATGAATATGAACAACAGTTTCAGTTAGAGCGAAATCAAACTTATGCCCATACAGAATAGCAGGACCACGAAATAATCGCTGCCAGGAAGCTTGACCTGTAGCAATATTACAGGGTATCTTTTTTTTTTTTTTTTTTTTTTGGTCATCAGTCTATTGACTGGTTTGATGCGGCCCGCCACGAATTCCTTTCCTGTGCTAACCTCTTCATCTCAGAGTAGCACTTGCAACCTACGTCCTTAATTATTTGCTTGACGTATTCCAATCTCTGTCTTCCTCTACAGTTTTTGCCCTCTACAGCTCCCTCTAGTACCATGGAAGTCATTCCCTCATGTCTTAGCAGATGTCCTATCATCCTGTCCCTTCTCCTTATCAGTGTTTTCCACATATTCCTTTCCTCTCCGATTCTGCGTAGAACCTCCTCATTCCTTACCTTATCAGTCCACCTAATTTTCAATATTCGTCTATAGCACCATATCTCAAATGCTTCGATTCTCTTCTGTTCCGGTTTTCCCACAGTCCATGTTTCACTACCATACAATGCTGTGCTCCAGACGTACATCCTCAGAAATTTCTTCCTCAAATTAAGGCCGGTATTTGATATTAGTAGACTTCTCTTGGCCAGAAATGCCTTTTTTGCCATAGCGAGTCTGCTTCTGATGTCCTCTTTGCTCCGTCCGTCATTGGTTATTTTACTGCATAGGTAGCGGAATTCCTTAACTTCATTGACTTCGTGACCATCAATCCTGATGTTAAGTTTCTCGCTGTTCTCATTTCTACTACCTCTCATTACCTTCGTCTTTCTCCGATTTACTCTCAAACCATACTGTGTACTCATTAGACTGTTCATTCCGTTCAGCAGACCATTTAATTCTTCTTCACTTTCACTCAGGATAGCAATATCATCAGCGAATCGTATCATTGATATCCATTCACCTTGTATTTTAATTTCACTCCTGAACCTTTCTTTTATTTCCATCATTGCTTCCTCGATGAACAGATTGAAGAGTAGGGGCGAAAGGCTACAGCCTTGTCTTACACTCTTCTTAATACGAGCACTTCGTTCTTGATCGTCCACTCTTATTATTCCCTCTTGGTTGTTGTACATACTGTATATGACCCGTCTCTCCCTATAGCTTACCCCTACTTTTTTCAGAATCTCCAACAGCTTGAACCATTTTATATTGTCGAACGCTTTTTCCAGGTCGACAAATCCTATGAAAGTGTCTTGATTTTTCTTTAGCCTTGCTTCCATTATTAGCCGTAACGTCAGAATTGCCTCTTTCGCCCCTTTACTTTTCCTAAAGCCAAACTGATCGTCACCTAGAGCATTCTCAATTTTCTTTTCCATTCTTCTGTATATTATTCTTGTAAGCAGCTTCGATGCATGAGTTGTTAAGCTGATTGTGCGATGATTCTCGCACTTGTCAGCTCTTGCCGTCTTCGGAATTGTGTGGATGATGCTTTTCCGATAGTCAGATGGTATATCGCCAGACTCATATATTCTACACACCAACGTGAACAGTCGTTTTGTTGCCACTTCCCCCAATGATTTTAGAAATTTTGATGGAATGTTATCTATCCCTTCTGCCTTATTTGACCGTAAGTCATCCAAAGCTCTTTTAAATTCCGATTCTAATACTGGATCCCCTATCTCTTCTAAATCGACTCCTGTTTCTTCTTCTATCACATCAAACAAATCTTCACCCTCATAGAGGCTTTCAATGTATTCTTTCCACCTATCTGCTCTCTCCTCTGCATTTAACTGTGGAATTCCCGTTGCACTCTTAATATTACCACCGTTGCTTTTAATGTCACCAAAGGTTGTTTTGACTTTCCTGTATGCTGGGTCTGTCCTTCCGACAATCATATCTTTTTCGATGTCTTCACATTTTTCCTGCAGCCATGTCGTCTTAGCTTCCCTGCACTTCCTATTTATTTCATTCCTCAGCGACTTGTATTTCTGTATTCCTGATTTTCCCGGAACATGTTTGTACTTCCTCCTTTCATCAATCAACTGAAGTATTTCTTCTGTTACCCATGGTTTCTTCGCAGCTACCTTCTTTTTACCTATGTTTTCCTTCCCAACTTCTGTGATGGCCCTTTTTAAAGATGTCCATTCCTCTTCAACTGTACTGCCTACTGCGCTATTGCTTATTGCTGAATCTATAGCGTTAGAGAACTTCAAACGTATCTCGTCATTCCTAAGTACTTCCGTATCCCACTTCTTTGCGTATTGATTCTTCCTGACTAATGTCTTGAACTTCAGCCTACTCTTCATCACTACTATATTGTGATCTGAGTCTATATCTGCTCCTGGGTACGCCTTACAATCTAGTATCTGATTTCGGAATCTCTGTCCGACCATGATATAATCTAATTGAAATCTTCCCGTATTTCCCGGCCTTTTCCAAGTATACCTCCTCCTCTTGTGATTCTTGAACAGGGTATTCGCTATTACTAGCTGAAACTTGTTACAGAACTCAATTAGTCTTTCTCCTCTTTCATTCCTTGTCCCAAGCCCATATTCTCCTGTAACCTTTTCTTCCACTCCTTCCCCTACAACTGCATTCCAGTCGCCCATGACTATTAGATTTTCGTCCCCCTTTACATACTGTATTACCCTTTCAATATCCTCATACACTTTCTCTATCTGTTCATCTTCAGCTTGCGCGTCGGCATGTATACCTGAACTATCGCTGTCGGTGTTGGTCTGCTGTCGATTCTGATTAGAACAACCCGATCACTGAACTGTTCACAGTAACACACCCTCTGCCCTACCTTCTTATTCATAACGAATCCTACACCTGTCATACCATATTCTGCTGCTGTTGATATTACCCGATACTCATCTGACCAGAAATCCTTGTCTTCCTTCCACTTCACTTCACTTCACTGACCCCTACTATATCTAGATTGAGCCTTTGCATTTCCCTTTTCAGATTTTCTAGTTTCCCTACCACGTTCAAGCTTCTGACATTCCACGGCCCGACTCGTAGAACGTTATCCTTTCGTTGATTATTCAATCTTTTTCTCATGGTAACCTCCCCCTTGGCAGTCCCCTCCCGGAGATCCGAATGGGGGACTATTCCGGAATCTTTTGCCAATGGAGAGATCATCATGACACTTCTTCAAATACAGGCCACATGTCCTGTGGATACACGTTACGTGTCTTTAATGCAGTGGTTTCCATTGCCTTCTGCATCCTCATATCGTTGATCATTGCTGATTCTTCCGCCTTTAGGGGCAATTTCCCACCCCTAGGACAAGATAGTGCCCTGAACCTCTATCCGCACCTCCGCCCTCTTTGACAAGGCCGTTGGCAGAATGAAGCTGACTTCTTATGCCGGAAGTGTTCGGCAGCCAATGCTGATTGTTTATCAAAATTTAGGCAGTGGCGGGGATCGAACCCGGGACTGAAGACGTTTTTGATTATGAATCAAAGACACTACCCCTAGACCACGGGTACCAGGGAATCTGAACTTCATTAAATTGTTTGTACATTAACTTATGCGCATGTCTGCATAGCAGTTTTTCGGGTTGCTGAAGTTACTGTAATGACGTCATCCTGTTTTCTTCTTAAAAACCAACTGTTGTTTAGTGACTCACTAGCTAAAATGACTCGCCGACGGGTTTTTCGTGTGTATAGAAGGCGTCTCGCCATCTAGAAACAACTGTATGATATTGAGATTGCTTAAATTTTTGCTACAGCCCAAGTCATCTATCATCAATTATTAAGTGGTTCTGCTGTGTTGCGTGGTGTTATGTTCTGTTTCACTATGACCCAAATTGTTTTCATGGTGGTCTAAACTGGATTACTTTAGCCATCATTAGTGTGGATAGAAGTAGCACCAAAAGGATTACAGCTTTGAAAAATTTTCCACCTCGAGATGTCGTCACCTGCAAGACATTATTCACGGAGGTGCCTCGCCGACGTGTTCATAGTGTGTAGAGGTGGCGTCCTACCATCTAGAAAGGATTTGACCTTGAAATTGCCTATAATATACCTACATCCCAACCTACTTATCAGCAATTATTCTGAATTAATCCATGAAACACGTTTTGATAAGTCCTGGCGTAAGATATATTTATTTTATTTTGCAGCATTTCATTTCATTTATTCATCTTGGACACACAGTTATCCGCAAGGTGTGAGAACCTTTGATTTCCCAACTTCCTACAGAGCTACAAGGACGAATGGAATCCCTCCAAAATGCGTACTTGACGTAAAATGTGAACTTGGATCATAGGCAACCGTTTTGCTCAGAGATGTCCCAGGCATTTACCGAATAGCCCCTAACCCTTATGGCAGGAAACTTAAGTTAGAGAGGGGTATTTGTTCTTTCATTTAACGAAAGACAACCCGAAAGAGAAATATATGTATCGAAATCCTCACTGGAACGACCCTTTGTCTGGTACCGCGCGCCGCGGAATTTGAATAATCCCCGTCAGACGTCATGGACGTCGAAGACCCATAGAGGTCTCTGTACCATCGCGCCGTAAGCTGTGGCGGCGCGCGCCTCCTGTCCCGCATTTAGTGTGAGGGCGCCACAGTGGAACACGTGGTTGCAGCGGCCAATGGCGGCGTCCCCGATAGAGTACTTAAGTGCCTGCCTGTCGCTCAGCATGCTGCGAAGAAACGCCGCGCCTGGCGCCAGACACGTACTCAACTCAACACCACGCTCCCAATAAACTCTTCCAAGTATTGGTCTGCTTTCCACCGCCTTACTGGACACCGCCCCACCTCACAGTATCCTCTCCTCCTTGATGACCATCCCTTTCCTGACAACCTCAGTACGGCGAACCACTTTGCCTCTCACCTCTCCGATGTTTTTTCCATACCAGATGATCCCCAATTTGATTATTCCCTCTTCCCTGTCGTTATCGACCATACGAATACCTCTGCTCCTCCCCTCTCTCCTAGCTTCCAGTACTTGGGCCACATACCACCATCTGAACTTAACACTCCCAAGACTACACAGGACATCAGCCTCACACTCCGCACTAAACGCAACACTGCTCCCGGCCACAACCGCATTACCTACCGCCACCTCAAACACTGCCCTCCCTCCTTCCTTGCAGTCCTTGCTACCCTCTACAACGTCATCCTCGCCACTGGCTTCTACCCCGACCTGTGGAAAACCTCCCATATCCTAATGTTCCCCAAACCCAACAAGCCTCCATCTGATGCCTCTTCCTATCGTCCTATATGTCTCATCTCGGTGTTCAGCTAGCTCTTGGAATTCATTCTTATCCGGTGCATCCATCACCACCTCTGCCGGAACCACCTCCTTCCCAACACCCAATGTGGCTTTTGACCTTCCTTCTCTGCCGATGACCAACCCCTACACCTCTCTCATCTCCTCGCCCTCCAGCTTAACTTCCGTTGCTCTGCCATTTTTGTCTCCCTCGACCTCGAAAAGGCCTACGACCATGTCTGGCATCCTGGTTGAGCATCACTGAAAAAAAAAAAAAGAAACCGCCAACTATGGGCTTTATAAGTTTTCGCAGAGGGGTAAGGGATGATTGTTTTCCTCCATCATGTCCCTTCCCAGGGCAACAAGCAAACAGATACAATCGCAAAGATCTTTATCTAAATCGCCTGTGGCTTGGAGTTTGTTATTCGTAGCTATGAGGTGTAACAAAGATTCTATCTCCGAACGTTTCTCAGATGCCAGATTTTTTATACAACTGAGGCAGCCAGGGAAGTGGTTCACTGGCGTATTTACACTATCAGCAAACACAAAAACTTGTGAATTGTTATTACATGTGGCTCTACACACAATGCCTGGTCTACAACTCCACTGTATAGATGCGTTCCCTTACACTGTCTCTCTAGCCCTGGCTTCTCCTGGTGCCATGGCAGGTAGCATGGCATTGTTCTGCTGGAGTCCTGTCCTGATGAGGGGCTGCCCTGTCTGCCCTGTACAGCTGTGTGCCTGTCTGGCAAGATTTACTAAGGGATGGGCTCGCTGCCAAATGCTTTCAACTCCCAACAAGCCATTTCTATGAGCTAAGAATCATAAAAATATCTCATGCTCTTGGCGCCCTACTAGGCTCAGGCCATAAAGTTACTAGAGTCTTGCTCAAGGTGAGTCATGTTGTAATTCTGTCTTTAATAATTTTCCGTATGTGAAAAATAGGTGAGAGAGTAACTTATCCTCTCTCACAGCCCTCTAACTGCTGTTGATTTCTGCATGGGCAGTGTCTCACTTCAATATTGTTTAGTGCAGTATGCACCACAAGAAATTATTGAAAATGTTAAGGGGATCTCATCCTGATAACTGATATATATATGTGAAAAATGGAACATTGCCAGTCTGGATTGCCCATGGCTAAAACACATCCTAGCTTGACCTCATTTATTCCAGGGGTCATTCACTCACATGAAGCTGCAAGCCAGTAAGAGTACATGCAAACATTGCTGTGAGTAGTATGAGTTACGTTCGACCCAGGGGTCATTGCTACATCACAGACTTCCGATAAACATTTGATATGGATTTAAAAGGCCTTGCAGCAAAGAAATATTCACATTGACACCTTATCCTGAGGTCAGAGATATCTAATACCCCTAATCATCTACAATGTTCTGGAGTATGAACTGTTCTCTGCTTATTGATTTACCTCTGCTCTATCATTCATTTGGTCACAGTCATCAAACTACATTTTCAAAATCTCAGTGAACTAGGAATCACATATGTAATCTGTTTGTCTTATTACCTAACTTGTGTAAATTTGTGTATTATTTTCTACAACAAGAAAACAAATACAGGCAGATAATCAGTGTCAAAAGCATTAATAAATGTGCAGAAAAACATAGAACTCACAGTCAAGACAGTTTAATTGATACATACGAAAACTCAAAAAGATATTACATAATGATATTACAGAAAAATATCCTATCGTTCCCTCCACAAGGGTCCCTGGGGAGACAAATTTTACAATTGGAAATGTCACACGAGAACATGGCACTTACGCACATTCACAAATCGTGACTGGTACGACTGAAGAACAGCAGTTTGCGTGAGAGTGCATGACGTGGAGGAAGTGGTGGCAGAAGCCTCTGGCGTCCTCTCTCGTCTCTGGCAGCATGTGGTGTCTGCACAGCATAGAGCATCCTTGGCAGCTTCTGGACCACAGCTGGACCCTTGGCATAATCCTCATCAGGCAGCAGTCAGCCATCAGGGACTGGTGTGACAGCGTAGCATTTGATGTGCAACTCGCCCCCTCACATAGGAATCCATTCAGCATTATTGGGACATGGGACAGCCCTACTCTTCCCACTCGCCTCTACATTGAAACATGTGCCTGCCAGCATGGGACATCGGATTAGCTCGCCTTTTGTCTATTGGACACGTCCCTGTCGACACCCCGCTGATTTGGTTAGGCTGAGTGCACGAGTCAACTGTGGTGCCACGTGACTCGCTTGTCTCTCGATTAGCGACCTGGTGGGTTGGGTCGTTGGCCACTAGGCGTTTTGTTGCAGGCGCCAGGTGGTGTGCCACTGCCTGCACTAGCTTGAGACGTGCTGCCTCCACGGGGGCTGCGTGACGTAGGCACGTCAGCTGGCAGCGGCCTGTTCTGTCTCAGCAGTTGGTCCGACCCCCCTCACCTGGGCTGCTACAGCTGACTCATTACGGCTGCCTGCTCCGCTCCCCTTTTGCTGGTTGGCGTGGGCCGTGGCGTCCAGTCTGTTGTGTTGGTTCTGGAGTCCGCACAATCCTCAAGTGTGGTCAAACGCCATATTCTCTCACAAATGTCATTACATCGATATAATCAATTTATAGAAAAGAAAATAATGATGAGGAGAAAAATTTTTTACTTAATATATTTATTTATTTATTACTAAAGACGCAAATCCAAAAATAAATTTAGTGACTGCCGGGCCCTGTTAATGTTGTATAGACGTAAATTATATGGTGTGAGGTGTCATTGTTTGTATGTGCACTTGTTTTTGTTAGTTTCTGGTTAGTTCTACTCCTGTCACGCACCCTCATTTTACGCTGGCGCTACCTCTATACCTCCACCAAACGTGCAGGCTTCTCCCAATACTAAATACTAACTTATTGTACTGCCCTATGCTTTTGCTAATACTACCGAAGCGAAATTTCATGCATTTTATTCCTTGTATACTCCTCTTTCATTTTTCGATGTCCGGAGGTGTTGTCTGCTGATGCTGAAGTGGTCAGGAAGTGCGTCTACTCACTCAGGTGCTGGTGACTTGCCTGAAATCTTTGTAGTGGCATTTATGATTACGTACACGTAATTTTACATAGTACAAGTATGCCTCCTGTCTCCTCTGTCAGGAGCGCTGCTACTGAAATGAAACACAAGCTTACTGCATCATATAAATACATATATTTTTTCTAATATGTCTCATCCATGGTCCATCATTTCATTTCTGCTTCCTATTTCTGAGTCTGAGATTTGTCACTCTAACGTGACTTGCACTTGCCCATCCTAATTCTCCAAACACAATACTTCGCCGACGGCGCTCACATGGCACTGGCAAAATTCTACCACGATACAGCCTACACCGCACGACAGGCGATGACTCGTAACACAACGAGTCTTACAAGAGGACCATCCATACTGTAAATCACGGATTTTGATGTGCTTCAAATATGTTGTAGAGGCACTTACCCTGAGTACCTGGCTATCCAGTTTTTTAGCGACTGGCCTTGGTTTTTGAGAAAATCGATTTTGAGTTTCATTGCGCGCTTTGTATACCCATAAAATTATGTATATTCCGAGTAAGTCAGCGTAGCGCAGCAGTAAAAGTCCATGGCTACTGTGCTGGATGTACCGTGTTCGGATCCTGCTCCCATATGTTTTTCTTTATGTATACAAGAACCGTCTGGAAAATTTGGTCCTAGCGTTCAAAAACTAGTAGACGAATTAACTGGCAAATACAGAAATGTAGTCGTGTCGTGTAGGAAATCTGGGAAGTTCACGAAACTGTTGTACGAATAATTTTTGCGTTCTGTAATTCTTCCGTACGTGGGACAGAAAAATGTTTTGTACATAATCGATCTGTGGGGAGGGCAAACCGATTCAACTTCATACGATCATTTATTCACTGATGAAAGGAAAGCGAGCACCTGCACCCTAAAAGTGGTCCCACCAAAGTGCACTCCTTATTGCCAGCCCTGCGATGTTTATTTTTACCGACAGGTGAAAATCTTCACGAAAATTATTCAGAATGCTCCCGACTTGATGAAAGACAATAGAGAGATCGCTTCTAGGGAATATTCGATAAAATTACATTCTCTAATCCTACATCAATTCAGCGCACCTAATTTTGAAAGCATGAGTAGATACGCATGGTTCGCATCGAAATGAGCGGATGAAATAGAAATCCCTCTTTCGCTCATGAAGAAACCGTGCTCCTGCAAGACGGTTGCTTTCATAAAATGCTCGTGGTGCTGCGAAAATTTGTGCTTCGGTTGTTTCTATGATAAGTAGCAACCACAATATTGTTCTGGCACATCAAGCAATGTGACCGATCAAAACTAAGATTTTGTGATATTGTACGACACCGAAATAGAACAAATGGAAAATTATGCTAAGCAACACAATATCGACATTAAATTACGTTAAATGGTTCATGCATCAAGAATATTTACATACTGTACCTTCTTCACGTAGTAGTTTTCTTGTATCTTCTTACTCTAACAGGTTAATATCGCTCGTTCCGATAGTTCTTGGAGCATTGTTTAGAGCTGAGTCCGCAACGGCTGTGTATCAATTCCTGTTTGAATTTTCTCTGCATGACCCCTAGGATGGGTTAGATGGCCTCAATTCCTTATATTCGCTACGTGGTTATTCCCTTCATCTTGACTGTTGTATGTCCTGCTATTGCTTTGCTGTTGATCCCTAGAATCCTGTTGGTCCTGGTTCGAATTCTGTTGCTCTCTCCAATTTCTGTTTCGCCTGTTGTTGTTGTTGTTGTTGTTATGATTATAATTTCCTCGCCTTCTTCTACTTTCCCATGGTGGCTGGTTATTGCCATTAAAGTTTCAAATTTGGTTTCGATTCGACCGATGTTTTCCCCCAATTCGTCCATCGTCATTCCACTCTGGCGAATCTGGCCATTTACGGTCATTATTTCTACTTCTTTCCCGCGAGTTGTCAATTTCATTCACGTAATCGAGTTCGCACAGAGCACTCTTGAAAGCTTCGATTGAATCGCTGCATCTACCGATGAGCAGTTGCTGGAAACATAAAGGTAATTTAATGTAGCAGTTAATAATTTTGTCACAATGTGAAGCCACAGTCATATTATATTTCTTTGAAGTCAGTACCGCCATTAGACTGTTGTTTATTCACAGTGTTACATTTAACTTTTCACGATCATGATTTCGGCTTCAAAGTGCCATTATCAAGTGTTTTAAGTGGTATAAATTGCCTAAGATGGCATACTGTCGTATTAAAATACACTATTAGACACATTGTCTAAGAGTCGATAAATTTGGCAGAGCCTACTGCTTTGTTTCATAAATCAAGCGAAACAGAAGTCACAACGACAACATGAAAATACATACATACAATAAATAAGTATTAGTACTATGTCTAGGCGCCAGCAACGCGATTCTGCTCTACCCAGTGCACCACATTAAACATGGGAAACAGAAACTTGATTAGGCAATACTATCTACTATCTGACGATCACAGAAGGTGCCATCAATTAAAATTCTGCGCAAGTGACGTCAAATTGAATGACTACGCCAGGCAACGCGATCTGAAGGTAACAGAAGGTATCAATCCGAGATCCTGGCATGGGACGCCACAATGAAAGGAAACTCTAGTGGGACTATTTAATTGACTGAGAAAGTAGGCAAAATTTAGTGTACTACCAACATTTATTTTTCAAAAACAGACATAAATATTGCTAAACAAGTTGTTGATTGAGTACTGTAAACAACTAACAGGTGATTTAAGACTACACTGGACAAGGATTCTGGGTGACACACACAGTTTAACAAGGTGATCAGTGAGTCAAGTGCTCTGGTCCCAAAAATGAGGATAATGCAAGCTGAATTGATCTGATCACTCAGCAGATTTTAATTGATTAAATCTACTGAATTTTCTCTACATAGGTGCAGCTGAGAGCAAGTGGCGATTGAGATCTGTACGCCCTGACAATGCCGGAGCGGCAGTACGTTATCTTGTTTAGTTCGTGTGGTGACGTGACTTGCAGCTGGCGCGATGTGTGCGACGGATGTGAAACGTGGATGCGGCACCCGTGAATCGATCGCGGCCACGAAAGACATGCAAAAATCTCACGGTCAGCGATCAGGCAGACGCATCGCAATTTACTCTCTACCAGAGTCGTGAAATCATAGTAGAATTCAGTGTGTGACACACCCGTTCACTGGTCATACTGAGGACCAATTTGGCTCACTTATACGACAGAGAGCACAAGGATACCAAACGTCAATACTGGTAAACCAAAAACGAATAAGTGCGCCCTCGGCAAACGAGTAGTCTGAGATGTTTGAAGTCACACTGTCGGTACAGTAAGAACTTCACCACAGGCTCCCCAGTCAAAAGCAGTTGCAAGTGACGTCAGTCTCAGGACAGGTCCTAAGTACCTACCACACATGCCAGAGCTTCGACCAGAAGTGCTTATCAGACCGAAGTACCGCACCCGAGTGCTTCGCACCTAGCCAGAAAAAAAAATTCCGTTTGCCCACAAACTGCATGAACGACACTCCTTCCACACTGTCTTGAGCTGAATCTCCCCTCCCATACGACAGCACCAACTCATGTCGAACCAGGGCAAGAGTTAAGAGACCTGCCAATTACGTGCTTTTTTAAGCTTTCCCACAGGGGGAAGGAATGATTTTTTTCCAACATCATGTCGCTTCCCAGGGGAACAAGCAAACACATACAATTTCAAAGATCTTTATCTAAATCGCCTGTAACTTGGAGCTTGTTAGTCATAGCTATCAGGTGTAATAAAGATCCTATGTCCAAACGTTTAGGCGCTTCAGTCCGGAACCGCGCGACCACTACGGTCGAATGTGCGAATCCTGCCTCGGGCATGGATGTGTGTGACGTCCTTAGGTTAGTTAGGTTTAAGAAGTTCGACATTCTAGGGGACTGATCACCTCAGATGTTAAGTCCCATAGTGCTCAGAGCCATTTCAACCATCCAAACGTTTTCAGGCGCCGGATTTTTATTAGACAACCGAGGCCGCCCGAAAAGTGGTTCATTGGTATATTTGCATTATCGGCAAACACGAAAACTTGTGAAGTTTTATTATGTGTGCCTCTGCACACAATGCCTGGTCTACAGCTCCACTGTATAGATGTGTTCCCTTAGACCTTCTCCCAAGTCCAGGATTCTGCTGGCACTGTGGCAGGAAGCTCGGCATTGTTCTGCTTGAGTCCTGTCTCGATGAGGGGCCTGTATGGCTGTGGGCCTGTCCGGCAAGATTTGCTAAGGGATGGGCTCGCCGCCAGTTGCTTTCAACTCACAACAAGCTTTTTCTATGAGCTAAGAATCATAAAAATACCTCACGCTTTTAGCACCCTACCAGGCTCCATCAATGTCTGCTTAGGCCATTAACTTTCTAGAGTCTTGCCTAAGGTGCGCCAGGTTGCAATAAAATCTTTAATAATTTTCCTTATGCGAAAAATAGGTGAGAGAGTAACTTGACCTCTCTCATATGAAATGCAGGCCGTGGAACTTTCTGTAAATTTATTGTGCAAAAGTACAAATGGAACAAAAATGAACCAAAAACAAATACTGTTCTTCAAAATAGTTCCCATTGCATCCACCCAGTGTTTCCAACGATGGAGAAGGCACTGACTCCCAATGACATTGCCATCAATGTGTACCACTTGTCACTGAAACGTCGTGAGGCCCTGTTTTCAAAGCGCCTCCCACCCTCAGTGCTGCAACTAGGTCGAAGTCGCGTGGAATGAGGTATGGTGTTTAGAAGGGGTGGGGAGGATTTCCCACTCCACCGCTGTACACAGGGTGGGCTGTAGTGGTACCATGTAGTGTGAATACACTACCAGCAATCGCGGACGTTTTCGCCGACGTGTAAATATCAGATGGTATAGTAGAAGGTAGCGGTAGTGTTGGGCATTGATAGTAGGCCGTCCCTAATGATGTGACAGTCCAGGATGTGCTGCCGTAAGCCAGAATGAGCATGACCTTCGTGATCACAGAGCAGCATTTCTGCCAGTGAGAAAGGCAATTTTCACATAAGCTTCCTGTTCCGCTCTTGTTACATCCATCGTGTAGAATGTCCAAACTCACGCTCAATGTTTCAGGCGCTGCTACCGAGTCATGAAATCGCAAAATGTCTGTTGTACTCGTATCTTCTGTGATTAAAGTGATGCCACATGTTCGCATTATATACCATAGATGGCATGACTGACGGAATGACGCTAGTAAATAGCAGGATCATGTAGCCTGCCTAATTTAAATTTCAGATAAATCGTTGTCATGGTGTAAGAACTGAATTTTGCGTTCCACTAAAACAATAACACACATCGTCGTTAAGTTCGATCGGCCACAGATGCTATTTGACAGCACTGCCATCATGAAGCCGTTGTAACGTCATAAACTTGCAGCCGACATTTGCCGTGTTAGCCATGTTAGCTTCTGTTGGAAGTATTTCGACAAAAAATGCCAGCTTGCACCATTTATAGATATGGTAGTCATTCTTATTATAGTCTAAAGAGTAGAAGAACCACATTTCATTTTTAAGTGGACTCATTCGATCGATATTTTCTTTTATATACTTGAATTTTAATTGCATTGGCTATTTTCACTGCATGGTTTTATTTCTGTAAATTGACTTTAAATTTCCTATCAATATAACGCGAAGAGCGCTCTGGTTGAATATTGTGAGAAGGAAATATTTCAAAACGTCCAGACGTAGCAAAATACGTTTTCAGCATTTTCTGGAAGAGGGCATAGACGGAACATCAGTTTTATTAATCCGTATTAAGGAAAATGTTCGAATATGAGAACAGTATTTTCACATCACATACTTCGCTGCTTGGTGGTTCGAAACGTGTAAACAAAAACGAAGTTACATTAACAAGGCCACATGTTTCGTATTACAGGATCAAATACGTAGTGTGTGAGAAAAGTAATGAGATTGATTTTTTTTCATCTACGAATGTTTTTTTTATATTTTTAAACAAAAATATTGTTCCCTTGAAAATAATTCCCTTCGGCAGCTGTACGTCAACGTTTTTTCCGTCTTGTAGCAGCGCTGAAAGGCTTCAGGTGGTAGGGCCTTTAACATGTCGGTCGGATTCTGTTCAGTGTTCTACAGAAACACAACATGACTTAAAAGTCATTTTACAATTTCTGGAAAAGAAAAAAGTCACAAGGACTCACATCAGATGAATAGGGGGCTGTTTCACAACAAGAATGCCTTTTGTGGACAAAAATTCGGTGATGGAAGTGGTCGTTTGACATGGGGCTGTGTCATTATGCAGAATCTTCTTGTCTGCAATGTCTGGTGTCACCCAATTCACCTTTTCCCTGACCCTTTCAAAGTCAGTTTGTTCCAGACGACTAAGTTATTTATGTACGATACCCCTATTGTCAAGAAAATAAATCAGCATTGTATTAATCTTTGATTTGCTCCTTCGAGTTGATTTAGGTTGAGGAGATGTCTAGTGTGCCACTCCTCAGTCTGCCGCTTTGTCTCAGAATCGTTCTCAGAAATCCAGGATTCATCATGTGTGATCACACGACTGAACCATTTGTGGCCATTAGCAGTCCTCTCAAGAAGGTTAACACACACTCTCCTTCGGTTGTCCAGCTCCATTGAGAGGTTTATTGGCATCATTTTGGCACAAACCTTCAGCATTTGGAAAAATTGGGTCAAAATTTGATGTACGGTGAATGTTTTTAAGTTTAACAGGTCACCCGTCATGCTCACTGTTCAACGTCGGTGTCATCTTACAAGAGCACGCAATCTTTCGACGTTTCGTGGTTTCTGAAGATCACTTCAACGTGTTCCCAGTCTTCCAAAAATGATTTGTGCCAGCGAAAAATGTGTGCTCTTGATAAGGAATGTTCCCCATACACCTGGTCTAACTCTTCAAAAGTCACACTCGCGGATCCCCAAAGCTTAACAGAAACTTTATGGCCTAACGTTGCTGTAAATTCCACCGTTCCATTTTCGTAACATGCAACAAAAGCACAGCTTCACTGATGACGCTCTCAAAAAACACTTGGTGACTATACGGAGCTGAAACTCTGACTGAGCATCTGCAACGGATTATCACACCGGTCTACATATTTAGAACAACACAGCGTTGCCAGATCTCTCGCAGTGTTGTCACTCTTCTAACACATCCCATACTTCTTTAAGGCCAGGGAAACGCACGGAAATGCCTTCCAGATGCTGTGATGTTCACGAAAGCACTCTGATGTTTACTATTTAAGGTTGAATAACAAATACACTGTTTTGTTCTACATATTTTTATTTACTTCAAACTAGTTTCTGGCTTATTAGGCCATCTTCAGAAAACAACTGACTAGCGTCTGAAACGAGCAAATTTTCTTAGGTAACCAAATATTATAAGCAAAGATATAATCACTTACATGCAGTTTACGCTTTATACAAAAGACAGTATTAAGTACAATAAATAATTAAACAACATAATATTATAGGCTAATGCATATAATGTTAAATTTTGTGAGGTCTTGACTTTGGCTGAGAAACTGTTAAACTGACCACTCTTCATGTTTGTGGCGCAAGAAACATATTTTTCAACCCCGTAAAGTAAACTTTAGGCAGTGGACAGCATTATATACAATAATTAAAATACATAATCTTGCAGTATTGCAGGTTAGATGCCCTAGTTCTTGAAGTTGTGACAATGGTTTGGAATTATCGTAGTGAGCCTACTATCTTACGTTGTGAAACAAACATGTTATACGCCGGAAATAATTCATTTATGCAATGGACAATATTAAGCACAGTACATAGTCAAAATACACAGCAATACAATATTACAAGTTATATTGTTGAAGTTTGTGGAGTAAGCAGGGTAAGGAACAGGAAATTCTATTGTGTTTTAACTTTTTGTAGCTCCCTGTGTCACTGTGGCGGCCTGTAGGTATGTGGCTGGTTGATTACATCATGTGAAGCTTAAAAAAGGAGATGTGCTCAGCCGTAATTGATTATTCAAAACCACCTCCTGATTTTGAGCTAAATATCCGTATACCTCAAGTGCTTTGACAAGTTTAGTTTTCTTCCTTTGTTGGCTATGTGTAGTACTTCTGTATGTACTTGATATCTGTGGCCTTCCTTCAGCACATTTTCGGCAAAGGTGGTGTGTGACGTATTTAATCTCTTGCTGCGTTCTGATTCAGTCGGTCTAGTTGTTATTGCGCTGCCTGTCTGACCAATATACAGTTCGTTGCATTCATTGCAAGTGATTTTGTAAATGCCAGCCTTACTTAATAAATCTGCTTTGCCTTCGCTGTTGAACAGGATATGAGTTGTAATTCCTCTTACGTAAAACGAAGTTTTGTAATTGCAGGATTTGAAGTTTTGACTTGTTCGTCGGATAGCCTTCCTAAATACGGAGTAGTACACCAGTTGTTTTTTTAGATATGACTGTTGATGCAGAGTGGCCATACACATAGTGCAACATATTTCTACCTTTTATTTTTGTAAAATATTGTCAGCTAATTCAGGGGTGTAGCCACTGTTTGATGCAGTACGTTTAATGGTGTCTAATTCGGCCTGAAAATTCTGTTTTGACATTCGTACGATTGTAAGACGATGTAACATGGATTGGAAGGCAACATGTTTGTGTGCTATTGGGTGTTGTGAACGTTAGGGTGTTAAAGTCTGTGTTGTGGAGGGTTTTCCGTAAATTTTGGCACTATGTGTGTTCGTAGCGATATCTGCATTGAGGTCTAAGAAGTTAATGGATTTTTCACCTATATCATGGTGAACTGTATGTTTTTGTGTTGTGAGTTTAGATGTTCCAGGGATATGTTCAGTTGACTGTTGGTTCTAGTCAACAGACACAATACATCACCTACATATGTGTACCAATATTTGAGAGGTTTATTCTGTAGGAACTGTGTTAAGAAACGGTCCATGAAGACTTCTGCTAAAAGAGGATCTTTTAACATAAATACTATACTAAAAACTAGCCACCCAGGCACTTTTACAACAAAATTACTTTCAAATCGCAGGTACTGTATACAAGCTGCTAGATGACTTGGCAATGTGATCTCCCCCCAGGTCTCTTTTAGCAGAAATCTTCATGGACCATTTCGAAAAATATGAAGCTGGTATCTGTACAGATACCATTGGTGGTCTTGCAGCTCTCGAAGAATGAAATTATAATGAAATCCAGACCTTTAGCTGCTTACAGGCGTTGATAAATATCAATGGAGACAGTTGAAAAATGTGTGCCCGATCGGGACTCGAACCCGGGACCTCCTCGAGTCCCAGTAGGGGCACACATTTTTCAACTGTCCCCTTTGATATTTATCAACGCCTCCAAGCAGCTAAAGCTCTGGATTTCATTATAATTTCATTTATAAATAGAATTCTAACTGAATTAGCCTCTCATTGATAATATAAATTATTGATACACATATGTAGATGATGTACTGTGTGTGTGAACTGGAACCAACAGACACCTGAACATTTCCTGGAACATCTAAACTCACAAAACAAAAACATACAGTTCACCATGGGGACAGGTGAAAATTCCGTTAACTTCTTTGACCTTAACATAGATATCACTAAAGACAGACATAGTTCCGAAATTTACAGAAACCCAACCACAATAAACACATTATTACCTTAATGTTCACAACACCCAGTAGCACACAAACATTCTGCCTTCCATTCCATGGATCATCGTCTTACATCCATACTTTATGCCATTTACTGCATCACTTGCTTTCGTTTCTGCGAGTTCCCAGTAGGTTTCAGCATATGCTTGAAGTAAGCTGTTTTTCGCAGTGCCAGCATGGCTCCGAGAAATAAATTTAATTTCTGCATGTTTTTAATAATTTTGAACACGTAAGAGTTTAGAATACGCTCTCATAAATATACCCTATGCTATCGAAAAATGAGACAAAAGAGTGAATAAGAAGATAATGCAGATCTAATGAGGAAACGCCACAGAACATCAAAAATCGTGTAAGGATGCCATGCATCTACCAAAGATGGTGGATAAAACTTAGAACAGTAGCCTGGGAGTAAGAAGCTTCACATTTTTTGCAGCTCACTAAATGTAAAATATGTATCTGTTTCACAGAAAAAACGAACTATTTTTGCAATTCAATAAAAAATAACATAACTGTGAAAATTTTTTATGTTACTTTCAGACATAATAAAAGAACATTTTGTGGTACATACACAAATTCGTGTATTTCAATTGTCAGTTTATAAGTAAAATCGATGAAAACAAACCCTGAAAACATGTTGTTACAAGGATGTGAGCCAAAAACGTAATTGACTGCATGTTACATGTCCTCATATTTTGGTGAGCAACACCAATTTTTTAAATTCAGCGTTTTGGTCTTTGTTTTGTTACAGAACACCACAATGACTATCACTATCTACTTTCCATTCACGTAGTCTAAGCTCGTGACTGAAGAGATTGTGGAGTAGGTGATTTAAGAAGGGGATTTAGAGCAAAGTGATAAATGTTGGACGTCCTCAATTACAGGGGCATTTCTGCACCTTCCACGCGTAACTGTATCAGACTTAGCTGTATAGCCAGACACTGGAAGCCTCCGTATTGTTAAGAGCGGCTGCTCTCTAATGGGAAAGATGAGGACCTTATTACAAATATGAGCAAAGTTAGTGGCACATTGTGTGTCACGAACTCCACTCTGGAGTGAGATTTCGTGTAATTGGTCCAGATAGCGAAAAGATTTCTGGTCTTGTAGTCGAAGTCTCCATTTTAACTTTTAACGAACCTCAGCACTTTTAATTGGATTCAAGAGTTTCAATGGCTTCGTGAAACAGAGACAGCGAAAACGTAATGCAGAATTAACAATTAATGTTTGTGCATCTGTGCTATCCGGAAATAAAAATTCCAAATTCGCATTTTCTTTCCCCCAACTTCCCACTCTAACACCAGGAATAATTTTAAAAAATACAGCTCATGTAACTGTTCCTGAGACAAGTATGTGAACTTTTATTGTAAATTGTTCATCCATTCTCCCTGATTCATTGCTGACTACATAGTGCAAGGCTCCTCGTAACAATCAAAACCATTATGCATACTATTGGGGTTTAAAAATTTTACGTTAATGAATTTGTTGTTCATGATGTTTAGACGTGAACTATGTGGCAGTTAATAGGTGTGCTTCAGAGACAATCTTCTCACAGAAAGTGGACGTTTATAAACAGATCGTCCTCAAGTCCATTGTTGCTGGTACATCCCGAGGTAATGATCGTTTACCAAAATCAGAACTTCTTTCTTACTAATGTAGATCGACACGTATTCTTTGAGGTATGTTGTGTCTTAAATAGAACTGTTAAGTGCTACCCATTGTGGAGAGGAAGAGTACCACCTACTTCATTTTATTGTTGGTGCTGAAAATGGAAGAAGGTGAAACCAAGCGTTGGCACATAGCACCAAGAGAGTTACAAAACTTAATGCTATTCCATAAAGCGTTTCAAACTGATTTGAACTCCTAATAAAAAATGAGGACGTACAGACTAGTAATCTGTTTTCGTACAGGTGTCTCTAACCGTTTTGAGTACATTTCGTCGAATTTTTTGTTCATTTCATTTATAGCCCACCTCCATTTTAAGTGTACCGTACGGATAGAATACCTAAACGAAGATCGATTTTGTGCCAAAATAGTATAAAGTCTCAGTGAACAGCTTTTACTTTGTGCTCCGTAAGAGAAAAAGACTAGATAAACTGGCCGAGCGGTTCTAGGCTCTACAGTCTGGAACCGCGCGACTGCTACGGTCGCAGGTTCGAATCCTGCCTCGGGCATGGATGTGTGTGATGTCCTTAGGTTAGTTAGATTTCAGTAGCTCTAAGTTCTAGGGGACTGATGACCACAGCAGTTAAGTTCCATGGTGCTCAGATCCATTTGAACCATTTGAACTAGATAAACGAGGGTATACTGAGTGCGTTCGTGGAGCTTAACAGGGTTGAGACTATTTAACACGGAGAAAGCGGAGAAAGCGATCGAAAATCGTGGGAAAGAGGGCGAGAAAGCAGAGTGCTAGATGGTAAATACGAGTAATTTACAGTAGTCATAAAAGCCATTTGTGAGGAATAAAAGCTAGAGTTTCGTATTAAGAATGGTTAAATAGTTGGGACTGTAGGTCAGCTGGTATGTAAACGTTTCTGCGAAGGAGATGACTAAAATTAATGTTCAAGGAGCACAGATACCATTGTTAATTATTGTAGACGGAATACACGTTATGGAAAAATTAAAACGACATAATACAGTCCAAAACAAAAAAAGCACACCGCGAAAGAATTATCCGAATGGGGCGTAAAGCGGCAGCAAGTTAATAATGCGTTGGTCCACCTCTGCCCACAATGCAAACAGTTATTCGCCTTGGCGCTGATTGATAGAGTTGCTGGATGTCCTCCTGAGGGATATGGTGACAAATTATGACCAACTGGCGCGTTAGGACGTCATAATCCAGGCGCGCAATATCTTGCTGAAATGTAAGCCCAGAGGGCTTGCAATAAAGAGGAAAAAAAAGGGACTCGAATGTCGTTTAGTTACCGCTGTGCTGTAAGGACGCCGCGGATGACAACCAAAGATGTCCTGCTATGAAACAAAGTGGCACCCCAGTCCATCACCCCTGGTTGTTGTTCCATATAGCGGACGATAGTCAGGGTGGCACGACAGGTCATCTCCAGACAGGCCTTCGCTAGTATTCGTGGCTCGTTTCGAAGCGGGACTCATCACCCAAAACAATTCAACTCCAGTCAGTGATACTCCAGGTTGAAGACGTGTCTGGAGATGCCCCAGACAGCGGTGGAATGCCAGCCTGACTGTCGCCAGCCATAGGCCCGATAACCATCGTTGATTGTCTGGGGTATCTCTTCTTTTCATAGCGGGACCCCTTTGGTTGCCATCCGCGGCACTCTTACAGTACAGCGCGGTACGTCAACGAAATTCTACGCCCTGCTTTGTTGCCCTTCATGGCAAACCATACTGGGTTTACATTTCAGCAAGACAATGCCCGCCCGCACTCGGCGAGAGTTTGTACTGGTTGTTTTCGTTCTTCCCAAATTCTGCGTTGGCCAGCATGGCCTCCGGATCTCTCCTCAATTGAGAATATTTGGAGCATTGTGCGTACGGCCCGCCAATCAGCTCGGGATTTTGACGATCTAATGCGTCAGTTGGACAGAATTTAGCACGGTACCACTCAGGAGGACATCCAACAAACCTATGAATCAATGCCAAGGCGAATAACTGCTTGCGTAGAAGAGGCAGAGGTGCCAACATGTTACTGACTTGCTAAATTTGTGAAGCTCTTTTTCTTGAATAAATCATCCAATTTTTCTGAAAGTAAACTCATCTGTTTATCTGTATATATACAAAGGGCGTTCAAAAAGTTTTGCACAGTCGTCTATAATTTTTTTATTTTTTTCAGGAGGAGAATAAATTTTTTTGTGAACATACATGGAACATTTCCCTATACGTTGAGTCTACTCAGTGTAGCCTCCATTAGCTGTGACGCATCTGGCCCAGCGTTCTTTCCATGATGTAAATGCACTTTGGTAAAATTCTGGGGATTGACTTTTACACCATCGCTTCACACAGGAAATAAGGTCTTTCTCACTATCAAATGTTTTACAGCGCAGGTGGGCCTTCAGATAAACAAAAAGGTAAAAATCAGAGGGATCCAAATCCGGACTGTAGGGAGGATGAGAAACTATTTTCCAACCCATTTTCCTGATTTTCTCCTGCGTCATAAGGGCTGTATGCTGTTTGGCATTGTCATGGTGTAGTCTGGTGATCTGTCCCTGAAGGTGTGGTCTGTGGGCCTTGATGGCACGTCGCAGCTTCTTCAATGACAAACAGTAACGGTCCCGCTTAATTGTGGAGCCAGCTTCCAAAAAGTCAATGAAAATCGCACCAAACTGATCCCAGAGGAAAGCGGCCATCACCTTTCGGCCTGCTGTTCGTGAAAGTCTTCTTACGAGGGGAACCCGGATGACGCCACTCCATGGGTTGGGTTTCTCAGGTTCGGACAAAAACATGTTTCCTCCTGGGTAATGACGCCGCCAAAACACTGTTTCCACTCTTCAGTAAAGGTATTCGTGAGACCCTCACACACATCCTTCCTCGTCGTTTTCATTTCTCTTGTCAATAATCTAGGCAGCCAATGTGCACAAATTTTTCTGTACCAGTGCTTCCACACTACCCAATGACAGACGAGTCATTTCAGAAAGCTGTCGTGTCGTCATACATCTGTCATTTTGGATGATTTGATCAATATTCTCCTTATTCACATCGCTCACTGCCGTCGATGGTCTACCGCATCGTGAATTGTCCAGTAGAGAGAAATCATCTTCTTTAAACCTCTGCAACCACCGCTGGATACTGCTGCGATCCACTGTGTCCTCCCCATAAACAGGGAGCAACATCCTGTGAATCGATTTGGCAGAGTCATCGCCGGTCTTGAAGAGGAACTCCATCACCAACCGTTCTCGCAACCTGACGTCTACTTCACGGTCCGTTATGGCTCACTTGCGAATAAAAGAATATACTTTTATATACCAACTTATAGCTCAAGGTTCCAAGTATGTTCTCAAAAAGTTTCATTCTCCTCCTGCAAAAAATAAAAAAATTAGAGATGACTGTGCAAAACTTTTTGAACGCTCTTTGTACATCACATCTACCAATTTCCGTCCCATAAGTGTTTAAAGAAATACGCAGACAACAAAGTAGGACTAAAATGTTAAAATTTAGTCGTCGGGTGAATCATGGCCTTAAACTGAGGAAAACGATATCCAAGGAGCATTATTACTGAAAACAGCACAAAAGAACGCACTCCGCCCAGGCAAACTTTGTGCAACCACAGGGTGATAACAGATTCAATTATTCATTCGGAATTTTGCGTCCCTGTCTGTACTCCGCAAGCCACACCATGGTTTTTGTCGGAGAGTACGTAGCGTATCAGAGTCGCCCTTCTAATTCCGTTCTCAGATGGTACACAAAAAGAAAGCCTGTCGGACACCTCCATGTCGGGCGAATTTCTCTAACTTTAGTGCCGTGATACTCAGACAGGTGTTGGGGAAAGTAGCATTTATGTTACTGTCATCTGGACTCAGTTGCAGGTCGCGTGTCTAACGACTTGCAGGGATAGTAAAAATATGATTTTCTGTATTTCATATAATTGATAACAGAATTTAAAAATATAAAATTCCATAACCTACTCATTAACAAGTATTATGTTGAAGATTTAACGCAGTCAACTATTAAAGATAGAAACTGTGTATATGTCTTGGGGAAGCATAGCTCACTTTTGGATACATTGTAGTGCATTACATAACTTCCTGATTCTGTCTGTATGAGATGGTTGTGAAAAAATATTGCACTTTTTATTCATTAATTTCGTGTCTTTGCAATCTAAAACTTACGCTAAGTGTACATGTCTGTCGTATTTATATTCTCGTGATTTTTGTCCAAAGCCTGGTAGGAACAACTGTAAAACTAGATCGGTAGAAATGTCATATAGAGCCCTACTGTTAGGTGGCAGTACTTCCTGATTCTGTCTGTATGAGATGGTTGTGAAAAAATATTGCACTTTTTATTCATTAATTTCGTGTCTTTGCAATCTAAAACTTACGCTAAGTGTACATGTCTGTCGTATTTATATTCTCGTGATTTTTGTCCAAAGCCTGGTAGGAACAACTTTAAAACTAGATCGGTAGAAATGTCATATAGAGCCCTACTGTTAGGTGGCAGTCACGGCAGGTGTAGGGCAAATGTTACAGGAAAAACTAAGTAAAAAATATCAGTTTATAAGCATTGCAAACCTGGTGCTAAGATTAACCAGGTAACAGAAACATGGGGGCCTTTTTTTTTAATGAAAAATGTCAGGTGCTTATAGTAGGGCGGCCAAGAAATAGATTGACTAGCAACTTATAATGTCGAAGGTGACATGGATAACACAGGTGCATCAACACACAATGACGTGGAGTATGTAGAGTTTTACAGCGTCATAACCAACCAAGGGGTATCACAGATGCCAACCATGCAAAAAAAAGACGATTGCATTGCTTTTGACTGGAACAAAGTCTAGACTGGAACAAAGTCTGTGGTGTTCCTGCAGTTGCAATTCGGAGATAGAGATACACAAGATCAGGGCTTGATCTGAGCAGGAGGGCAAAGAAAAGATTAGCTGAGCATCTTCCAGAAAGTACACTGACGGGAAAAAATCGCTACATCAAGCAGGACTCCGCGACATAAATTAAAGTTGGAAGGCATGTTTCTACATATGAAATATGGTGTCTCTTCAGATTTCGCGCCAGATACATAATAGTGGCGCTAGTAACACCACTATGAGGGTACAAATCAAGTTCGCTTTAAATACGCTCTCTAATGGTCGTGAGCGTTAATTACCTTTGAGTTTGGACGTCGTGAGTTGCTGATATTCAAAAACGCCTTTAAGGCGACAAAGACTCCATTATCATCGCATCACTGAGTTTGAACTAGGTCGCGTAGTAGATCTAAGAGAAACTGGATGTTGATTCTGCGATATTGCAGAAAAACTTGGCAGGCACTGTACATGACTGCCAGCAGCGGTGATCACGAGAATGTACAGTCGCAAGAAGACCAGGCTCCAGAAGGCCACGTAGTACTACCGAGAAGGAAGGGCATCGTGTTCGGCGTATGTGGCTCTGGTGCATCGTACTGCATCTGCAGCAGCAGCTTGCGCAGCAGCTGGCACAACGAACTGTTGTTTAACATGGCAAGAGGAGACGAGATGCTCACAGTGGGAAGTATCCGATGATGTGGCAACGTTACCCAACGATTGTCAGCAGAGTAGTTGCTGTCTCAGCAGTCAATATGAGCTAAGCAGTTGCGCCTTTACCTGTTGTTGCTCGCACCTTAGGTAACTGGGCTATGAACGGCTCTGTTTAAAGGTAACACCCGATTTGGTCGAGCCGCGCACGCCTGCTTTCAGGCCCAGCACCTAACTCGCTGAAATACTCGTAATAACTTGTATCTGTGATCCACCCAGTCTAATTATCCATTCACGTCTTCAGCTGCGAATTAATAACATAAAAAGACTTATTAGAGAATGATAAATAAACAATTAATAAAAAGGATTCTATTCGATCCATAATTGACATAGACGACACGCAAATATGTTGAATGATGTTATTCAAGAAAGTAAATCTCAACTAAACTGAAAGTTTTCCTACGATAATTAAGTATTCTATAGACAGAAATAATATTATTAAAGGCACTAAAGTTGTGTTGATAGCATTACAAGAATGATTGCAGGCTCTCCCAACTTAACAGTAATGCAAGATGTGCAAGAAACTAAATCCGGTTCGTGAACACAATACACAAAATATTCATCAGCTCAAAATACTCCAAAGTTCAACATGATGATTTGAAGATTTACACGCACGAGATGTAGCGCAGTCGCTGGTCGGTGTGGCCGAGCGGTTCTAGGCGCTTCAGTCTGGAACCGCGCGATCGCTACGGTCGCAGGTCCGAATCCTACCTCGGGCATGGGTGTGTGTGATGTCCTTAGGTTAGTTAGGTTTAATTAGTTCTAAGTTCTAGGGGACTGATGACCTCAGATGTTAAGTCCCATAGTGCTCAGAGCCATTTGAACCATTTTTAGTGCAGTCGGTAAAAGTTAGACTACTGTAGTGGCGATTCACCACCCAGAATCAATTATCTAAACGATGAAATCACGCATGTTACCACAGGTAGATCTTCCTTCTTCCAGAACAAATGTAAAAGTGTCTTCTTCAAGAACTGAACGAAAAGTGCCCAGAACCGCTCCCTTGTTCGCACCACTCAAACAATTGTCCATCTCCACTTGACTCCAGTTATGTTCCGCTACTGCCTGCTTTTACGATGGCTGCAGGCTATCCTCATCAAAGACACATCGTTCATAAGTTCTGCAGACAAGATGTGACTCAACTTGCCCACTTCTATATTAGTTTATAATATATTTCAACAATATCAAAATAAATAAATGTTAAAACATTCGGTTATACTCAGACCTTCCCAACAATTACAAATAAATAAATGAGCCAGGAATTCCTGCACCAGTGCTCTCACGTCAAATGACAGCAGATTATCGCTGAATATTGTTCAAACAGTTATCTATGCCTGCTTGTCAGAAATGTCTTAATGGTGGTTTCAGCTAAACATGCCACTGATCACTTTTAAATTACCACGGTTTTTATTAACAGTTTTAATCGCTAGTTAAATAAATATCTGGCAAAAATATTAATATATTCATTAAATAAATACATAAGTATGACAAGATATGAAATATTCATTCGCCTTCATTTGCTCTGGTATTGTGAAGGATATGATGTTCCGACAAACATCTGCATAATGGAAAGATATAAAACAGTAAAAAATCAAGAAATAAAATATATAGAGAATACGTAGCTGTCAGGAAAGTTAGCTGTAATGCAATGCTATCGGGTGATATATAGTTTGTCGAACTAGCATGAAGCGTTCACAAGTTATTAATTCTGAGGTTCAGTGTGAAAATGTTTACTCACAGTAAAATATTAACTTATTTAGTTTTAACAATATTGAACATACGAGTATTGTTGTGATATTGGATGTGCCTCATTTTTCTGAGATCGCAGATTATTCGCATTTGCTTTATTATTTGACTGTGATTCTTTGTTGAATTTCTAAGACGACAGAAGAAGAATTGGGAGTTGATATCGATGACATGATAGATCCAGTATTACAGCCAGAACTTTAGACAAATTGCGATCAGGTAAGGCGGAAGGTATAGTAATGTTCCTTTGGAAATCCTGAAATCATTACGGGAAGTGACAATCAGACATTTATTCCGGTTGGTGTTGAAAGATGTGTGTGTGTGTGTGTGTGTGAAAAAGCATAGACTACTGTCATAGGTAATGACAAATATACCCTAATACTCTGATGGAATGCAGGATGTATACTTCTTATTGCCTAGAGAAGAGAGAACAAACTTAGTAAAGCGATATGACTCCTAAATTAAATAGAAAACAGCAACACAAAAAACTCTTTCACACATTTACAGCAACGAAAAGAAAATGGACCCTGCATATCTAAAATTCGTAAGCAGCTTAAGATGATACTGGTTTGTGCAATAGTTTACTTCAAACTAGTGTTAGTCTTCTGTTTGTAGCGTCCACTTGTGCAATGAGGCAGTCTCCTCATTTGTGGAGAAATCCGTCACACAACTACTCACCTGTCCTCAGCACTTGGAACCTAATTAGCATAGTTAGAAGCGAATTTAACAAACAATATATTATCACTGGACACAAAACGACAACTTTACAGCCACGTCGTGACACTTCAGTCTACAGCTACAAGATTTAACCTCACAAACACAAGCAACCGTCCGGAACACGTGATTCTATTCCTTGGAAAACTAATCTTTACACTTCAGGAGAGACTACCATCTCTGAATTTATAATAGCTCTGGTGAAATGAAGCAATAAGCGATGCTGTAACCACCTTCATCAGCAGGACACGCCGGGAAAGCGTACAGTCACATACACAGCTTCTAAATGGTTTTTAATAACCATAAGCACCTAGTTCTCCGCGGTAGCACGCTATCTGATACATAACAGTACTCCCAAACTAATCCCACCACGCGAAGCAAAACTTCGTCACAATAAATAAATTGAGTTGGTCTCAATCGATACGTTACGCATTGTAAGGCCTGCCCAACGGCGTGGACTTGTACCAGACAAAGGTATCACGTAAGTCCCTCTTCGACATTCCTATACCAAGTCTAAACAACAATTGACAAAGAATAACGGCGTACTACTTTCAGACGAGAAGGACAACATGTCCCATCATACAAGAACGAATACTATTCGTAGTGATCAAACCCATTCGCCAAAGTCTTAATTTCGACACAGCGATCAAGCAAAGAGGTTGCTAAGGAGCTAGCATCGATATATCGAAAATGATTAGAGTCACTTCTCATAGAGTATAATAAAGGCAAAACGTACTGTAATGAAATGGAAGTGTTAAGTAAACTGGCACCTTCTTTTGTGCAGAACCTATGAGATTGGAGATACAATCTTAAACTTCCTCAAAAAAATCATCCACAAGACCCCAAAGATAACAATAGTAGATAAGATAGGAAACCATCATACAACTCTCTTAACATCTCTTGCGTCAATGTTACTGACAAAAATAATACAGAAAAGAATGAGAAAGAAATTTGAGGATCTATTAGATGACGATCAATGTGGCTTTCGGGAAAGTAAAGGCCCAAGAGGGCAATTCAGTCGTTATACTTGGTAATGGAAGCAAGATACACACCTGGAAATTGAAATAAGAACACCGTGAATTCATTGTCCCAGGAAGGGGAAACTTTATTGACACATTCCTGGGGCAGATACATCACATGATCACACTGACAGAACCACAGGCACATAGACACAGGCAACAGAGCATGCACAATGTCGGCACTAGTACAGTGTATATCCACCTTTCGCAGCAATGCAGGCTGCTATTCTCCCATGGAGACGGTCGTAGAGATGCTGGATGTAGTCCTGTGGAACGGCTTGCCATGCCATTTCCACCTGGCGCCTCAGTTGGACCAGCGTTCGTGCTGGACGTGCAGACCGCGTGAGACGACGCTTCATCCAGTCCCAAACATGCTCAATGGGGGACAGATCCGGAGATCTTGCTGGCCAGGGTAGTTGACGTACACCTTCTATAGCAAGTTGGGTGGCACGGGATACATGCGGACGTGCATTGTCCTGTTGGAACAGCAAGTTCCCTTGCCGGTCTAGGAATGGTAGAACGATGGGTTCGATGACGGTTTGGATGTACCGTGCACTATTCAGTGTCCCCTCGACGATCACCAGTGGTGTACAGCCAGTGTAGGAGATCGCTCCCCACACCATGATGCCGGGTGTTGGCCCTGTGTGCCTCGGTCGTATGCAGTCCTGATTGTGGCGCTCACCTGCACGGCGCCAAACACGCATACGACCATCATTGGCACCAAGGCAGAAGCGACTCTCATCGCTGAAGACGACACGACTCCATTCGTCCCTCCATTCACGCCTGTCGCGACACCACTGGAGGCGGGCTGCACGATGTTGGGGCGTGAGCGGAAGACGGCCTAACGGTGTGCGGGACCGTAGCCCAGCTTCATGGAGACGGTTGCGAATGTGGTCCTCGCCGATACCCCAGGAGCAACAGTGTCCCTAATTTGCTGGGAAGTGGCGGTGCGGTCCCCTACGGCACTGCGTAGGATCCTACGGTCTTGGTGTGCATCCGTGCGTCGCTGCGATCCGGTCCCAGGTCGACGGGCACGTGCACCTTCCGCCGACCACTGGCGACAACATCGATGTACTGTGGAGACCTCACGCCCCACGTGTTGAGCAATTCGCCGGTACGTCCACCCGGCCTCCCGCATGCCCACTAAACGCCCTCGCTCAAAGTCCGTCAACTGCACATACGGTTCACGTCCACGCTGTCGCGGCATGCTACCAGTGTTAAAGACTGCGATGGAGCTCCGTATGCCACGGCAAACTGGCTGACACTGACGGCGGCGGTGCACAAATGCTGCGCAGCTAGCGCCATTCGACGGCCAACACCGCGGTTCCTGGTGTGTCCGCTGTGCCGTGCGTGTGATCATTGCTTGTACAGCCCTCTCGCAGTGTCCGGAGCAAGTATGGTGGGTCTGACACACCGGTGTCAATGTGTTCTTTTTTCCATTTCCAGGAGTGTATTAAGAAAATTAAGACATGTTCATGGGATTTGTCCAACTATAAACGCGAAGATGTTCGTAATTCTCAGCACAATTGGTGTAAGCTATAGGAAAAGACGCGTAATATACAATATGTACTAGGAGGAACAGAGATCAATAAAAATGGAAGACTAAAAGGTGCAATAGAGATCAATAAAAATGGAAGGCTTAAGAAAGAAGTGTTCATGTTAAAAAGGGAGTCTTCCCGTGGTGTAGAGTGAAGAAGCAACGATGGAAATAAAAGATATGTTCTGGAGTATGTTAAAACTTCAGGGTGAAACGATATCAGTAATAAAATTCGCGGATGACGTTGTTATACCCAGTTAACGCGCGGAAGAATTACTGATGTTGTTTAGCGGAATAAACAGTATACTGAGACTAGAATATGAGAGTTAAGTGAAGAAAATCGAAACTAACGAGAAGTAGCAGAAAAGTGATTAGATATAAACTTAACAACAAAATTGGGGCGACGATGTAGATGGAGTGAGGGAATTCTGCTACCTTGGAAGCAAAATAACACATGACCGATGAACTGAGGACGATGAACTAAGGACGACATAAAACGTAGGCTGGTACAGGCAAAGAGAGCATCCTGGGCAAAAGTAGTCTGCTAATACCAAACATTGGCCTTAATTTGGGGCAGAAATTTCTGAGAATTTGCCGGTACGTTTGACGCCCAGCTTAGTATGGAAGTGAACCGTGGACCGTATGAAAAAGGACACAAGAGAATCGAAGCTTTTGAGATGTGGTGCTATATAGGGTTGTTGAAAATTGGGTGGACTGATGAGATAAGAAATGAAGATGTTCTCCGCAGAATCGGTGAAGATGTGAGGAACGCTGACAACAAGAAGGGACAGAATGACAGGACAGTTGTTAATGCGTCAGATAATAGCTTCCGTGGTACTAGAGGGATCTGTAGAGGGGAGAACTGTGAGGGAAGACAGAGATTGGAATGCATCCAACAAATAATTTAGTACGGATGTAAGAGCTATTCTTAAACGAAAACTGTGGAGTAGGAGGGGTAGTCTTGGCGGGCCACATCGAACCAGTCCGAAGACTGATGACTGCAACAAACACGAAGCCATTATAGATAAAGAATGAGAAGGGCTCGGGTAGTTTTGGGTAATTGTAATTGAGGTGGACAATGAGGTATACCCTAGTATGAGGTAACATAATTCCAGCTATCCCATCTTATTTTTTCACGGTTAACGTCTGTTCATTAATGACCTATTTCTGTAGTAAGATAAGAACTGATTTGAAAAACTTTGTGTGTTAAAAGTATGTTTAAAAAATAATGAAATTTCAGCACTGTATACGCATTGCTTATGATATTTCTGTCCATTAGCCATGCTTTATAAGTACATAAAATTTGTGCTGATAACTTATTAGATCAACAGCAGCGTGTGACCTTAAGGACACGCGACCGTTTTCACGCTGTGGAGAACATTAGTAATCATGCGGAGGCAGTTTCTAGTTCAGGCTCATAGTATGCACCAATGACTATCACTTAGGATATTTACGTAAATAAATTCAGTTCTCTTAACACATACAGTTTGTCTCGGCTACAGTGATTTTTATTAGATTGTACCGTCACAATTGCAGCATTTATTTATGTGTATATTCAATAGAATAGGTGTAACCATTCTATTTACTGAACTGACAATGACGAATATCACCATACCCCACACGACAAAGAGCCGAGTATAATTATTGTGGTTGAATTTTAGTCAGCGAAGCGGATTTTAAGTGCAAATTACTGCACCCATTCACATCTTAAACTCCTTCGTTAGCGAATTACACTTTCTTGGGCTTCTTGGGCTTCATGTACATTGCAGTCGCCTTTACCACATCTAGATTTATGTAATATTTCAATCTTAAGTTATTCCGGACACGAAGTCATACACACTCGAAGGCTTGAAGGCAGCGGATCTATCATTGCCTGATCACTGATGAAACGATAGTTTTTTCATAAATGGAAGGGGGATCACAGCTGACTGCTGCAGCTCGACGCAGCTGATTCCGCTTAATGTTCCGCTGCAGCTGACAGCAGCTATCCCTCTTCCATTTACATATAGTGTTCACAGCTGCGGGATCTGCGTGGTGTCCCTTCGTTCAAAGCAACAGACACCACGCATTCATATAAAACAGTCTTTTCGACTGTTTGCGTACATTAATCTACATTTCTTTTAAGTGTAGAATTAGCTAGCAATGTTTGCACCAACCGTTGATCATCTGCAAGTGTCTCTGCATATGTTAGCAAGTTTCCAGCGGCGCCACCTGCCTGTACACAACTGCATTGTCTCCAGCCTGATACCGCTCCCTGACAGCAAATTCTATACACAAATATAATGCAAGCAATACTCTGTTATTTCAGTACAGTGTCGATAGTAGGTACCTATTATACCGTGGTAACATAAATATTTCTTGCGATTAACGCGGTTTTTCAATGGTTTTATGTTTTAATTTGTAATAAATGTGAGGTGCCTCCCCTAAGTCAGATTATAATCTGTGCACTTTGTCTGAATGTGAAATCCTTGGCTCGGTGTTGAAAAGCTTTCCTGGAATTGCTGGATGTTTACAGATTGCTCATTATAATTACGCCCTTGTTGGAAATGTTTCTGATTATTTAACTCTCCTCAATTGTGTTGCGGAAATTAAGTAATCCATAAATATGTCACTATTAAGCGAAGGAGATGGAAATGAGTTACGTACTGACATATGAAAACGTGTTAAAATAACAAGTTTCCGAAAAAAACACATTGTCTGGTGTCCGGATGTGGCTGGCTAATTGTGAGCGTGCGTGTTATTCATGGTTTCTGCTATGTTTGCCATACATATTATGAAGTAAGAATGTGTGTTTATCCTAGAGCATCCACCTCATTTAAGCAGTTTTATTATGAATTGCAGCGTTTTCAGTGAAGCTTTAACGCAGTGTTAACACTGTGCCACAATTTTTTACCAACGATTACGGTCACTTTCATCGCCGAGGAACCAACAGATGAGGCTAATTAGGGAACACTTTACGGTGCTTAAGTTGAAAATACTTAAAATGAAAAGTATAATCATGGCTCCAGTTGCTGTAACTGAAAATACTGCATAATCACGTCGTTATACGAAAGCGGCGACTATGGGAAGATTCCATCTCATGAGGTACAGTTAAGTAACTCCGAAAGTTCAGATGGCTAGGGACCTCTCGCCTGGTAGATTTCTCAGCAATACTTTCATTATTCAATGTACAGTTTCATTGACTGGGTTTTTCTGTCAGCACTCTCACTGCTAATACTAAATTTTACCTGTCACCTTTGTGCTTCTTTTTCGTGCAGGCCTTATCCCGTATCTTCAAGGATCAGCATACCAAACCTGCATTTTGCGATGTTACTGGTGGAGAGTGACCGGATCCCTTACTGTCGCCACAACTGCCCCCCAGGACGAAGTTTGTGAACCCAATCTGTCTGTGCTTAATATCGTCATATGAGAAGTGGTGAGAATGTTTTCGAAATTATTATTCATGATTGATAACATCCGCTACAGTTGTAATAAAGAGAAACATGTTTTCGAAATGTTTGCGAATCGTATAACTGAGGCGAGGCGTGGGTACCAGCCCGGTATTCATCCAGTCGGATGTGGAAAATCGCCTAAGAGCCACGCCCAGGCTCGCCAGCACACCAACCCTCGTAGTTGATCAGCTGGGCAAAATCGATCCGAGGCCCAATGCCTCCTTCAACCCCGGAAGCGGCTATCCGGGCGGGTCCAGCCAATTTCATCTGTCATCAGTTCCTAGATTTTCAGAAAGAGTTATTATCAAAGTGATCTGTTCCAGATGTGTAGGTAATAAGGATTTGTCACTATCTACACTTAATGTTGTATTTTTATGTGTGTATCTTTTTCTCTTCAATTAATCAGTTTAACAAGTTCCACATATAGGATGAACGTAAGAGATGGAAAAGAGCCACCGTGGTACAACAACCGAGTTATAAGACTGCTGTGGAAGCAAAGGGAACTTCCCAGCAAACATAAACATAGCCAAAGCCTTGCAGACAAACGAAAATTACGCGAAGCAAAATGTAGTGTGAGGAGGGCTATGCGAGAGGCGTTCAGTGAATTCGAAAGTAAAGTTCTATGTACTGAATTGATAGAAAATCCTAAGAAATTTTGGTCTTATGTCAAAGCGGTTGGTGGTTCAAAACAAAATGTCCAGACGCTCTGTGACCAAAATGGTACTGAAACAGAGGATGATAGACTAAAGGCCGAAATACTAAATTTCTTTTTCCAAAGCTGTTTCACAGAGGAAGACTGCATTGTAGTTTCCTCTCTAGATTGTCGCACAGATGACAAAATGGTAGACATCCAAATAGACGACAGAGAGATAGAGAAACAATTAAAATCGCTCAAAAGAGGAAAGGCCGCTGGACCTGATGGGATACCAGTTCGATTTTACACAGAGTACGCGAAGTAACTTGCCCCCTTCTTGCAGCAGTGTACCGTAGGTCTCTAGAAGAGCGTAGCGTTCCAAAGGATTGGAAAAGGGCACAGGTCATCCCCATTTTCAAGAAGGGACGTCGAACAGATGTGCAGAACTATAGACCTATATCTCTAACGTCGATCAGTTGTAGAATTTTGGAACACGTATTATGTCCGAGTATAATGACTTTTCTGGAGTTCTAGAGACTAGAAATCTACTCTGTAGGAAACAGCATGGGTTTCGAAAAAGACGGTTGTGTGAAACCCAGCTCGCGCTATTCGTCCACGAGACGCAGAGGGCCATAGACACGGGTTCCCAGGTAGATGCCGTGTTTCTTGACTTCCACAAGGCGTTCGATACAGTTCCCCACAGTCGTTTAACGAACAAAGTAAGAGCATATGGACTATCAGACCAATTGTGTGATTGGATGCAAGAGTTCCTAGATAATACAACGCAGCATGTTATTCTCAATGGAGAGAAGTCTTCCGAAGTAAGAGTGATTTCAGGTGTGCCGCAGGGGAGTGTCGTAGGACCGTTGCTATTCAAAATATACATAAATGACCTTGTGGATAACATCGGAAGTTCACGAGATTTTTTGCGGATGATGCTGTGGTATATGGAGAGGTTGTAGCAATGGAAAACTGTACTGAAATGCAGGAGGATCTGCAACGAATTGACGCATGGTGCAGGGAATGGCAATTGAATCTCAATGTAGACAAGTGTAATGTGCTGCGAATGCATAGGAAGAAAGATACTTTATCATTTATCTAAAATATAGCAGGTCAGCAACTGGAAGCAGTTAATTCCATAAATTTTCTTGGGGTAGGCATTAGGAGTGATTTAAAATAGAATGATCATATAAAGTTGATCGTCGGTAAAGCAGATGCCAGACTGAGATTCATTGGAAGAATCTTAAGGAGATGCAATCCGAAAACAAAGGAAGTTGGTTACAGTACACTTGTTCGCCCACTGCTTCAATATTGCTCACCAGTGTGGGATCCGTACCAGATAGGGTTGATAGAAGAGATAGAGAAGGTCCAACTGAGAGCAGCGCGCTTCGTCACAGGATCATTTAGCAATCGCGAAAGCGTTACGGAGATGATAGATAAATTCCAGTGGAAGACTTTGCAGGAGAGACGCTCAGTAGCTCGGTATGGGCTTTTGTTGAAGTTTCGAGAACATACCTTCAATTAGGATTATACTACTCCCTCCTACGTACGTCTCGCGAAGAGACCATGAGGATAAAATCAGAGAGATTAGAGCCCACACAGAGGCATACCGACAATCTTTCTTTCCACGAACAATACGAGATTGGAATAGAAGGGAGAACCGATAGAGGTACTCAAAGTACCCTCCGCCACACATCGTCAGGTGGCTTGCGGAGTATGGATGTAAATGTAGATTAATAATCCCGACAAACTACAGGGACGGATTCCTGACTGGAAATGGAGGTAAAAAGGTGCGATGAAAGTGTGTCCAGAAAGGCATCGTTGCCATGGTACATAGCGCTGACGAATGACACCTCTTCTGCTCACGTACCGCGTGTTCCTTCTGTGTTTGCAAGTTGTGTGATTGACGCAGCGTAGTGTAAGCAAGAATGTCGGGAACAAGCCCTGATGGTGTTTGTGTATGACCAAGCTAATGGAAACGATCGCGAGGCAGCACGGCTATACCAAAAGAGTCCTTCTTGGGCGTTTGTGTGATCATGGGTCCTATCAGACACAATAACGTGCAGGGAGGCGGCGGACTGTTCGTACGCCACACTTGGAGGACCGCGTTCTACAGGATACTGAGACGAAACCTTGTACGAGGTCTGGGCAAGCGGCCTGACACCATGATGTAATCCAAAGGACGGTTATGCGTTCCTGCATGACAACCGCTACTATCCCCATCATCTGCAACGAGTGCAAAGGATTATCAGCAGCGGATTTCCCTCTATGGGAAGGAGTCTGTCGATATTTTTGGCACCAGACCATCACAATTATGGGATTTCTGTCATCAACCCTCTTCATCGACGAAGCAGGGCTTACCAGAAATTGCAACATCAGTCTGCTTAATCGTCATCTGTGGGCTACAGACACGGCACGTGGGAGAAGAAATTTCGTTCGTCAGCGAAACCTCCCGTGGCAAAAATGAGGTTCCGGACACGTGCTCATAGAATCTTCTTTTCTCCAATTCCAGTCAGGAATCCGTCCCTACAGTTTGTCTGTTTTATTAATGTTCATCTCGTATTCTAGAACATAACAGATCCCCCTTCATCTCCATTTCATGGCATTTTCTCTGTTACTATTTTTATATGTGTTATCCTCGCCTTCTTTTTAAGTGAAATGGTGTGATCCTTATTTGGGTCTTTCTGACGACATACCCATGTAAAACTTGTACTACATTATGCAATATGTTTCCGAAATCTGTTCGCTGTTTAATGTCCGCTGTTACGTCCACCAGCTTCGACAATGCTAGTGGTGTGTTTTGGTAAACGCTATCTAACAAAAAGAGTCGCCAGATCCATTTGGAACTGTATAACTGTATTGCAATTACCTTTTACCAAAAATAATTAGATAACGTAAAACTGTATCCTAAGGAAGTTGTCCTGTGAAATTCTGAATTGTGCAATTGAGTGGACAGTGCTACAGTTCATGACGTCATTGTGTCTTGCAATTGCAACACACAAAAACTAACAGAGTGAAAATACTACATAAAACTAAAAACAGAACTTTGAAAGAATAACATTCCAAAATAGTTCTATAAAGAACTATAAATGTCACAACCACGATCAAGTAACACTGCACCAGAAGAATAAAAATGTCTGAGAAAGGAAATCTGAACTAAACTTTCCCTAAACTGAACCTGATAATAGTTCTATAATGCTTAGCTGTGAATGATTTTACTGTGTTGTGACGTTAAGCAGGCCCTATCAGACTTTTGTGACTCACCGTTCAGCAACAGAAACTCAGTCCTGTTCGAAAGTGGTGAATGTTAACAGCTTCCAACCAGCTAAAGAAAATAAACCTTGCCCAAGCGCAATACAAGGAGATGCATCTATACTATGCACATCATGCTTTGTATTGAATGACTGTGTTCGGGTAAGTGCACTGCAGCAACACATCACTACAGAACAAATTTTCATAAAGAGACGCTGGAAATGATTGCACTTGCAAAAGGATGCAGAAGGGACTAGTATTCAAAAACCGTACCGTTCTGATTCCTTAACAACTACAAAAATATTTACAAAATTAATTTATAATAAAAACTACGACTTTGCCATGAAATTAGTTAATACAGTCAATCTATAACTCTAATTCAAAGCCACGCGAGCAGATAAGCATGTTTAATCACGCCACGACAGTCAAACTATTTTATCCATTCCAATAAAGAAAAACTCTGCTAAAAATTTGCCTTTCTGGAACTCATGATAAATTACCAACGGACAAGCAATACACAGACAACATTACCTGAATACCCTCACAGTTTTCATATAAGTCTTTCCAAAACTCCATTGGCACCGACTTATAAAAAATATTTGGGGGGGGGGGGCATACTGGGGGTCTTGCCTCGGGATATTTTCTAAATATTAGATGAAAAATAGTGAGATTTTTAAACATTTTAAATTCATATAATCAACATTAGAACGCCGAAAATTGTACTCTTGATAACTCGACAATCCGGGAAACTCTACAAGCCTGTCACGTTTTTGGCTTTGAGAAAAGAAACAAAACACGCACGGTATTTTCGTAAAAAGCTAATGTAATTTACAGTAATAATAATGCTTGTCGACTATTACAGATCAGTGAATATATAGATCTGAAAAGACTGAAATTATATATTTTTTATTTATTTAAATTAATTGCAGCCAAATAACCGTATACAGTTACTTTGCTTTTACATTTTACATTTCTGGGTACTCATTTATAGATTTCACTCTTTTACTGCACAGTTCTATGTGATATCGTTCACAAGCTTCGTTACACAGTTCACACACACATACTGTGGAGTCGTGATAATTTTTGTTTTCGCAAATTAGATGACGAAAGCCGTGAACAGATAATCTAGTTACGACATGTCGCAGAAATTATATTTAAATAAATTCTAAACTATCATTAAAAGGATAATACATAAAATATTGCTGTCGCACAGTAATGGCACTTTGATTAATAAGTGAAATAGTTAATTAATTTAAGCTTGCTTTGAATAAGACTCAGGGTTCATTAAATAAAAACATTATCTCAAAGTGAATGCTTTAATACAGTTAATAAAGTTAATACAGTATGCATACTTTCAGTCAAAAAGTGTGTAAAATAGCGGGTTTCAATTGGGTCTTACAGCCTAAAAATATTTAAGTATTTGAAAATAACTAACACAGTACTATAGTAATATAGTAATACGATACTAAACTAGTACTAATATTTCGAAACTGAAATTTTAACACTATGTATGTATTTATTTCTCTATTTTATAAAGATTTTTAATGTTGCTCTAAATGCCATTATTAGGGATAGAGTGTCTTTAGAAAGGTGCAAATGTCGACTGGATTACTGATTATGAAGCCGTTGATTACTGGCCGGATATCCAATTCATCCAAAACATCTCGGAGGGCATGAAGAACAGCCAAGTTGTTCAACCACTTCCGTCCCATAGTTGATCGGAGATATGACTTCAGACGTCTAAGGATGCTAAATGACCGTTCTGCTGTTGATGTTGTGATTAGAACTACTTGAAGAAGCTTGATGCACTTCTCTACTTCACATACCATTTCTCCAACTGGTGTAATGTACTTTCTTATATCAAGCATGTTTTTCAAGACCAGCTGTTTTTTTATTAGCGATATTGGCTAACATGTTCCAGTGTAAACGCATTCTCTCAATGTCTAGGTCATTTTTGAAAAACTCAGTCGCTTTTTCCCAATTTGTTTCACCTCTGTTTACTAAAAGCAAGCCCTCTTGTTCAACTGCAATGACCAATCTGAGTCCAGTTGAAGCAAACCGCTCAGTAATTCAAGTGTGCACCGTTTCCCAGACTTCAATGTAAATAGCTTTGTAGTATTCATTTGGGGTTTCGAAAGTATGCAGTGTGCTGGCTTCGTTGTTTTCATACTTCTTTGGTATACTTCGATTCCGAAGAAGCGAAGGATCATCAACTTGTGAAGGTTTTTTCCTTTAAACACAATTCCAAAAGCGTTCAGAACTATCACGCCTTCCATTCAATATACAAATCAAGCCCTCATGTTTTTTCCAGATCAGCAACACTTAGATGAGGGCATTGAATTTTTTCATTGACATCCTCTACTGGGCTCATTGCACGCCAATAAAGATATAAAAAGAAATAAGTCTTGAATTGTAACATTTACTCGAGGTAGCCTCCAAATTTGTAACTTGTCTCTGTTTTGTCCTCTGAAGAAAATGTTTCAAAAAACTCTAGAAGTTCTTCAAAGTTTTTCAATATTCTCAAGGTACTAGAAGCTCGCATAGTCCATCGAATCGGGAAAAGGGGTCATAGACCAGCTCAATCGTTGGCCCTTTCACAGCCTTTGCTTCTGAAAAGTCACATTTTTTGTTGGATTCCGTCACGGTGTTTATTAAGTCCTTGGCTAAAGCCATAATATCGCTCATAGACGTAAGATGGCGGAGACCGTTTACAATTGGCAAGTCTAAACTGTGAGCAGTGCAGTGCACGTAATGTGCTTTTGGTTGTATATCCGAAACTAACTATTTTAGCCCTTTGAACTTGCCTGTCCTCTTCAACGCACCGTCATAGCACTGTCCTCTTAAGTTATCCATTGACAAATCAATACGAGCAAAAACGTCTTTTGAAATACTAAACAGAGTTTGTAATTCAGTAATGGGGGTCTCATATAAGCCAATAAAGTCTTTGCTAATGGTTAAGGAATCATAGGCAGTACGAATACAAGATGACACTTGTTCATGAATCAAAGAATCACTTGCTTCGTCAACCATAATAGAAAAATGTTCAGTCTTCTTGACTGAAGCCAATACCGTTCTCAACACAGACTTTCCAAGTAGATCAATGATCTCGTTTTGAATATCATGGGACGTCCATTTATACTTCGAACGCCCTAACCAATCTTTAAACTCAGGTATGTCACTCATTCGGAGTTCCAACAACTGAAAAAAAATTTGAGTTTACATCTTCGTGCCCTCTAATTGCTAGTTCTTGTCGGCATAGAAATTGCATGGTGGTAAAAATTGTCTCAAGAGCTAAACGGCCTTTCTTCGTATCACTACCTAACTCTTCATTCAATTGGGAGGCCACACTTCGGTTAGTGATAGAATTTAGTTCCAGAACACCTTCTTTATGCGTAAATGTATTTTTATGAAGACGGAATTTTTCCAAAGCCTTTTTCCTGTTAGAAAACCCTACAGTAATAAATGCATCTTCTTTTTTTGGAGAAAATTGTAATATATTTTTAGCATTTACATCTTCGCACGATTTGCAAAAAACTTTTTCAGTAGATGCTTCATATTCTAGCCATGTATATTCGATCAACCAAGACTTCTGAAATGATCTTCCCTTACCGGATTGTCCAGGTTCAAAAATGGTTCAAATGGCTCTGAGTACTATGGGACTTAACAGCTGTGGTCATCAGTCCCCTAGAACTTAGAACTACTTACACCTAACTAACCTAAGGACATCACACACATCTATGCCCGAGGCAGGATTCGAACCTGTGACCGTAGCAGTCGCACGGTTCCGGACTGCGCGCCTAGAACCGCGAGACCACCGCGGCCGGCGATTGTCCAGGTTTCGGCTGTTAACGTTTCTCCTCTGAAGACGACGAAGCAATTGATGACAAAATAATTCTTGGAGGTTGACTTGCACTATCATCAACTTCCAAGCGCTCCTTTTTGGTAACAAGTTTATCCATTGCAAACTTAATTCACACTAAGACTGCAGTAAACGAATAAAATATAGTCATATAAAATAGTCCACTGGACACTTAAGTCGGAACACTAAACACGTCTGCAGCATGCACTGAACGAAACTACCCACACTGAATGACTGCGACAGCAGGGTGGGCTTTATATAGCCACGGCGTCGTAATGTCTGGAAGCGTCAAGGCGACGCGAGGCGGAGGATTCCAGGTGCTTCTGCTCCAGTCCTTTTGATGTCACCGTGGCCGCAGCACTGGCCCGCTGGCGCCAGACTTTACTCGAAGGTTTGCGCCCCGGGACAAATTCTAAGTATGCCCGCAGCACCGTAACACTATCATGATTCACACCACTCGTTTTCAGTTAACCTGCCTACTACCGTAATAATTATTGGTTTTAACTCAGTACTGATTTTAAAACGTAACTATCATCAAACAGGGGAAATAAAAAATTCCAACATAATTTTGCGATTTTACAAAGCATAATATAACTAAAAATTTTCTTAAATTATTGGGGGGGGGGGGGGCCTCTGTCCCCCTCCTTCCTCCAAAACGACTTTTTGAGGGGTGTTTGGTCCCCTCAGGCCCCATGGAGTCGGCCCCTGTGTTCGCATCTCTGAGTTCTGATAATTATTTCCAGACCACCCAGCTGCTTGGCCAACACCAGACTCTCTCACTTACTTCTCACTGAATGCTATACTAGCAAGGACAATGATCTTGACAACCAAAGACCGCATTGTTTGTACTCAAAACCTGGGGCAAAATATGTAGACAATTAAAGACTTAAGTTTAAAAAATATCCAGTGTTCAAATGTGATGTGTGACAACTCAAATAAAAAGAGAGCTCACATCACTTTCGTTGAATACCAAAAACGAGCCTGAAACACTACAACATTTATAGCATTTGTAGATTTAGAGTAAGAATTGACAATGATGACTGGAACTTACTCTTTGAAATCCTGAAGGTAACAGGGGTAAAATACATGGAGCGGAGGTTATTTACAACTATTTCAAAAACCATAATACAGTCATATGAGTAGAAGAACATAAATGGGAGGAAGTGGTTGAGAAGGGAATGAGATAGCGTTGTAGCCTGCCCCTGATGTTATTCAATCTGTGCTCTCTACAAGCAGTGAAGGAAACCAATGACAAATTTGGAAAGATGATTAAATTTCAGGGTGAAGAAATAAAGTAATTGAAGTTTATGAATGACACTAATTCTGTCAGAGATGGCAATGGATTTGAAAAACTGTTGCAAGGATAGAGGTTACAAGATGAACATCAACAGAACAACAAAAGGAGAAATGCAATGTAGTCCAATTAGATCGGACGATACTGAGGGCATTTCATTAGAAAACGAGACATTAAAAGCAGCAGACGAGTTTTGCTGTTTGGGCAGCAAAATAACAGGTGACTGCTGAACTAGAGCGGATATAAGAAGCATACCGGAAATTACAAGAAAAGCATTTATGAAATTGACAAATTTCTCAACACTGAATATACATTAAAATATTAGGAAGACTTTTCTGAGGATATTCGTCAGGCTTGTAGCCTTGTACGGAAGTGAAACTTGGACGATAAAAAGATTAGAAAACAAGAGAAGAGAAAGATTTGGAATGTGGTGCTACAGAGGAATGCTGAAGGTTAGATAAGTAGGTCGAGTAATTAATGAGATGATACTGAATCGCACTGAGAAAAAATTAATCTGTGGAACAACTTGACTAAAAGAATGGATCGGTATATAGGAGGCGTCCTGAGACATCAGGGAATAATTATTTTGGCAATGGAGGCTGCATCAAACCAGCCTTCGGGCCGAAGATCCCAAGAACACGAAAACTATTGTTTCTTTCGTCGTTCCTTTAGTAATTAATCACATTTTCTCGGCTCAGTTTTGACCTAATTCTGGATCTAGCATGCTCAACTGTATTATGACATAGTCATTAGTGGAGGAAACTACAAATAAAAGTGACCTAACCCCGTTAAAAGTGCCTTGAGCTTTATGATTATATGCTGTCATTCTTTACGATGATGAACATTTACTTTGCAGATTATTTCTAGCCTATTTTCTCTACATATCGAGCCTTGCTCAGTTCAATGTATCGTCAGGCCACAGATGTCTCTTCGGAATACATTACAAGCGAGTACTATCTGCGAGTACAGCCTGCCGCATGTGGCAGTCACATCTGACAGCTTGACAAATGCCTCTTGCGTGCACTCCAGTAGATACAATAGCGTGGCTCTATGCTTCAGAAATGGCTTCTAGGAATCACTTCTTGTAAACCGTATTTCAGACAGTAGCTACAAATGTTGTTATAATTCAAATGATGGTGGCGAAAAGTGCGACCACATTGTGCACCATATTCTCCCAGGAGACACTCTCATACAATGAAGAAAAACTATGCCAAACATTGCAGTTCTTTACATTCACACGCAAAGCACTGGGCCCTTTTTCTGATGAATATTCCAGCAACTGAAAAGAAGAAGACGCTGAACAGTACGCTACAACAAAGTTGAACGAAGCGAACATCTTTAGCAATGCTAAAATCCCGGTACCTTTCTGTGTATTCGAAGTGTGTGTTATCAAAACGTCACAGAGAGCCTACATCTAAGGTATGTACAGTTTTGGGGAAATACGTAAAATTTTAGTGCAAAATACTTAATATCTCATGATTGGTGATTAAATTTTTCTACACATTTGTCGGCTGAGCGGTCATTTAAATCCGACGCCTATGAGTACCTGCGTAGTATTTATACCTGACGCAAAAGGATTAAAGACTTCGCAATTGAAAATCGTCTGATTTTATTTTGATGTAACACCACCATCTGACATTCCACATTCACGCACGTAGTCAACGCCGACGGCATCCACAGTCACTCAGATGTGCACGTATTCTTGGTTTGAAATAGACTTAATTTTCAAAAAGTTATACGAAAACAAATTATAAGGTTTACTGTTAGCTTTACATATTTATTTGTGTTTCTCTTTTTACGATGACCACTTGTTGATTTCTAATAGTTCACTTGTAATGTAAATCCGACTACAGAAGTATTAATAAATATTTACACGTTTAAATGGTTCAAAATAAGCAAATAATGCATGATCTCTATTTTTCCGATCGAATTGTGAAGTGAAGCTAGCACAACATGCATTTTTTGCCGCAAATTGTGTCATTTCATTTTTATATAGTTCCCGATACCTAATGTTACTGCGTGTGGTTGCATTAAATGTAGCAAAAAGTTTTTACTGATTTCAGGACATAGTTCTTTGGGTTGGTAATTTGTAAAACAAGACTCTTTTAGATATAAATGTGGTTTGTTGCATCCAACGACCCTGTCTCAGCTGCACAATCACCAACTCCGAGAAACAGCGTAACAAATACTGAGACACGAAGCCTGTACCAAAGACTCTTCCTGTTAACAAATTTCTAACAGCTGATAGATTGCACCAGTCACAGTTAGTTTCACTACAAACGAAAAGTTTTATAAATTCTCTCAAATAGTAAGTTAGTTAGTAATTCCACACGTGATTGAAATTGTTACTGTCTTTCATAAAATTTGTAATTTTCTTATGTGAATATCTATTGTCACAATAAACTCACATTCCATTTCTTGTCCAAAATTAACTACTGAATTTGGGTTTTGACGATTGCAAATATCCAGTACTTGTGTATTATTATCTAATGTAACTAACTTGCATATCACGTGTAGGAATTTTAAAATAAGGAAAAGAATCTCGCATTTATATTCATACTAACAAACCTGGCAATGCATCGCAACTGCTAAATATGTGTGGGAATTGGATATATATCTTAAACTCCTTCTCTGTGTACATCACTTCCTCTTTTCTCTCCTCTTCCTCCCCCATCACTCGGTGCGTCACCTCCTCCTTCCTCTTACCTTAAAGTAAGTGGGTAAGTCGGTTGTCGCCATTGGTATGTGGGGTGTGAGAGAAACCTCTCCCGCTGCTAGATCTTTAAGGATAATAGCTTCAATGACAGCATTTTGCTTAATTTTAATCTGTGGATAAGTTGGATTATCAAGTTTCAGACTATTCAGATTCCGTAGCAGTAATCTAATCATAAACCGATCAGTCACAAATACGACATTCTTATTTTGTGTAAAAAATAATGTATACTTTCTTTGAAACAGAATATGTCTTTACTTAAAGGAGACAGAAATACAATTTAATGGGTAATAATTTAGAAGGAAGTGGAAAACATAACAATGCTTTCAATTGTTTCAGCATTGTCAGCAAACATGGCGTTATTGTTTGAACATACACACAATCACCGAAGAAATCTATGAGGCAATGCTCTCGTGAGACTGCGATATGCAAAAGCAGTGTTCAAAGAATTTTGCAAAAATGGCTCTGAGCACTATGGGACTTAACATCTGTGGTCATCAGTCCCCTAGAACTTAGAACTACTTAAACCTAACTAACCTAAGGACATCACACACATCCATGCCCGAGGCAGGATTCGAACCTGCGACCGTAGCGGTCACGCGGTTCCAGACTGAAGCGCCTAGAACCGCACGGCCACACCGGCCGGCTAAAGAATTTTGCAGTCTCGGGACTTTAAGCCTTAAATTCCAAGACCTCTCCATGCTTCTAGAATGAAATTTTCACTCTACAGCGGAGTGTGCGCTGATATGAAACTTCCTGGCAATTTAAAACTGTGTGCCAGACTGATACTCAAACTCGGAACCATTGCCTTTCGCGGGCAAGTGCTCTACCACCGAGCTACCCAAGCACGACTCACGCCCCGTCCTCACAGCTTTAATTCCACCAGTACCTCGTCTCGTACCTTCCAAACTTCACAGAAACTCTCCTGCGAACTTTGCAGAACTAGCACTCCTGGAAGAAAGGATATTGCAGAGACATGGCTTAGCCACAGCCTGGGGGATGTTTCTAGAATGAAATTTTCACTCTACAGCGGAGTGTGCGCTGATATGAAACTTCCTGGCAGATTAAAACTGTGTGCCGGACCGAGACTCGAACTCGGGACCATTGCCTTTCGCGGGCAAGTGCTCTACCAACTGAGCTACCCAAGCACGACTCACGCCCCGTCCTCGCAGCTTTAATTCCACCAATACCTCGTCTCCTACCTTCCAAACGTCACAGAAGCTCTCCTGCGAACTTTTCAGAACTAGCACTTCTGGAAGAAAGGAGGAAATCGGCGACTATGTTTTCGATTCCCTTGATATGCTTGACATCTGTAGTAAATTGACTGATGTATTCTAAGTGGCGAAATTGACGTGGAGAACAGTTATCCTGCGACTTACTGAATGCAAAGATTTTTGGTTTAGGGTCGGTGTATACAGTAATTCTGCCTGTTGCCTCTACATACGGGCGAAAGTACCGGATAGCTTCATATATCGCTAGTAGTTCTATGTCGTATGCGCTCCATTTCCTTTGTGGGTCTGTAAGTTTTCGCGAGGAAAAACCCAAAGGCTGCCATTTGTCGTTTACTTTCGGGTGCTGTGCAGCTCCCAACGCGTCTTGGCTGGCATCGACTACTACTGACAGAGGTGCTTTTGGTGCCGGCCGAGTAATGAGTACTGCTTTTCGTAAGTCGGCCTTTGTGTGTTGAAATGCCCACTCCATGTCCACGTTCCATTGCGACGGTCGTTTGCCATTTGCATTTTTACCTGCGAGAGCGTCTATCAAAGGGTGCTTGTACTAGTGCAGCACGCGGCAAAAGCTGTCTACAGAAATTTACCGCGCCAAAAAAATTTCTGAGTTGATGGTAAGTCTCGGGGCGGTTCATGTTGTCGATTACTGCTACTTTGTCCACTCTCGGGCGTATGCCCTCTGCCGAAACTTCATACCCTAGGAACGTCATTTGCGTTTTCACAGTCAGTATTTTCCTTTGTTGACAATTATTCTGCACTGGTTTATGCGTGTGAACACTGCGGACAGTTGCTTCTCGTGTCCTTCTGCCGTCGTTGATGAGATTAATATGTCATCAAGATACGCGAAGCATCCTTTCAACCCGCGCAACACTTTATCAATAAATCTTTGCCATATTAAAGCTGCGTTCTTGAACCCGAAGACATTCGGACATATACGAATAAACCGAAAGGTGTTATAACTGCTGTTTTGGGTAAGTCTCCTTCTGCGACCGGAATCTGGTGATAAGGTTTTTTACAATCAATAATGCTAAAGATCGTTGCCCCAGCTAATTGATCGGTGAAACCCCGAATATTAGGCACTGTGTAACGATCTGGCGTAGTACGAGCGTTTAACTTCCTGTAATCGCCACATGGTCTCCACGATTTCTTTGCCAAATGTATGGGCGACGCCCAATGGCTGTCTGATTTACGTACGACTCCTGATGTCAGTAATGCCTCGAATTCTGCTTTTGCTGCCACGAACCGATTGGATGCTAACCTGCGCGGTCGTTGACGTATTAGCCGACTGGAGGTGATGTAAATGCGGTGTACAGTTTTGTGAGTTACTGCGGATTTTTCTTCGACAATGTTATCATTTACGGCATGTGACAACGCGTCACAGTTATGCTTGCCAGCGCGGTAAGAGTAACGTTCCGTGATGCCATCTACTGTCTCTTGATTTCGTTTAATCTGTGGATTAGCAAGATCTATGTAGCAACGGTTCTTGAAATCTCTGACATAAAGCTGGCAGCCACTCACGTTTTGGGTACGCACATGGCTGCGAACACTTTGTTGCTCTATCCGCGAAGCGTTGATGGTACCAACATACCCGTCCTTGCTGAATTTCGCCGTTGTCCTTGCTGTAACAATTGTGAGATCTGTTTCTGCAATAATGTCATCTGTCGTATTAGTTCTGGTATTTGTTTGTTGTCGTTCGTATGCTGAGTCTTCTGCATTGCTGCTATCACTTCTGACGCTTCTTCCCCGTTAAATATTGCCATGGACTTTGTCTGGACTTTGTCTGTTATCTCCAAGAGGTTCTGCATGTTGCCTTTTTCAAGAGTTACTAGTGCGGCTTTTACCGTGTTTGATAATTGATCTAGCCAGATGTGTTTGAGCGTCGAATCTGACATTTCTTCTACGTTGATGATAACGCGCAAATGCTTCCAAAATTCCGTCAGTGTCCTGTCACCTATAGCTTCTTCTTTAAGCATCTGCCGTATGCGTTGATTTAACGGTTTACGCATTCTGGTGAGTAATACATTTTTCAACGCCGCGTACGGTCGTTCTGCTGGAGGTCGGAATATTGCATCTTCTCCTGCGGCTGCAGCTCCAGCATCCAGCGCATTCACCGTTATCACGAACTTCGTCTGCTCATCATGGATCTTGCTTTGGCAAACGTGAGCTCAATCATTGCAAACCATAGCTGCAGTTTGTCAGGCAGGAACTGCGGTGTTCGAATTTTTACGTGCTGCATGTTTTCCGTCGGGCTGTTGGTTTGTACGGCCGCACGCGTGTATGACGTTGGAGTATTAGGCGACTCCAGTGCTAACTTCCGTGCTTCAAGTTGTTCATGTATCTGTTCTTGAAGGTTCACGAGCTGCATCTCTTCATTCCCCCGTAAACTTTTTGAAGTCGCTGAATTCTCTTGTTTGCACATCGTAATTTTCTTTATGTTCAGTGTTTGGGGTCACCACTAAAGCCACTGACGCTAATTAATAATTATTTTTGAGAGAGAGCAATGCGTTCAAGAATATAAATTTATTTCTCCACGTCGTTGAACACAGGAACAATACCAAAGCCAAGATATATAAAAAGAGATGGCATAGTGCTAGAACAAAACCAAACAATAAACACATCGTAAATAACATTCTTCACAGAATAAATGCCAAAGTCCACTGTGCGATTTCGTTGTGCCACCAGGCGGTTCCTACAGAGTAATTATTGTTCCATATTTCATGTTATATTCATCAAATAAATAAATATGTTGTACTACACACTTTTTAAAGTAACCTATGTTATTTCTCAGCGTTCAAGCTATCTGTATATCAAATTTTATCAAAATCGGTTCAGCGGTTTAGTCGTGAAAGAATAACAGAGTTACTTTCGCATGGACAGAAGATACGTTAACCATCTAGCAGTCAGCAAACCTGAAAGGTGTATACTAGGTACACTTGTATGTGGCACCAGAACAAGATAAGAATATTAATAAATTAAAATGAAACTAGTATACTATAAATGTTGAATGTTTCTGATAGGCTCGACAATGCGAATCGCTGGCTGTGCGCGACGGCAAAGCCAAAGATACTGCCTTGTTGGGAGTAAAAGAGCGCTGGGCGCACCGTTGTAAGCAGCTGTGTTTGAGGGAAAGACGATGGAGTAGGCAGGCTTTGGGGTGTCGTGTGTGAAGCTACCAAGAGTTACATTAATGCAGGCATGTCAGTATTGTTGAACATGAAAGTAGAAGTCTTCATGCAAATAACGTAAAGATATTAAATAGTTAAGATTTCTGTTTTTGCCAGCGCGGTAGTATAGATTAGTTGGCTGATAATTTATAATTTTTGAGTTACCCCAGATTGCACCCATACAGTTTTGATAAAAAGGCTGATCAGATATTTCATTTTTGCAATGCTTTTAAGATTCTTTAACAGAGCTATTTGTAATTTGACGATTTGTATTTATATTGGATTAATTAGATAATACTTATTGTTTAAACCTCATTGTTTGTGAATCAATTCTGAGTAATGTAACTTCAATTGTCAGATGTTTTTTAAAAGCCAAACTTAACTTGCACTATAATTTTACTAAAACAAAATTGAGTGCTAGTAATTCACCATAATCAGTACCGCTTCCAAATCCAGATTATATATTTTTCAAAGAAGTTCGTTTTTCTTAAATGTTCTCGTTTATCAGCCAAATGAATTTCACGTTCATTTCAAGTAATATGGCCAGCATTGCACACTGCTGAGCCTTTTTTTTTTTTTTTTTCGAGAGACCAGAATATATCGCGGTCCACTGATTCTACTCTAGAGGTAAGACAATTCAGTCAGTTTTGAATAGGGCCAGATGACTCAGTGCCTAAGGGGATGAACGCATTTAGCAGTGACTGTATTTCTTTATTGGTATTGGGAGCTACATTGCCCAGTCGATTCGTAAAGTTTGCTAACAATAACACAAGTAAGCACACCACTTGCAGTTACAACATCCAACACGACAATTCGAATTCTGTATCCATTCCACAGTTCAGGCATTCATTCAACGTAATCATAAAGTTTATTATTTCATTTTTTTAAAGAAAGTTACACTTGGAAAGTTACAAACTGAAATAGCCATTCTCCCGAAAAGGCAACGCTATAGGTTTACGATAAACGTAGATATCGTGTACTTCATTAAACCGTGGTATCAGATACTATACCAATCGTGAGCTGAGGTAGGTACATTACACACTACCCTATGGCCTGCATGGGGCCGTACGCCAAGACTTCCCTCAACTGTTACACAGCACCTCGTTTTGTAACCGAATTATATGGGTGACGTAAGCTTCTGTATGGTACACTTGGCCCCTCTCACGGGACGCAGGAGATACGGGGAATGCGATCCGACGGCTGAGTGCGTCACGTAGCGTAGAGTGCTTTGCGCTGCACAATCCGCCGACGACATCGAGCCGTGTGGAGCTGAGCTGCAGGTGCGGGTACTCAATGGCAGCTTCTAGTGGAAGCAGCAGCCCGTGTTTCTGCAGAGGACCCGACTGGTATGACCCCAGATCTGCAGGCGAGGGCATCCAGCGAAGCGACGAACAGGGCTGCAACACAACACTGCGAGGTGCGCGCGGAACGTCCACACCGCAGGTTCGTGTGGGCGTCTGTTCTCACGGGCAGCGACAGTCTCACAGTACAAGGGTGCTACTTGTGGGTCAGTCAAACACTGCAAGTAACGTAACCAATAGATATCAACAGCTCAAAAAAGTACTGCGCCATATGCGTCTTGTAATGGTACATTTGTTGTTTACTACTCGATAAAGTCAATCCCGATCCACTCACATCTGTTATACATCGCAAAGTTTTGGAATTTATTTACGGTTAAACAAACAGTAAAGAATTATTTGATATACTCAATTATAAAAATGTGCAATAAGTAGTTATTTCAAATTAAAAATTAGAACACTAAATCTTACAGTCATGCTAAACATATTTTTTTTTCAAATTCTGAAGACATCTGAATTTATTATTATTATTATTATTATATGATCATTTCAAAACATTTCTGAAACAAATATTCTAATCTATTTATCACTGTAGTATTAATCACTTGAGACTTTATCTAAGCATGTGTATTATATATAGTATATCTATGTGATAGTATATCCAGTGAAGTTATTAGCGAATGCGAATGTGAAATAATCTGGGTTAAGTTAAGTATCAAAGGTGGGTCAGATATGATAGTCGGATGCTTCTATAGACCACCTGCATCAGCAACCGTAGTAGTTGAGCGCCTCAGAGAGAACCTGCAGAACGTCGTGAAGAAGTTTCGTGATCATACTATTGTAATAGGGGGAGACTTCAATCTACCAGGTATAGAATGGGATAGTCACACAATCAGAACTGGAGCCAGGGACAGAGACTCTTGTGACATTATCCTGACTGCCTTGTCCGAGAATTACTTCGAGCAGATAGTTAGAGAACCAACTCGTGAAGCTAACGTTTTAGACCTCATAGCAACAAATAGACCGGAACTTTTCGACTCCGTGAATGTAGAAGAGGGTATCAGTGATCATAAGTCAGTGGTTGCATCAATGACTACAAGTGTAATAAGAAATGCCAAGAAAGGAAGGAAAATATATTTGCTTAACAAGAGTGATAGGGCACAAATCGCAGAATATCTGAGTGACCACCATCAAACGTTCATTTCTGAGGAAGAGGATGTGGAACAAAAATGGAAAAAATTCAGAAACATCGTCCAGTACGCCTTAGATAAGTTCGTACCGACTAAGGTCCAAAGCGAGGGGAAAGATCCACCGTGGTATAACAATCATGTACGAAAGGTACTACGGAAACAAAGAAAGCTTCATCATAGCTTTAAGAGTAGTCGAATCATAGCTGATAAGGAAAAGCTGAACGAAGCGAAAAAGAGCGTAAAGAGAGCAATGAGAGAAGCATTCAACGAATTCGAACATAAAACATTGGCAAACAATCTAAACAAGAACCCTAAAAAGTTTTGGTCATATGTAAAATCGGTAAGCGGATCTAAATCCCCTATTCAGTCACTCGTTGACCACGATGGAACCGAAACAGAGGACGACCGAAGAAAGGCAGAAATACTGAATTCAGTGTTCCGAAACTGTTTCACTGCGGAAAATCGTAACACGGTCCCTGACTTCAGCCGTCGCACGGACGCCAAAATGGAAAATATTGAAATAAACGATATCGGAATTGAAAAACAACTGCTATCACTTAGTAGCGGAAAAGCATCCGGACCAGACGAGATACCCTTAAGATTCTACAGTGATTATGCTAAAGAACTTGCCCCCTTTCTATCAGCAATTTATCGTAGATCGCTGGAAGAACGTAAAGTACCTAGCGACTGGAAGAAAGCGCAGGTCGTTCCCATTTTCAAGAAGGGTCATAAATCAGATGCGAATAATTATAGGCCTATTTCGCTTACGTCAATCTGTTGTAGAATAATGGAACATGTTTTGTGTTCTCGTATTATGACGTTCTTAGATAATACAAATCTCCTTCATCATAACCAACATGGATTCCGCAAACAGAGATCATGTGAAACTCAGCTCGCCCTATTTGCCCAAGAAATTCACAGTGCCGTAGACACTGGCGAGCAGATTGATGCCGTATTCCTGGACTTCAGGAAGGCATTTGATACGGTTCCGCACTTACGTTTAGTGAAAAAAATACGAGCTTACGGAATATCGGACCAGGTTTGTGATTGGATTCAGGATTTCCTAGAAGAAAGAACACAACATGTCATTCTTAACGGTTCAAAATCTGCAGATGTAGAGGTAATTTCGGGAGTACCGCAGGGAAGCGTGATAGGACCTTTATTGTTTACAATATACATAAATGACTTAGTTGACAACATCGGTAGCTCCGTGAGGCTATTTGCAGATGACACGGTTGTCTACAAGAAAGTAGCAACATCAGAAGACTCGTACGTACTCCAGGAGGACCTGCAGAGGATTAATGCATGGTGCAACAGCTGGCAGCTTTCCCTAAACGTAGATAAATGTAATATAATGCGCATACATAGGGGCAGAAATCCATTCCAGTACGATTATTCCATAGGTGGTAAATCATTGGAAGCGGTAACGACCGTAAAATACTTAGGAGTTACTATCCGGAGCGATCTGAAGTGGAATGATCACATAAAACAAATAGTGGGAAAAGCAGGCGCCAGGTTGAGATTCATAGGAAGAATTCTAAGAAAATGTGACTCATCGACGAAAGAAGTAGCTTACAAAACGCTTGTTCGTCCGATTCTTGAGTATTGCTCATCAGTATGGGACCCTTACCAGGTTGGATTAATAGAAGAGATAGACATGATCCAGCGAAAAGCAGCGCGATTCGTCATGGGGACATTTAGTCAGCGCGAGAGCGTTACGGAGATGCTGAACAAGCTCCAGTGGCGGACACTTCAAGAAAGGCGTTACGCAATACGGAGAGGTTTATTATCGAAATTACGAGAGAGCACATTCCGGGAAGAGATGGGCAACATATTACTACCGCCCACATATATCTCGCGTAATGATCACAACGAAAAGATCCGAGAAATTAGAGCAAATACGGAGACTTACAAGCAGTCGTTCTTTCCACGCACAATTCGTGAATGGAACAGGGAAGGGGGGATCAGATAGTGGTACAATAAGTACCCTCCGCCACACACCGTAAGGTGGCTCGCGGAGTATAGATGTAGATGTAGATGTAGATGTATAGTATATCTATGCATCATCTATGTATAGTATATGTACGCATGTTATCTATGCATGTATTCCCCATATTCGACGTTTTTGGTCTCTATCGATTGGGCCATTACACCACGAGCATAGTCGGCTGTTTCGTTGACATTAGTAATTTAAAAGTGCCTGTGAGAGTAATGAAAGGAAAACGATTTTTGTAAACGTTACACTAACAGTAATTACGTTGACAATTCGATCCAAAATTAACACTGACAAGCACAGTAGTTTCGCAGTCAGAAGGCTTGGCGAATATAACGTTATAAATGTTTATTTTATGCTATTAAAATTCATAAAATTATTAGGTAAAATTTTCGGAAACGTCGATTTCACAATTTTTAAATGCTCGACTAAAAAGTTCCGTCAACGAAGACAAAAAATGGTTGAAAGCATACGTACAGCTACACGTGAACAACATGCTAGAAATCCTGACCCATTGTGGCAGAGTGTGGTCGTGAGGGTGCGTTTGACGGTCACTTTTAATCATGTGACTAACTCGAAAACTATGGCCTCTAGCGAAAACGTATCCCAGTAGAGAATGGAACTAGATTACATTTCTCACAAAGGAAGAGCCTGTTCATATTTTCTGTAGGACAAATAGTTTACGCCTAGCGTGCGTGAGAATATGAAAATATAGCGCGTGGTCTTTGAAGGCCAGATATGAAATAGCGGGTTGCAAAAAATTAGTCGATGGAGGCAGCTGAATCACCGTGTATATTAATTATAATAGTACAGTGTGATGTGCATCACTTGTCTTCTTGATCTTACTTTTCGAAGCATGTTAGTTGCAGTTCTGTGCCAGCAGTTGTAAATTCCTGTTTAAAAAGGTTGTCGGATGTCAAAATTTGCAAAGAGAAATATTTCTATCGTGAAGTTCATAACACGTTATTTATGTGATATGTTGTATTCTTCTTAGTAAAGCCCTGACGACGACCATGGAGGTAGTGGTCGAAAGCTTGCAGTTTTATCCTTAATTGACGTGGTATGTACACCGAGAGACTTTTATTCATAAAATGGTGTGTTAACTGTTTATTCAAATATTAATTCATGAACTGGAGAATCTGGATCTCTCCTCCAAAACAGGAATCATCTAGCGGGATACTCGGCAAACAGGAACATTGGCAGAACTATAGTAAAGAAACTAGGTAAGTAAATTATACGTTTCCAAAAGTTACGTTTTTGCCATATAACAATAATACGCGTCTCCTTTATATACTTGCTGCCAATCATGTCAGCTAAACAATTTAAGTCATCAAAGGGACTTGGACATCATGGTATGTAGTTTTGATAAGTATTTTGAAATATACTAACTCAGAAACATCAATAGATATTCGAATGAATCTTTAACCAAATAATTAGTATATTGTGATCTCTATCTGAAAAAAATTGAAAACTGTGGAATACATATTGGAGCGAATATAGATATTAATCTTACCTACTGAATTACGTGTAACTTTTATTTTTGGTACACTATACTTCCACACTGTTCCAGGATAAAACATCAAAACAAATTTTATTCTTTTAATTATTAAGCTGTTGAAACAGTAAACCAAGAATATTTACAAGTTCATAGTTTTGTTTATTTTTTTTAATATTTTAGAAGTTATGTAAGCAAGCATTACGTTATTATACATGCATATTTTGTTTTTGTAGTTTTAATATTAGATGAGATAATGATATCTAAGCATCCATGCAAAAACGTTGATTACGGGAAACTGAAACTAAAGATTTTAGTGTCATTTACTTCTCAATGACCACATGTCAAAACATTCCATCTACATAATCTTGTTGATTCTGAGTGTCTTTTTCATCTTCATAACTTTTTTTTTCTTTTCTTTGTCATTACGGCCTTGTATGCCACCGTCAACCCACAGTATTACTGTTCGTTTTTGGAGCATCACCTGCGACCAGCTTTGCGAAACAAGCGGCGACACTTTCAGCGCAACCCACCCATAATTGCCGGCCGCGGTGGCCGAGCTGTTCTAGGCGCTTCAGTCCACTGCTACGGTCGCAGGTTGAATCCTGCCCAGGACATGGATGTCTGTGATGTCCTTAGGTTAGTTAGGTTTAAGTAGTTCTAAGTTCTAGGGGACTGATGACCTAAGATGTTAAGTCCCATAGTACTCAGAGCCATTTTGAACCACCCATCATTTTGCACGACAATCCGCGGGCGCGTACATAGTAAGCTGTGGCTGCTCTGTTCGGTCGATGGGACTGGGAGGTACTGTACCATCCACCATATTCCCCGGAATTAAGTCCTTGTGACTTTGATTTGATTCCGAAGATGAAGGAACCGCTTCGTGGCATTCGCTTCAGAACTGTTCCATAGAATCGACAGGCAGTGGACCGTTCCATTCTCACCAACAACAGAACGGGCTCTGCTAACGGTATACTACGCCTTCCATATCGCTGGCATTGCTTCGAAGGACAGTAACAGGTGCAAGCATGTAACTCTTTTGTATCGGTTGTGAATAAATAGTTGCCACTATTTAAGTTCCAACCCTTGTATTTGTACGAAAAGAGCAGTTGTTGGTCATTCACGGCTTCTGATAAATGCACACAAAGAATGACTCGCAATACACCATAAAGGAAAATTTTGCTGCACAGAGAGAGGGAGAGAGAGACAGAGAGAAGGCTTTAGAAACACAGTCGCACTGCTCTGCAGCTGCAGGCGGGTCGGCCGCTTCGCTCCGCATGACCCGTCCGCCGGCCAGCGCGCGCTGTGTGCCGCCCGCTGTTCGTCGCGGCGGCAGCAGCGCGTAACAGCCGCGCCCGCATTCATAAATTTTCATTTGGACATTTCGCTGTTAATATCGCCGTTCCTCGCTGCAGGCCGCTTCGCTGTGTCCCCGTTTCGGCGTTATTCCGTTGCATAGAGGCATCTGGGAGCCTTCCTGGCTCAGAAATTGAATGCCAGCAGGTAGAATGTTGCTCGTGCACGTTTCTTTCCTCAATGCACAGCCGCTGCCGGGGACGTGAACGAGGTATCGCAGCGCGCAAGAAATGAAAGAAGCACAAAACAGCGCATAGAGGAAACCAACGGCGAACGGCAGGACCCTTTCTGTAGCTTTATTCAACGCCTGGGAGGCGTTGGGGGAACCTGTGATCAGCTAGCTGCTGCTAAATGTCAAACGAAATTTTAAACATGTCGCTATTTCTTTTGTTTTTCACTGGGCGATGATATCTTGTTTATTCAGTAAAATATTCGTTTCATCGTTATGAGTATGCAGGACAACTTTTCTGTAAGTTATTGTGAGAAGAGGGCATAACATTTTCCAAATTTTGTGTTCAGTCTACCGGATCATCGAGCAGACACCTCAAGCAAGTCTCACATGCCAGTCCAATGCTACAAAAAAAGAAAAAAATAACAAAGTCGGCAATTAATTTGTTAACAATGTATAGTCGAATGTACCTAGAAATGTGACCTTTGTCCTGCCACCTAGCACATCGACTACGCGAATCCCTACGTAAATGTTTCTCACATAATTAGTTTTCTTTCCTTTTTTTTATTTACCGAATGCTATAGCCATAAATTCATTCACAAACACCCCAGCTGTTACCACATAAGCACTGACATTTACACCAGTATCAGCTGGTTCAGCATTTTGTCATTTCCAAGAACCTGCTAATGCACATCGTCGTTTTAATACGCAACCCTTGTCGTAGTAAACATGAGCGAAAAGGACATTCCGTATTCATCAAACGTTTAGAATAACATTACTACCGTAATGGCACAGGTTATTGTGGGGTTTCTTGAATCATAGGGCTATGTGGATAGAAATAAGAACATATTCTACTGCTCAAGGAAGACATAATCTCAAAGTAGAAAGAATATACATGATAACAACATTATTACAGAATAATTATTTAAGGGATTTGGATGTGTTTGTTTTGAGGTGTCGAATACATGTGTGTGTACTTCAGCTGGCACATAAATCCGATTTTGACAAGATAAAACAGCTTAAACTTCATACTCGTTTATACAATCAGGTGAAATGTTAAAATGGCTTAAACTTCATTCTCGTTAACAAAAATTAGGTGAAATGTTACAGACTTTAAGTACAATAATCATATTGGCTACAGCTGTAAAATTATACATTAATGACCATATTTGATTGGGATTAATAGATAGATGTGAGAGGCTGGATGCAGATGGAGAGGAAGAGAGAGAGAAAGTGAGTGAGAGAGAGAGAGGGTGGAAAGAGTGATTATATGAGAGCAAACTTTACATGGCAAGGGGTTTTAAGATTACAGATAGATATACAATTTGTGCCAGTAGTTGATGTACATATAGTTTCAAGCTGACAAGGGGTACAAGCTGTTAGTGCGATGAATTATCTGTAAATGAGATCAATCTCTTGTACTCTTGGCGGCTGTCAATATGAAAACAGAGATGATACTATTGTAAATATTGTCATTTTTGTCATTTAAGATGTATTCAGGTTGTTTTGTTTGGTGTTTGTATATTTGGAGTGTTTCAAGGATGTCTAGTTTTCTGCCTTTTGGTTCGATGTGAAGGATGTAGTGTCACCGCCAGACACCACACTTGCTAGGTGGTAGCCTTTAAATCGGCCGCGGTCCGTTAGTATACGTCGGACACGCGTGTCGCAGACCGAGCGCCGCCACAAGGCAGGTCTAATCTAGAGAGACTCCCTAGCCCTCGCCCCAGTTGTACAGCCGACTTTGCTAGCGATGGTTCACTGTCTCTATACGCTATCATTTGCCGAGACGACAGTTTAGCATAGCCTTCAGCTACGTCATTTGCTACGACCTAGCAAGGTGCCATATTCAGTTACTATTCTGAACAGATAATATTGTGACTCATGTACCGTCAAGAGCGACGTTCATCATTAATGGATTAAAGTTACGTATCAACCTAATTTCGTCCGCTTTCTGAATTCTAATTCCTTGTCATGTTCCAGGCCTCACGTCAGTATAGTTCTTCCCTCCTCACGCCAGCCTGCATGAGCTAAAACGCGTGCATTTCGGCCTCCTCTCGTAACACGGTGTTGGCTCTTCTGCCAACACTACATAGGATGCTAATACTTGTATTGTTAACATGGTGTTTTGTTTCAGGCATGGGTGGCTATTGCTGATGTGTGGTATTTTTTGTTTTTTAGTGCTGCCATGTTTTCCTTGAATCTAATTTCAAATGATCTGCCTGTCTGGCCTATGTAGAAGCCGTCACAGTCCAAACATTCAATTTTGTACACACTTGTGTGATGAAGTGGGTTTCGCATGCTGATGTTGTGGGGTAACTTCTGTCCAATATTGTTGTCTGTTGTAAAGGATATGCTTGCGCCTTTTTGTTTTAAGACATTGGCAATCTGATATGAAATGTTACCTAGAAAGGGGATTGTAGGGAAGACGCTATTTTCTTATTATCTTTTGTGTTGTGATTGCTTTGCCATTATTGAGTGTCTTAGGGTGTCTACTATGGAGCTGTTATAACCATTTGTTTTATTAGTTCAATTTCTTGATCACATTTGTCGTCAGAGAGTGGTAGTTGGATAGCTCTATTGATCATGTACCGGAATGATGGCATTTTGTGTGCTGTGGGGTGACAAGAGGAGTTATGGATTGTGGTATGTGTTGTGGTAGGCTTCCGATAAATTTGAAACTTATGTCTGTTATTCTTTATTCTAATGGTAAGGTCTAGGAAATTTACACTGTCATCTGTTTCATCTGTTTGGTGTTCAACTGTGAATTTTATGTTTTCATGGGAGTTGTTGAAAAACCGGTTCAACTCAATGATGTCATCTTTATTGCCTTTCATTAAAATGATGGTATCACCTACATATCTGTAGTAGTAGATGATATTTTTGTGGAGGTAGTGATTGGAATTCAGGATTTTGTCTTCTAGGTTACTTATAAATATTTCTGCTAGCAATCCGGAAAGAATTGAGCCCATTGCCAGACCATCTGTTTCTTTGTGGATTTTATTGTTAAATTTAAAATAGTTGTGTGAAAGTGTGAATTCAAGCAGGTCCATTAGTTCAATAATGTGAGCTGAAGGGATTTTTTTGTTTTTATGTAGGCTGGCATTGATTATCTGTAGTGTGGGATGTATTGGCACAGAGGAATAAAGGTTCAAAAATGGTTCAAATGGCTCTGAGCACTATGGGACTTAACTACTGAGGTCATCAGTCCCCTAGAACTTAGAACTACTTAAACCTAACTAACCTAAGGACATCGCACACATCCATGCCCGAGGCAGGATTCGAATCTGCGACCGTAGCGGTCTCGCGGTTCCAGACTGTAGCGCCTAGAACCGCACGGCCACTCCAGCCGGCCGGAATAAATGTTTCATGTATGTATTACATATAGGTTTTATGTATGTATTACATATAACTGAGACAGTTTAATGCTTCATGTGCATTGTATTAACTCTGAAAGAAGACGTTCCCTATGTTCAGTTTTTCCCTATGGGTGTTAGTTCTTTTGATATGTAAATGAAGTAATTAGATATCTTTTACTGTCATTTCGGTAGTTAGTAGCATCTGATCATGTATTAAAACGGGTCATCAACTATGCTTAAATATGAGGGATATGTTTCTTTGACAATGCACTTGTGATAGACAGCTTTTCGGTTAACCCTCCACTGCAGGGGTAGCTCTCTTTCACATAGTCCCCCTGTTAACAGATGTGGTTCAGTATGTCACAGATGTACAATCACAATGAAAGTGTATCACAATGGTTGAAAATGTATAATGAAAAAGTTCGTTATAGAGGTAGGATGTGATCGATGTGTTATCGAACGAAACACTTCCGTAATACATAAAGAGCTACGTAACTCAGGGTTTATCTTGTGATCTATCTATACCTACCACGTCTGTCTGAAGCCCCATGACAGATATTTGAAGTACACGGTGACCTAGAAATGTTGCGACAAACTTCGAGGGGTTGTAGAGGGTGGATTGAGGACCAAATCGAAGATAGGAACCTGAGTCCGGAAACGTCATCCAACCTCACAATTAAATGTCAAAGGTAGAGGTGCCGTCACCTGCCAGTAGGCCACCCCTTGGGCAGCAAAGGTGACTTCGTACGCTGAGGGACCCTAGGCCGAACGTCTCGCAATGCAGTTTGTTATACAGTGGTCGCGACTGATCCCCACGATCGCTGGTGAAGAAGATGAAGGTTGCTACTGCGTAGAAAGTCCTTGTCTCCTACGAATGCGATGGTCTGTTGCCTCGGTGGACAACGGTTTCGGCCAGGTGTTCCCATCTGCAGTCTTTCTCCTGCTTCCCTCTAGAATCTCCAATGTTTTTCGGTATACAGGAGGACAATAAGCTGCAGATGGGCACTCGTTCCTGAAACTATCGTCGACAAAGGCAACAGAACATTGCATTCATAGGAGACAACGCTTGTCTACGCAGGAGCTATCTCCATCTTCTCCACTGGCGATCGTGTCGATCATTCGCGATCGCTGGATAACAAACAACATTGCGAGACATTCCGCCTGCAGTCCTCAGCTTACAAAGTCAGGTTTGCTGTCGAAGGGATGGTCTAATGACAGGCGCTTGCGCCTTTAACTTCGATACTCTATAGCGTCCTTGGTCGACGTTTCCGGACATGGGTTCCTATCCTCTATTAGTCCCTCAAGGCACCCTATAAAGTCCCTTGAAATTTGTCGCAAGATTTCTGGGACACCCTATATATACCAGTTTGAACGAGCAAGGCAGAGAATTGCGCAGCTGCCTTCATCGATGGATGAGGCTAATGTCTTTTCTCGTCACCCATGCTTTCATAGGAAGCTGTCTGATCGGCTACTTCATTTTTATGGTAGTAAAAAAATGAGCTGTTATTGGGAGAACCAAAATTTACCGGTAAATGCGTCAAGAATGTTCAAAGATATATGACTAACGGGAAAACGTCGCTGAAAACTTGAACTGTCAGGCGCTCGAAAATAGATAGCACAATCCCGCGAGAGCCTATTTACAAAGTTTCAAGATCCAATATTTACCGAAGAATCTGGAAACATGCTTAAGCCCCTTACAAAGGCATTCGCAGGGGCGCGAAGACAAGATTGACTAATAGGCTTTTAAGCAGTCATTGTTCCCGCCCTTCGTACGCGATACCAACCGAAGGAAAGTGTAACATGTGGCACAGTGCTAAGTACCCTGCCAAAAATTTCTCAATAATTTTCAAAGGTATAGAATGTTTGAAAGTTTTGTCTGAATCCAGTACGGAGGTGTAGTCTGTTTTTACCGTATGGCCTCTTATACGAGCTACGCCTACTCACACACAGTCACCGTCGGTTTATATTGGGTTTGAGCTACAGTTTTTGAATTGTAAAGGATCTAGCGAAATACTGGCGGGTTTTGACGAATACATGTGGTAAAGTCCTGTCAGTATTTAGACTACCAAGAAATAATTTATTCCGGACGACAATCTAGTTAGACTAATAGCTGATCGCAACAAACAAATGAATTAGCATCTGCAATTTGTCTTGCGGCTGGTAACGACAGCGTAAGTTAACCAATGTGAAACTACTTGCATTTAAAGATAAAATCTCTGTGGTTCTGTGGTAATCAAACACGTGCAAATGTCATTGGCAAAATTAGCGACACGTCTTCCTACTTTGAATAGAACAGGAAAAGCTCGAGCAATATAATCTGCATCTATATTTTGCAAATAACTGTGAAGTGCATGGCGGGGGGTATTTCCCACTTTGAGCGTCGGCCTGTTCAGTTTTCCAACATTTCCGGGACGCTCTCCCTTGGTTCAAACAAACATATGACCATTTGTGCTGACCTCATTCGTATGAGTCCCACATACGTGAGAAATACAGGGGATGGACAAAAATACGGACACACCAAAAACGAAACAACTTATCATTCCTAATACGTTGTAGCAAACCTGTTGGCGTTCAATTTGGAAATTTATGGTAAGTTCCTATGGGACCAAACTCCTGAGGTCATCGGTCCCTAGGCTTACACCCTACTTCATTTAACTTAAATTAACGTATGCTAAGAACAACACACACACACACACACACACACCCATGCCCGAGGGTGACTCGAACCCTTGACGGGGGCAGCCGCGCGAACGGTGGCAGGACGCCCTAGACCGCACGGCTACTCGGCGTAGGCGTTCAAAATAGTTTCCAGTCGTCTCGGACTGCATCAGTATAGATCCTCTACGGTTTTTCCAACGGAATCATACACCATTCTTCCTGCAAAGTAGTGGCAAGTTCACGAAACGGGGATGGACGTAAATAGCTATCGCGCACCCTTCTCTCCGAAGTAGACCACAAACGCCCGCTAATCTTATGATCTGATGAATGTCGTGGCCAGGGTAACAAAAATAGTCCCGGATGATGCGAGCTGTGTGAACGGGGGTCCGGGCGTCTTGAAACACAGCATCAACATTCAAAATGTTCAAATGTGTGTGAAATCTTATGGGACTTAACTGCTAAGGTCATTAGTCCCCAAGCTTACACACTACTTAACCTAAATAATCCTACGGAAGAACACACACACACACACACACTCATGCCCGAGGGAGGACTCGAACCAACGCCGGGCATCAGCATTGGGAAACAAACTTTGTACCTTGGGATGGAGCTGATCAGCCAAAATGATCGCATAATCCTTGGCAGTAATACGATCTTGTAAACCACGTGGTCCATTCCAGTAACATGATATGTCTTTCCAAGTCATCACAGAACCCGCAGCATGTTTCACTCCTGAGACGAAAACTCAGCCAGATGTTGGAATAAGAGTCAAACACTACTCATCTGACCGAATTACAATCTTCCATCGCTACAAAGTCCAGATTTTCTCGCTTCAGCACCATTTTAACTGTTACAGGATTTTACATTACTGATTAGTGGTATTGTAGTCCCAGTTAATTCTACAACTTTCTGCTTATGGAACTCAGTTCGTGTTGTTTTGGTGCTGACAGGCTTAGTTAGTGCGACATTCAGGTCTGCTGTTATTTTTGCACCTTTTGTCCCTTTATTGTTCATCACAGTTCTCTTTAATTGCCGCCTGTCACGAGTAATGAGCACACTTTCGTTTGCGTTGCGACAGCGGGGGATGTCTTTCCGATTTCGTTGTACGCGGTGTAAATTGTCGAATGGTACCTACCTTAGTTATGGAAGCAACCACAATACGAGCACCAACAATTTATCCACGTTCAAATCAATTAAGCTTGCTGGTCATCGGGGCTCAATTCGAAACGGGATTCATCACTGGAAACAATTCTACTCCAGTCAATGAGATTCCAGGCAGAGGATGTGTCTGGAGACGCCCCAGACATCGGTGTGATACCAATCAGACTGTCGCCCGCCGTAAGGTCCAACAGTCAAGAGTACCAGGGGTGCCTCTTCTTTTCATAGTAGGACCCCTTTGGTTGTCATACGCGGCACCCTTACAACACTGCCATAGGTCGACGATATTCCACATACCGTTTTGTTACCATTCATGGCAACCCATCATGGCCTTACATTTCCCCAAGATAAAGTCCGCCCGTGAGAGTTTGTACTGTTTCTCTTCGTGCTAGCCAGACCCTACTTTGACAAGGAAGGTCGCCGGATCTCTCCCCAGTTGTGAAAGTTTGAAGCATTACGGGCTGGGTCATCCCACAAGCTCCCGATTTTCACGATTTAAGGCGTCAAGTGGACAGAATTCATACCAGGACCCGTTTGGTTCCCATATGCGGCACCCTTACAACACAGCCATATGTCGACGATATTCCACATACCGTTTTGTTACCAGTCACGGCAACACATCATGGGCTTACATTTCCACAAGATAAAGTCCGCCAGTGAGAGTTTGTACTGTTCCTCTTCGTGCTAGCCAGACCCTAGTGCGATCAGGAAGGTTGCCGGATCTCTCTCCAGTTTTGAAAGTTTGGAGCATTACGGGCTGGGTCCTCCCACAAGCTCCCGATTTTCACGATTTAAGGCGCCAAGTGGACAGAATTCATACCAGGACAAGTTTGGTTCCCATACGCGGCACCCTTGCAACACAGCCATATGTCGACGATATTCCACATACCATTTTGTTAGCAGTCATGGCAACCAATCATAGGCTTACATTTTCACAAAATAAAGTCCGCTTGCGAGAGTTTGTACTGTTTCCCTTCGTGCTTCCCAGACCCTACTTTGATCAGTAAGGTCACCGAATCTCTCGGCAGATGTGAAAGTTTGGAGCATTACGGGCTGGGTCCTCCCATAAGCTGGCGATTTTAACGATTTGAGGCACCAAGTGAACAGAATTCATACCACGACCCGTTTGTTCCCATACGCGGCAACCTTAAAACACAGCCATATGTCGACGATATTCCACATACCGTTTTGTTACCAATCATGGCAACCCATCATAGGCTAACATTTCCACAAGATAATGTCCGCCCACGAGAGTACGTACTGTTTCTCTTCATGCTTGCCAGACCCCACATTGATCATTAAAGTCACCGGATCTATCCCCAATTGTGAAAGTTTGGAGCATTACGGGCTGGGTCCTCCCACAAGATCGGGATTTTCACGATTTAAGGCGTCAAGTGGACAGAATTCATACCAGGACCCGTTTGCTCCCATATGCGGCACCCTTCCAACACAGCCATATGTCGACGATATTCCACATACCGTTTTGTTACCAGTCATGGCAACCCATGATAGGCTTACATTTCCACAAGATAAAGTCCACCCACGAGAGTTTGTACTGTTTCTCTCCGCGCTCGCCAGACCCTAGTTTGATCAGTAAGGCCGCCAGATTTCTCCCCAGTTGTGAAAGTTTGGAGCATTACGGGCTGGGTCCTCTTACCAGCTCGGCATTTTCACGATTTAAGGAGCCAAGTGGGCAGAATTCATACCAGGACCCATTTGGTTCCCAAACACTGCCCCCTTACAACACAGCCATATGTCGGCGATATTCCACATACCGTTTTGTTACCATTCATGGCAACCCATCATAGGCTTACATTTCCACAAGATAAAGTCCACCCACGAGAGTTTGTACTGTTTCTCTTCGTGCTTGCCAGACCCTAGTTTGATCAGTAAGGTCGCTAGATCTCTCCACAGTTGTCCACGTTTGGAGCATTACGGGCTAGGTCTTCCCACAAGCTCGGGATTTTCACGATTTAAGGCGTCAAGTGGACAGAATTCCTACCAGGACCCGTTTGGTTCCCATATGCAGCACCCTTGCAACACATCCATATGTCGACATTATTCCACATACCGTTTTGTTTCCAGTCATTGCAACCCATCATAAGCTTACATGTCCACCAGATAAAGTCCACCCGCGAGAGTTTGTACTGTTTCACTTTGTGCTTGCCAGACCCTACTTTGATCAGTAAGGTCACCGGATCTCTCCCCAGTTGTGAAAGTTTGGAGCATTACGAGCTGTGTCCTCCCACAAGTTCGCTTTTTACCGATTTATGGCGCCAAGTGGAAGGAATTCATACCAGGATCCTTTTGGTTCACATATGTGGCACCTTACAACACAGCCATATGTCAACGATATTCCACATACCGTTTTATTACCAGTCACTTCAACCCATCATTGGCTTGCATTTCCACAAGATAAAGTCCACCCGCGAGAGTTTGTACTGTTTCTCTTCGTGCTAGCCAGACCCTGGTTTGATCAGGAAGATCGTTTTCTCTCTCCCCAGTTGTGAAAGTTGGTAGCATTACAGGCTGGGTCCACCCACAAGCTCGGGAGTTTCACGATTTAAGGCGCCAAGTGGACAGAATTCTACCAGGACCCGTTTGGTTCCCATACACGGCACACTTGCAACACAGCCATATGTCGACGATATTCTACATACCGTTTTGTTACCAGTCATGGCAACCCATCATAAACTTACATTTTCACATGATAAAGTCCGCCCGAGAGAGTTTGTGCTGTTTCTCTTCGTGCTTGCCAGACCCTACTTTGATCAATAAGGTCGCCAGATCTCTCCCCAGTTGTGAAAGTTTGGAGTATTACGGGCTGGGTCCTCTTACCAGCTCGGCATTTTCACGATTTAAGGAACCAAGTGGGCAGAATTCATACCAGGACCCATTTGGTTCCCATACACTGCCCCCTTACAACACAGCCATATGTCGCCGATATTCCACATATCGTTATATTACCATTCATGGCAACCCATCATAGGATTACATTTCCACAAGATAAAGTCCGCCCGCGAGAGTTTGTACTGTTTCTCTTCGTGCTTGCCGGACCCTAGTTTGTTCAGGAAGGTCACCGGATCACTCCCTAGTTGTGAAAGTTTGGAGCATTACGGGTTGGGTCCTCCCACAAGCTCAGGATTTTCTCGATTTAAGGCGCCAAGTGGACAGAATTCATACCAGGATCCGTTTGGTTCACATCCGCGGCAACCTTACAACACAGCCATATGTCGACGATATTCCACATACTGTTTTATTACCAGTCACTTCAACCTATCATTGTATTACATTTCCACTAGATAAAGTCCAGCCGCGAGAGTTTGTACTGTTTTTCTTCGTGCTAGCCAGACCATCGTTTGATCAGTAAGGTCGTCTTATCTCTCCCCAGTTGTGAACGTTTGGAGCATTACGGGCTGGGTCCTCCCACAAGCTCGGGATTTTCACGATTTAAGGCGCCAAGTGGACAGAATTCATACCAGGACCCGTTTGGTTCCCATACGCGGCACCCTTGCAACACACCCATATGTCGACGATATTCCACATACCTTTTTGGTACCAGTCACGGCAACCCATCATAGGCTTACATTTCCACAATATAAAGTCCGCCCGCGAGAGTTTGTACTGTTTCTCTTCGTGCTTGCCAGAGCCTAGTGTGATCAGGAAGGTTGCCGGATCTCTCCCCAGTTTTGAAAGTTTGGAGCATTACAGGCTGGGTCCTCCCACAAACTCGGGTTTTTCACGATTTAAGGCGCCAAGTGGACAGAATTCATACCAGGACCCGTTTGGTTCCCATACGCGGCACCCTTGCAACACACCCATATGTCGACGATATTCCACATACCTTTTTGGTACCAGTCACGGCAACCCATCATAGGCTTACATTTTCACAAGATAAATCCCGCCCGCGAGAGTTTGTACTGTTTCTCTTCATGCTTGCCAGACCCTACTTTGATCACTATGATCGCCGAATCTCTCCCCAGTTGTGAAAGTTTGGAGCATTACGGGCTGGGTCCTCCCACCAGCTCGAGATTTTCACGATTTAAGGCGCCAAGTGGACAGACTTTGGCAGACATCCCTCGTCAGGTCATCCAACAAACTACCAATCATAGCTAAGCAGAATAACTGCTTACATTAGGGCGAGAAGTGGACCAGAACGTTATTGACTTGCTCAGTTTATGAAGCTCTTTGTCTTGAATAAATCATCTATTTTTACTGAAACTGTAATAATTTGTTTGCTTGCACCTGTGCGTCGCATCTACCAATTTCCGTCCCATTCGGACAATTCCTTCGTTGGGAGTTTTATGCATAGTTTGTACTTGAGGCTTGTGAACTAATATCTTATTCGCTGAATTAAACGTCACACACTAAATTTATCTATGGTCTCTATGGCAACTCAATTGTATCAAACTCTGCTCCCCTTTGCGTATCTCAGTTCAAGTCTGATGACATTAAAACAGATTTTTTACTGTGCATCTTAACTATTTTAATTTTTTTAAGGAACGGATTCCCTTCAACATGAACCATTCTCAGATCGGTTTGTATCGATTACGTCCTTTGGCGCAGCATGTAATCTTAGTTGATAAGCTGGACAGAGCTCTGACAACCGATACAGTCAGAGCTGAGGATGGTTCATGTCCATCTGAAACCACCCAATTTAAAAAATTAAACCAATCAAGATGGACAAAAACTCTATTTTACAGTCAGTGATTGCCTACTTTCTCTTAGAACATTGTGTCATTTTTTGCAAAACCTTATGACTTTATACAAATTTGTGACCTCAGAGTTGTAGCTTATACAACATTAATGTACCGAAACTATCTCAGGTTTTGATCACCACAATTAACAATCACACGCAGAACAGAAGATACTGAACTTCGTGGTGTAAATTATGAGTAATACGTTATTCTACATGTAAGTGGCGTCAAGGAATACTCGGCCTCGCGTTTCTCCAGCCACTATCTGGCCGCGCTTCAAGCAGGTAAAAGAACGACAAGGAGCTATAGAAAATAATTGTGCGTCAAATAAGGCAAGAAGATATATAAAATAACTCTTTGAGTAACATTCAAATGAACGGCAAAAATATTGTCAAAAATGTGTACAAGGGTTACTTGCAGAATGATCCCAAACGCTAGCATTTGCACGAAAACATATTTAAAAGAGTATGTAATGAACTAAAATATAACGATCAATTCTATTTTAGTTTTGGTAACTACGTGTAATAATTTTTGGTAATGCTGCCGGCGAATCCTTTATTATGCTTGCATACACTTACAATTGAGGATACGCCTTGTGGTTCAAATGAAAATATATGTAAATTGTATGCCAACCACATGCTGCGCCGCAAAATTCCAGTTTCCTTCATGGGTCGGCAAACACAGCCGTTCAGATATGCGAAAGAAAAAGGAACGTTTCTTTTCGCCGTATATTGCGAGAGAAAGGTCAGCTGTCGGCAGACAAAGGTCCGCCACGGCGCCGACTGCGCGGTGGAAAGTATGTACAGATCCGTCAGTTCGCGTGCCACCCTCCCCATGCGCCACGTTAGGTTTGATGGCCCTTCGTGTACTGGCTCCCGCTTAATTACTGTACCTTGTTCACAGATATTGGACATGTTCATTGTGAGCCCACGCAAAGGGCTGCCACAATTCGTTTGTTACCGCGAAACGCCGCCAATTTTTGAACGCGAAGCACAGGATGCTCCGTCCACTGAGCGCAGTCCAGTTCGATGAAATCCGAGTGCGAAAGAAATGGAGTATGTTGAACTTCATGTTCTCACGGCATAATACCTGATCCACAAATCTTCGAGACGTTCATCCGTGACCGAACTATCTTCTGCTAATATTCAGCCAGCTTCTAAGTGAGCCCACCTCATATACCGGTATGACGAGGCAACTCCGTCTGTTGCCAGTGCCGGATTCCACATTTCATCTACGCTGAACCTACGATCACTATTAATTAAATGACTCGTCACACGTAGACTATCTGCTGAAATGTATCTAGATACTTTTTTTTTTTGAGTCATCAGTCTTCTGACTGGTTTGATGTGGCCCGCCACAAATTCCTTCCCTGTGCCAACCTCTTCAACTCAGAGTAGCACTTGCAACCTACGTCCTCAATTACCAACAATTTGACGGATGTTTTTCAATCTCTGTCTTCCTCTTTAGTTTTTACCATCTACAGCTCCCTCTAGTACCGTGGCAGTCACTCCCCGATGTCTTAGCAGATGGCCTATCATCCTGTCACTTCTCCTTGTCAGTGTTTTCCACATGTTCCTTCCCTCTTCGATTCTGCTCAGAACTCCCTCAGTTCTTACCTTATCGGCCCACCTGAATTTCAACATCTGTCTTAGGACCACATCTCAAATGCTTCAACTCTCTTCTGTTCTGGTTTTCCACAGTCCATGTTTCACTACCACACGATGCTGTGCTCCAAACGTACATTCTCAGAAATTTCTTCCTCAAATTAAAGGCTATGTTTGATACTAGTAGACTTCTCGTGGACAGTAATGCCCTTTTTGCCAGTGTTAGCCTGCTTTTGATGTCCACATTGCTCCTTGCGCCACTGTTTGTTTCGCTGCCTGGGTATTAGAATTCCTTAACTTCATCTACTTTGTTATCATTAATCCTGATGTTTAGTTTCTCGCTGTTCTCATTTCTGCTACTTCTCATAACTTCCGTCTATCGTCGATTTACTTTCAATCCATATTTTGTACTCCTTACGCTGTTCATTCCATTCAGCCGCGCGTAGTGGCCACCCGGTTTGAGGCGCCATGTCAGGACTGCGCGGCCCCTCCCGCCGGATGTTCGAGTCCTCCCTTGGGCGTAGGTGTGTGTGTGTTGTTCTTAACTTAAGCTAGTTCAAGTAGTGTGTAAGTCTAGGGACCGGTGACCTCAGCAGTTTGGTCCCTTAGGAATTCACACACACACACACACACATTCCATTCAGCAGATCATATAATTCTTCTTCGCTTTCGCTTAGGATATCATTCTCATCAACGAATCGTATCGCTGATATCTTTTTTAAATTCCTTTCTTGAACATTTCTTTAGTTTCTATCATTGCTTCTACTATATATAAATTGAACAGTAGGAGCGAAAGGCTACATCCCTGTCTTACCCCCTATTTAATTCGAGCATTTCGTTCTTGGTTGTCCACTCTTATTATTCCCTCTTAGCTCTTGTACATACTGTTATTACCCGTCTCTCCCTATAGTTTTTTTCTGTATAACTTTGAACATCTTGCACCATTTTAAATTGTCGAACGCTTTTTCCAGGTCAACAAATCCTATGAACGCCTCTTGATTTTTCTTTAGTCTTGCTTCCATTATCAACCGTAGCGTTAGAATTGTCTCTCTGGTGCCTTTACCTTTCCTAAGACCAAACTGAGAGTCATATAACACATCCTCATTTTTCTTTTCCATTCTCCCGTATATTATTCTTGTCAGTAACTTCTATGCATCACCTGTTACGCTGATTGTGCGAGAATTCTCGCATTTGTCAACGTCTGAGGTTTCCGGAACAGTATGGATGATATTTTTCCGAAAATCTGACTCATACATTCTACACACCAACTTTAATAGCCGTTTTGTTTCCACTTCCTCCAAACATTTTAAAAATTTTGATGGAATATTATCAATCCCTTCTGCCTTATTTGACCCTAAGTCTTCCAAAGCTCTTTTAAATTCTCTAATACTGGATCCCCTATCTCTTCTAACTCGACGCCTGTTTCTTCTTCTATCACATTAGACAAATCCTTCCCCTCACAGAGGCCTTCAGTGTACTCCTTTCACCTATCCGCTCTCTCCACTGCATTTTACAGAGGAATTCCCGTTACACTCTTAATGTTACTATCCTTGCTTTTAATTTCACCGAAGGTTGTTTTGACTTTCCTATATGCTGAGTCAGCCCTTCCGACAATTATTTATTTTTCGATTTCTTCACGTTTTTCGTGCAGAGATTTCATCTTAGCTTTCGCGCACTTCCTATTTATTTCATTCCTTGTATTTCTGCATTCCTGAATTTCCCTGAACATTTTTGTACTTCGTTCTTTCATTGATCAGTATAAGTATTTCTTCTGCTACTCGTGGTTTCTTCGCAGTTACCTTCTTTGTACCTATGTTTTCCTTTTCCACTTCTGTGATTGCCCTTTTTAGAGATGTCCATCCTTCTTCAACTGTACTGCGTAATGAGTTATTCCTTATTGCTGTATCTGTAGCCTTAGCGAAATGCAAGCGTATCTCGTCATTCCTTAGTACTTCTGTGTCCCACTTCTTTGCATATTGATTCTTCCTCACTAATCTCTCAAACTTCAGCGTATTCTTCGTCGCTACTAAATTGTAATCTGAGTCTGTATCTGCTCACGGGTACACCTTACAATCTAGTATATGATTTCGGTATCTCTGCCTGACCATGACGTAATGTAATTGAAATCTTTTCGTATCCGCCGGCCTTTTCCAAGAATGCCTCCTCCTCTGCTGATTCTTGAACAAATTATTCGCTATTATTAGCCTTAATTTATTACAGATCTCAATTAGTCTTTCTGCTCTCTCATTCCTCGTCCCAAGCTCATATTCTCACCAAACCTTTTCTTCTACTCCTTCCCTTACAACTGCATTCCAGTCCCCCATGACTATAGATTTTCATCTCTCTTTACATACTGTATTACCCTTTCAATATCCTCATATACTTTCTCTATCTCTTCATCTTCACCTTGTTTCGTCGGCATGTATACCTGGACTATCGGTGGTGGTTTCCTGTCGAATCTGATTAAGAACAATCCTATCACTGAACTGTTCACAGTAACACGCTCTCTACCTTACCTTGCTATTCATAACGAATCGCCGGCCGAAGTGGCCGTGCGGTTAAAGGCGCTGCAGTCTGGAACCGCAAGACCACTACGGTCGCAGGTTCGAATCCTGCCTCGGGCATGGATGTTTGTGATGTCCTTAGGTTAGTTAGGTTTAACTAGTTCTAAGTTCTAGGGGACTAATGACATCAGCAGTTGAGTCCCATAGTGCTCAGAGCCATTTGAACCATTTTTTCATAACGAATCCTACTTTTGGTTTACCATTTTCTGTTGCTGTTTGTATTATCCTATACTCATCTGACCAGAAATCCTTATCTTCTTTCTATTTCACTTCACTGACCCCCAATATATCTTGACTCAGCCTTTGTATTTTCCTTTTCAGATTTTATAGCTTCCCCACTGTTTTCAAGCTTCTGCTATTACACTCCCCGACTCGTAGAACGTTATCTTTTCGTTGTTTATTCAGTCTTTTTCTCATGGTCACCTCCCCCTTGCCAGTCCCTTCCCGGAGACCTGAATGGGGGAATCTTTTGCCACTGATGAGATCATCGTGACACTTTTTCAGTTACAGTTCACATGTCCTATTGATACACATTACGCGTCTTTAATGCAGTGTTCCGCACTGCCTTGTGCATTCTTATGTTGTTGATCTTTGATGATTTTTTCACTTTTCTGGGCAGTTTCCCACCTGAAGGGGGAGAGAGTGCCCTGAACCTCTGTCCGCTCCTCCGCCCTCTTTGACGAGGCCGTTGGCAGAATGAGGGTGACTTCTTACGCCGGAAGTCTTCAACTGGCAATGTTGGTTATTAATCAAAATTTAAATGGTGGTGGAATTCCGAACCCGGGACCGAGGATGTTTTGATCCAGGACGCTATGCCTAGAACGCTTCTTAGTGGACATCAGTGTGGAGCCTGAACTCTGCTGGGGATATTTTCAATTAGGCGTCTGAACATCATTGGAAGAATCGCAGCCCGTTATTTCTCAAAAGCTGAACCAGAGAACATTGTGATTTGGCACACTGAGTAATGCAGTGAAGTCGACGTTTTAACTCATTCCAAAAGTGTTCCATTGGGTTGTGATCGGGAATGTAGACAGGCGTGTCCATTTCAGGATTTTTTGTTTTTTTTTTGTTTTGCTGGTTTATGACATAGCATTTTGGTCATCCTCAGTCATCGTCTCTGAGATGATTCTCTACTGTACGCAGTAAAACGAGCCATAAAATGTATTCAAATCGTTCTGGATTTGTTTTCTTAAGCGCAATGGGGACCATACCTTAACCATTATAAACACTCCTTTACCATGAAACCACCTCCTCCGTACTTCACTATTGGCACTACACGTGATGGTGGGTAATGTCTCCAGTCCTTCGCCAAACCCAAACTCCATTAGATTGCTACAGAGTATAACATAATTCATCACTCCAATTTATTCGTTTCCAGTCGTCAACCATTTAATAGCGTCACCTCCTCAACCGTCGCTTAGCGTTCTCTACAGAAATGTGTTGCTTATAATGAACTGCTCCACAATTACACACCATTCTCTTTAACTCCCTATGCTCAGTCATTGTTCTAGCCTGGACTACTGGTAGTGCTATGAAATCCACCAGTGATTTCTTCCGCTGATTTCGTGGTTTTTTTTTTTTTTTTTTTTTTTTTTTTTTTTTTTTTTTTTTTTTACATGCTCCGCAATGCTAGAGAGTCCCTGTCCGTCAGTACACGAGATCTGCCTGGTCTCGGTTTAGCTATGGTTGTTACTTCGCGTGTCTACTTCACAATCACATCACGAACTGTTGGGTAGGGCTGCGTTACTAGAAGGGTTGAGATGTCCCTGACGGATCTGTAACTCAGATGATATACATTCACTACATCTACATCTGCACGGCTACTCTGCAAATCACACTTAAGTGCTTGGCAGAAGGTGCTTCGAACCACCTTCACAGTAATTGTCCTTTATTTCACTGTTGAACAGCGCACGGAAAAAACGAACACCTGTATATTTTCGTGCTACCTCTGATTTCACTTATTTTATTATGATGATTATTTCTCCCTATGTACGTCGGAGTCAAGAAAATATTTTCCCACTCGGAGGCGAAACAGAGGACTGAAATTTCATGAGAAGATCGCACCGCAAGGAGAAACGCCTTTGTTTTAACGATGTCCACTATTTCTCGATAATACAAAACGTAATGCTCTTCTTTGAACTTTCTCGATGTACTCCGTTAATCCAACCTGGTGATGATCCCATACCGCACTACAGTACTCCAAAATAGGACGGACAACCGTATTGTAGGCAGTAGATATGTTCCATCTTCTAACTGTTCTGCCAACGCAACGTAATCTTTGATTCTTCTTCCCCACAACGTTTTGTATGCGTTCTTTGAAATTTTAGTTGTTCGTGATTGCGATTCCTAGGAACTTGTTGAATTTATGGCCTTCAGATTTGACTAATTTTTCGTGTAACAGAAGTTTACGGATTCCTTTTAACAATCGTGTAGATGACCTCACGCTTTTCATTAATTAGCGTCAACTGCCAATTTTCGCACCGAACAGATATCTTATTTGTGAGATACTGTGTCAAAAGCCTTCTGGAAATCTAGAATTAATGGAGAAATTAGAAAACCTTTGTCGATAGCACTCAACACTCCAAGTGAGTAAAGAGCTAGTTGTTTTTCACAAGAACAGTGTTGCGAAATTCATATTGTTTATGTGTCAATAGACCGTTCTCTTCGAAGTAATTCATAATGTTCGAACACAATCTATGAAGCAAAATCTTGGTGCATATCGATGTTAATGATATAGGAAGACTTGCTTTTATTAAGTGATTTAAGTTGCTTCACTACTCCAAGGATATCTAAATCCACGTTTCTCATGTTGGCAGCTGTCCTTGATTCCAGTTGTGGAATATTTACTTCGTCTTCTTTTTTGAAGGAATTTCGTAAGGCTGTGTTTAGTAATTCTGCGGCAGTAGCACTGCCATCGATAGTATTTCCATTTCTGTCGCACAGAGAAGGCATTGATTGTGTCTTGCCGTTAGCATACTTTACATACAATCAGACTCTCTTTGGATTTTCTGCCACGTTTCGAGACAAAGTTTCGTTGTGGAAACAATTATAAGTATCTCGCATTGAAGTACGCGCTAAATTTCGAGTTTCTGCAAATGATCGCCAACCTTGGTGATTCTGCGTTTGCTTGCATTTGGCATTCTTTTTTCGTTGTTTCTGCAACAGTGTTCTGATCTGTTTTATGTACCATAGGGGATCAGCTCTGTCGTTTGCTAATGTATTCAGTATAAATCTCTCAACTGCACTCGATACTATTTCTTTGAATTCAAGCCACATCTGCTATACATTTACGTTGTTAATTGGGAAGGAGCGGAAAGTGCCTCTCAGGAAGTTGTCAGGCCAGTTTCTATCTGCTTTTTCGAAGTCACTGGGCTCTCCCGACCTACCTATTCTGCTGTTACTGTTTGCCTACTGATGACACAACACTCCCCGCCTACTTTTATACTGGTAGGTCAGCCTGCCGTGACATTTAGTGGTCAATTCCGCGTTAAATAGTGGTGTCCGAATAGTTTTGATGAGAAAGGGTATTTCAGTGTCTTCCATGAAAACCGAATCCCAGATTGATGATACAGATTGCAAAACTATTAATAAATAGATTGTAGTCTTCAGCATGTGCCGCACTCAACTAATTTTTTATCTAATGAAGAATTTTATCATCAAATTGATACAATTGCCGTTAGAATTCCCTTGTCACCTTTGATGGCCAACCTTTTTATAAAAGATTTCGAAGAAAGGCATTTAGCTTTCCAAGTTTTAAGCCTATTGTATTTCAAGGATATGTGGACGACGCTTTTGAGTGTGGCTCCATAGTGAGGATAAACTTAAATTCTTGTACCACACAAATTGCATTCATGGAAACATCCAAATTACCATGGAACTAGAGAAAAACGTATCCCTTCCTTTCTTGGACGTCTTGGTTCTCCATAAAAAAAGTACGTTATGCCTTTGCAAACCGATACATACAAAGCTGTACCTACGAACCGTCACCTGTCAACATGCTGTGTAGACTAACGGCATCTTTTTTTTTTTTTTTTTTTTTTTTTTTAGCGGGGTGATATGTTACAGTACAGCATCACCGGTCTATTGCGGTCTAATTGTGTTGGTGAGGCAGTAAATTTCCACAGGGCAGTGACTGCGTCACTGCAATTCACTTTGGAGGTGTGGCGGTGGGACTTGCAGTCCCGTACCACCCTCTGACGGTGATAGTACTACATGAGTCAGGCAGAAAAATTTTGCCTAACATGGGCAGGTGAAGGTGACGATCCTCAAGTACTTGGGATTTATGTGAAACCTGGTAAGTACCATCTGCGGGAAGAATTCCAGCAGCTCAAAAATGTTTTGGAGATAAGTGCCATTTATCATGGAAAATTCTCAGTGTTTCGCAGATCACACGAAATGCGAGTGACCAACTGTAAGAAGCTGAAGGAAAAGTGGTCGAATCGTAGGGAAAGAAAAGTCAAACTTTTTTCTGCCAGCACCGAAGGATAACAACTTTAGTTGAATCATTGAAGTATGACTTGATTCTACGGAAGGCAGGCCTGCTTAAGATATCCTACCAGTGTGGAGTTTCATGTCCCAGACGTACTTTACGTTCAGCTCAAGAACGTTGCATGCAACATCGAAGCTATAACCGCCTGCTACAACCTGATAGACCTCCAATGGCGGCGCAGTATTCAAAAATGTGTGTGAAATCTTATGGGACTTAACTGCTAAGATCATCAGTACAGATGACGCACTACTTAACCTAAATTATCCTAAGGACTAACACACACACCCATGCCCGAGGGAGAACTCGAACCTCCGCCGGGACCAGCCGTACAGTCCATGACTGCAGTGCCCAAGACCGCTCGGCTAATCCCGCGCGGCGGCGCAGTATTCAGACAGCCCACACTATAGACTTTGAGATCGTCAACGTGTTGGCATCTGTATCACTGAAATGGTAGGCCTGTGGAGCTGGGAGTGATAAGGGGCTGAGAATGACAGATCGAACCATAAAAACGTTTCAAAATATTCCTTTTAAATATTTCAAGAAAAAGTTCAATTTTTTCACATCTGTGTTTATATCTCATCAGGAATAAAAGACAATAAACTGAATTTGCAAGTTCGCACGGAAAATGCCCAACCCATATAGTCTTGAACCAGAATTTAAAAGGCTGAAAATGAATGTATTACTTGACGTAAGATGGTTAGTTAGAGTTTAACCCAGACTTCAAGCGGTCCCTTGACTGAGATCAGACTCTAGAACACAAACACAGCATAAAAATTTGAACCACATAACAAGAATGTGGTACAAACTACACAATGAAAGACCTTAGAATAGTAATTCATTTTGACACATTTAAACTGCGGCTATTTAATGTGAACAAACAATTGGAAAAATTAATTTTTAGTAATAGTCTTAAAACAAAGACCTTCAGAAAATACGCATAAAATTTTCTGTACCCAATTATGATTACATCAAATAATAAGGCAATTATAATTGGGAAAAATAAGGCCTTTGTAAATGGCTTAAGAATTATTCAGAAATTTTCAGGCAACTCGGATTGCTGATACACACACAGGTTGTCAGAAACAGTCTGAAAAGCTTGTAGGGTGTTGCAGAGTAAGTTCTGCCACAAGTTAATTGTTGAGGAAAAAATTCGATACGTTGCGCCGTTTCTACGTGTTCCTTGTTTAGTTCCCTAAAACCGAACAAGAAAGCAATATGAACATTGTATTTGAGGAGGTAGTGAGCATCGATCCCGCACCAAGGCTTGAACAACCCCGTGCGCTGTCATTTACGCTATGAGAACTACTCACGCTAATATTTTATCTGGGGGGGGCGCTTGAATTAGGGCGCACAACGGCCTAACTGGCTAATTTCGGTGCTAATTAACTCGGAAATGACGCAACGTATCGGATTTTTTCTTAGCAACTACTTCTCAGCACACTCTACCCCGCAGTACCCCTATAAGCTTTTCGGAATATTTTTGACCACCCTGCATAACTGTCAGTGATCAAAGCTAGGCAGCAGGCAGCGTTATATGTAAGAACTCAAGTAACTCAACGAACAACGGGGTTTCTCGAAAGACAACCAGTTTTTTAGTCGAAATACGAAACTTACCGCTGTGATGACGCCAACCCGCCAGCGTGTAGGCAGATGGAAGCAATAATTCTTCAACTGTCACATGCATACCGTGTTCTTTGAACGCCACTCTTTGGCTACAAGTAAATACCGGCACAAAGGCATCCACAAACAAGTCAGCAAAAATGAGGGAAGTGCCGACCCCGAAGACGCAAAACCACGACCACAAAGGCAAAGGAAGCAATAGTTCTTCAAATATCGCAGACACCCTTTCCACAGCCGTCCATAATATGACGAACCGGACGTCCGCGACCCCAGTTGCTAAACAGAACGGCAGGCAAACGTTCAGGCCAGGAAGGAGAGTGCGTGCGGTTATGTGAGCTCGGCGAGCGACTGCACTGTCTCACGCTAGGATACGACGAGCGGACTTGTTTAATGAGCGACAAAAATCGGTTCTAACGTGCGTCCAGCTCTGTCATCCTTCTGAGATTGGGTAATAGCAGCTTTGACCACTTCTTGCCCTAATAGTCTCTCTGCCCACGTACTGTCTCTTTCCGTAGTCAGTTGTTTATTTCCCCCTCTTAATATATTAAAAGTTCTCCAGGAGCAGTCCGTGTATCTACCTACCACTGATGGCCGATAGGTTGCGTAACTAATTAAGATACTAGACACACAATGAATGAACTTGGACGCCACTGTTCTCAAAATTTATTGCTGCACAGATCCAAACTATGGACTTTCCCACAGGGTTTCGCATTGAAAAATGTACAGATTACCTTTCTTTCATTTACTTTTTCTTTCATTTACTGTGTGCCCACTCAAATCTTTGCACATTTTCTGATTTCAGGAAAGCTGAAAATTCCGCATTTTGTCTGAAAGGAATCTCTAGGTAGCTGACAGTTTGATTGTCAAAGAGATACGATGGCCAGCCTCATTTCCTACCAACTACAATTATCCTTTGCCATTATTGGTCTACCGTTATTGTGAAGATGCGTTAACGTCTCGAGAAATAAATAACTGGTAAGACATGTAAAAAACAAAAAATCGAATGTAGTTCAAGGAAAATGAAATTAGTTTTTTTAATAAAGGCTAACAATGCTTCAAATGGCTCTGAGCACTATGGGACTTAACAGAGGAGGTCATCGGTCCCCTAGAACTTAGAACTACTTGAACCTAACTAACCTAAGGACATCACACACATCCATGCCCGAGGCAGGCGTCGAACCTGCGACCGTAGCGGTCACCCGGTTCCAGACTGAAGCGCCTAGAACCGCTCGGCCACTCCGGCCGCAGTAATAAAGGCTGTGGCTGCATATAAATAGAGAAAAAAAGAGGGAGAGTTCTCAAGAAACATTTGTTTGTAGACGCACCACTTACGTATGCCCGATACATTGGATTGTCAGATGGCTTTTGGAAAACGTTTATCAAAGATTTATGTTTAAATCTAACCAGTGTCAATGCATGTAGCTTGAATGTACAATATTTCATTTCATAGCGTACGACTTCAAAACCTGCACTTGGCCACTTCAGCTTCAGAGAGACACTGTATGCTGAGTACAAGTTTTATGGATGCACAGTCGAAGACATAAGGACACAGTAGGAGAATGAATCGCAATAGTAAAACTTAGTAGCAATGCCACAATCCCATGTGTGTCCCTCGAAACATAAATCAATTACTGTCAACTATAGTCATAGTAATTATGAAGGTAGAGGGAATAATAAGCAATGATCTATAGTTATTCACAACTTGCACAGAAACCAGACTCCAGTTTCAATAGCTGAAGCACATGAAAGGGAATCAGTGGTGGAGAAGGGAGTGAGTCTGTGGTATTACAGATCGGTACCTACCTCACCAGCGTCTCACAGTTGACAACGGAAACACACGTTTCTGACAGACGCCGGTAGCGGTCGTATGGGGATCCGACGGATCCAATGAGGCACGCCCACAGAGCCACGCCTTCAGCGGCTCCGACTAAGAGCACACTCTGACGCCGCGACATAGCATGGCCGACGGCAGCTACAAACCCCAGTCCGAGTCGTAGTCTTCGACAAACTTCAGTCTTATATACTTATATGGATATGGTGTCTGTTCTTTCGGACATGCCCGAAAGAACAGACACCGTATCCATATAAGTGTATAGTTCCGGCAATACCGACCCTGACCTTCTTTTTCGAGTGTGTTGGGGTGGGACACTACGAATGTTGTGTGTGGACATATAAGGTGGGAATGTCGGTCTCGCGGGAGGCGTGCCCAAGATAGTCCCTGCAGTCGCACTATACTCTGTGCCCTCAATGGGTCATATGGATAGTGCGTCTGCTATGTAAGCAGCAGCTCCTGGGTTCGAGTCCCGGTCGGGGCACACATTTTCACCAGTCCCCGTTGATATATATCAACGCCTGTCAGCAGCTGAAGGTATTAGTATAATTCTAATTAACTTCAGTCATAGTCGGCCTTCGACATTTGCGCATTAAGAGTGGAGCTTCACACTGCACGACGCTCTTCAGTTTGCTTCTTGTAATAGCTGGACTTTATTGCTGTTGGTTCATTGTAAAGTTTATTCGCAACTCTTGAAGAAAGCTGTATTTTAAATAAAAATCTGTTTACTGTATTTAATTATTCGCTAATCATTTCTGCTCCTGTCGAGCTTCCGCATCACGCACTCTGTAGCCCATCTCTCCTTACCATTGTGCACAAAGTAGTACACAGCAAAGACAGCGTTGTACCGTCGTTTACAAAGTAGTACACAGCAAAGACAGGGTAGCGCCTATCTTTGATCTTATCAATCCGTACGGTGAACAAGCTGTGAAGGAAACGTAAGGTAAATTGAGAAAGATACTTAAAGTTGAATGAGAAGACACAATTCAATAGCTTCACAGATCTGTGATGATGCATCTGTCATACTTGGTCATCGTTCAGGCGTGCAGACTCTTTTGAAGTAATATTTTAGGCATGTATGTTTTGATTATTATAATGACCGTAAGTTTAATCTGAGTTTAGTCAAAGCAATAAGTAAGAATACAAAAGTTATATCTTCTTATTTATTTATTTCCCGTGACCTCAGGAATATTGCTGATTTTTTTAAACTTCTTCCCAGCAAACGGTGACACTGTTGATGTTACTAGAACAAAAGCGAATTTTAAATCAAGTACTGTGCAAGTCATATACGAAAATAGACAGCAACTTTGTAGAATTCCAGGGAAAAAACTGATTTATATGCAAACAAATGTGATGAAAGAGAATTAATGTTCAGGGAGAAGAAGTATAAATTTTGGGGGTTGGCGATGACACTGTAGTTGCAACAGGCAAGTGAAACAACTTGTAAGAGAAGTTGATCGGATTGGTCAGTGTCTTGAAAAGAGGTTACAAGATGGACATCAACAAAAACAAAATAACAGTGAACAAACCGCCATCTACATTTATATTCTACGAAATGGTGCAACCTACGTAGCAGACTACATTTCTTATTCGAACATACCTTAAGATCGTGGGAAGGAGGACTCCCTGAATGACTCTGTACAAAATGTTATTTGCCAATTTTATGTGTGTATTCTCTATAGGATGTGTTCTAAGAGGAATGAAGAACATTCGCTGTTTCTTACTTTAAAATAGTTTATAAATTTTTGTAATATTTTCCCACTAAACACTGTCTGCAATGTGAACATATTAGATTAGGCTTTATCGTAACTGTCACTGACATTAAATGAAACAACAACTTTACTACTATCAGTCACTGTTTATTTATCTCCACGATGCGTTTTAACGTTAAATCCTCCATCATCAGCTGGATTTACATTCATTTTGTAAAAAAAAAAAAATATGGCAGTATACACGTGTTGTGTTACAACAGTGAAAGAAACGTGTGACCACTGGAGACAGCGCCTCAAGTTCGTCCAAAAAGTAGTAACACAACAGACACACATATATCACATTAACAAATGTAAATCCACCTGATGATGGATGTTTAAATCTTTGAAACGCGTCGTATAGATAAATAAACAGTGACTGGTAACAGTATATTTGTTGTTTCATTTAATACACTGTCTGATAAAAGTATCTGGCTGCTCCTATGTGCCGGCCGGGGTAGCCGAGCGGTTCTATGCGCTTCAGTCTGGAACCACGCGACCGCTACAGTCGCAGGTTCGAATCCTGCCTCGGGCATGGATGTGTGTTATGTCCTTAGGTTAGTTAGGTTTAAGTAGTTCTAAGTTCTAGGGGACTGATGACCTCAGGCGTTAGGTCCCGTAGTGCTCAAAACCAAATGAATTTTTGCTCCTATGTAATGCGGAAGTGACCACTAGATGTCACGGGAGGCGGACCCGCCAGTATAGAAAGAGGCTGGGAATATTGTGTTGCCAGTACAGAAGCAGTAACAGCACACTGGGTTGGTTAGGAGAGTTCAGTGACTTCAAACGTGGACTAGTCTTTGGATGTCACCCGAGTGACAAACCCACCAGCGAAGTTCAAACCTTCTAAAGCTGCCCTAGTCGAATGTTGGTGATGTGAGCGTGCAGCGACTCGAAAGAACAATCGTAGCTAAACCAAGGACAGACAGACCTCGTGTACTGAGAGACAGGAACCCTCGAGCATTGCGGAAGTTGCGTGTACAAAATTCGCATGAAAAAAGCAGAATCATTCGTGAGTTTCGAAATACTGCCAGCAGTCTAGCTATGACAGTGACTGTGCGTAGGGTGTTAAGAAGAATGGGGTACAGTGGTCGAGCCACACATTTCGGTACTCGGTGCTAAGCGATGCTTGGTGTGGTGTAAATAGTGACGCCAGTGGACAGTGGTTATGTGGAAACGAGCGATCTTGGTGACGAATCACGCTATAACCTTTGTAAAGTCGATCGAAGGGTTTGGATTTGGTGAATACCTAGTGAACGTTACCTTCCATCATATGTTATGCCAACAGTGAAGCACGGAAGAGGTAATGTTATGGCACGGGGTTGTTTTTCGTGGATATAGTGTCGTCGCCTTATTGAGCTTAAGAAAATGCTAAATACGGAAAGATATGAGCATAGTTTAAAGCAGTGTGTATTGCGTATACTACAGAAACAGTTAGGAGGCGATGATGGTTTGTATCAGCGTGACAATCCACCCTGCCATAATGTAGCATCTGTGAGCAATGGTTTGTGGACAATAACATTCCTGAAACGGAGTGGTCTGCCCAGACGACCAACCTTAACCCAATGGAACACTTCTGGAATGAGTTACAATGTCGATTTCGTTCCGTATCGCAGCGTCCAGCATTACTACCTGCTATGATTTCGGCTCTTGAGAAAGAATGGGCTACCAATCCCACACAGACATTCAGACGATTCATTGAAAGTGTCTCCAGAAGAGACGCTACGATGGCGTTGGGTGGCCACACCCCATACTGATGTCCACTGATAAGTGTCCAGCTGTTATCAGCCTTCCCTGTGGTGTACGAGACATTATTTCCTTGTCTGTAGATGGCTTTCCATTCAGGTCGAATTGCTGTATCCTGTATGTCAGGAATTATGTGTCTGACATTATCCTCTGTTCCTTATTTATATAAATGATATACCCTCTAGTTTTAAGGGTAACTGTAAACTATTTCTGTTTGCTGATGACACTAGCATGGTAGTAAAGGATGTTATGTGCAACACTGACTCGGTTTCAAATAGTGCAGTTCATGACATAAGTCCATGGCCTGTAGAAAATAAACTAACGATAAATCGCAGTAAGACTCCGTTTTTGCAGTTACTAACACACAATTCAACAAAACCTGACAATTCAGTTTCACAGAATTGGCATATGTTTAGTGAAACTGAACTGTTCACATTTCTAGGTATTGGGATAGATAGTAAACTGTTTTGGAAAGCCCACATTCAGGGTCTTATTCAAAGACTTAATGCTGTCATTTTTACTATTCGAACGGTATCTGAAGTAAGTGACCGTTCGACACGAAAATTAGTCTACGTCGCTTATTTTCATTCGTTTATATCGTATGGTATCATATTTTGGGGTAACTCTTCCCATTCTAAAAAGATATTTTTGACTTAGAAACGGGCAGTTCCATCGATAAATGGCGTAAGTTCGCGAATCTTTTGTGGAACCCTGTTCACTAGTCTGAGTATTTTGACATTCACCTCTCTCTCTTTATACATACCTCTACAGCACAGCGTGTGGAGACGGAAGAAGTCACGGCGAAAGAGATAGCCACTGCCTATATACCGTATACTAGTGCACTATCGGGGAAAACAGGACGAATATTGAGTAAACACCGAGTAGGAACTGTCTTTTGCCTACCAAATAAAACACGAGCATTATTGGGAAGTGTCAAAGACGATCTCGGTTTGCGGAAGGCCGGCATATACCAGATTCCGTGTCGATGTGAGAAGACTTATATTGGACAGACAGTGAGCACTATCGAAGATCGTTGCCGAGAACATCAGAGGCACACTCGACTTGGGTACGCCAACAATTCGGCGGTCGCAGAACACTATTTGTCCGAAAATCACGAAATGGACTGTCTTGGCACCGACATCTACATACTGGGACAGCGTCATTAGAGAGGCTGTCGAAACTCGTACCAGGGTCTAATTCAAAAGACGCTCAGCAAAGGAAACGAACGGGTGACTAGGGAGGACGAGGCAATTAAACCGACGCCACCACAGACGCCGACGCCAGCGTCTCCTGCGACAACTGACGCGCGGGCGGGGACCGCGGAGAGAACGCCTCGCGAGGAGAGGGGATTTAAAACGGCCGCCCGCCCTTAGGAGCCCAGTTCGTCAGCGCACCTGACGATGGCGGAATGTCTGATCGCCGAAATATTGTGCCCGTTGGACACTATGGACTGGCAGTACACCCGTGGACTCTTCGAGCAAGTCTTTACTTATTTTTATCATTTAAAAACTGACCTACAGATTTTTCCCTGACAAAGACAACTCAAGCTTAACTTAATCATTTATTACCCACAATATACAAGCGCAACGTCATCTGACTGCTATACAGTGACATGATTTCCAATAATTAACACAAAAGAATGGCCGGCCGGTGTGGCCGTGCGGTTCTAAGCGCTTCAGTTTGGAACCGCGTGACCGCTACGGTGGCAGGTTCGAATCCTGCCTCGGGCATGGATGTGTGTGATGTCCTTAGGTTAGTTAGGTTTAAGTAGTTCTAAGTTCCAGGGGACTGATGACCTCAGTAGTTAAGTCCCATAGTGCTCAGAGCCATTTGAACCATTTTTGAGCAAAAGGATGGCTCCGAATTGCAAGAAATCCTAACAATAATAAAAATCCAAAAAATATGAAATCAAAGAATTATGAAACTATCCCAAATTTTTTTAATTGCCTAAACTCATTTCAGTCACGAACCTCATTTTTTTATAAGTCACTTACCTCACAGAAAATCTTCATAACACGAATTACAGTAAGCAGCAACTGTAGCCACCTAAATAAAAAGATTCTAACTGCCATAGACTAACTACTCGGAGGCATATGGTTAGCGAAAGAAAGATTTTGTTGAAGAGCAAACAATGGAGTCAGAAAATTTCACCGTATTCATGTGACATCCAGTTCTAAAAATTATATAGTTGTCGATAATTCCACATTACCAACAACATCCATCCTCATTTTACATTTCCTTGCGTCTCACTTTACAATACATGTCCTACCAACACAGAGTCTCCACTAAGAAAAAACATGTCCATACACTTATCAATCCACTCGCAAACTGCTAGTCCGTCCAACCACAGAATTTCTTGCCGAGGGCGTAGAGCGCTGTCAGCGATATTAACAGTCTGTAGCACTGCCAACTTACAAACAGGTTATTTACTAAATGACACAGGGAAGTAAATCAGAAAATGCTGAACTCACGCTTAATCAAAATGAGGCAGAAACTCGAACCACGATCTCTGGAGACTCTTGAACAGTCGATTTAACCATTTGGCTACCTCAGAAAGCCTCCAGGCCCAATCCAAGTTTTCATCGGTAGTAAATTAAATTCCGGAAAGACTAGAAGGAAAGCTTCCCCTGGATCCCCTCGTTTAGTAGTGTCATTTCCATCGTTACACATCAAGACAGTAAGGGAACTGGAGAGAAATCTCTTCTAAGTCTCTACAGTCCGGCATTGCTCAAGCGCACGGAAGGATGAACACGAGACAGCTGCTAGGCATAAACATTTCGACATGATTAGTCTGTCACCAACAGTACAACATCAACACTTATGTAAGTGCGAGCGAGATGAGCCGAAAAGTGTAAGACAAGTGCTGACCAACCTGCCTTTGTTACTCTGAACATTATATAAGAAGCACTAGATAGGCTGCAACAACACTATTAGTGGCCTGACGAAGCCGTTACGGTACTAAAATAAACTGAGTAAGCTAATACAACAAAACAAAAGACTACAGACAACTCAGTCATTATAAATTATGACACACAGCAAATCCTCGACGGCATAAATAATCCACCCAGAAAGTCTAGAGGCAGTCAATCAGTAGGATTGATGGCATTCATGTCGTTCGCACCCAGTTTTCTGATCATTATAGGGTAACACCTTGCTTGGGCCTGTTCCAGTATTAGTCATACTTAATGCGATGACTATCAACCCATAGCCATGGATGACTACTGAACCAGCATCCAGTGCTGAAGCTGCCACTGATGAGTAGTCCAAGAGTTTACCAACACTGTTCCAATTCAGGGCACCAACTGTTCTCAAACTGAAACGTCCCCTTTGAAATATTATGAATGACTGTGCTGGTAAACTTGTACGTTATTTGATTTTCAAACAGCTGAGCAAAACTCAACGCACTCAAACAGTTTTCTCTTTACTTAGTTTGATCATCACTAAACTAACACACCGTTTTAGCGCAACGCAATCTGACTTTCAATAATCCCTAAAAAAGAATGGCCCTGACTAACAATAACCTGTATCTTTCATGAATCACTTACCTCACAAAAATCTTCGTTACTCGACTACTGCAATACAGCGAGCGCCAATACTGCCAGCTCTAACTACTGAAGGCACTTGGAAATGGAAATGTCGTGTGGCTAGGGCCTCCCGTCGGGTAGACCGTTCGCCTGGTGCAGGTCTTTCGATTTGACGCCACTTCGGCGACCTGCGCGTCGATGGGGATGAAATGATGATGATTAGGACAACACAACACCCGTGTTTGTATGCTGTGCAAAATTCATCGAAGAATCTCTCTAACTTACGAAGAAAAGTGTACCTATAGCAACAAATGCAGCCATTAGTAAGTGAAAAAATAATGAAATTTCGCACGTAAAAAAAATTATTTTGTTATGTTTTCGAACTTCCACTGCAATGAGTGTGTATCCTGAATCCTTCCTGATGATGCTGACCATGTTTTATGAATTTATCTGTAAAAGTATAGACACTGGAAATTAAAATGTCCTGAGATGCCTCTCCTGCTCCAAGTCGGCCCGTTTGACGTCCTACCACCCTTAAGAAGCCACCAGTCTCCTAGGGAGACACAGCGACAAGATATATTCTGAGGGATAAAAGAATATTTAATCTTGGGAAACTTAAAACTTTCCCGGCGTAGCAGTCTTTCACCCTCCTGCAAAAATTTCTTCGTTATTGGGATCTGTCAAAGACGACCTAGGGGTGCGCGAGGTAGGTGTTTACAGGATGCCGTGCGAATGCGGGAAATATATAGGGCAAACAACGCGTACTGTGCAGGATCGCATTATAGAACATGAGCGGAATATTTTTTTTTAATGTGTGAAATCTTATGGGACTTAAGTGCTAAGGTGATCAGTCCCTAAGCTTACACACTACTTAACCTAAATTATCCTAAGGACAAACACACACACCGATGCCCGAGGGAGGACTCGAACCTCCGTCGGGACCAGCCGTACAGTCGATGACTGTATCAGCGGCATACCAGACTCCTTCAACCTTGTAAGTTTGCCATCGCCCAACATTGTATTTCCGCTAGTCATGTAATGAAATACCGCGAGACGAAAATTGTAGGCCATACGTCTAACTTTTGGAGTTCTGTTATTAATGAAACCGTGGAAATACGACTCTCCGACAGTGAATCTCTTATTAATCGAGACGGCAGTTTTCAATTGAATTCGGCATCATTGCAGTCGTTGAAAAATTTCGCTTCCTTCGTAGCCGGCATATTTCTGTGATAGAGGCATGGGAAGACTATCGAACTGATATCGATGCGGCGAGTTTTCACCACAAGCGGCGCACCAGAATCTAACGCGCATCAAGTAGCAACGCCAAGTGAATCCACCATGCATGTGCCGGCGGGACCTTAAGTAGCAGAGCTCTGTGCGGCCGAAATACTGTGGCAGGAAGTTACAGACATCCAACAGTTCTCCCGAAATTTTACGGAACAATATTTAATCTTGTTTTATTGGTTCTCACGACGCCACACAGGTTCCTAGGTCTCCATCCTGTGAAACAGTAGGGTTTTCCAGCCCGGGAGTGGCGACCCCTACACCACAAATCCAGTGAGAGAATCTCTGTAGTGCTTGTAAGTAACAGTAGGAAACGTCAGTGACGAATTAGGCCTGGAGCTGTGGTCAGATAGTGAGTTCGGATCGAGTTGAAGGTATTCAACGGAGAGAGAGAGCAAGTAAAGTTGCTAGAAGCGCTGTGGAACTGCCAGCGAGAAACAAAGGGTTGAAATTCTCGTTTCTGTTTGAAAGTCAGAGACCAAAAGAGGCAGAAAATGATCCTTGCTTATATGATAGAATAGCTGCGTTTTAGGACCCTAATATGACTTTTTAACGTACTCGTCATACATGAAACTGAAGGATTTAGAAACTTGTTTCACAATTATGCAAACCCAAAGTTGATACTGAAGATCAAGCGATGACGCGGCGAAACAGTGAAAGTCAACATTTCGTCCATGACATTAAGTCTGAGAATCGTTCGCTTCGATAAAATATCCTATGATGTAGAACAGAGTAAAATAGATCACTCGTTACCTCTGTTGTAGGTCATCCTCTAGCATCACCACATATTTTATAAAGCACAAATTAGTTAAAAATAAATCACAGAAACGAATAATTTCAGAGTCGTCTGGAAATACACAAAACGAAAATCTTGTGGACTTGATACCTCTTGGCCGGTACAGTACCCTGGAAGCTTGTTGAATATCTCGCACGTCAGCGCAGGAGAACACCGCTTGTAGATTCGATTGGTAAGCACTCGAATACGAACCACGCTCTCATTTTCCGTCTATTCTTTCACTGAAAACACAACGTTCGATCCAATAGTGAGCGAAGTACCGCATTAGGCAGACAGGTAACTCTTTGTGCTAGCCAAGCGTCGACGACTGGGTGTAAACAAACTGCAAGAGAAAACGGCGTAGCGCAGGTCCATCGTCAGTAGGCACACTAGAGAGCTGTGACAAGTGTCGTGGTCGTGCGCGGTAGCCTTTGTCTTCCAGCGGTTTTTCGCCTCAACACCTGCTACCAGCAGATGTATCGTTTCGCGCCGCGCCTAGCGACCTCGGCGGACGTGTGCACAATTATATCGACTGATCCTTCGATACGTTCTGCGGGATCACGAAAGTAACGTGTTTCTAATACTATCCGAGGCCGCTTCCCCTCCTAAACACTATTTCATGGTCTAAGAGCTGGGTTTATCTATGAGGTACCAAAAAAATGTGCGCTTCTGTGGTGCCACAGATTATGTCGAGGAAAAAACCGAGAAACATACAGGTAGAGACTCTCAAAGATATTCGACAGGGAAGTTGCCCCAACGTCGAATGATAAGCCTTTTAGCACTTTTATATCAATGAACTAATTGTAATGAAACTACTTGATGGTGAAAAATATACGGAGTAAATAAAAAATTCGTACAAGTACCTGTAGAGTTCGCGCACCATTCTAACATAATTACGTATATAGATAGTTCATCCATCCCAGGGATGAGAATTTCAGCGATTTTTCGCTGTTATCGGTATCTATACAGGATATGTGACATAAATGGCCGTATCTTTTGACTGAATTGACGTATAAGCTTAAATTTTTTCTACCACAAGAGCACTATAGACTTTAGAATGTGACACAAATTTCATTGATACGTCTACCAGCTCCTGAGAAGTAGAGGTCTGACCAGACGGACAAACAGAGAGCCGGATAACATGATAAAAATATATTTTTTCATATGATAAAATTGCAAATTAACAAACAACTGTAGGATTTTTTCCTTTACTTGTACAGTAAAAACTTGCTTCTTGAGAAAGTTCACGACACAGGAGAAACTCTATAACTTTTGATCACGAGGATCAAAATATATGACCGTATATTATGATTGGATTGACTTAGAAGCTTAAATTTCTTACGGCACAAAGGGACGACAGAGTTTAGTATGTGACGTTGATTTCAATTTGATACGTCGACCCGTCCCTCAGAAAAAGGTGTCTTAACATATGACAGACGCACTGTCGGATAAAAAACTCAAAAACATATATTTTTCGTGTTATGTAATTGCAAATTAACAATTTTCGAATTTTTTCCATCATTTGTGCCCTAAAACTTTCCTTTCTGCCAGAATTTTATGATTCTAGGTCAGCGTGAAGTGCCCTATAGGTTTTGATGAGTTAGTTTGCGAGTATAAAATATTCAAATGTGTGTGAAATCTTATGGGACTTAACTGCTAAGGTCATCAGTCCGTAAGCTTACACACTACTTAACCTAAATTAACCTAAGGACAAACATACACGCCCATGCCCGAGGCAGGACTCGAACCTCCGCCAGCACCAGCCGCACAGTCCATGAATGTAGCGTTCTAGACCGCTCGGCTAATCCCGCGAGGTGCGAGTATAAAAATATGTGACTTAGATGGCCATATCTCTTGACTGCATTGGCTTAGAAGCTTCCAATTTTATAAATCGTCAAGAGGCGATAGATCTTAGTATGTAACAAAAAGTTCATCATGATACTTAAATAGGTTTCTGAAAAAAATGGATTTTAGCAGTCGGACAGACAGACACACGGACGGACGGGTTGATGGACAACAAAGTCATCCTCAAATGGTTCCGTTTGGGCCAACTGAGATACGGAATCCTAAAAACGACAAAAATAAATAAAAAATAACGCCTTTTTAGTACCAGTAATTACATTTTGAAAATGTGTGTAGGAAGATATGTATCAAATAATTATTTGAAACGCTGGATACATTGTATAAGAAACAAAACATAGCAAATGTAAACACAAAAATAATTGTGAACATAAAAATACAATAAAATATATCACTAACATCAGTGTTGTTATATTCCTTCAAAACAACAATTCATTGCTCTCTGTTGAAACCTTGTGCTCGTTGAAGGCTGATAGACTGGGCACACTATAGGAAAAGCGAGCTAAGGAAGTGATCTGGACTGGCCTTGCAGCTGCCGTACTCGTATTACCACTTCAGCCGAAGTTTCATCAACAGCTGCCATGGGAATGGGCCACCTCCCTCTCCCTGCTGCACCACCTAATTCACCTGTTCCTCCAAATATCTTAATCATATTCTTTGGCCAATTTATTGACATGGGGTCTCTTCGCAGATGTTTCTGGCGTCAATATTCCCAAAATGCGGCCCTGCTGTTTGCTGCCGTTATGATAAACCAGCACGGTCTTTCTCCTCAATAGCCACTGCGTTTTGTACGGAAAACTTCAAACTTCTTAACCTGTTACACCAACGGTCACTTCACATAAGAAATCGACACCCCATTGTACCGATGTGATGCGCCGTTTTGCCTTGACTCCTCGGACGGAGTGCTAAGGAACTTGGGCGCAGGGAATTCCATGTATATTAGAACTGCAGGTCAGTAAATATAAACAAACATACAAACAGTTACTGCATATTAAAAGTATAGTAAAAACAGTCTAGACTGTGTAAAATATTTATTTTAAGAAACTGTGACCGGTTTCGACCAGTACCTGCTCATCCTCAGACCGTTACATACTGTGTAACTGGAGTAATATGAAAGAGGCATGAAGATAAACACAATAGTAAAAACTATACAACTGCAATATAAGTAATTAAAGGAAGAGATACCTTGCTGACTGCTCTTGGATGGTGTGAAGAGCAGCTGCAGCATGACTTGCTGTAATTGGCGTCGCATAAACAACGAGAACTCCGCCCACTATCTCCAACATTAAGTCAGTGATAGTCAGTGGGTATCAGATACGAATAAAATCTGTAAAAACACAATTTCAGCATGAAAAATTTGGATCAAGACTACAATCGTGTAAGGCTTATATAAAATATAGTAAAGAACACGTAAAGGAATATAATAAAGAAATAAACCATTAACATTTGAACAAGACCCAAAGCGCTCTCCATGGCTATATGTGTATAACATACGTTGTAGAAAGATTACTTACAATGTCAGTTGGTTTATTGCTTTATTGTTCTTGGCACTTCCTTTACATATTTTTATGATGGTTACGTTCCCAGTAAAAAATTGTAGGCTGCATCCTGTTCCTTTGTTGGAAATCGGAACATCAATCTTCATAATGTTACTATCGTTAGTAGTGCCGTCCTTGTAAGTAACCTTTGCACAACGTATGTTGCGCACAAATCTTTGTGCGCCTCCTAAGTGACAGGTTCAAAGGAAGCCTAATTAAGTCTCTGGGTCCTTGCCAAACTACTGCAACCACTGAGGGGTTGCGAAATATAGGTAAGCTGTTCACCTTATATTGATCTCGCAGATCAAACTGGTTTTGGTTCTTTTAGATTTTGTTAAAGCATGTGACATGACATTCAGTCACAAACATTCCTCAGCACCGTGACAAAGATGCAGCTCAAAGTTCAATTTATGTAAGTCATCCGGACACTTTTCTCCAAAAATAAGTTGACAGCTTACGACGTCTCTGCGATTATAAGCTCCATACATCAAGTGTGTCCACTATCAGCATCGTTACACGCCACATGTGTTGAACCCTTTATTGCTTTATTCTTCATTAAAGATTACCAGAGCTGCAAATTTTTCTCTCTAAGACGACTCGCCAAGATTATGCAGACGATGTTAGTTACATTGTGCACAGCGTGGAAGAAACAGAGAAAAACCAAGCAGATAAGCGACGCCTACCTTGAGACGACATAATTAGACAACGCAGGTAATGAAATTTTTCTCATGCACACAATGCGTACCAACAACATTATGTTATCACAATAAAGAGTAGGGCACAAATGGGACTAAAAATTACACTGCAACCTGGAGAAAAGTTTTTCAATAACTGGGATCACAAACTCAGTACGGCGGACACGACAATTCATGAACATAAAGTAAGAACATAAAGTTTCTTTTAAATATGTACATTTTACTACAAGAAATTGTCTCACGGCAGTCTTAATGGGCGTAATAATTAAAGTGACAGTGTTCTAACTGCTGCAGTGCGGACTGCATACATCGCAGGATGCTGAAACATCGTCGGTAGATTCGTCAATCGGTGCGCCCACGCAGCATTCTGAACGAAATAATAGTTCCACTTTCTGCCACCAAGTGAAAATATGGAGCTGTAAGCAGTCATTTTGTGGTGAGGTTGCAAGAAAAGGGGAGGAAAGATCAAACACATGATAATGATTGTCCTAGAACTCTCATCAAGATATGGTCACATGTTACAACATGTGTTCAGTATGGACTCCTAACTCAGCAACATGTTGCATCTTAACACGGTATGGTCCTCAGTTGCTCGCAGCATGTCCAGTGTAATCAGAGCAATGTGACGTCATATGCTATCCTTCAGATCAGGAAGAGTCCGGATACATCTTTCAGATATCCCCGCAACCGGAAGTCACACAGGTCTAGATCAGGGGATCTGGAAGCCCACACGTCTCGGAATTGTCTGGAGATGATGCGGTCGTTACCAAAGGTTCTCGAAGCAGCTCGTTCACCTGGCAAGCGATGTGTGGTGTCGTCCCATCTTGTGTGTAAATGATGGCGTGGATTCCATCTGTGTTCTTGCAAATCTGGCACCACGTGTTGCTCAAGAAGGTCCGTATAACGTCCAGATGTTACTGTACACATACGTTGAGTGCAGTGGACGCTCCCGCACAACATGTGGTGGCGTAGGACACCATACGCGAAATTTTTGTGCATTCAAGCACCATACAGACTAAAATGTCCCTTGTCCGTCCAAATAGCAGTCCCTGGCCACATGTAATTAACTTCCATGCGTGTCACAAAGCGAAGGACAAAGTCGTGGGGCTTCAGCCTCTTTTTGGGCTTTATTTGGTGCACATTTTGAACCTTGTAAGGATGCCAGTGCAATGTGCGCTCCAAAGTCTTTTCAACTGTTGATCAGGGAAGAATCAGTTCGGTGACACGGCTCGAGCACTGTCTGCAAAATCTGAAGCATATGCTGCACAGTCGCCTATAGCCACAGCAACTTCATCAACAGTTGCCATGGGAATATGCAACCTCCCTCTCCCTGCTGCACCACCTAATTCATCTGTTCGTTCAAATATCTTAATCATATTCTTTGGCCAATTTATTGACATGGGGTCTCTCCGCAGATGTTTCTGGCGACAATATTGGCAAAATGCAGCCCTGCTGTTTGCTGCCGTTATGATAAAACAACACGGTCTTTCTCCTCAAAAGCCACTGCGTTTTGTACGGAAAACTTCAGCCTTCTTAACCTTTTACACCAACGGTCACTTCACATAAGAAATCGACGTGCATCGCCAAGCGACAAACAGCATACTGAGGTCAAAACACGAAACATTTCACGTTCTGACGGCTTACAGTGGTATATTTTCACCTGGTGCCAGAAAGTGGAACTATAATTTTTTTCAGCATAGCCCGCGAGCGCACCAATTACCGAAAATGCCTAAGTTGTTTCAGCGTCCTGCGCTGTATACGGTACACACTGCAGCATTCGGAACACCGTCAGTTTAATTATAACTTCCAGGTACGTAGCGGTAGCCAAGAAAAAACAAGTCTTGGCATCTTAGTACATATGGAGTAGAATTATTTCTAATTTACATAGAATTCACTTCACGCCACGTCCATTACTTGAGAAGTGTCGAATAATAGCCTCCCAATTACACAGTAAAAAACGATTTGAAACCAGGGAGTGAACATGGAAAAAACAGAATATTGTTGGCACCACAAAGCGAGGAATAACGGTGTACAGTGTAGTATACTATAAGTCTCTCGTGGCAGAGAAGAGGGAGACTTAAGTAAATTTGTCTTGAAAAAAAATTTCATACAAAATAGATTATTTCTGTTTGTCGATTATTGTTTTCTGTATTATTATTACTGTATTGTATTATTATTATTATTATTAGTTCGAGTAATATAGTCTGTCTTCAGCAGTTTGTCGTAGCTACGGGGTATGCAACCACTGTCATATACTGAGATTTACGATAAGATTGGATACTCTGTAACTACGAGAAATACTCTGAAGGTGGGCGAAATTACATTACATTACAGTCACGAAATAATAAAAGAATAGCGATCGATAGACAGAAAATAAGTCCGTTTTGTATAAACAAGGATCGCAGATAACTCCCTCAGACAAGTATATTCAGGTTTGGTAATGAAAAGTTTAGTTTGGTGAAGAAGAAATAACACACCCAGAAGATTTTCATTCGAAGAAGATAGATAAGAGTGAAACACTTATTTTTATGGACTAAATAGTTTAATTTCGAAGAAAGTTTTTAATGTACCACGAGTTTTAGGTTTGATGGAAAATGTATACCAGTTGGAACGTTTTGACTGTCAAAGAGACTACTATTTCAGTAAGAAATTTATTTTCAGTTAAGAAAGGATTTCGAAGCAGCACAGTTGCCACGAACAGTTAAAAAAAGTGAGACTGCTAGAGGGAAAGTCAGAGGACCTTGTTCGAGTCCCATGTCCCAGCATGGCATTCATTTTTATTAGGCATAAATTGATAACGTTAATGTAATTATTTGGCTTGAACTGAAATGTTATTATAAATAACCTGACCTCAAAAATGTACTCCACGAATTAAATTTTTAAAAAGTACGATGCGTAACAATAGCGATTGGACAATGTGTTATCAGAATTGATAAAAATGTCGCTAATGATGAAATTATACACTGCCCTTCATTCCAGGTGAAACAAGAGACGCAATTATAATCTGTATGTAACGCAAAAAACACACTCTTTTCGGATGAATTACATTACCTGGAATTTTGGCGATTTATGTTACAACCACCATAATTTTCAGTGGTTTCATATATCCAGTAATGCAATGAAAGTATTTATTCCAGGAATCCCGTTAATAATCGTAATTCTAACTACGCGTGAAATTGTCGAGCGTGTTATGCGTGGCACCTGGCAACATCAAACGTCATGGCATTCCCGTGGTATGAATTCAAATCACAGAATACGCAACTCAGGGCGTGAACTGCAAGTGCGAACTTGTAGATCTCAAAAGAATGGAAACATCTAAACGAACATTGTTATAACACACTTGCGCGAGAATCGGGAATCTCAAAAACGTCGGTGTTGAGAATGCTACACCAACATCGATTGCCTGTACCATATTTCTATGCACCAGGAGTTGCATGGCAATGACTTTGAACATAGTATACAGTTCTGCCACTGGGCACAAGAGAAATTACAGGAAGATGACAGATTTTTTACACGCGTTCTATTTAGCGACGAAGCGTCATTCACCAACAGCGGTACCGTAAACCGATACAATTTGCATAATTGGGCAACGGAAAATCCACGATGGCTGCGACAAGTGGAACATCAGCGACCTTGGCGAGTTAATGTATGGTGCGGCATTATGGGAGGAAGGATAATTGGCCCCCATTTTATCGATGGCAATCTAAATGGCCCAATGTACGCTGATTTCCTATGTAATGTTCTACTGATGTTACTACAAGATGTTTCACTGCATGACAGAATGGCGATGTACTTCCGACATGATGGATGTCCGGCACATAGCTCGCACGTGGTTGAAGCAGTATTGAACAGCATATTTCATGACAGGTGGATTGTTCACCGAAGCACCATACCATAGCCTGCACGTTCACCGGATCTGACGTCCCCAGATTTCTTTCTGTGGGGAAAGTTGCAGGATATTTGCTATCGTGACCCACTGACAATCCCTGACAACATGCATCAGCGCATTGTCAGTGCATGTGCGAACATTACGGAAGGCGAACTACTCCCTGTTGAGAGGAATGTCGTTACACGTGTTGCCAAATCCATTGAGGATGACGGACATCATTTTGAGCATTTATTGCATTAATGTGGTATTCACAGGTAATCACACTGTAACAGATGCGTTCTCAGAAATTATAAGTTCACAAAGGTACATGTATCACATTGGAACAGCCGAAATAAAATGTTCAAACGTACCTACGTTCTGTATTTTGATTTAAAAAATACAGCTGTTACCAACTGTTCATCTAAAATTGTGAGCCATATGTTTGTGGCTATTACAGTGCCATTTATCACAAAGCAAAAAAAGTGGTCCAACTAAAACATTCATATTTCTTTACATACTACACGAATATGTAATAAAAAATGGGGGTTCCTATTTAAAACAACGCAGTTGATATGGCAGCGCCATTTAGCGGGCCAACCACAGCGCTACCTGGTTTCCCCCTTCAAGCTATGCGAGTTTCATTCTTTGTAGTTTTTTCGTTTGATGCTTATTTCGTGAGTTATTTGGCCTGTTCACTATCAATGGACCACCCTGTATATATATGTATATATATTTGTATGTGTGTGTGTGTGTGTGTGTGTGTGTGTGTGTAGTTTATGCATCTTGACAATCAAGAATCTCAAAGATGCTTGCATGTTTCCGATAGAGGTACTGACAAAATGTTGGTCCCAGGAATTCCAAGACCTTATCAAAATCTCTACAGTAGTTCCTCAGACTAGCCTACACATTCAAAAAGAATCAAGCAGAGGACCTCAGTTAATATATGTAAATACAGAACATTTAATAAAATATTTTTATGTAGGTACTAAAACTGACGAATGTATACCATCCTTCTGATAGATTACATATGCAGTATATCTTCTAATGGGAAAATGTAACAATTTCAGACTGATTGCTTTATCTGAACTGTGAAACCCTGCATCTTGCCAAATTTACAAATTCTATGTCAACAAGAAGTATCCTATAGGTTTTCATACTTGGGTTTGTGGGTATCAAAATATGTAACATAAATAGTCAAATCTTTTGACTGAATTGACTTATAAGGTTAAATGTTTTACACCACCAGGGGACCCTAGACTTCAGTATGATATAAATTTGAACATGATACACCAACCTGTTCCAGAGAAAATTGGTTCTTAATCGACAGACAGGCAGATGGATAAAGAATGTAAAAAAATATTCTTTTAGTTTGATACAATTGCAAATAAACAACTCTGGTATTTTTCTTTATGTGTAGTGTGACACTGGGTGTCTTTACAAATTTCATGATTCTAGGTCAATGATAGTACCTTACAGGTTTTGATGACTAATTTTTTCTGTCTTAAAAAATCAGACATAAATGGCCATATCTTGCGACTACATAGACTTACAGACTTAAAACTTTTCTACACCCATGGGATTTTAGAACTTAAATGTGACATAAATTTGACTTTGATATGTCTGCCTGTTTTTGAGAGGAATGTTTTTTAACAGGCAGACAGACAGACAGGTGGACAACAAAGTGATCCTTTAAGGGTTTCAGTCTTAGTGACTGAGGTAGCGAACCATAAAAATCGTGTCCTTATACACACTAGATAGAGACAGATTTAAAATAATTACATAAGTTCTAAACAGATACTACATTACATTACTTTCAACCAGCAAGTATTACAATTGAAACACAACTTACACAGTATGTATGCTCACTACAACTGACTATCAGAGAAAGACAGTAGTATATTTATGAGAATTCTGGACCAAGAATTCATTTAATAAAAAAATAAAAAATACAAAAAATTCTAAAATTTATTCAAATTCAATAAAATAAATAATCTTGATTTGTTTTTTTACCTCAATAAATAACATATAAACCGACAATTTTATCAATTTATCATACCCATTTGCAAAGATTTTAGTAAAACATTCTGGAAGAGTCATTTTAATTTTTCTTCCAAAAGTAACAAAATGTAATCCCCAAATTTAGGTGTTAAAATTTTAGCTTTCGAAATAATGTACGATTTGTTTTTTAAGCTTTGAAAATTTAGTGAAGACTTCTGGACTACCTTTACTACAATTCTTAAGTTCTGTTAATAAATTTTCAATGTTATCATTCATGTTCATTTTGTTTTGAGTTTATTTATATTGAAAAAATGAAGGATTCAAGAATTAAAATCGTTTTCAAATGTTTTAAAAGTTTTTATTTTTTAAAATCTAAAGTTTTCAGTTTTTATTTTATCTAGTTTTATAAAAATATTTCAGTAGGAAATGAACACATGAAGTCATAACTACCTCAAATTCTTCTAGTTTTTCATACAATTACCTAATTAAAATTTTCAGTAAATATTCTATGCTTTGAATCATAAGTCAAATTCTTTTTACCATATATAATAACATATGGAATTGTATCATTAGGTACATTTTCATTAAAGAATGCATTTAATTTCTTTGTTGCTCTTTGAATAGTTACAGTATTCATTCTTCTAGACATTAATTACAAAGATAGGATAATTTTGAATAATATTGAAAGGACTTACATTTACATTGTTAGGTAATTGGGTTATTTGTTTAAAATGTCTAATAGCATCATAAGCTTTTAAGAAGTTGTAAATAGTCTTTATGGGTTTGCTGCCAGCTCAAATTGTGCAAATTCCTCAATATTTCCTCAGAGCAAATGTTAAACTACCTGAAGATGAAAGACAATCACTTTGAGGAAACATTTTGGAATTTGCACAATGCGATCCAGCAGCAAACCCATGAAGACTATTTACAACATATCCTTTGGGAAAGTTTGAAAACTCACATTTCATGAAGTTATTTTGGAGATCAAGATTCCATAAATACTGAAATAAACCTTCATGTCTTCCATTTATAATATAGATATATTGAAATGTAACATGATCGAATAAAGAATCATTTAATGGATTATTTTTTGGATTAGTTTGGAAAACCATGAACATAAAGTATGGGATATCTAATTTGGTAGAATTGTAATAATTGGTAACATCTAGTTCAAAATTTTTTTCCCTTCTAGTCTAGCAAATTCAATTGTTTGAAGTTCAAAGATGGAAATTGGAATTTTTGGATTTTTAAGTCTTATTTGTTTTAGTCCAAATGTATATTCTGGTTCATATTTAATAACAGAAAAAATAATTTCCATAATTTGAACTACATTTTACCTTCTTTAGGATAAGTAGTATTATCATTATCAGTAATGCAATGAAGAATAGAGTCCTCTTGATCCATTCTAGAACCCCAATTTCTTATAATCATTAAAAAATACAACAAATAATTCTAATGGCTTTAGAACTTCATTCTGTTTGGTCTTAATTTTTCCACTGTTAAGAATATATCCTTCCATATTTAATTCATTTGATAGGGATCAATTTAATCAAATAAGAGCTGAAGAAGAAGTAAAAGGAGTTCTATTCTACATAAAATATAATTTCTTTTTAAATTGTAATAACATCAAACTATTTTAAAGCATAATTTTCAGTTAGTTTAAAGCTCCATTTACCATCATAAGCTGAAAAATCTGTTCTGTCAGTGTGAATAACATCAAAGGTCATATAAAGTTGCGAATAATTAAGATGAATCCAACCACCACCAATATTAATATTAATTTCTGTTTGCTGTACAAGAAGATTAATATTATTTTTAGTTTCTCATTAACAGGAAATAATAAAAACTAATAACTTTCGATTTGTTTCATGATTTATTAAGGGAAAATTTATTAATTCATTTCTAAAACAACTGTTTAATAAGCACCATTTAAATCAATCAAATTATTATTTTCATTAGTTGTAGTTATTTAACAATTCTGAAAAGTAACAAGAATTGGAATATTTATAGGATGATTTGGTTTGTAAGTTATTGGACCAGCAAATTCAGCATTAGTTTTAAATGAAACACTAATATTAGTTTTTCGATGGAAATTATCAGTCTGTTTAACATGGTCTGTAGCCAGTTTGCTCATGTAGTCACATTTGTCTTTTGTCAGTCCTTCTACATTGATTTGTAAAATACTGAAACTTTTTCCCAAATTCCTCATAGTCTTTGTCTGGCTTTGAGGAGCGCCTTTGTTGTTCTTTGTTTTCTTGTACTGTTGTCTTGAGTAGCCATGAGTGACTGATCTAGTATGGCTGCCAGTATTGTATACTTTTCACCATCATGCCTTAGCAGTCCACTGGCCAGATACACCATCTTGAAGGTTATCTACACGTTAAAGTAAGCAGTAATATTAAGTTAGTAATTTTCACAGTTTAAAAATGTGTATAAAATTTGTGCCAGTAGGTGTAACTAAATTATATGAAAATACTTTACTAGATATACATGCAAAATTAAACTTTTTTTCCCCTTCGATATTTGCTGTTGTTGCTATACAATAAATTGATAAATAAAAAATTTTGTTTTAACAAATATTCCATTAGCCAAAGAAAAATTTACATTCATTATTTCAAATCGAATAATTTTAAGAACATCTTTAGAAATAGTCTTTTCATTTGCATTAACTATGTGATTATTAAATTCTAGCTTCCTCATAATATTATATTCTTTTATATCCATGTATTATTTTATATCACTTTCGATGACAAATCTATTTAAAATTTCATCTGCTTTAATATGAACATTTGGATTTTGTGAATGAATAAATTTTTCTACATTTTTCGAACTATACTGACCAACAGGAATTTCATTGTTTCTCCATTGCAGGAAAGTTTATTATTTTTCGATGTAACATTTGGAGTTAAAAAGTTGAATAAAAACCAACTAGTGAAACACTTTTATAAGTTTCTCTTATTGGAACAGTTCTCTTTTTCAGAAGAGACGAATTATCACTCAGTAGAAATAATCTACTCATTTATATTCATAAAAATTATGTAAATAAATGACAGATTTGGAAGCATATATGAAAATAACAGAAAGGAAATTAAAATATAAATGTAGTTAACTTTCATCAAAATTTATTCAATTTACAATCATAGGACCAAGTGATTGGAAAAACAACGTTAATGACTGTTGATTATATTGTAGCTCCAGGGTGGTTAAATCTGAAAACATTAAATATTCTTATCCTGCAAGTTCAGATCAACCCAAATATCAAGAATTTATATAAAAATGTGAAACCAATGAGAAATATTAATAAAAAATGGCTACTTATATTGAAAATGGTGACGAAATTACTGCATTAGATTACTATGAAATTTGCCATTTTTAACAACTTCGTTCACTCAATTTTGTTGATTACTTTGTTTTGGTTGTATTTATATAGAACGAAATTTTATGTTTTTGTTATAAAAATGATTACATCTGAAATGTACCTTTGAGAATTTTAATTTGAATTTCAGTGGATAGCTAAAGTTTGATGGATCTTATCAATAAAGGGAAAAACTTATTACACTGTTATTTTTAATTAAATCAGAATATGGTTTTTTCAGTCTAGGAAAATGAGGTTCGATGGCTCTTATTTATAAAGAATAAAGTTTATTAGATGTATAAATTTTTAAATAAGAAAATAAGAATTTGGTTTTTTCAGTATAGCTAAATTTTGATTGATGGTTTTTATTTATAAATAATAAAAGTTATTAGATTTGTAAATTTTTAAATGAGAATTTGCTCTTTTTGATACAGGCAAATGAGGTTTGCTTGGGGGATACTGCAAAATGGAATCTTCGTTTATGTTCTGGAATTTTTAATCGAATATGTTATCTGTCCCAGAGCTCTCATAACTATACTACTAAAGGCAAACCAACAGTGACTGATCTTGCACACTTATACAAAAACAAGAGGAAAATTTTCCCTACTTTGTTACGTTTCAACAACAGGCCATTTTAGTGTCACTGATTCTCACTAAATTTCCACTATGGCATTACAGAGTACCATTATTGTTATTATACACAGAGACTATTATAGGAACAGATATTTACAAGAGACTGGCTCTTTACAGACATTAAGGAAAATATATTGTTACTTCAAGAAGTAACTATCACCCCTTTGAACGCTTGAAGCTATTCATTAGACAAATAGACTTTTTTAGGCTTTGACCAAATTAAGAAAAAACTAAAAAATGGATGACTTCTTCATTCTGAATCCCATCAGGAGATAATGTGATTGCAAAAAATTTCAGTATAAAATGTGTAGGTTATGCTGGTTCTGCAAGTACGTGGTTGTGTTCCCTTTTTAAAAAAGAAAAAATGAAATACTGGTACAAAAAGAGAAAAGGTATGTTCACAAGATCACATACATTTCTTTACTTAAGAAATGTCAAATAGTCAAGCTGCAGTAAGTGGTGTTCATTAACATTAGTGATTTCTACAAGCACTTCCTTGCGCCAAGATTAAGTAATTTTGATAAATTTCTTCATTAACTTAACAACAAGTTTAAATCTTTATTTGAGTTAATACTTATCAGTCTTGATGCCTTTACATGAGTAGGCAATGGTAGTTGTATTGAAAAATAAGTAACTGAATATAATGAAAAGGAGACTCAATCTCTTCTGATGTCTGGGTGAATTTAGAAAATTTTTACTGAGTACAAACCAAAGGAGACTTTTGATCTTCACCCTTGGACTAGAGATGGTAGATCGACATAGAAAATTTGTACTGAATACAAAGCAACGTTCTGATGGCAGTTTACAGTCATATCAGTTTTCTTGGACATCAGTTTAATGTAACTGGTAAAACTGCTAAAAATTACTGGTTTCTTAAATAAACTATTATCGGTTTTTTTATCCTATTATTTATGTAATATGTACAGAAAAACTAACAGAGATTGAAAAATTCTGAATCGCAGAGTTCCAAGTACAGAGAATAAATGTTAAATTCAATAGGTAAATAAAAGAAACTGAGGCCGTTCAATGTTTGCTTCTATTGTCAAAATGTGATAAGTGGTGAATGTTAAACAACATCATCAGTATTCAACTATGGATCCTAATTTTATTGAAGCTCTGCTCAAAAATTATGATTTACCTTCAAAGAATATTACCTAAGTCTTTAAATTTTTTATATTCTATATTGGTTTGAAGATTTTATTTATTTAATTTATTTAGTGAATTTTTTAAGAAAAGTTAATAAAAGAGTTAAACTTATAGTTTTATGTTTTCAAAACCTATGCTTTCCCTAAGCTAATTAGCTTGTTTTATTTTTATTCGTTAAGAAGTTTATCTTTACAAAGAGGATCTAGCCACTATTTGAGCAATGTGAATAGTCAGTGCTATAGGGTGGAAATTGAGGTTGAAGAACCACTTTTCGTGTTAATTTGTACATTTCCAAGGGCTACAAGCAGATAACAACGTATTATGAAGACAGAAGCAGCAGATGAGCTACTTTCTATTTTAATCGTAAACTATCAATTAATTGTTATGTTTTAAGTTTTCTACCAAATGATATCGCATGTTTGTAGTAGTTCCTGCCGTTTTTAATCTTTTAAAGCTAATGGAGCATTGTACTTCATTGGTACCACTCTTCGTAAAATATATCTAGAGTAGCGATGGTGCCATTCTGTATATATGTCCTAGGGCGACAGTGAGAAATTTCCATAGAGAACAGATGAGGCAAGTTTTGCATACTGTATGTACACATGTAGCACCTAATAGGCCATCTTATTGTCTCAGCAACGTTGTACTAATTCTTTCTCCATGAGATTGTTGCATGTTTCTATTGGCATTGGTATTAAAACAGCACTGATCGCTTTTCTCATTTTCTATTATAATGCAGTATTTCGAAGTAATAGAAATTTTTAGAATAAAAATTACTCCTCTTTTAAAGAAATGTTTATTTTTAGCACTGCCGCTATGGCTTTGATATTTCGTCATTTTTACCTATTAGTACAAAATATAAAATGTGTATTATAACCATGACAAACAAATACCAGTTTTTCAGAACTAATGTACCTTATCTGTTTTAACTGGTTAGTTTTTCCCATCCCTAGAGTGAAGATACGACTTGACTTTATGTAGTTAGTGACATCAGGATCAGCATGGCGAAGGAGGCTGGGCTCCACTCCCCTTGTTGTTGATGTCAGATTGGCGCCAGCACATGATAAGTTCAGTTTGAGCATGCTTTGTAGGCAGGTGGTGACTGTGTACATACAACCACACTGGTGATTGTGCTGCCAACCTTCCTCACCAGCATGCGACCGTTATTACAAAACAAGGTCAGATAGACAATCAGTGACTGAGCACCTTGTGTTCCTGCTGTTAATAAGGCGAGTATACCGTTCGTTTGTTGTAAATTTTTACGAACTTCCAGCAGGAACGACTTACTTATTTACAGATACCTTTGTAGTTACTAGATTATTTTTGTAATTTCTTCCATGTTCGAGTACCTACTAGGCACAGTCTTTTATTTTAACACCAGTGTAGCGTACCATACTGCTGTTACTATCGACCCTCATATTGTACAGGCTTTTGTATGTTTTGGTTAGTATAGCTCAGTTTCGGATAGACCATCAGTGACAGAGCACCTCATGTTCCTGCCGTTTGTTTGCTGTATATTTTTACGAACTTCAAATGGGAGCAGTTGCAGTAATGGATAGGAACTGTGACTCCTGTGCACAGCTGCGAGATGAGTTGGCGACCCTTCACTCACAGCTCCAGGGTGCATTGGCTTCTGTCACACAGTTTGAGGCTGCTGCCAAGGGGCATCACTGTGGGGGGTCAGATGTTTGGTCCACTGCTGTGGCTGCCCCATGTACTGTCTGCACTGAGGTTGACCCCTCGCCTGTGGTCTAATGGAAGATCATTCCAAATTCTGGCAGGCAGCGAAAAACTTTCTGAGGGGCCTCCCCAGTTCGTTTGATGGACAGGTTTCAGGCGTTATCTGTGGCTGACGATGTCTCTGAGCTGGATGCAGTCATCCACCCTGTTCTAGAGGAAGCTTCTCGACCCACAAGGTCTGGGTGTTCACAGAGGGTGGGTTTGCTGGTAGTTGGGAGCTCCAACGTTAGGCGCGTAATGGGGCCCATTAGAAACATGGCTGCCAAGGAGGGGAAGTAAGCCAGTGTGAACTCTGTGTGCATACTGCGGGGAGTCATTCCAGATATGGATAGGCTGCTTCAGGATGCCATGAAGAGTACAGGTTGCAGCCAACTGCAGGTGGGGGCTCATGTCGGTACCAATGACATACGTTGCTTTGGATCAGAAGAGATTCTCTCTGGTTTTTGGCGGCTAGCGGAAATGGTAAAGACTGCAAATCTTGCTTGTGAGATTAAAGGGAAGCTCACCATCTGCAGCAACGTCAATAGAACCGACTGGGTGCAGAGCCACGTGCAGGGTCTGAATCAGAGGCTCAGGCGATTCTGTGACGGTGCATGTTGCTGATTCCTTGACTTGTGCCATCAGGTGGTTGGTTTTCGGGTTCTGCTTAATAGGTCAGGAGACCACTACATGCAGGAAGCGGCTACACGGTAGTTCATGAACCCACTCGAAGTATAAATAGTTGCGAAAGCATGCTTGACCAGGGCTGTGTGGAAGGGCCAGCCGGTGTGGCTGAACGGTTGTAGGTGCTTCAGTCTGGAACCGCGTGACCTCTCCGGTCGCAGGGTCGAATCCTGCCTCAGGTATGGATGTGTGTTATGTCTGTAGGTTAGTTAGGTTTCAGTAGTTCTAAGTTCTAGGGCACTGATGACCCCAAATGTTAAGTCCCATAGCGCTCAGAGCCATTTGAACCATTTTTTGTGTGGAAGGCACTGGGGGTCTTTTTTTAGGTTAGATGACCTCAGGGAACCACAGAAAGAGCGTCCGTCTAAAAGAGGGAAGGTAAAATACAGTAAGTTAGTTGTAGTAACGATCGGTATTGTAATTGTAAATTGTCGTAGCTGTGTCGGGAAAGAACCAGAGCTCCAAGCGCTAGTAGAAAGCACTGAAGCAGAAATAGTTACAGGTACAGAAAGCTGGCTAAAGCCGGAAATAAGTTCAGCAGAAATGCTTTCTAACGACCTAACAGTGTTCAGGAAGGACCGATTAAATTCATTTGGTGGTGGGGTATTTATTGCTATCAGAAGTAGTTTGCCTTGTAGTAAAATCTAAGTAGATAGTTCCTGGGAAACAGTATGGGTAGAGGTTATACTTGACAATCGGACTAAACTATTAATTGGGTCGCTTACCGACTCCCCAACTCAGAAGATACAGTTCTGAACAGTTCAAAGAAAACATGAGTCTCATTTCAAATAGATACCCAACTTATACAATTATAGTCGTTGGTGACTTTAATCTACCCTCGATATGCTGGAAAATTATACGTTTAAAATCGGCGGCAGGCATAAAACGTCATTCGAAATTGTACTGAATGATTTCTCAGAAAATTATTTTGAACAATTAGTTCATGAGCCCACTCGAAGCGTAAATAGTTGCGACAGAATACTTGACCACGTAGCAACAAATAATCCTGGACAAATAGTGAGTATCGTGACGAATGCAAGGATTATCAACCACAAGGCAGTAGCTGCCAGGCTGAATACCGTAACTCCTACAACCATCAAAAAGAAACGCAAAGTATATCTATTTAAAAAACCTGATAAAAATGCTATTAGCACCTTTTTAAGAGACAGTTTGCACTCCTTCCGATCTGATCTTGTAAGCGTAGAAAAGTTGTGGAATGATTTCAAAGAGACAGTATCGACAGCAATTGAGAGATATATACCACATAAATTAATAAGTGATAATACACTAAATGGATCAGGTCGCTGTTGCAGAAGCAGAGAAAAAAGCATGCCGAATTTCTAAGAGCGCAAAATACCCAAGACTGGCAAAGTTTTGCAGAAATTCGAAATACAGTGCGTACTTCGGTGCGAGATGCTTTCAATAATTTATACAACCAAACTCTGTCTCGAAATCTGGCAGAAAACCCAAAGAGATTCTGGTCATACATATAGCATACCAGTAGCAAGATGCAACTAATACCTTCACTGTGCGATAACAACGGTGAAGTCACTGATGACAGTGCCACTAAAGCAGAGGTATTAAACATGATTTTCCGAAACTCCTTCACCAAACAAGACGAAGTAAATATTCCTGAATTCCAATCAAGAACAATAGCCAAGATGAAAAACATAGAAATAGATATCCTCGGTGTCACGAAGCAGTTTAAATCGCTTAATAAAAGCAAGACTTCCGGTCCAGATTGTGAACCAGTCCGGTTCCTCTCAGAGTATGCTGACACAATAGCTCCATATTTAGCAATTATATACAATCGTTCCCTCACAGAAAGATCCGTACCTAAAGACTGGAAAATTGCTCAAGTCATATCAATACGCAAAAAGGGAAGTAGGAGTAATCCGTTGTGTTACAGGACAATATCACTAGCGTCGATTTGCAGTACAGTTTTGGAACGTATACCGTATTCGAACATTATGAAGTATCTCTAATAAAACGACTTACTGACACGTAGTCAGCACCGATTCAGAAAATATCGTTCTTGCGACACACAACTAGCTCTTTATACTCATGAAGTAGGCCTAATGAGTGTTATCGACAGGGGATGTCAACTTGATTCCATATTTTTAGGTTTCCAGAAGGCTTTCGGCACCGTTCCTCATAAGCGTCTTCTAACCAAACTGCGAGTCTATGGAATATCGCCTCAGTTGTGCGACAGAATTCGTGATTTCCTGTCAGAAAGGTCACAGTTCGAAATAATAGACGTAAAGTCATCGAGTAACACAGAAATAATAATCGGCGTTCCCCAAGGAAGTGTTATAGACCCTATATTGTTCCTGATCTATATTAACGACATAGGGTACAACCTCAGTAGCCGTCTTAGATTGTTTGCAGATGATACTATCATTTACCGTCTTGTAAAGTCATCAGATGACCAAAACGAATTGCAAAATGATTTAGATAACATATATGTATTGTGCGAAAAGTGGCAATTGACCCTGAATAAAGAAAAGTGTGAAGTTATTCGCGTGAGTACTAAAGAAATCCGCTAAATTTCGATTACGTGATAAATCACACAAATCTGAAGGTTGTAAATTCATCTAAATACTTAGGGATTACAATTACAAATACAATAATTTGGAACGATCACATACATAATGTGGGTAGAGCCAACCAAAGACTGCGATTCATTGGCAGAACACATTGAAGGTGCAACATGTCTTCTGAAGAGACTGCTGACACCACGTTTGTCCGCCCTATTCTTGAGTACTGCGGTGCGGTGTGGGATCCGCATCAGATGGGACTGACGGATGACATCGAAAAAGTACAAGGAAGGGCAGCGCGTTTTGTATTATCGCGAAGTAGGGGAGACATGATATGTGAGTTGGAGTGGCAATCATTAAAACAAAGGCGTTTTTCATTGCGACGGAATCTTCTCATGAAACTTCAGTCACCAGTTTCATCCTCCAATTGGGAAAATATTGGCCGGCCGGAGTGACCGAGCGGTTCTAGGAGCTTCAGTCTGGAACCGCACGACCTCTACGGTCGCAGGTTTGAATCCTGCCTCGGGCACGGATGTGTGTGATGTCCTTAGGTTAGTTAGGTTTAAGTAGTTCTAGGGGACTGATGACCTCAGATGTTAAGTCCCATAGTGCTCAGAACTAATTGAACCATTTTTCTATTGGCACCCACCTACATAGGAAGAAATGATCATCACGATAAAATAAGAGAAATCAGGGCTCGCACAGAAAAATTTAAGTGCTCGTTTTCCCTGCGCGCAGTTCGAGAGTGGAACGATAGAGAGACCGCTTGAAGATGGTTCATTGAATCCTCTGCCAGGCACTTTATTGTGAATAGCAGAGTAATCACGTAGATTTAGATGCCGATGTAAAAGGTGGGAAGGAAGTAGAAATGCGTGATTCAGGCTGGAAAGTACAAAGATGCCATAGTTTAGATCCCTTATAAAATCGCCAATAGTCGTTAAACACAATTTCCACTTACTTAATGCGGTCACTATCCGCAACTATAGGGATTTGTGTGCTCACTGATTTTAATTTGGTACTAGTATTTATGTTTGCTGGGTTTACAAAGAATACTAAAAGTAAACTGACTTATTTTGCTCGTACTGGAGTCCATGGTTTAGTGTTCTCTCATTTACTCTAAATACTTTGCTACACGTACTACAAAAGTATCTTTCCAGGACAGATGGATATAAGCCACACACAGTGAGACGTTTAAACTTGTCCACACACTCAGTACAATGCGGCAACAGTTAGGCCGGTAGCAGAGACCAGTATTGTCGGCTGCCATTTTACATAGGCGACTGTTTGTGGGAATAATAAACAGAGCCGTGACGCGTGTGCTTTTCAGAAAGTCTGTGTTACTAGTACAGACTCACATAAATCTGTGTTTTCATGGAAGTCATCGCTCTTCTCCATCCTATTTACTGCTGAGCGGAACCGAGCCTCCTTCACTGTGGACATTCACATTTTTTCACCGGGTCTTTGCACATTGGTGAAAAAGGTCCTTGCATACAGCATTGTGGCACGTCCATTTCGTTTATCGGAAGCTTTTCTTTGAAATACAGTGACGTGTGTCTGAGCACTCGTCGTATTCTCAACCAAAACAGAGTATTCATTGGTTTTAGGATCGTGTTAATCACTATTTACAAACAATGAAAAATCCAGTTTGGAATGTAACAATTTTGTGAAAAGTGAAGTAGCTAATCACCTTATAGCGGAGATGCTGAATCACAGTTAGGCACAACAAAAAGACTGTCACAAAATAAGCTTCCGGCCAACAAGGCTTTTGTCAAAAATAGACCACACACACACACACAATCTAACGCAAACGCAACTTTCACACATATGACTGCAGTCTCTGGCAGCTGAAGCCAGCTGCCAGCCGCCGGACTGCAGTAATGTGTGTGTAAATTGCGTTTGCGTTAGATTGTGTGTGTGTGAGTGTGTGTGTGTGTGTGTGTGTGTGTGTGTGTGTGTGTGTGTGTGTGTGGTCTATTTTTGACAAAAGCCTTGTTGGCCGGAAGCTTATTTTGTGACAGTCTTTTTGTTGCACCTATCTGCGGCTAAGCATCTCCGCTATATGGTGAGTAGCACCTTTTTCTCTTCATAACATTGTAGCTACTTTCAAAGTATTGCAGCGGCTTTTCGCGGATGATGCTGTAGTATACAGAGAAATTGTAGCGAAATGCAGGAAGATCTGCAGCGGATAGGCACTTGGTGCAGGGAGTGGCAACTGACCCTTAACATAGACAAATGTAATGTCTTGCGAATACATAGAAAGAAGGATCCTTTATTGTATGATTATATGATAGCGGAACAAACACTGGTAGCAGTTACTTCTGTAAAATATCTGGGAGTATGCATGCAGAACGATGTGAAGTGGAATGATCATAAACAATTAATTGTTGGTAAGGCGGGTACCAGGTTGAGATTCATTGGGAGAGTCCTTAGAAAATGTAGTCCATCAACAAAGGAGGTGGCTTACAAAACACTCGTTCGACCTATACCTGAGTATTGCTCATCAGTGTGGGATCCGTACCAGATCGGGTTGACGGAGGGGATAGAGAAGATCCAAAGAAGAGCGGCGCGTTTCGTCACAGGGTTATTTGGCAACCGTGATAGCGTTACGGAGATATTTAACAAACTCAACTGGCAGACTCTGCAAGAGAGGCGCTCTGCATCGCGGTGTAGCTTGCTGTCCAGGTTTCGAGAGGGTGCGTTTCTGGATGAGGTATCGATTATATTGCTTCCCCTACTTATACCTCCCGAGGAGATCACGAATGTAAAATTAGAGAGATTAGAGCGCGCACGGAGACTTTCAGACAGTCGTTCTTCCCGCGAACCATACGCGACTGGAACAGGAAAGGGAGGTAATGACCGTGGCACGTAAAGTGCCCTCCGCCACACACCGTTGGGTGGCTTGCGGAGTATAAATGTAGATGTAGATTATACATGCTTTTCTGTTACTAAGTATACATATATTTGTATGTGAACGTCGTTACTTGTGGGCATTGTTTCCAATTGTGAATGTAATGGCCAGACTGGCATATTGGTCCAGTACTCGAAACGATAGAAATAATTACATGGAAGGGGTTGGGACACTGGCCTTTCTAGATGTCGACGGGACATTACTTAAGGTACCTCACCTTTTGGAATGAGACCCAAGATAGCAAATCACAAAGTACCTGAATGACACAAACGGTCAAGACATAAAACAAGTTCTCTAATTACTTTCCATCCTCAAACGTATACAAAAGCCACGCATGGCTCAGTTTGCCTTTTGATTCCATAACAAAACGAGTACACAAAAAATGTGAACCACGTTACAAGAAGAAGAATGTTATTATTTAAATCTAAAGTAGATTAGTAAAAAACACAATATAATGATCTACCTCTAAGTAATGATTCCGTCTGGGTTGCTACTTAAACTAAGGACCGTCCCCGCCTGATTTTCTCACAGTGATTTCACTGTACACACAATACTCTGCTATTAGCAGAAGACTCTCAATCCTAACTAGTCTTTAGCACTATGCTTTTGTGTAAGATTATGGCACTTGACAGCATACGGGAATTTTCTCCCACGTTTTGCTGAACAGATATTTTCACTGTTAAGTGGTAAAAATAAATGCAAAATCTAAATCAATATTTACAACGTAGAGAAATTACAGAAACAGCACTATATGGCCTACTAGCTACGCGAAATTTTTATTACACAGCCACATTAGCTCATGGCTTGGACTCTACTATCGTAGTTACTATCGTAGTACCTGTCCAAGTGAGTAGGAAACCTTCATGTCAGCATATGGAATTTTAGAACATGTAATTAAATAATGTTTTCTTCTTACAGAATGAGTTCACGTGACAGACTCATCAGATTACATTTCCATGGAGTTGATGGCTTTCACACCTGGAAGCCTCCCTTCGTAGTTAATAGATTCTTGCAAATTGGCGTAAATCTTATTGGTATCAGGCAAACCACTTTCTGCATTTGTTGACACAGGCTCGCCGCATCTATAATCTACGTAGCTCCCTACTGACTATTTTTAACGTAAGATTCTCGACGAATGTGCCCCGATTTGCTCGAGTAAGAACTTAAGTGAACACTATTTCTTCCCCCCACCCACCAATACTCAAAGGCAAGTTCCACTTCGTAGGAATACCATGTCCAGTAAGGATGGAACAGAAAACTCCCTCACAATGAAACACGTGCACTCAAAGGCTCCGTCCCCTAATTTTCATTCAGCCTGTGTTTGCGTTTCTACCCTCTCAAAAATGGTTCAAATGGCTCTGAGCACTATGCGACTCAACATCTGAGGTCATCAGTCCCCTTGAACTTAGAACTACTTAAACCCAACTAATCTAAGGACATCACACATATACATGCCCGAGGCAGGATTCGAACCTGTGACCACAGCGGTCGAGCGGATCCAGACTGAAGGTCCTACAACCGCTCGGCCACAACGGCCCGCTTCTACCCCCTGTGTACAGGCGCCAATAGCCCCCTCGACAACATAATTCTGCACCTGGCAACATCGGAATCATAGCTGTGTCACAGATCCTTTTGAAAAAATGAGTCGCCAATACATTAATTTTTGCTCCTGTGTTTACAACTGTCATGGCTGGTATTCCACTCATGATTCCGTGAACTACTGCCTGAACCTGGTCTTCAAACTCTTCCGCGCTGCCTTGGACGTCATGCTCTGACCAATACTTCACAAGAAAGGCCTGTTCAAAGTGCTCAGAAGTTAAAAAGGTTTCAGAAGTTGCCGCGGCCCAGAGCGCAGGTTCTCCTTTCGTGCAGCAGCCAGCCGCTAGGGCCGACCGGTTCTAGGCGCTTCAGTCTGCAACCGCGCGACCGCTACGGTCACAGGTTCGAATCCTGCCTCGGGCATAGATGTGTGTGATGTCCTTAGGTTAGTTAGGTTTAAGTTGTTCTAAGTTTTAGGGGACTGATGACCTCAGATGTAAAGTCCCGTAGTGCTCAGAGCTATTTGAACCATTTCGTGTAGCATACTGCAAACTGTACATATTTTTTTGCTCTCACTCCACCTTTTTGGTAAGATCTCCTTAAAACTTCGAATGAAAATGATGGGATGCGAATACTTTTTCTCAGGTGTATAAACTTGGAACTGCCGGTGCTTGAGCAAATCTAAAAGCACGGTGGTTGACGTGGAAGCTGCCCCCACCGACTCATACGAACCTTTTCACGGGCCACTGGGCCCTTAGTGACGCAGAATAGACTAGTTTTACCAAGCTGTATTGCAAGACCTTTCCTTCGGATATGTTGGTGTTGGCACTGTCTCACGCGGTGGGTTCTTTATCATCTCAAGTTCCTATTTCAGGTCCGAAAATCACGTATTAACATTTCCTCGCCACTAGTTACCATGTGTCTTATATGACCAAGCTCGTTTCGTTTCCTAACGTCTGAAGTCCCGGGTTCAGATAGGGGTTTCGCACCCACGCGTTGTACTGTAGCATCAATTTCCTTCCGGATTTTTTTCAAGACTGCCAGTGTTTTTCTCTTAAATCTACTCATTAAACGTTTTGTTAAACTGTTCACCTTGAGCTGACAGAGTTTGGTTTATTCACTGTTCTTGCTCAAATAACAAATTTTTATCATCTTGCGACTATTTTGACGTATTAGTTTCCATGGTAGTATGAGTAATTTTTAATTCCTTAACATCAGACAACTGACTTCCTGCACCCTATATTTCTCGGTATGCGTCTGTTGGAAGTAGACTGTTTAGGTTTTTTTATTGGTAACGCCACCTCTGTATGAAAATCACTGGCTGTGCTGTGTGCAGTCTGTGGCTGCTTTGCATTGTTGTAATACTCGCCATTGTAGTGTTAGGCAGCTGGCTGTGAACAGCGCTTAGTGTTGCGCAGTTGGAGGTGAGCCGCCAGCAGTGGTGGATGTGGGGAGAGAGATGGCGGAGTTTTGAAATTTGTCATGAACTGCTATATTTATATATGATGATATCAAGGTAAATACATTGTTTGTTCTCTGTTAATATCTTTCATTTGCTAACTATCCCTATCAGTAGTTAGTGCCTTCCATAGTTTGAATCTTTTATTTAGCTGGCAGTAGTGGCGCTCGCTGTATTGCAGTAGCTTGAGCCGCGAAGATTTTTGTGAGGTAAGTGATTTGTGAAAGGTATAGTTTAATGTTAGTCGGGGCCATTCTTTTGTAGGGAATTTTGAAAGTCGGATTGCGTTGCGCTAACAAAATATTGTGGGTCAATTTAAGCACAGTCATGTATAATTGTTCAAAGGGGATGTTTCATATGGCGACCCTGCCAGGATACCTCACTGGAATCTTCTGACTTTTTTCTTGTAGTTTGTGTAATTAGTGTAGCTATTGTTTATTGCTAGTGTGTAATTGTAGAGAAAATCTCCTTTGTAGTTGCAGTCCTTCATTGTTGTACAGTAAAACAGTTGTGGCATGCATGTAGATTTGCACCAAGTATTTCGCAGCTGCAATTAACTAGATATTATTTTCAGTGCTATGTTAATGTGTTCTCTTATTTTTGATCTTCAAATTGTGTTTTTCTGTGTTGTCGTGTGAAATACTGTGACAATAATGGCGTGTGAAAAACGTAATACTAGGCTCCAAAGTAAACTGTGAAATGACAGTGAAAATGAAAGCAGTGTGTTAGCGCCACCGAGTAATGAATTAACTGATGTTCAAAGTAGTAATTTGGTAATTGTGCATAGGGAAATGGAGTGGGCTGCAAACAATGGTGTAGACAGTGAAACAGGTAGTGAACAGGGAAGCATTATCGATTGATCGGTCGGCAACAGCTCGCCTCAGGAATCCGAAATGACAGGACACAATTTCGCAAATACTGTAGATTCAGGTTTTGGGTCATCACCGTTTTCTCAAATAAGTCAAGACACATTTTCTGCTTGTCAAAATGTGAATGTTGCCGGTGCAAATGCACTGCCGAAAAGCGTAGCGAAACAGATTCCAGACAGTAATACATTATTATTGCAATTAATGCAACAAATGGAACAAAATCAGAGACAAATGGGACAAAATCTTAAAAAGTTAGACACAGTGGAACAAAATCTTAAAAAGTTAGACACAATGGAACAAAATCTTCAAAAGTTAGACACCACACTTGAACAAACACGTGAAGATTTAACTACTGAGTTACATAACATTGAATCGAAATGTCAAAAAGTCTGTAATGACGTAAAAACACAAATTTGTGAGCATTTTCAACCTATTTTTTTGCGGCATGAAAATGCATTACAGAATCACGAAGCAGCCATAAAAGAACTGCAAACCATTGTTCATGAAAATCATGAGACCTTGTGGGCTAAAATTGACTCAGTTGCATCTACCGATTCGGTTACGCAACTTGCAAAAACTCAGGAAAACTTAAAGGACACAGTAGATTCGATTTCAACACAAATGGACACTCTGAAACTTGGTTCAGAAAAACACACTGAGGAAATGTGTTCACTATCGGAGAAAGTAGCCGAACTTTCGGATCAGGTCACTAACTTATCTACAAAGGTAGATGATGATCTGAATGACACAAGACCTGTAGCCTTCACTGACACAGAAGAGTATGAACAAATTAGAAAATTCAAACAGAATCAAAATCAAATCAATACACAGTACAAAAGAGAAATCCGGGAAGTACAAGATCAGCTGACACAGGTAATACAAGAATTACGTATTTCAGAGGATACTCGCGCCCCAATACGGGAAGAGGGACATAGAAATACGGAACAGCCACAAAATAATAACACAGCGCATTTCGGAAGTTATGAAAGAAATTGGCAATGTGCACCGAATTTTGAGATGGAACGGCCGACACGACCTAACAATGACCGATATGCGACTCGCCGACATGATGATTTTGACTATAAGCTGTTCATTACTACACGTAAATTCAAAACATTTAAGAATTCTGGCAACGACGTTCATCCACAAGCATGGCTTCATCAGTTCTCGCATTGTTTTCCTCCTAACTGGTCGTTGGAACACAGATTAGAATTTATGTGTGGCTACTGGGAGAATGAACCAGCTGTAAGAATGCGATCGGTAATTCACGATTGCCACAGTGAAGGAGAGTTTTACCATGCCTTCCTCTCAGCATATTGGTCTCAAGCCACACAAGACCGAGTAAAACACAGCATCATAATGATGAAACGTTTCGAACAATCTGAATTTTCCAGTCTTATGAAATATTTTGAAGACATGTTGCATAAGAATCAGTATCTTTCAAACCCATACAGCCCCTCAGAACTCATCCGCATTTGCTTAATCAAACTGCCTGAACATTTACGACATATTATTTTGGCAGGACGTTGCAAAGACGACATTGAAGCATTTCAGGGACTCTTACAAGAATTAGAAATTGACACAGACAGTCGCGGGATGCGAAAACAGGAAAACAATCACTACAGGTCACATCCGTCACAATACGGTGACGACAGAAACAATAACTGGACACGACAAGTCTATTCTTACAACGCAAATCGTCACCAAAACAGACACCACCCATATGACAATCACTGGCAGAGTAATAATAGTTACAGAGAAAGATTGCATTTCCGTAGTAATGAATATTACAGAGATTACCTTAGAAACAGACAATATGGGAACCAAAACAATTATTATCAAGGGAGACAGAATAACTTGAGACGCAACAGTTCAGCGCGCCGTTACGATTCAGGAAGAAATTCTCCACCACATGACCGACAAGAAAGAAACTATGTAAACTACCGACATAACGACAGACCTGAATTTTATCAGAACTGGCGGGATTCAAACAGAGCAGGGCACTTTCGACAGTGTGAATTTGTAGAAGCTAGGTCTCCTAATCCCAATAACGGTGCGTGCCAACAAAGAGACAGACAATGACTCGCACCGCAGGCAGCCACCTGCGCCGGGTGGCTCAGAGAAAAATAACACAGACGCTAACCTTGAGAAAAATTCCAGTATTCTTTACTGACATATACCAAACGATGATTCCGTTGAAGCTGAAACTCTGCGTACTAGGAAGAGTAAAGGATTGCACCACATTTCACATGTAAAACCGTTTATTGAAAGATAATCTGCTTTTTAACTTTGTCTTTGCCATATAACTTTTCACTTTACATTGCTAGTAGGCTTTGTCAGACTTAGAATCTGTTAACATACAACAATGTTTGAAGTTAAATATCCAGTCTAGAACCTAGGGAACATTTTTAAACAGAAATTACGAATGCATTGTTATTGTGGACAGACGACACAGTGTTATTGTGTGTGTGCATTCTTGCTTGTTTGTTGCACGATTACGTAACGACTATAAGGCTCACATACTTAGAACATTTACCAGTACTGCTAATGAGATTTTAATGCAACATTTTGGTTTATTTGAAAATACATTCTGAATTTAAAGTACTTTCTGTGAGATACCAGATGACACAGTGGTTAGTTTATGTGACAGCTACACGATTTTATCACGACGCTACTAATGAGTGACAAATAAAATGTTGCTTTTGCAGTGTTTCTGTTTTATTTCTGCACAGTTTTTCTGCATTAGTCTGGAAAGTAAAACATGTTTTAGTAGTAACTTTTGTGGTATACCTACAATGAGACAGCCTTTTTCGTAGCACAACAATACATTACATTATAGTACTTTCTTGGTCACGGTAAGGTATGTAATAACTACGGTATCCATACACAAAGCATTTCCCTTTCGTTTATGATGAGGTAAGTATATTGGCTTCAGCAGAACTTTGCTTACAGAGGACGATAACTACAACACTTCCACAGAATTATTTTACAGCAAGACGCACATTTAGCGCTACAGGACACAGATTTGAGAGATTAATTTTGCACTTAAGCCATTTATTTTTCAAGATTTATGAATTACAATGAAAGTTTTCCATGATACATTTCATTCCATTGCTGTAATCTGTAACACCTGAGGGTATAATTACATTAATCCTCAGGGGGGTACACGCTTACTTTGTGTACCATGTGTGTGGCAACCACAAGGAACCCTAGCTAATATGGTATTTGCTTATACAACTTTACACATCGGTACCATATTTCTCTAACACACAAATGACACAGCTATCTGGTCATTTAACTGAGAGATAAACATTTTTTTACTACATCAGTGACACATGTTTACGCAATTACACAGTTGGATAACTTCACACTTATGAAATTGTATTTTGTCTGTACTTTGTGAAATGCTCATATTTTTTTGGAACCATTGTGATACTATGAGAGCTTTGAATGATATATTTGGTAAGGGAGCATGATTTTAAAGTACGTTTGAGGTAGATGACACTATGGAAATGAGCAGAGAATTTTTTTTAGGTTTTGAAATTATTGGAGGAAGCTACGACGATTTTGAGAATTGACTGAGATGTTATGATATTATTACGACTACGATGTGTACTATGCTGTTGAGATATGTTTATGATCAATAAGATGATGCTACCGTATATGAGGAATAAGAAGTATGTTGGAAACCAAGAAGCGTACTTTAAGAGTTATGAAATGTGCGTAAATGCGTGACTGTATCACAATGCTGACGAATATTTTATTTGGACACTTATATTTATAGGGTTTTGTTTCTACACATTTGCAACGCAAATTCTCGACCCGTGAAATTTTGTATATGAGACTGTCACAGTAGCGGAAACTGCTGTCGTAAATATTTCCGTAAGAAAGTTAAGTGACCACCTGCACGTAATGCGTCGTGGGCACGCAGCTGTGTCAGACGCCGGGAGAACAAGTCATTAGTGAGTGCCTAATCAGAAGCACAGGTAGAATAAAAGACAGGGGAGGCCATTGTCCTCACTATTGACATTTCCTTGTTGAAAGCATACTGTGGAGCTCGTAATTTATGATATTTACTAAAATGCCTAATGAAATGATTAGAAACATTTTACATCTATTGTCTTTGTAGTTAAGAGATTGCTCATTTTGTTTAATATCTGGTTTCCAGCTGTGTTGCAGCATTGGTTTTATAAAATAAACTTAAATGCATCTGCTAATGTGAACACTTTCTGTCAACAGATTTATTAAATAAGTATTTTCTGATCCACATTCTTCGAAAGAGGAGCTCTTGGAATGGAGAGAACAATAAGAAGGGACTAATAAGAGTAACTGCATCTATAATTTTCTTTTCAAGTACTTGGTAATTTCTTTTGTAGAATAATTTGTGGTGCACCACTTTAATTACTTAGACATTAAGATGTGATTATACATTTCCCTTATCTGCATTGTTATCTTTAGTGTACTATTTTTTCTGCTTGAGCTATGTAATGTTTAGATATAAGCTGCTGTTTGCCAGGCATAGTGCTACTGAACTTTAATTTGTGTTACTCTGCTAAGCCAGATTTATTTTTTTGTTTGCTGCTGCATTGCCTCATCCCTTAGTTTAGCATCTGAGCTCAGTAGATTTAAGTTAACTTAAGAGGGGGTAGCCTCTAAGAGAATGAGTTGCGATGAATTGGAAGAAATGCATTGAGAAGTTATACGAAAAAAGTACAGAAAACAGGTTTAGGTAGGATTTTCTTGGAAATAAATGTTGAGGTAAGAAATGTGTGAACATATAAATACAGAAAGCATGCTTAGATAGAATTTTTTTGGTGGAAAGAAAGGATGAAATAAGAGGAAAGATATATGAAGTTTTGGGTTGGACTGCAGTACCAAATGTTACACTGAAAACGAACCCTGTCCTTTCCTATTGGTGTTATCCCACTATGTGTTTCTGTACCCTTGTGTATTTGTTTTCTTCCTGTCTCTCTGCAGTTTCATAGAATTTTTTCTTCTTTTAATATTAAGCTACATTCACTATGATGAGGAATACTGTTATCCTCGAATATAATTGGCATTAATAATATGTTATTTACTTTGTAAAGATGTTAGACATTATTAATTCTGTTCTGTTTAATGCTCATGTGTGAAGTTGATGTTTCAAAAGTTATTGTGATCTTTTATGTATATACTCATGTCATAATTCCACTGACGTATATGTTAGTTCGATTCTTTTGTAAAGCCTGTACTACAAATGTTATCTGTATTGTTATATTTTTAATGATGTATTTTGTACCTTTGTTATTGTATTCTTATGTTATAAAATTGTAATTGTCACCAGTTCATGATATTATTAACTTGTTAGTTACATTTCACTGCACACGTTTCTGTCGATCATAGTATATGGACAATATGTGAGAAGTTGGGACTGTTAGTGTTTGCACGTGTGTTACTAATTCAGCAAGGGACTGGATAACAGCATTGCTGGTTCTAAGGACAATTCCAAAAACTTTATGAGTGCACAAGTGGTGGTTTATGGACTTGCTATATTCTCTGCAAGACTCTTCGATAGTGAATGTGCACCTACACAATCGCAACAGATTGCTGCTGGCCATCTCTACAAGGACTACAGTGGGTCTGCACCTCTGGTGGCCCACCAATACCATTATCTCTACAAGGACTACAGTGGGTCTGCATCTATGATGACCCACCAACGCCATTATTTCTACAAGGACTGCAGTGGGTCTGCACCTCTGGTGGCCCACCAACACCACAATCTCTACCAGGACTACAGTGGGTCTGCTCTGTGATGACCTACCTACCAATATTCTTCAAAACGTCGAATGACTCTGCTGTGGGTTTGCTCTGTTGTGGCCCATTACCTGTCTGCATGTCAAGAGTCAGTACTGTCTTTCCGTTTGAAGGACAACACTACTTCTTCAAGACTGTGTGGAAATCCACTACTTCCGTGTGCGTTTCCTTTTACTGCTCAGACTTTGAGAAAAACACTACTATTTTACCGTGATGAACGATCAGGACTGTCTTTATAGACTGTGAGAAAATTTGAGCTTTTGACCAACATAGTATCAATAAGTGTGTGCATTTGATTTCTTTGTTATTGTAATTATGAAAATTTTTTTCAAATCTGTATTGGACACTGCCCAATCCAATTTGTAAAATTTTTTGTGGGGAGCATGGGGGCTATGTAAGTAGGCTGTTTAGGTTTTTTTATTGGTAACGCCACCTCTGTATGAAAATCACTGGCTGTGCTGTGTGCAGTCTGTGGCTGCTTTGCATTGTTGTAATACTCGCCATTGTAGTGTTAGGCAGCTGACTGTGAACAGCGCTTAGCGTTGCGCAGTTGGAGGTGAGCCGCCAGCAGTGGTGGATGTGGGGAGAGAGATGGCGGAGTTTTGAAATTTGTCATGAACTGCTATATTTATATATGATGATATCAAGGTAAATACATTGTTTGTTCTCTATTAATATCTTTCATTTGCTAACTATCTCTATCAGTAGTTAGTGCCTTCCATAGTTTGAATCTTTTATTTAGCTGGCAGTAGTGGCGCTCGCTGTATTGCAGTAGCTTGAGCAGCGAAGATTTTTGTGAGGTAAGTGATTTGTGAAAGGTATAGTTTAATGTTAGTCGGGGCCATTCTTTTGTAGGGAATTTTGAAAGTCAGATTGCGTTGCGCTAACAAAATATTGTGTGTCAGTTTAAGCACAGTCATGTATAATTGTTCAAAGGGGACGTTTCACTGTAAAACCTAACATTACGTTTTTCACTGAATCTAAGGTGCTGATAAGAATGAGATTTTTACTCTACAGTGGAGTGTGCGCTGATGTGAAACTTCCTAGCAGATTAAAACTGTGTGCCGGACCGAGACTCGAACTTGGGACCTTTGCCTTTCGCGGGCAAGTGCACTACCAACTGAGCTACCCAAGCACGACTCACGCCCCGTCCTCACTGCTTTACTTCCGCCAGTACCTCGTCTCCCACATTCCAAACTTTACAGAAGCTCTCCTGCGAAAGTGCTCATAATCTGATTATTTCTATATTTAACTACGACGTCAAACTTTTTTGTGCATCCTAATGGATAGTGGACTGTTCCCTTGCAATGCGAGAAAAATTTTCATTTATTTTATCGGACTGTTTCTTGAGCCTGTGATCCAACTTAGAAGATTGTTCCTTCAGTATGCCATCGATTTTATTGGTTTATTCAGTATCGCGAGAAGTTATCCCTGCCGCTATCCTTTCATCAGTTTTATTTGCTAATTCATTCTTTAATTTGGTATCACAATAAATCATTAGCTCAGATAGTTTTTCAAATAAATCCCCCCTTGGTGGTCATACCCAGACAAAAGGCTGTGCAGTGTTTGCAGCAGAGTTTCTATATGGCTTGGCTGCTTTCAGGTGGCCCATCCTCTGATGGGGTAGGATAAGCCTATGATAGGTTAGAAGTAGGAGCTGCTGGATGGGTGGACTGGGCAGGACTTGCATCTTGGTCTGCCACAGGGGTATGATCCCTGTAGCAAGGGGATGGGACCGGGAGTGGCGTAGGGCTGGACTAGGATTTTGTGTAGGTTGGATGGACAACAGATCACAAAATTCGCAAGGGTGAGAAAGTTGTTGAGTAGAATGTCCCTCATTTCAGGGCAACACCATCAGGCTAGCCCATTCATCTGACAGCCCTCCGTACTGTATTCCTAACCAGCAAACTGGCCTCCCTCTGAGCCGCTAGCCACCCATCTCTCTCTCTGCCTCACGCCTCCCTCTCCTTCTGCCCGCCCCCCACCCCACCCTGACACAACCCCTATCACAATAAGTCCATCTGCAGCCAAAGAGCATTTGCACACTGTCAGTTTAGCTGGCACCTTGTAGGGCGTAGGCGTGTGACAGTGTGTGAAGGTAGGTATGTGTTTGTATATTTTACTATAGGTCACAAAGGTCAACTCCGAAAATTAGTGAGCTTTCGTTCTTGTGTCTCATGCAATTTCTTAAAAAATTAGCACCAATAAAGAGTCAGTGATGTAAATAAAACGCCAAAGTAAGCTTGCCTACCTTTCTCCAGGCAATAATGAAAGGTTTCCACACGAAAACAGGTAAGCATATATTCAAAAAATGGTTCAAATGGCTCTGAGCACTATGGGACTTAACTTCTGAGGTCATCAGTCCCCTAGAACTTAGAACTACTTAAACCTAACTAACCTAAGCACATCACACACATCCATGCCCGAGGCAGGATTCGAACTTGCGACCGTCGCGGTCGCGCGGTTCCGGACTGTAGCGCCTAGAACCGCTCGCCCACTCGGGCCGGCTAAGCATGTATTAGCAGATGAAATCTTATCAGGCTCCCATCCAGGTGGCTGGGTTGAAATTCATCTTCTGACGAAGATAACAAGAATGACACTCATCGAAACGTCACAGTATCTGCACACAGCCACCCAGACAGGAGCCCAAGAAGATATATTCACACATGTGTGAGTAAATTACCCTCATCAAGGTTCCCTATATGATTGCATGTAAAATGAAGAGAATTTTATTGCAAACACTAGAGTTTAGGGTTATCTCAGGAAAAGTAGGAAAATCTTGGGGTGCGATTTTAAATTTTGCTAATAGAATACGAAAGTGTGGTGCGACAGATAAACTCTAAATGTACAAAACCATATGACAGAGAAAGAAGTTGAATCAGAGTTAAGAGACTGTTAATGCTTATTTCTCAGTGTAAACAAGTCTGCTATACAACCGAGAATCCATTCGAGAGTTAATAATATTTGCATTCATAACGGTAACATAATTTAAGTAATACTACTGCTGCTAATAATAATTACGTAAATAAAAGTGGTGTTTAAAAACTGGTAGAAACTACAGTCTTTCTGCCAAGAATCTGATGGAAACAACAATAATAATATTGCTCGAACAGTCCACGGGTGTACTGCCGGTCCATAGTGTCCAACGGGCAGAATATTTCGGCAATCAGACACGTCGTCATCGTCAGTTGCGCTGACGAACTGAGCTCCTGAGGGCGGGCGGCCGTCCTAAATCCCCTTCCCCCTCGAGGCATTCTCTCCGCTGTCCGCGCCCGCGGCCGCGCGTCGGCGATCGCTGAGAGGCTGGCGTCGGCGTCTGTGGTGGCGTCGGTGTAGCTGCCTCGTCCGCCCTGGTCGTTCGTTCGTTTTCTTTGCTGAGCCGCTTTTTAATTAGACGCAGTACTGGTTCCCATGCCTTGCAGAGGTTATAGTCGCAATCTCTGTTGATGAGTCCGTCCCTGGTACGAATTTCGATAGCCTCTCTAACGACGCTGTCCCAGTATTTAGAAGTCTGTGCCAAGACCCTGGTATGTTGGTAGTCCATTTCGTTATTTTCAGACAAACAGTGCTCTGCGACTGGCGACTTGTTGGGGTACATAAGTTGAGTGTGCTTCTGATGTTCTCGGCAACGATCTTCGATGGTGCACACTGTCTGTCCAACGTAAGTCTTCCCACACTCACGGGGAATCTGGCATATGCCGGCCTTCCGCAAACCGAGACCGTCTTTGACACTTCCCAATAATGCTCGTGTTTTATTTGGCGGGCAAAAGACAGTTCCTACTCGTTGTTTCCTCAATATTCGTCCTATTTTCCCCGATAGTGCGCCAGCATACGGTATATAGGCGGTGGCTATCTCTTCCTCCGTGATTTCGTCCATCTCCACACGCTGTACTGTAGAGGTGGGACGGAGAGCGCGTCTGATCTGCCATTCCGAGTACCCGTTTTTCCCAAATACAGTTTTGAGGTGTTCCAGCTCATGGGGCAGACTCTCTGCGTCCGAGATGGTGCGCGCCCTGTGCACCAGTGTGTTTAGTACCCCATTCCTCTGCGAAGGGTGGTGGCAGCTATTTGCATGCAAATACAGGTCGGTGTGCGTTTTCTTCCTGTATACCCCATAGCCCAGGGTGCCATCCGCTCCTCTTTTGACCATGACGTCCAGGAATGGTAACTTTGTGGTGTCACCGCCAGACACCACACTTGCTAGGTGGTAGCTTAAATCGGCCGCGGTCCATTTAGTACATGTCGGACCCGCGTGTCGCCACTGTGTGATCGCAGACCGAGCGCCACCACAAGGCAGGTCTCGAGATACGGAATAGCACTCGCCCCAGTTGTACGACGATTTTGCTAGCGACTACACTGACGAAGCCTTTCTCTCATTTGCCGAGAGACAGTTAGAATAGCCTTCAGCTAAGTCCATGGCTACGACCTAGCAAGGCGCCATTAGCCTTACATAGTTTGATAGTTATCGTATGAAATGTCTCATCAAGAACGATGTATACAACAAGGATTAAAAGTTAAGTACACTCCTGGAAATGGAAAAAAGAACACATTGACACCGGTGTGTCAGACCCACCATACTTGCTCCGGACACTGCGAGAGGGCTGTACAAGCAATGATCACACGCACGGCACAGCGGACACTCCAGGAACCGCGGTGTTGGCCGTCGAATGGCGCTAGCTGCGCAGCATTTGTGCACCGCCGCCGTCAGTGTCAGCCAGTTTGCCGTGGCATACGGAGCTCCATCGCAGTCTTTAACACTGGTAGCATGCCGCGACAGCGTGGACGTGAACCGTATGTGCAGTTGACGGACTTTGAGCGAGGGCATATAGTGGGCATGCGGGAGGCCGGGTGGACGTACCGCCGAATTGCTCAACACGTGGGGCGTGAGGTCTCCAGAGTACATCGATGTTGTCGCCAGCGGTCGGCGGAAGGTGCACGTGCCCGTCGACCTGGGACCGGACCGCAGCGACGCACGGATGCACGCCAAGACCGTAGGATCCTACGCAGTGCCGTAGGGGACCGCACCGCCACTTCCCAGCAAATTAGGGACACTGTTGCTCCTGGGGTATCGGCGAGGACCATTCGCAACCGTCTCCATGAAGCTGGGCTACGGTCCCGCACACCGTTAGGCCGTCTTCCGTTCACGCCCCAACATCGTGCAGCCCGCCTCCAATGGTGTCGCGACAGGCGTGAATGGAGGGACGAATGGAGACGTGTCGTCTTCAGCGATGCGAGTCGCTTCTGCCTTGGTGCCAATGATGGTCGTATGCGTGTTTGGCGCCGTGCAGGTGAGCGCCACAATCAGGACTGCATACGACCGAGGCACACAGGGCCAACACCCGGCATCATGGTGTGGGGAGCGATCTCCTACACTGGCCGTACACCACTGGTGATCGTCGAGGGGACACTGAATAGTGCACGGTACATCCAAACCGTCATCGAACCCATCGTTCTACCATTCCTAGACCGGCAAGGGAACTTGCTGTTCCAACAGGACAATGCACGTCCGCATGTATCCCGTGCCACCCAACGTGCTCTAGAAGGTGTAAGTCAACTACCCTGGCCAGCAAGATCTTCGGATCTGTCCCCCATTGAGCATGTTTGGGACTGGATGAAGCGTCGTCTCACGCGGTCTGCACGTCCAGCACGAACGCTAGTCCAACTGAGGCGCCAGGTGGAAATGGCATGGCAAGCCGTTCCACAGGACTACATCCAGCATCTCTACGATCGTCTCCATGGGAAAATAGCAGCCTGCATTGCTGCGAAAGGTGGATATACACTGTACTAGTGCCGACATTGTGCATGCTCTGTTGCCTGTATCTATGTGCCTGTGGTTCTGTCAGTGTGATCATGTGATGTATCTGACCCCAGGAATGTGTCAATAAAGTTTCCCCTTCCTGGGACAATGAATTCACAGTGTTCTTATTTCAATTTCCAGGAGTGTATTCCAGCAGCTACATACTTTTCTTTATAACATTAATAAGTATCCTGTTTCAGACCTCTATCTAGTCTACGTGAGATTACGCGTGCCTTTCGGCTACTTCAGTGTGGCGTAGCTGTCTTGTTACGCCACAACAGTTGGCGACGAGGCAACGGAAAGGGTCTTGTTCTTTCTAATTGCTTACATTTACTTGTGTCATGGCTTCGCCAGATGTACTGTCCGAATTTTATCGCTTGCAGAATCAGACGCAGGCGTTATTGGATGCCCTGGGACAGCTCGTCCAGGGTCAACGTGCACTGCAACACGATGCGGCAGCCGCCGCTTCACTGCTACCGCAGCCACAACATGCAGTTGCACCGCCGTTTCGCAATTTTGATGCGGCGCAAGAATCGTGGACCGAGTGGTCACGCCAGTTTGGATTTCATCTCGCCGCCTACAGAATTCAAGGTAATGAGCGGCAGCCTCACTTATTATCCTGTGTCGGTGTGTCCACCTACCGTGTGATAGTGAAATTGTTTCCCCAACGCGACATAGCCACACTGTCATACGACGAAATTTTGTCGGCATTGGATGCCTATTTCAAAGAAACAGTTAATGTAGTTGCAAAAAGGTGTACTTTCTTTCGTACAAAACGTACGGCCGGTCAAACTAATAGGGAGTGGGTTGCAACATTGCAAGGCCTTACAAGGGATTGTGCTTTTGAGTGTGAATGTGGACTCCCTTATTCAGATACAATGGTACGTGATGCAATTGCACAGAACGTTTCTGATGTTCGTATACGGGAGCAAATTTTGAAACTAGTTAATCCCTCCCTTCAGCATGTGATAGACATATTGGATAGACAAGACACGCTTGACTTTGCTCAGGAATCATTTGAAACTTCGCCGGCCGTGTGTCACATTAACCGGCCTGCCGGGTGCGCTGCGCGGCCCGGTAAACTGCCCTCACGCACGTCCGCGCAGCTGCCGCCACGCTCTAAACTAGGTGTGCCGCGCCAGCGTACAACTGCAGTGAAATCATGCCCGTGGTGTGCTACTAGACATTCGCGTGACAATTGCCCGTCACGCCAAGCTATTTGCTTTTTCTGTCTTAAGAAAGGACATGTTCAAAGTGTTTGCCAGAAAAAGCTCCGATCCGACAATCATAATCATTCCAGGCCTTTTGCTTCGCGCCGGAATCGAACCAAGGACACTCAGGCTCGTGGACCTTCGCCCATGGACATTCATGTAGTTAATTCCACTCCGCCCAGTGCCACTCTTTCTAACAGTGACTGTGTTCGTCCCACAAAAAGTGTGCATCGACGTTGCCAGAAATCACGTCAATTAGCAAGTGATGCTGTACCTGTATCAGTTCAAATTGCACGAGACAGTCGCTCTTGTCGTCAGCAGGACAATAAACTTTTTGTAGATTTGGACTTTAATGGCAAGGTCATACCATTCCGGCTCGATACCGGAGCTGCAGTTTCATTGCTCAATCACGACACGTACAAACAACTGGGCAAACCTCCGTTGCGTGCCGCAAATGTTCAGTTAAAAACATCTTCAGGACAGCAGATCCCTGTGTTAGGACAGTGCAGCCTTCTTGCAACATACAAGGGACAAACAATACTTGTGTCATTTTACGTTCTTCGTTCTTCTACTGCGGTGAACATGTTTGGTTTAGATTTATTTCAGTTGTTTAACTTGTCTATAGTAAATCAGGTCCTATCAGTGAATCAGACTGTGCCTTCAGACAGTGTTTCTCGTCTATGTGAAGAATTTGCAGACATTTTTGCACCGGGCTTAGGTTGCGCTAAGAACTATGAAGCAGATTTGGAACTGAAAGTCAACGCGCAACCGAAATTTTTCAGAGCGAGCAATGTTCCCCACGCATTGCGTGATGAGGTCGCCGGAACATTAAACGATTTAGAATCACAAGGTGTGAGTGAATGTGCGCAATGCCTATTCTCTTTCAGCTCCGCTTCATCGCTTACGCCGTACAAGTGCTCCGTTCGTCTGGACGACGGCATGCGAACGCGCCTTTCGCCAGTTGAAATCGGCGTTGCTTTCAAATACTTGCTTTACGCCATTCGATCCCCAGACACCCCTTTTGTTGATGGTAGATGCATCGGATTTCGGGATCGGTGCTGTGCTTGCGAACAAAGATGGATCGCATGATCGCCCTATTGCCTTTGCGTCAAAATTGCTCTCGTCTGCGCAAAGAAATTATTCGCAGATAGAGAAAGAAGCTTTGGCTCTCGTGTTTGGTGTTACTAAGTTCCATGATTTCTTGTATGGTCGTCACTTTACCATCATCAGAGATCACAAACCTTTGACGTCGCTTTTTCATCCGACCAAGCCTGTACCTCCGCGTACAGCGCAGAAATTCATTCGCTGGTCTATTTTCCTCTCGCAGTACCGCTACGATATCTTGTATCAGTCCACTGCTAAGCACGGAAACGCCGATGCGTTGTCCCGTTTGCCTGTTGCTGAGGATAAAGCGTTCGATTCTTCCGAACTTGCTTGCATGTTCATTGATTCGGAAACCGATGACGTGGTCGACTCGTTTCCGATTGATTTTCGTCGTGTAGCTGCAGCCACAGCTGCTGACCCTGTCCTTGCTACCGTTTTGCGTTTTGTTGCTACGCAATGGCCTTTGTCAAAGTCTCGGATCGAGGATCCGTTGGTTCGCCGATTTTTTGCTCATAAGGAGAGACTTTTTGTACGACGTGGTGTTTTGTTGTTGCGTTCTGATAATGATCAGTCCAGAGTCGTGGTCCCACGTTCGTTACAGTCCTCTGTTTTAAGGCTTCTTCACCAAGGACATTGGGGTATAGTGCGAACGAAACAACTTGCTCGTCAGCACTGTACTTGGTTCGGAATCGATGCTGCGATTACGAATATGTGTTCTTCTTGCATGGCGTGTGCCGCACAACAATCCGCACCGCCGCGGAAAGTCTTTGCATGGCCAAAAGCCACTTCCCCTTGGCAACGCTTGCACATCGATTTTGCTGGTCCATTCTGGAATGCTCGATGGTTGGTTCTGGTAGATGCCTTCAGTAATTTTCCTTTTGTTGTCCCGATGTCTTCCACGACGTCAACTGCCACCATCCAAGCGTTGTCTGCTATCTTTTGCATTGAAGGTCTTCCGCAGACTATTGTTTCCGACAATGGCCCACAATTCATGTCCGCAGAATTTGTCATTCTGCCAGGCCAATGGTATTCAACATCTGACATCCGCGCCGTTTTCGCCTCAGTCAAACGGTGCCGCTGAACGATTGGTCCGGACTTTCAAGTCACAGATGTTGAAGTTGAAAGAGTCGCATTCTCGGGAGGACGCGTTGTTGCTCTTTTTGTCATCGTATCAGCCCCGAGATGGTCGCTCGCCGGCTGAGTTGCTCCACGGTCGTCCTCATCGAACCTTGAGGTCTTTGCTGCATCCGTCGCATCAGGTTCCTGCGCAGCGGCAGACTCCTGCTTTTGCTCCAGGCAACGTTGTATTCTATCGCAACTATCGAGGTTCACGGCGTTGGCTCGCAGGGCGCATTCTTCGCTGCCTCGGCCGCGCGATGTATTTGGTTTTGGGGGCCTCTGGTGAGGTGCGTCGGCATCTCAATCAGCTGCGCCTCTGTCGTCGCACGGGTTCTACCGCTCCCCGTCTGCTTTCAGCGACGGTGCCGTCCGGTCAGCGCCCTGGGGACCCATCTACTGGCTCGCCTCATCCCCAGGTGTTACCGACGATGCCTTCCATTTTGCCCCATGGCGACGCGCCGCCGCAGCCGCCGCCGCCGCCGCCTGTTCTCCCGCCGGCGCCGCCCGCATTCGACGCTTCGCTGCAGCCGCCAAGCGCCTCCCTGGGTCACGCGCCGCCGATCGCTTCCCGTGACCAGCTGTCCTCCGCTATGGAACTCTTGCCCGCTCCGGACCACGTGACGTCATCGCGCGTCGGATACCCCGACGCAATGGAGGTCGACCCTTCGGCCCCTCCTGTCTCTTTACGGGCGCATACACCGCATGTTGACGTGCACCCTGGACTAGGTTTTCAGGCGTTTCCTAGATCCCCTCGGACCGAATGGCCGGGTGCGGGTGGCACAGCCTCGCCTGTTGTTAGGCTCCCCACCTCATCGCATACTTCAACATGGGGTCCTCCCCACGGCGGGCGGAAGCCTTATAACACGACCGTTCGCCGATTTGCGGGGGAGGAATGTGGTGTCACCGCCAGACACCACACTTGCTAGGTGGTAGCTTAAATCGGCCGCGGTCCATTTAGTACATGTCGGACCCGCGTGTCGCCACTGTGTGATCGCAGACCGAGCGCCACCACAAGGCAGGTCTCGAGATACGGAATAGCACTCGCCTCAGTTGTACGACGATTTTGCTAGCGACTACACTGACGAAGCCTTTCTCTCATTTGCCGAGAGACAGTTAGAATAGCCTTCAGCTAAGTCCATGGCTACGACCTAGCAAGGCGCCATTAGCCTTACATAGTTTGATAGTTATCGTATGAAATGTCTCATCAAGAACGACGTATACAACAAGGATTAAAAGTTAAGTATTCCAGCAGCTACATACTTTTCTTATAACATTAATAAGTATCCTGTTTCAGACCTCTATCTAGTCTACGTGAGATTACGCGTGCCTTTCGGCTACTTCAGTGTGGCGTAGCTGTCTTGTTACGCCACTACAAACTTCCTTCTGCTTCAGTCTCCGTAGTGAATTTGATGTTTGGATGTGTGAGTTCAGGTGTGTAAGAAATTCTAGGAGCTTGTCCCTTCCATGGGGCCATATCACGAACGTGTCATCAACATATCGTAGGAAACAAATAGGTTTCAATTTGGGTGACGCCAAAGCTTCCTCCTCGAAATACTCCATATAGAAATTCGCGACCACAGGCGAAAGTGAATTTCCCATTGCGACTTCTTCTATTTGCTCATAGTATTCTCCATTAAACAGAAAATACGTGGAGGTCAGAACGTGCCTGAAAAGGTCAGTCGTCTTCTCGTCAAATTTCTGAGCAATGAGCTCAACTGACTCTCGAAGAGGATATCTGAGTCTTTCAGCTTGAAGTTCTCGAGACGTTTTACGAAATCCATAGAATTCCGAACGTGATGAGGGCATTTACCCACTTAACAGCTTAGTACTTCTGCCAGGTATTTGGCCAGCAAATATGTAGGTGCCCTAATGTTGCTGACAATTGGGCGTAACGGCACCCCTTCTTTATGGACTTTAGGGAGTCCATAAAGTCTTGGCGGTACAGGTCCTTGAGGTGTTAATTTCTTGGCGACACCCTCTGGTAAATCCAAGTCCTTGAGAAGAGCCCTAGTCTTGTTCTCCACCTTCTTTGTGGGGTCAGCGTTGATCTTCCTGTAAGATTCGTCACTTAGCAGGTTCTGCATCTTCTCAATGTAGTCCTTATGAGAAAGGACAACCGTAGCATTGCCTTTGTCAGCGGGTAAGATAACAGTCTCAGGGCTCTGTCTCAGGTCTCGAATGGCTGTCCTCTCCCTGATGGTAATATTCGACTTGATCGGTTTAGTTCACGTCAGAGCACGGCAGGTATCCCGGCGCACTTCTTCAGCTGCTTCAGGTGGTAGTCGCGCAGCAACCTGTTCAACTGCACTGACGACGTCCGCTACCGGCGTGAACCTAGGTGTGGGCGCAAAATTAAGTCCCTTCTCCAGAACAGAGAGTGCATCACCAGTCAACTCGATGTCCGTGAGATTAATGACCGTCTTGCGTGGGGCCTCCAGCGATGGTTTGTCAGAGAGACTAGAAAATTTACATATCTGACGTCCAGAGGCCTTCTTATGTGCAGCATCGGCGGTCACCCAGGTAACACAATCAATCCAGTCCCAGGTAGCGGAATTAAAATGATTGGCTAGTTGTAGATGTAGTTTAAGTAGTTCCTGGGAGTTGTACTCAAGGCTGCGGCGGGTAAAGTGCACCCTCTCACGAACCAAGGCGAGGCTAGCACGCTTCTTAATCCTCTTAGCTGCTGCAGAGTCGATGTGATGCGTGACCTCAGTAAAGTTTGGCACAACCTGATCGGCACGACATCTCTTCAGAAAGGCAAGAGCACTTAGCAAACGGCTCCTTCGGTGGAGCAGCTTGTCGAATTTCTTCATGCTGCGATACATCTCCTCCCCGTAGAGGTATATGATGTGATACGCCAGGAGAAGAATCACAATAATAATATTAATAGGCTATGCTAGGCTATAGGTACATGAATTTCGCAATCGACTATGCAGCCTTTGCTTACGATCTAGTGATCTGTTTAGAGATGCGACAGCGAAACAACTCAAATAGCTGAAGACTAAGACACAGGCAACGGGCGCTGAGCTTCAAATATACTTGGCGAAGGCATGTCTTTTTGATAAACATAAAATCAGCACGAAGTAAACTGGATGTCGGACAAGGAAAAATTAAGCAGGCAGAAAAATAAATATCTAGCTGAATGGATAGAGCCTAAGCTATCCAAGAAAGAAGTCGTCATATCAAGCATTAATAAAATGGAAATGGTCTGTTAACCAAATAAAAGCATCTATAATAAGAGCTTTATATCCTTAAACGCGAAAATTAGACACTGCTGCACTGTTATTATACTGGAGACCCTATACGTGGCAGAGACTGTTACAATCAACAAGAAAGGTCTAACGAATTTTGAGAAAAGTCCTTGGTCCCATCAAAGAAAACAGAGAGTACAGAATGTGTCCCAAACGTGAACTGTACAAAAGCACGTGGAGAATATAAGTTGCACGTAGCAGTTAAAGGTCGGAAAAAAGAGACAACTGATTTGACGTAGTCCCCAGATGGCTGAGACGAAAAACAAGAATATCATTAATAAATATGGAAAATGTTTTGTGGGGTTTGAAATCTACACTCAGTGTTGCGTGATTTGTAGCATGCAGTAATTTCCACAACATAAATGTACAATATCGTAATAATATGTAAGTAATACTCACTTACAGTTCAAATTTTACATTGTTTATCTACAAAATAGGCTTTATAAACCTGAATGAAAGAAATTAAAATAATACTTTAAAACTGATCAGTATGTATGACCTAAGAGGAACAATTTAATTTATCGTACAATTTCAAATACAATGAGTTAAATTATTATAATTACTCAGGAGCTGTTGCATCAGAAGTTGCAGTATTGAAATACAATACTGAGGGCTGTCATCATCATTTTCCCGGCCTGTAACATGTTAAAGTTCATCAACTTGTAAGGGTTTTGATTCGCTGTGGAAACCTATAGTCTTTATATAGGCATACATATACTATCCGCTAGACTCAGGTTGTAGTTTTACACAATTAGAGTCGGTAGCATTGACTCATACTGAATTCACATTTATTGTGCGTAACGTTTTTGTTCTCCAGCATGATGGAACCATATTTTAATTGAAGCTCCTAACTTTTTTCATACATTGCTCATTTTCTTTCTTGGCTGAATCATTCGTTTGGAAAATGCGAAATCTTCAATTATTAATACTTGCGCATTTTTTTATGCTATAGGGTTACACAATGGAGTAAACTCTTAAACTACTTCAGTCCTTTCGTGAATTAAAATGTCGGAATTATCTGTTAGTAGTGCAAAAGTTCTTTCGTAGGTTTCATTCTCTGAAACAATTTAGAAGGTCTGACTTTCCCTTTATTGTTGAAAGCAGCAGCGTTGTCACAGCCTGTATATGCGTTGAATTCTGGTAGACTTAGATATAACGAGAATCCCAACTTCCATATTAATTCTGTGCGAATAATGCAGTTAGGTTCTTTATAGGTTTTTGTCTTAAATACTGCACGTGAGAACCAAATTTCAGGTTCAGAAACCGTATGCATATTGGCCAGCAAAACTGATAAACCATCAGTACAAGAAACTTTTACTAAAATGTTTGAAATTGATGGCACTTTGCTGCCACTAAAGATAAATTGCATATCCGCTTCTACATACTGACATTTACAATCTTTTTTTTCAGTTTTTAGTAGGTGATATTTCTTAATCTGATAAATATATCTGAGTCCCAACGGTTACGACGACTTTCTTCGTTTGCAAAATTGGTATCAAATGGTCATTCTCCTAATAATCGGCTGAAAACTGAATCAAAGCCTCCTTGACACGATAATTCAAGACTTCCCAAAAAATCGATAAGTCTGAGTGGCAGAGGTCATTTAATTCTACACGGAATATCAAACCAACGTCCATTTTGACGTTCAGAATTTTTCATTAAAGGCGTTAAATAGTTATCGAATATAATACGCTTCTCTGCAGCATTACTTATGTAAAGTTTAATGAGAACCGGTTCAACTACTTTATCAAAAGTTTGTGGCAAGAGAAACCGGTCTGGTGTAAGAAGTGAAAGCCATCTACCATTTCAACTTCGATTCGTGTTGGCTGAGCTATGTGGACTTGAGATTCAGTGTCTTGTGTAACACAGCCTTGCTTTTTTTAAACCTATCGGCAATACAGGCATTGGTGTTAGCAGAAATGTACCTGTTCTAACTTTTTTTTTCAAGGCTAATTGCGAGTAGCCGACCAAAGATGTCTCGTTCAGTTTTTCGCACAGTTTGTTTAATTTTATTCACCTGAACTTTAAAGGTGCACTGTGGTGCGAAACTGAAAATTTTCATCTACACCTGCACGTGTTCTGTCACGTTTTGTGACTTGGACAATGCACAATTAAGTGCCTCAGAGAAGGTTCATCAAACAACATTCAGGCTACACTATTGGCCATTAAAATTGCTACACCAAAAAGAAAATGATAAACGGCTATTCATTGGACAAATATATTATACTAGAACTGACATGTGGTTACATTTTCACACAATTTGGGTGCATAGATTCTGAGAAATCAGTACCCAGAACAACCACCACTGCCCGTAATAACGGCCTTCATACGAATGGGCATTGAGACAAACAGAGCTTGGATGGTGTGAACAGGTACAGCTGCCCTTGCAGCATCAACACGATACCACATTCATCAAGAGTAGTGACTGGCGTATTGTGACGAGCCCGTTGCTCGGCCACTGATCAGACGTTTTAAATTGGTGAGGGATCTGGAGAATGTGCTGGCCAGGGCAGCAGTCGAACAATTTCTGTATCCAGAAAGGCCCGTACAGGACCAGCAACATGCGGTCGTGCATTATCCTGCTGAAATGTTGGGTTGCGCAGGGATCGAATGAAGGGTAGAGCCACGGGTCGTAACACATCTGAAATGTAACGTCCACTGTTCAAAGTGCCATCAGTGCGAACAAGAAGTAACCAAGACGTATAACCAATGACACCCCATACCATCACGCCGGATGATACGCCAGTATGCCGATGACGAATACAGGCTTCCAATGTGCGTTCACCGCGATGTCGCCAAACACGGATGCGACCATCATGATGCTGTAAACAGAACCTGGATTCATCCGAAAAAATGAAGTTTTGCCATTCGTGCACCCACGTTCGTCGTTGAGTACACCATCGCAGGCGTTCCTGTCTGTGATGCAGCGTCAAGGGTAACCGCAGCCATGGTCTCCGAGCTGATAGTCCACGCTGCTGCAAACGTCGTCGAACTGTTGGTGCAGATGGTTGTTGTCTTGCAAACGTCCCCATCTGTTGACTCAGGGATCGAGACGTGGCCGCACAATCCGTTACAGCCATGCGGATAAGATGCCTGTCATCTCGATTACTAGTGATACGAGGCCGTTGGGATCCATCACGGCGTCCCGTATTACCCTCCTGAATCCACCGATCCCATATTCTGCTGACAGTCATTGTATCTCGACCAGCCGAGCGGTTCTAGGCGCTACAGTCTGGAACCGCGCGACCGCGAGTCATTTGAACCATTTTGATCTCGACCAGGGCGAGCAGCAATGTCGCGATACGATAAACCGTAATCGCGATAGGCTACAATCCGACCTTTATCAAAGTCGGAAACGTGATGGTACGCATTTTTCCTCCTTATACGAGGCTCACAACAACGTTTCACCAGGCAACGCCGGTCAACTGCTGTTTGTGTATGAGAAATCGGTTGATAAGTTTCCTCATGTCAGCACTTTGTGTCTTCACCGGCGCCAGCCTTGTGTGAATGTTCTTAAAAGCTAATCATTTGCATATCACAGCATCTTCTTCCTGTCGGTTAAATTTCGTGTCTGTAGCACATCTCCGTGGTGTAGCAATTTTAATGTCCGGTAATGTACTTCTCTACCGTTCCACTCACGAACAGCACGCGGGAAAATCCAACACTTAAATCTTGCCGTGCAGTCTCAGATTTCTCTTCTTTCATTATGATGATTCTTCCTCCCTATGTTGGTGGGCGCCAACAAAATATTGTCACACTCTGAGGAGGAAGTTGATGATCTAAATTTCATGAGAAGGTCCTCTCGCAGCGACGAACCCCTTTTTTTTTTTATTGACTGCCACCCCAATTCGTGTATCATATGCGTGGCACTCTCTCCTTTATTTTACGCTAACGCAAAAGGAGCTGCCCTTCCTTAAACGTTTTCGCTCTCCTCCGTCAATTCCATCTGATGTGGATCCCACACCGCACAGCAATACTCCAGAAGAGAGCGGACAAGTGTAGTGTAAACAGGCTCTTGAGAAAGCCTGCTGCATCCTATACGTGTTCTGCCAAAAAATCTCAGTCTTTAGTTTGCTTTTTCCACAGTATTATCTATATGACCGTTCCAATTTAAGTTATTCGTAATTGTAATCCATAAGTATTTAGTTGAGGTTGTATGGTTTATCGTGTAACCGAAATTTAGTGGATTGTTTTTAGTACTCACTTGGATGACAGAGTCAGTTTCCACTTGTTTCATCATACAGATATTTTGCCTAAATCATTTTGCAATTCGTTTTGATCATCTGATGACTTTATAAGACTGTAAATGACAGCACCATCTACAAACAATCTAAGAGTGCTGCTCACATTGTCTTCTAAATCGTTTATGGAGATCAGTAACGTTATAGGGCCTATAATATTTCCTTTGGGAACACTCAAATATTACCGTCAGCTATTACGAACTATGACCTTTCTGAGAGATAGTCACGAATCCAGTCACACAAATGAGAGGATTCTTCATAGCCACGCAGTTTGATCAGAAGTTGCTTGTGGGGAAAGGTATCAAAAGCATTCTAGAAATCTAAAAATATAGAATTAATTTGACGTCCCCTGTCGATAGCACCCATTACTTCGTGAGAATAAAGAGCTAGTTGTATTTCTCAAGGGCGATATTGTCTGAATCCTTGTTGGCTATTTGTCAATGAATCGTTTTCTTCGAGGTTATTCATAATGTTCGAACACAGCAAATGTTCCAAAATCCTACTACAAATCGACGTTAGTAGTATGGGTCTGTAATTCAGCAAAATACTCCTATATCCTTTCATGGGTTGAAAGGAAACTGACTGGTGTCCAATCAGGAGCGAGGGCCTTGCCTTTCTTAAGTGTCTTAAGCTGCTTCGCTACACCTGGGATATCTAGTTCTTGGATGTTGTTCCTCATTCAAATTCTGGCATATTTACTTAGTCTTGATTTGTGAAGAAATTTCCGAAAACCATATTTAGGAATTCTGCTTTATTCGCACTGTCGTCAATACATCACCATTGTTATCGTGCAGTGAAGGTATTGACAACACCTTATCACTGGTGTGTTTTATATGCGACCAGAATCTCTTCGATTTTTCTGACATATTTTTAGATAGAGTTGAATTGTGGAAACTATTAAAAGCATCTCGCATTGAAATTCGTGCTAAATTTCGAACTACAGTAAAACTTCGCCGATCTTGGGGATTTAAGGATGTTTTAAATTTGGTATGCTCTTTTTCGTTTCCTCCGCAAGTGTTCTGACACGTTTTGTGTACTATGGGACATCAGTACCATATGCTATGAATTTATTTGATATATATCTCTAAATTTCCGTAGATACTATTTCTTTTACTTCAAACAACATCTGGCCTACGTTTACATAGTCAGATTGGTGGGAGTGGAACCTATCTCTGAAGAAGGAGTCAAGCGAATTTTAATCTGCCTTTTTAAATAGATGTATTTTGCGTTTATTTCTGGTGGAATTGGATGTTACGGTATTCAGTCTAGTTCAAATGGTTCAAATGGCTCTAAGAACTATGGGACTTAACATCTGAGGTTATCCATCCCCTAGACTTAGAACTACTTAAACCTAACTAACCTAAGGATATCACACACATCCATGCCCGAGGCAGGATTCGAACCTGCGACAGTAGCAGCAGCGCGGTTCCGGACTGAAGCGCCTAGAACCGCTCGGCCACAACGGCCGGCTAAGTCTAGTTACAACAACCTTTAGTGACTAGTCCCTTTATCTGTCATGTCGTTCCCTCTTTGGTAGGAACTAAGCCTTGCTGAGTGGTCAAGTAATTTTGCACAACAATTTACGCTATGAGTGGGCTCCAGAACTAATTGTTCAGAATAATTTTCTGAGAAGGCATTCCCTACGATTTAGGACGATGTTTTATGCCTACCACCAACAGTAAAAATGTATTTTCGCCAACATATCGAGAGTAGACTGAAGTCACCAGCAGCTGTAATTGTTTGAGTGGTGAACCTATTTTAAATGAGACTCAAGTTTTCATTAAACTGTTCAGTAACTCTATTATTTGAGTCGAGGGGTTCGTTAAAAGGAACCAATTATTAATTTATTCCGGTGTCAAGTATAGCAACTACCTGTTCTAACACCCAGAAACTATCTACTTGCGTTTCTCTACGAGGTAAAGTAATTCTGACAGCAACAAACACCCCACCTCCAATTGTATTTAATTTGTCCTTCTAAACACAGTTAGATCTTTTGTAAAAATTTCGGCTGAACTTATTTCCGGCTTTTGCCAGCTTCCCGTACCTATAATAATTTGAGATTCAGTGCTTTGTATTAGCGCCTGGAGCTCTGGCTCTTTCCAAGCACAAGTACGAAAGTTTACAACCATAATATTGATCGTTGGTGCATCTGTCCTTTCCTGCGTTCGTCCTGATCGTTTGAAACTGAAGTCCTTTCTGCACATTCCAGAGATCCATAAATATAAAATCATAATATCGGTTTCTTAAATCTCCCGCTTACATAACTGCGTTCAGAGATAAAAGTTAACTTTTGTTCTTTCCCTCTGACTTGACAGTAAGTAGGAAATCAGTAACATCTGAAAATACTATTTTATAAGTAGAACTATAAAATAAATTATTTTTATCGATACTGCCATTAAATGAATTGATGATTTTTTAACCGTTTTAGTAACACTGTCAGGGAGCTGCAGTTTCCGAACTGGACGGCTGCGCAGCTGCGTCGTCACTGGCGTAGAGAGAATATCGCGACATCTCTAAGATGTATCTACTTTGGGCTGGGCAATGGTAAGTCAGTGAATGAGTCTATTTTACACCCTAGGTGTTGAATTTATATAAAAAAAAAAAACGTGAAACACATATTTTTGCACCTCTAACGGAGAAGCCAAGCTCCAGATTTCAAAGATTTAACTTTAAAAATGCTTTCGCAATAAAACATTTTCATAAAACGTTTTACTCCCTATTTCATCCCCTTAGCGGACGAATTTCAAAAACAGTGACATGCGCATGTTTAGTTTCTAACAGAGAAACAAAACACAAATTTTCATAGATTTAGCTGCAAAAATACCTGTACAATGAAATATTTCCATAAAAATTTTCATCCCTCGTTTCGAGCCCCATAGGAGTTGACATTTCCAAGACAGTGGAACACTTTTTTTTTTCTAACTGAGATGCCAAATTTAAGTTTTCATAGATTTAGCTTTATAAATGCTTTCATAACAAAATATTTTCATAAAAAATCTCCTCTCCTATTCACCCCCTTAGGAGTTCAATTTCCAAAAACAGTGAAACACTTTTTCTATTTTTGTGTGAGAAGTAAGAGATGTAGCTTTAAAATACTTTAATAGTTCTTTAACAGTTATACATTTTCAAAAAATGTTTTCACTCACTATTTCACCACCATAGGGTTAAAATTCCAAAAATGCTGAAATGCATAAGTCTCTATTTATTACCGCGAAACCAAATACCAATTTTCGTAGGTCTAGCTTCAAAGTTGCCTTAATAGCGACATATTTCAAAAAAATTCTTCATCCCCTATTTCATCCCCTTAAGGTTGGAATTTCGAAAAATTCCTTGTCAAATGATTCCTATAGTATAAGATCCATACCATCAAAAAATGGTTCATGGCTCTGAGCACTAGGAGGATTAATTGCTCAGGTCATCAGTCCCCTAGAACTTAGAACTACTTAAACCTAACTAACCTAAGGACAACACACACATCCATGCCCGAGGCAGGATTCGAACCTGCGACCGTAGCGGTCGCTCGGCTCCAGACTGTAGCGCCTAGAACCGCTCGGCCATTCCGGCCGGCTCCATACCTCCTCCAAATTTCAAGTTTCTATCCTTAGTGGTTTTGGCTGGGCGAGGATGAGTCATTCAGTCAGTTAATCAGTCAGTACATTGCTTTTTACATATAGAGATTGTATTAGGAAACTTGATGAGAGTAATTTAATCATACGTCACAAACTTTTTTTACTGTCTAGAAAAAGGTAGGCAACCTTACTTTGGCGTTTCAGTTTTATCTTTTACTCGTAATTGGTGGTAAACTTTTTGAGCGTATGAGCAACTATGGAAACAAATTTCATGAAGTACACTACTGGCCATTTAAATTGCTACACCACGAAGAAGACGTGCTACAGACACGAAATTTAACCGACAGGAAGAAGATGCTGTGATATGCAAATGATTAGCTTTTCAGAGCATTCACACAAGGTTGGCGCCGGTGGCGACACCTACAACGTGCTGACATGAGGAAAGTTTCCAACCGATTTTTCAAACACAAACAGCAGTTTACCGGCGTTGCCTGGTGAAACGTTGTTGTGATGCCTCGTGTAAGGAGGAGAAATGCGTAACATCATGTTTCCGACTTTGATAAAGGTAGGATTGTAGCCTATCGCGATTGTGGTTATCATATCGCGACATTGCTGCTCGTGCTGGTCGAGATCCAATGATTGTTAGAAGAATACGAAATCGATGGGTTCAGGAGGGTAATACGGAACGCCGTGCTGGATCCCACCGGCCTCGTATCACTAGCAGTTGAGATGACAGGCATCTTATCCGCATGGCTGTAACGGATTGTGCAGGCACGTCTCTATCCCTTAGTCAACAGATGAGGACATTTGCGAGACCACAACCATCTGCGCAAACAGTTCGACGACGTTTGCAGCAGCATGGACTATCAGTTCGGAGACCATGGCTGCGGTTACCCTTGACGCTGCATCACAGACAGGAGCGCCTGCGATGGTAGCATCATGATGGTCGCATCCGAGTTAAGCGACATCGCGGTGAACACACATTGGAAGTGTATATTCGTCATCGTCATACTGGCGTATCATCGGGCGTGATGGTATGGGGTGCCATTAGTTACACATCTCGGTCACCTGTTGTTCGCATTGACAGCACTTTGAACGTAAGGACGTTACATTTCAGATGTGTTACGACCCGTGGCTCTACCCTTCATTCGATCCTTGCAGAACCCTACATTTCAGCAGAATAATGCACGACCGCATGTTGCAGGTCCTGTACGGACCTTTCTGGATACAGAAAACGTTCGACTGCTGCCCTGGCCAGCACATTCTCCAGATCTCTCACCAACTGAAAACGTCTGGTCAATGCTGGCCGAGTAACTGGCTCAAATGGCTCTGAGCACTATGGGACTCAACTGCTGAGGTCATTAGTCCCCTAGAACTTAGAACCAGTTAAACCTAACTAACTTAAGGACATCACAAACATCCATGCCCGAGGCAGGATTCGAACCTGCGACCGTAGCGGTCTTGCGGTTCCAGACTGCAGCGCTTTTAACCGCACGGCCACTTCGGCCGGCTGGCCGAGTAACTGTCTCGTCACAATACACCAGTCACTACTGTTGATGAACTGTGCTATCTTGTTGAAGCTGCATGGGCAGCTGTACCTGTACACGCCATCCAAGCTCTGTTTGACTCAATGTCCAGGCGTATCAAGACTCTTGTTACGGTCAGAGGTGGTTGTTCTGGGTACTGATTTCTCAGGATATATGCACCGAAATTGCGTGAAAATGTAATCACATGTCAGTTCTAGTATAATATATTTCTCCAATGAATACGTGTTTATCGTCTGCATTTCTTCTTGGTGAAGCAATTTTAATGGCCAGTAGTTTAGTTTTTAATTAAAATTAGCTGTGTAGGAATATCGGTCAGCTACCCTGGCTCGTTTTATTTACCTATACTTTGCACTGCATAAAGTACACATTTTTTTATGGAAGGTCGGTTTAAGTTGGGATCTTATACTATGTGATCGTGTTCGTGAACTGTGCTTACATAGTAAATGTCAGTATGTGGAGACATGCATTGACTTATTGTTTGGACACGGAACACAGCGCCAACACAAGTGATCCGTGGGGCTAAACTCTTGGAATGGACTGCTGCAGATGTAAATAATCACTGTTTGCCGATGAAATCCATAAAATGAATTTGTGGCGTAATAGTATGTGGTCTTAGAATTAGTTGGTTATCGACCGCCAGTACAGAAAACGCAAGAATCTACAGCTACATCTAAATCTGTACTCCGCAAGCCACCGTATCGTTTGTTGTGGACGATGGATGCCGTAACAAAGACGCTTTCTCGACACTTTCCACAATATGATTAAAGTGACACTCATGGGAACTGAGCTCCATTTTGACGACTCATTCGGCTGGAAATCCGAGACCTTTATAGAGTATTAATATTATTTTTCTTCATCGATTGGTTTGAAGAATAATTGTCACAGACCTTCTGTATAGTCCAGAATTTCTTTTTTTACACTTACGTTCATTATACGAATATAAGTTATAGTAGGTAATACAACCATTAATTCGGTCTGAACCGTTGACCTAAACGGAACTTTTAGTTTAATGATCACCACGATCAATAGAGCATTTGTTGTAGCACCTCTCACTATAGTTTATTGGACATTCCTGTGTCACTTTCACGCTGACTAGGAGAAGCCGTTACGAAGTTTCTTTCTGAGTTACCCCAAATCAGTTACACTTTAATCCAGTATTACGTTATACCGTCCATTGTGGAATTAGTCATAAGATGGACGGCAACAATGTAGTGTTCAGCAGCAACATAGTTTTTTAAGTGAAGTGAAACACATAAGTACTCGTGCTCAGTTCAGTCTTTAGTGACTCGTTCAATTTTCGCTGTATAAATGGTGACGAGTTAAACAGGAACGAAACGAACATACTGATCAAATGAACAGACGTTCTTTTTCACTCATAAAGTCCATTACTAAAAGCTTCATACGCAGAACCAAGATCAAAGTGTCTGATTAAATAATTTCAATATTTCTATATCGGCACATTACACGAAGAAAGCACAGTATTTTATAATTGTTATACTAAAACTGAAAAGGACCCGACCTTCATTGGTATCTAACGGTAATGTGAAGTCCTGAATTTATCCTTCCACATTTCAGTTCTTTTTTCGACATTGATTTTATACGTTGTACATACGTAAAGGTGAGTATTCAGGACTATTTATTGAATGGTTTCATGCAGACTTTCCGAGTAAAAACTTTCCGTCTTACAGAAAAACATTGGTCAGGTGCGAGTAGGACAAGCCCCCTGAGACTTCCGCACAAGTTTAATTTTGTATAAAGACAGTTCATCCATCCCCTGCAACGAGAATCTCGACGACTTTTGGGTGTTGTCGACATTGAAACCGGTGAATTTCGGTCCCAAGAATTTCAAGACTATCAGAAATGTTTTAATTTTTATTTTGAGGTGGGATAACAAACGTCAAAAGAAATTTTTGTTTAATGTAATTACAAATTAACAATTATCTGATATCTTACTATATTTGTATTGTGAATCCTTGCTTCCTGCCAAATTTTATGGGTCCAGATCAACGAGAAATACCCTGTAGTTTTTAATAAGTGATTTTGTAAGAGTCAAATTTGTGACATAAATGGCCATATCTTTCGATTGCACCGACTTAGAAGATTAACTTTTTACACCACCAATATAACGCAGACTTTAGTATGTGACATAAATTTCAACTTGATAACACTACCGTTACTGAGAAAAAGGCGTGTTAACAGACAGACGGACAGACATACACTCGGAAAACAAATATCAAAAGAAATATTTTTTGTGATATATAATTACAGATTAACATTTTGGGATTTATTCTTGACTTCCACTGTTAAACCTTGCTTCTCGTCAAATGTCATGACTCTACGTCAACGGGAAGTACCCTATGGGTTTTGATGAGTGAGTTTTTGAGTATCAAAATGTGTGACACAAATAGCCATATCTTTTAACTGCTTTGACTTCGAAACTTACATTTTCTACACCGTTAGTCTGGTTACAATGAACAAAACAATTTTTTTCATGTTAGATAATTACAAATTAACAGTTTCCGGATTTTTTCCTCTATCTTTACTCGAAACCTTGCTTCTTGGCACATTTCATGATTCTAGGTCAACGAGAACTGCTCTGCAGATTTCGATGACAGTGTTTTCCACTATCAAAATAGGTGACATAAATGACCGTATCTTTTGATTGCACTGACTTACAAGCGTAACCTTTTTACATGACCAACTGAACATAAACCTTAGTATGTGACACAAATTTCAACTCCATTAGTCCACCCATTCCTGAGAAAAGGGGTTTTAAACTGTCGAATACATAGATAGACGTACAGTGATGTGATCCTATAAGTGTTCCGTTTTTACCGACTGAGGTACCGAACCCTAAAAAATGACGAAGGTTTAATTAACTGACAATTAGAAGAAATCAGGAGCTTAATACTTTCTCTCATTGTGTAGGTGGCATACAGCCGTGTCAGAGCCTAGTAATGCTTCATGCAAAAAAATGGTTCAAATGGCTCTGAGCACTATGGGACTTAACATCTATGGTCATCAGTCCCCTAGAACGTAGAACTACTTAAACCTAACTGACCTAAGGACATCACACAACACCCAGCCTTCACGAGGCAGAGAAAATCCCTGACCCCGCCGGGAATCGTGCTTCATGCAAACCACAGTTAATTCAGGTATGGTCTAGGCACAGTCGGGGAGTGAAAGTTTAAATTGCCAGTGACACGTAGTTCGTAGTTCACGTGTCAACATACGAGCCTCTGAGTAAAGGAGAAGGAAGAGAAGACATTGGGAGCGAAAGACCGTGAAATCGTACTGAGACACGCCCTTTGAAGCGGTGAATGAAAACGTACATTTGCATTTTATTGTTTGTACACACACACCTCGTATATACTTTCTATCCTATTATGTGACATTTTTGTTATTTGTAGTTATGTTTTGATTTGTGACTTTGTTGCCAGCCTTAATTTTGAGATGTTCGTTGTAACCGACAATGAATTTCTCATGTCGTTTGATGCCACTCTGGATAGCAAAGTCATCATCGAATCGTATCATTGATATCATTTCACCTTGAATTTTGATTCCACTCCTGAACCTTTCATTTCCATCATTGGTTCCTCGATGTACAGATTGAACAGTAGGGGCGAAAGGCTACATCCTTGTCTTACACCCTTTTTAATACGAACACGTCGTTCTTGGTCGTCCACTCTTATTCTTCCCTCTTGGTCTCGTGCATATTGCATATTACCAGTCTCTCCCTATAGTTTACCCCTATTTATCTCAGAATTCCGAAAGTCTTGCACCATTCTACAATGTCGAACGCTTTTTCCAGGTCGACAAATCCTACGAACATGTCTTGATTTTTCTTTAGTCTTGCTTCCATTATGAATCACAATGTCAGAATTGCTTCTCTCGTGCCTCGTTCCTAAAGCCAAACTGGTCATCATCTAACGCATCCTCAGTTTTCTCTTTCATTCTTCTGTATATTATTCTCGTCAGCACCTTGGATGCATGAGATGTTGATTTTGCGATAATTCTTACTCTTGTCAGCTTCTAAAGTCTTTGGAATTGTGTGGGTGATATTTTTCCGAAGTGAGATGTCGTATCGCCAGACTCATATATGCTACACACTAACCTGAATAGACATTTTGTTGCCACTGCCCCCAATGATTTTAGAAATTCTGATGAAATGTTAGACATCACTTCTGCCTTACTTGGTCTTAAGGCCTCCAAAGCTCTCTTAAATTTTTATTCTAATGCTGGATCCGCAATCTCTTCTAAAGCGACACTTCAATGCGAGATGCTTATGATAGTTTCCATAACGAAAGTTGTCTCGAAACCTGGCAGAAGATTCAAAGAGATCCTGGCCGTATGTAAAGTATGCAAGCGTCAAGACACAATCAATGCCTTCACTGCACGAAAGCAATGGAAATACTATATATAACAATGCTGCTAAAGGATGGTTCCTAAACACAGACTTCCGAAATTCCTTTTCCAAAGAAGAAGAAGTAAATATTCCACAATTCGAATCAAGAACAGCTGCTAACATGAGTAATTTAGAAGTAGATATCCTCGAAGTAGTGAAGCCACGTAAATCACTTAATAAAAGCAAGTCTTCCGGTCCAGGCTGTATACCAATGATGTTCCTTTCGGAGTATACTGATGCAAAAGCTCCATATTCAATAATCATAAAAACTTCTCGTCTACGAAAAATCCGTGAGCAAAGACTGGAAAATTTCAAAGGTCACACCAATATTCAAGAAAGGCAATAGGAGTAAGCCACTAAATTATAGACCAATGTCATTAACGTCCTTAAGCTGCAGGATTCTGGAACGTACATTCTGTTCGAACATTATGAATTACCTCGAAGAAAACTGTCTATTGACACACAGTCAGCACGGATTTTGAAAACATCGTTCTTGTGAAACACAACTAGCTCTTTACTACACGAAGTGTTAAGTGCTATCGACAAGGAATTTCTAATTGATTCCGTATTTCTACATTTCCAGAAGGCTTTTGACATGTATCTCACGAGCGCCTTCTAGTCAGATTGCGTACTTATGGACCATCATCGCAGTTATGCGACTGGATTCGTGATTTCCTGTAAGAGAGGTAACAGTTCTTAGTAGATGATGGAAAGTCAGCGAGTAAAACAGAAGTGATTCCTCTCGTTCCCTGAGGTAGTGTTACAGGCCCTCTGCTGCTCTTTATCTATATAAATAGTTTAGGAGACAATCTGAGCAGCCGTCTTGTGTTGTTTGCAGATGATAACGTCGTTTATCGTCTTGTAAAATCATCAGAAGATGAAAACAAAATGAGAACGATGTAGGAAAGATATCTGTGTGGTGCGAAAATTGATAGTCGAGTCTAAATGATGAAAAGATTTAGGTTATCCACATGAGTGCTAAAAGGAATCCGTTAAACTTCGGTTACACGAAAAATCAGCCGAATCTATGGGCCGTAAATGCAACGAAACACCAAGGAATTACAATTACAAACAATTTAAACCGGAAAGAACACACAGAAAATGTCGTGTGGAAGGTGTGCCAAGACTGCGTTATATTGGCAGAACACTTAGAAGATACAAACATCTACTAAAGAGACTGTCTACAGTACACTTGTCCGTACACTTTTGGAGCACTTCTGTGCGGTGTGGGATCCTTACCAGGAAGGATTGACGAAGCACATCGAAAAAGTTCAAAGAAGAGCAGCACGTTCTGTGCTATCGAAAAAAAAAGGAGGGAATGCCACGGGTATGATACAGGATTTGATGTAGACATCGTTAAACCAAAGGCGTTTCTTGTTTCGGCGATACATTCTCGTGAAATTTTTATCTCCAACTTTCTCCCCCGAATGTGAAAATATTTTGTTGACGCCAACCTACATAGGAAGAAAAGATCATCACAATAAAGTAAGGGAAATCAGAGGTCGCACAGAAAGATATAGGTGTTCGTTTTTTTCGCGCGCTGTTCGAGAGTGGAATAATAGAGGATTGTTGTGAGGTGGTTCGATGTACCCTCTGCAGAGTATCCACGAAGGTTTGGATGTAATATTGACCTCTGTACACCAAGAAGGCCATCTGCAGTGATGTCTGTCAGATTCGGCCTGTAATCTTATTGGTGAGTAGAATTGTCTTCAGTGATGAGGCCCGCTTCGAACTGAGCGCGCCGGGCGGGGTTAGCCGAGCGGTTTAAGGCGCTGAAGTCACAGACTGTGGGGCTGGTCCCGGCGGAGGTTAGAGTCCTCCCTAGGGCATGAGTGTGTGAGTTTGTCCTTAGTATAATTTACGTTAAGTAGTGTGTAAGCTTAGGGACTGATGACCTTAGCAGTTAAGTCCGTAAGAATTCATACACATTTGAACATTTTTCGAACTGAGCGCGATGACCAGCAAAGACGTGTCTGGAGAAGCCCCAAGCAGCAGTGGCATACCGACTTGACTGTTGCCCTCCATACTGCTCGACAGCCAGGAACAATGGTCCAGGGTGCCATTCCATTGCATAGCAGAGCCCCTTTGCTTATCATCCGCGGCAGCTTTGCAGCAAAGCGGGACGTAGACGATATTCTACACCCCGTTTTGTTTCCCTTCATAGCAAGCCATCCTCTGCTTACATTTCAGCAAGATAATGACCGCTCGCACACGGCGAGAGTTCCTACTACTTGTGTTTGTGCTTCCTAAACTCTGTCTTGGCCTGCAAGATCGCGGGATATCTGCCCAAAAGAAAACATTTGGAGCATTACGGGCAGGGCCCTCCAACCAGCTCGGCATTTTGACGATCTAACGCACCAGTTGGACAGAATTTGGCACAATATTCCTCCAGTGGTCATTCAACAAGTCCGTCAATGAATGCCAAGCCGAGTAGCAGCTTGCATAATGGCGAGAGATGCACCAACGCGTTTTGGACTTCCTTAATTTCTGAAGCTCCCCATGAATACATCACCCAGTTTTTTTTCTGATTTCCGACCCATTTGGATAATTCCTTCGTGGTGGGTCGTTTTCTTGTCTTAGAGTGTATCATTATTTCAAATATATCGAAAGAATATCTTGACAGATGTGAAAATTACCGAAATATCAGTTTAATAAGCCACGGCTGCAAAATACTAACACGAATTCTTTACATACGAATCGAAAAACTGGTAGAAGCCAACTTTGGTGGAGATCAGTTTGGATTCCGTAGAAATTTTGGAACATGTGAGGCAAATCTTAGAAAATAGATTAAGGAAAGGCAAACCTACGTTTCTAGCATTTGTAGTCTTAGTGAAAGCTTTTGACAATGTTGACTAAAATACTCTCTTTCAAATTCTGAAGGTGGCAGGGGTAAAATACAGGGAGCGAAACGCTATTTACAATTTGTACAGAAAGCAGATGGCATTTATAAGAGTCGAGGGGCATGAAAGGGAAGCAGTGGTTGGGAAGGGAGTGAGACACGGTTGCAGTCTATCCTCGATGTTATTCAATCTGCATATTGAGTAAGCAGTAAAGGAAACAAAAGAAAAATTCGGAGTAGGTATTAAAATCCAAGGACAAGAAATAAAAACTTTGAGGTTCGCCGATGACATTGTAATTCTGTCAGAGACAGCAAAGGACTTGCAAGAGCAGTTGAACGGAATGGACAGTGTCTTGAACGGAGGGTATAAGATGAACATCAACAAAAGCAAAACGAGGATAATGGAATGTAGTCGAATTAAGTCGGGTGACGCTGAGGGAATTAGATTAGGAAATGAGACACTTAAAGCAGTAAATGGGTTTTGCTATTTGGGGAGCAAAATAACTGACGATGGTCGACGTAGAGAGGATATAAAATGTAGACTGGCAATGGCAAGGACAGCATTTCTGAAGAAGAGAAATTCGTTAACATCGAGTATAGATTTAAGTGTCAGGAAGTCGTTTCATGAAAGTATTTGTATGGAGTGTAGCCATGTATGGAAGTGAAACATGGACGATAAATAGTTTGGACAAGAAAAGAATAGAAGCTTGTGAAATGTGGTGCTACAGAAGAATGCTGAGGATTAGATGGGTAGATCACGTTACTAATGAGGAGGTATTGACTAGAATTAGGGAAAAGAGAAATTTGTGGCACACCTTGACTAGAAGAAGGGATCGGTTCGTAGGACATGTTCTGAGGCATCAAGGGATCACCAATTTAGTATTGGAGGGCAGCGTGGAGGGTAAAAATGGTAGAGAGAGACCAAGAGATGAATACACTGAGCAGATTCAGAAGGATGTAGGTTGCAGTAGGTACTGGGAGATGAAGAAGCTTGCACAGGATAGAGTAGCAAGGAGAGCTTCATCAAACTAGTCTCTGGACGGAAGACCACAACAACAACAAGAGCAACAACATCTATTAAATACAAGTTTTGTATCTTTGTGTGTTTTACCGTATTGTTACGCTACAGTGTCTGTCCAGTGGAAGGATTCAGAACTGTAGGCTTAAGCAAGACTTTGGCGCGTTCGCAGTTGTTCCGTTGCACTAGACACGTCGTAGTGCGCTGCTGCAGGACAATGAGAGAAATAAGAAAACAGAGGCAGCGGAAACAGCCGGGATGAACGCCGGCCAGGAAGAGAGCGGACGCAAGCGCGGTGTGCGAGCGGTCAGCCAGAAGGTTCCCGCGCGTTTGTCACCCGCGAGGGCGCATTTGCGAACATTCGCCAGCTGCGGCGGCGGCGGCGGCGGTGGCGGCGAGACTCGCAGATTGTAAAATTCACGAGCCGTGATAAGAACGCGCAATAAATATGAGGCATTGTTGCACAGTGGCCGCAGAGAGATAGCATACATTTGCGGCTCCGGAACTGTCCGGGAGGCGGAGACAAGGGGACAGGGGGCTGCAGCCGCAGATATGCTAATGGCCGCGCATTTGCATCACGCCGGCCCGTTTGTTCTTTCGCGGCCGCGGTGGGTCGCCGGATGACCGCCTCCGCACCCCTCCCACAGCCCACGCCTCCGCAGCCGGCAACAGCGTTCTTGACTTGGCCGCTGATCCTCTGCCGCCCGCAGCGATGCAAATCCAGCCGGTACGCTTGCACTTGCTCTGCGCTGCAGTATACGGACCACAAAAGCACCTTTGTGTGTGTGTGTGTGTGTGTGTGTGTGTGTGTGTGTCTGTGTGTGTGTGTGTTCGGGTGGGATGCACTCCAGTGAGGTTACCGAAAATCAGGGAGGAAAAGCCGTCACCCGGAAAACACTTGCCACGTACCAGAGGCGTTTTAAAATTCATGCGCACTGTAGTGTTGTGGATTTAGACGAACCAACTTTGAGCGCCTAGAAATATATTTCGTTCACTACATTATCGCCGAATATACTGGGTGGTGGTGGGGGGGGGGGGGGAGGAGAAAGAAAGATCCACGTAACGAAGCCCAAAACAATTATGACAACCGCAGCGAAGATGGAAGTGGTGATTTGGCGCGGGGAGGGGGGGGGGGGTGTTACATTCCGCGCTTTTCTCACACTGGCACTAGATTAATGCATGCTGCTTTGGCATGACATGACATGGAAACAGTCTTGTGATGGCTATTATACGCACGAGAACTCTATTTTTATCACCAACGATGGCAACGGCCAGCCACGAAAAAAGAAGTACTTACGTCCCGAAGTCTACCGACTTCTACCGCCTTCATCTGATCCAAATCTAGGGAATCTCATGTCACAACTGTTGTGTATGAGGCGGAACTATGGGCCTCATGGGAAAAGGGTGACCCGGCTGAGTCACGCAATTTGACTCTTAGTCTGATCACAAGGGGTGATCACGTAGGATGACGTGAGGATCAATGTATTATACTTGACTGGAGGTATCTCGAACATCTCAGGCGATTAGAATTTAGTAGACAGGAATCCAATGAAAGACTTACCTTTAATTCAGCTTCAGCAATAACCGTCGATCTTGACTTTGTACAATAATATTTACAAGGGCAGTTATAGACTGAACTGCGAATACTGCTTTACAATTGTGATTGCTTCACTCATATAGATCAATTGTCAATGCATAAACTGTATGTGGCGGCTGGCTAGGTCGTAGCTATACTAACTAGCGTCTCAGCAAATGAGATCTCTGAAGCTATAACAATTCCTATTAAAGTTGGCTGTAGGACTGGGCAGTGCGCTAGCTTGTCTCTTCAGACCAGCCGCGTGGCGGCGCTCGGTCTGCTAGCGTCGACAGTGGCGACTCGCGTGTCCGATGTGTACTGACGGACCGCGGCCAATTTGAAGCCTACAACCTAGCCAGTGTGGTGCCTTGCGGTGACACCACAACAGCAGCTCAAGTATATTCTTAGTCTTATGCCTGTTACCGTAAACTCAATCTTTACAGTATGCTCTTTCTTAATATACACTCCTGGAAATGGAAAAAAGAACACATTGACACCGGTGTGTCAGACCCACCATACTTGCTCCGGACACTGCGAGAGGGCTGTACAAGCAATGATCACACGCACGGCACAGCGGACACACCAGGAACCGCGGTGTTGGCCGTCGAATGGCGCCAGCTGCGCAGCATTTGTGCACCGCCGCCGTCAGTGTCAGCCAGTTTGCCGTGGCATACGGAGCTCCATCGCAGTCTTTAACACTGGTAGCATGCCGCGACAGCGTGGACGTGAACCGTATGTGCAGTTGACGGACTTTGAGCGAGGGCGTATAGTGGGCATGCGGGAGGCCGGGTGGACGTACCGCCGAATTGCTCAACACGTGGGGCGTGAGGTCTCCACAGTACATCGATGTTGTCGCCAGTGGTCGGCGGAAGGTGCACGTGCCCGTAGACCTGGGACCGGACCGCAGCGACGCACGGATGCACGCCAAGACCGTAGGATCCTACGCAGTGCCGTAGGGGACCGCACCGCCACTTCCCAGCAAATTAGGGACACTGTTGCTCCTGGGGTATCGGCGAGGACCATTCGCAACCGTCTCCATGAAGCTGGGCTACGGTCCCGCACACCGTTAGGCCGTCTTCCGCTCACGCCCCAACATCGTGCAGCCCGCCTCCAGTGGTGTCGCGACACGCGTGAACGGAGGGACGAATGGAGACGTGTCGTCTTCAGCGATGAGAGTCGCTTCTGCCTTGGTGCCAATGATGGTCGTATGCGTGTTTGGCGCCGTGCAGGTGAGCGCCACAATCAGGACTGCTTACGACCGAGGCACACAGGGCCAACACCCGGCATCTTGGTGTGGTGAGCGATCTCCTACACTGGCCGTAAACCACTGGTGATCGTCGAGGGGACACTGAATAGTGCACGGTACATCCAAACCGTCATCGAACCCATCGTTCTACCATTCCTAGACCGGCAAGGGAACTTGCTGTTCCAACAGGACAATGCACGTCCGCATGTATCCCGTGCCACCCAACGTGCTCTAGAAGGTGTAAGTCAACTACCCTGGCCAGCAAGATCTCCGGATCTGTCCCCCATTGAGCATGTTTGGGACTGGATGAAGCGTCGTCTCACGCGGTCTGCACGTCCAGCACGAACGCTGGTCCAACTGAGGCGCCAGGCGGAAATGGCATGGCAAGCCGTTCCACAGGACTACATCCAGCATCTCTACGATCGTCTCCATGGGAGAATAGCAGCCTGCATTGCTGCGAAAGGTGGATATACACTGTACTAGTGCCGACATTGTGCATGATCTGTTGCCTGTGTCTATGTGCCTGTGGTTCTGTCAATGTGATCATGTGATGTATCTGACCCCAGGAATGTGTCAATAAAGTTTCCCCTTCCTGGGACAATGAATTCACGGTGTTCTTATTTCAATTTCCAGGAGTGTATTCTGTTATAGAACATTAAGGGTGGTTCAGTTGCCCCTATCGCTATCGTTTTATGCAACAGGCAAATTTATGTCTTCAAAAGCCACGAGCGAGATTTTCATATTTTCTCGCTCGCTACACGGAAACCATTAGTCCTACAAAAAAAAAAGATAAACAGGACCTTTTCCGTAGAATATTTGGTTTAGTTAAATTTTGCACTGGGATACGTTTCCGTTGGAGACCACAGTTTCCGAGTTATTCAGGAATAACGTATAAAATTCTCCTTGAAACGCAACTCTATCCCCACACTCATCCCTTACACATCAGGATTTTTATCATGTTGTTCGCGCAGTCTCGCCGACCACTGTACAAAAATTTCCGGCTTCACGAACTATTCGCGATGTTCTGCGTTCTTTAGTCTTCATTGACTGGCCTTATTTCACCACTGGCTTAGTCGAGCACTTAAAAATTGTAAAATTGACATCTGTGTTTTACCTAACAGTTCTGTAAATTTTAACAACATAAAATAAACAATTACATCGTTGTATTTGTCAGTCCTTCTGACTAAAAAACTAGTGTGCTTGTAAGGGTTAAACTTGGATTGAATTTTCAACTCAATTAGTTTCAGCGTAATGTCTACAAAAATAGTTTTCCTTTCATTATCATCATAGACATGTTTAGATTAAAATGTTAACGAAATAGCCGACTATCTTGGTGCCTTAATAGCCTAATCAACAGAGATAAAAAAGTTTAATACCAGAAATAGTTTGTGTAATAGGAAATTTTCGTCCATGGTAGGACAGAGTGCCACAAACAGTATGCTAGAAATCATGACTGGTGAGGTGTGGATGGAAGTGCATTTGAAGATGAATTTTGTACATTTTTCTTGAAGAAAAAAACCGTGATCTCAAGTGAAAATGTATCTCTGTACAAAATTTAACTACTTTAAATTTCCTACAAAACAGGTCCTGCTCACTTTTTTTGTAGAACTAACAGTTTGCATGTAGCGAGTGATACATAACGAAAATCTTACATGTGGACTTTTAAGATCAGACATAATATTACAGGCTGCATAAAATGATAGCAGCAGGGCCAGCTGACCTCCCTGTGTAAAGCAGAATGTATGTGCCTATGTCTGGGATCTTTTCCAAAGTGCCTGGATTGATTTCAACCAAATTTGGTATAGTAACAGCAGGACTCATGAGTATCAGCACTGTGGGATTTCTTATCTTCAATAGTGATGAAGATCCAGACAAAAACTGGTTTTTTACAGCCCATAGCATGTAGGCTGCCCTGCATGACCAGCATGTTGTGTGGGAACAGTATTGGCCTGCTAAATCAATCTAGTATGCAAGCAAGGGACAACATATGGTTTACTGGACCCAACATGTAGTTTCCCTGTATTGTGTTGGAATAATATCAGCCTTCTTTATCAACCTGATTTGCATGGTGGCGTGCACATCAGGGACAAACAAATGCCATGCATGACCAGTGTGTGGTGCGAGTAGTATCAGCCAGCTTCATTGCACTGTACTGCAGGGACTACAATATTGCAAAGACCATGGCTGTCGACAGATTGGCATGAAGATGAGATCGACAGACTGTTTGGGGTAGGAACTGGAAGGAGACGGACAGGAAGGGGAGATGCATGATGAAGGTGAAAGGTGTAGAGGGATAATTGGCAGGTGGAAAAGGAAGAAAGGGAGGCAGAAATGGAAAGAGAGAAGGGGAATAGGTCAGGGGGAGGAGGGGGAGGAAATGGAGATGAAGAGACAGAGAGAGTGAGCAGGAAGAGAGAGACAGATAAAAGTGAGAGGATGACATGGACACAGAAAGGGGGAGAGGAGGAGGAGAAGATATGTTCAATATATGTGTGTCAAACGCATACGTAGGAGCCTCAACAAAAAAAGCACAAATTTTAGTAATTAATACGTAAAGATGGCTTACGTGAAGCACTTTGCAATGGGTCTACCGTCTTGACTGATTTCTGACATAGTACATCATTCCAACGACAGAGGGCACCAACAAGCACGAAACAGAGAGTGACAAAATGTCACGTCTTCTCATGTCGCACCATCAAATAATTTAAGTATGTCAACAAATTTTGTGACTGGTAATAGACTCTGAAAAATCTCGTCACATTTTGGAACAGTCATTGTCGAATAACACTCAATACACGTAACGTATCTAGTCTCAAAAGATACATTGTAGTTCTGACGTAGGGCTTGTGTGATGCCTTGGGAATGGCATCACAGGTCACCAGAACAAAAGCTGCCGCCTCAGCCGAGAGGGGGAAGGGGGGGGGGTGGTGCAACTGGACAGTTGTGAGAAGTCTTCTCACGCTATCTGTGGGTCTAGCAGGCAGACAGCTATAGGTTGTAATATTTCTGAGTTTACAGCCGTCATATTAAGCTACAGGAAGTTCTTTTTAGCGCAGTTGAGAAGCAGCACAGGGAAGATGACGTAATGTGGGGTGAGGTACCGGTGACAGATGGTTTGTTTCGCATGGGTGTCGTGAGAAAGGCAGCCTACATTGTTCTTCTCCACGACTGACTGCGCCGGCCGCGGTGGTCTAGCGGTTCTGGCGCTGCAGTCCGGAACCGCGGGACTGCTACGGTCGCAGGTTCGAATCCTGCCTCGGGCATGGGTGTGTGTGATGTCCTTAGGTTAGTTAGGTTTAAGTAGTTCTAAGTTCTAGGGGACTTATGACCTAAGATGTTGAGTCCCATAGTGCTCAGAGCCATTTTTGACTGACTGCTGCGTTCGCAACTAGCGAGCCAAAATGATAAAACTTCTGCTATTAATATTAGAAAAACTAAACAGTGAATTTACTTGCCTTTCATATAAAAGCATCTCTCAATAGCAGGCAGTCATTTCATTATTTCAAAAGTGTTAATTCCCAGCAGAATAATGAGCAGTTACTAAACGTACAGGCAGACGAAGCGTTTCGGAAATCTTCAGCTCGCGCGCTACTTGAAAGGCGTGCGAAGTGGTTCGGCTGTAAGGTCTGAACTGGTGCGGCCTTGGTCGGTATCGGTTAAGTACTTAATTCGCAGTCTTTGGTTATTTGGACATGTAATTGAGAACAATTTGGATAGTAATTACGCAAATACGCAGTTCGTTGTTTTGTTTATTTTTTATGAACGTGTGAAGAATGGGAATTCACAACGTGGAATGTAATTATGCAATTTCTCGTATTCTGCTAATAATTGTAAATTTATACAATATCAGTTCCTCTCTAAGAGTTTATAACAGCCTCAAGATAACGGATTCACCACCTACGTGTTATTTACTGCGCAGTGGACAACAGCAGTAGAAGATTGCGAATATTAATTAGAACTTAAGCGTTCCACTCAGGGTAGTGGAAGCAACTAAACACCTCACGTGTATTGCAGTCTTAGTACAAATGAGGTCAGTGACATGTCGTCTGTGCCGCGCAGAGTGGCCGCGAGGTTAGAGGCACCATGTCACGGACTGGGCGGCCTCTCCCGCCGGACGTTCGAGTCCTCACTCAGGCATGGGTGGGTGTGTTGTTCTTAACATAAGTTAGTTTAAGTAGTGTGTAAGTCCTAGGCAGTTTGGTCCCTTAGAAATTCACACACATTTGGACAAGTCGTCTGTGGTCACACAGAGGAGGTATGAAGGAGGGAAATTTTGTGAGTAAGGTTTTGTCATACACACATAAATCCCTCTCACTATCAATATCTCTCTCTCTTCTTCACTTGACGCAAGATGTAAATGCCTTCTCAAGATTGCATTGTATAGTTTTTTTTGCCTACCATGAAGTTGGCAATACTGACGAAGCGAGACAGTTGTGTGAATCTGACTTGTGTTTATTTTGGATTGAAAGGTGGATTAACAAAAGTTACATAAAGTTTTCGTTCATTATTAACAAATTTACACAATACCTAAAAATTATGAAACCATTGCCCTGCAAACCTGTACAACAAACAGCCACAAAAAAGTATATCACTGGAATTGTGGATTTGGGAATCTATATTATTAGGGGGCTGGAATTAATATCGTTTAAAATAAACTGCAGTAGATCTAAGACGACATAGTTTAGGCCAGTAAGCCACAACATATCGGTGCATTCTTTGTGTGTGTGTGTGTGTGTGTGTGTGTGTGTGTGTGTGTGTGTGTGTGTGTGTGTGCGCGCGCATGAGTGTGTGCGTGTGTGGGTTGGTTGGGTGTGGGTGTGTGCCATGACGCCATCTTCCCATCTTCGATACAACGGTCAGTTCTGGTGAGTGTGTATGGGCAAATTGATTGCAGCTCAAAAACAAGAGAAATATACTGAGGATACGACAATGAAGAGTATTAATACCCTGTAGAGCATTCAGGACTACACCATGTGAAGATAACACTGTAAACCAATAAAGATTTCCTCCTACCGTTTTTTAATCATATACATACCATACTGTGTATACAACTTTGTATATGCTCTCTGACTCTCAGACATTGAACTGATTTATGTGTGTCACTCTGCATGCTAATTTAACATGGAACTTTCAAAAATAATTTTTATATAGGGTATCTAAATTACCTGTCAATACGACAAAGTTTGAAAAGTAGTAATTTAATAAACATTTTAGGAGACAGAGAGAGAAGAGAGCAGGAGAGAGAGAGAAAGAGCTTAGTATTGTATGATGAGTAGAAATGAAAATCGATAACAAAGTAACTACGTTGGTAGAGTGTGATAGTTGTCGGTCAGTAAGCAGAGTGTGAAGTCAATGTACACCTATCAGCCAGAAAATTATGATCACCAACATACTATCGATATAAAACTGCCCAGGCGATAGCAGCGTCAACAGGGGAGGAATACATGGTGCATCTAGTATCAGTCAGCGTACTGTCCGTGTGTAGGTGGAATGGGGAAGGTTGACGATTTACCCGAATTTGAATGAGGGCACATTGTGATGGTCCAGATGTTCGGCACAAGAATTTCGGAAACTGCACAACTTGTCGGTGTTCAACGAATGCTACGGTGAGCGTCTTCAACAAGTGGCGAAACGAAGGTGAAACCACGTCCAGACGTCGTGGGGGTCGGCGACCACTCCTCATTTGAGATACCGAATGTCGTAGGCTTGGCCGACTGGTAAAACAGAGCAGGCGCCGAACTCTGACCGTACTAACAGACTTTGATGTTGGGCAGAGTACAAATGTGTTTGAACACACAGTACACCGAACACTCCTAACGAAGGACATCTGCAGCTGATGATCCAAGCAAGTGTTAGTGTTAACAACACGATATTGGGAACTACGACCGAAATGGGCACGTAACCATCGGCCTTGGACGTTGGTGCAGTGGCAGAGCGTTGCATAGTCTTGACGAAAACCGATACCTTCTCCATCATGCCGATGGGAGGGCGCGAATTCTTCGTCGAGCAGGGGAGCAGCTGCTAAACACCTGTACACCTGTACTGGTATACGGAGGCATAGTGGCGCCAACTCCATCGTACATCGGACAGTATTCACGTGGACGTCCACGGGTCCAGTGAAGCTCGTGTAAGGCACCGTGATGGCCAGGAAGCATCGTACACTGGTTGCAGACCATATAAACGCCTTCATGACGATCGTGTTTCCTGACGGCAGTGGCATTTTTCAGCAAGATAAGGCACCATGTCACGAGGCCTGAAGTGGTTAAACGAACATAGTGACGAATTCGAATTCATGTTCTCCTCCCTAACTCACCAGATCTGAAACCGATCGGGCACATCTGGGATGTGATTGAACCTGGCGCGAGAGCTCATCGCCCCTCTCGAGAATTTACGGGGATTAGGTGACTTGTGTGGTGTCACCGCCAGACACCACACTTGCTAGGTGGTAGCCTTTAAATCGGCCGCGGTCCGTTAGTATACGTCGGACCCGCGTGTCGCCACTGTCAGTGATTGCAGACCGAGCGCCGCCACACGGCAGGTCTAGAGAGACGTCCTAGCACTCGCCCCAGTTGTACAGCCGACTTTGCTAGCAATGCTACACTGACAAATACGCTCTCATTTGCCGAGACGATAGTTAGCATAGCCTTCAGCTACGTCATTTGCTACGACCTAGCAAGGCGCCATTACCAGTTTATATTGAGATTATTATTGATGTATCAACAAGAGCGATGTTCTCCAATTATGGATTAAAGTTAAGTATTCCAAGATCTTCGTACTTTATTTGCAATTCTCAAGACATTGTCCTGTTCCAGACCTCACGGCAGTCTGCGTGAGCTTAAACGCGTGCCTTTCGGCTACCTCCGAGTGGCTTGGCTGTCTTGCCAAGTCACTACAACTTGTACGTGCAGATGTGGAGCCAACTCCGTCTAGCGAACTACCAAAGAAGCTTCCATGCCACAACACGTCATCCCTACTATCCATGCCAAAGGTGACAATTATCTCAGAAAATAATATGAAAGCTGCGACGTAAGATCACGGAGGAGACTTTTTTAAGTGGACTCCATTTGAGTGGATAGCACTCACTGTTCACTTAGAGTATTGTATAAACCATTGGTGGCCAAGGTTTGAGCTCGATGGCCATGCCACGGCCCAAGTGCCAAAGTGCTCAGCCTTGCTTCACATTTCCCCCACGGAAACGCCATGCTGTCTAAGTGCGAGAAGAGGGAAGTTTTGAAAACATTTAAATGGCGGAACAGTCGCACTGCATATGACTTGGTTCTATATTCCACATTTCTCGACAATGTAGATCACGAACAAAACAAGTTTTCAGTACTAATTAATTATTTTTGCCGCGCGGATGACGTAATATAATTTTTATCTAGTACAAACCGTCGGCATACGGACAAGCACAGGGCAATATCACAAAGTTTCGCACTCAAGTGAGTTATTTAGCTTCGAAATCGAAATAAGGTCTTTCACACAAACGTATCGATAGAAATATTGTACCAATTTTGCAACCTCACTATGTATACTTGGAAAATCTAACTGAGAAAAGGAATGTAGACATCCTGGACAGTTTTAACGTGAAAAAATTTGTAATTAAAACTGCAAAATACCTTGAAAGTCAATCAGTTACATCTGCACATTCACAGGAGTGCTTTCAACCGTCTCAAAATCAGCTCTAAATCAGATGTAAGATTCACAGTGTCCTCAAAACCTTTATAAACCCATCGTTGAACTTCTTGCAAGGCCACAATGAATTCTTCAGACCTCGCTCTTTCTTTAATGCAAGTGAGCATAGGGAACTGGATTGTCTTTGTCAGAACGTGTCCCTTCTACAACACGATTTTCTTTTTAAATGCATCCCCAACAAATCAGAAAGAAGTTACCTTGCAATACCTTACTGTAGGCAGTGTGCCGCCAAGTCCGCTTAAAATGCGAAGTCCGCAAGCTATTCCGGGTGTTCTAATTTTCGTTCCTGCATTCCTTTTTTTTTCCTTCATAAATTCCACAGTAGCGAGACTTTAATCGTTCCAGGCGCGTCCCTTGACTTAACGAACACACTCAGCACTAATATATGAAGTTTCCATTTCCACTGAAAACTGTTAACAACTGAAAATGGAATAATGAGTGCAACTTCAGAAATTTTACTACCCTTACCACCAATTTCTTCGAATGCTCCATGCTTGAAAATTTAGAACAAGGTGCTTCTTGATGTACACAACAATGAATCCCGTCTGTTGATAATTGTAATTTTTGCTTCTTCATTTTCATCTAGAAGTTTATAGTTTTTCTGTGTGTTATTATAATGTCGGGTGGTAGCAAATAGCAGTAACCGTCGCTCATGCGAATTGAGAATTCTCATCCCTAACTTAATCATAGCTAACCCTTGGTTCAAGAATCATGAAAGAAGGTTGTATACATGGAAGAACCCTGGAGATACTAGAAGGTATCAGATAGATTATACAATGGTAAGACAGAGATTTAGGAACCAGGTTTTAATTTGTAAGACATTTCCAGGGGCAGATGTGGACTCTGACCACAATCTATTGGTTATGAATTGTAGATTAAAACTGAAGAAACTGCAAAAAGTTGGCAATTTAAGGAGATGGGACTTGGATAAACTGAAAGAACCAGAGGTTGTATAGAGTTTCATGGAGAGCATAAGTGAACAGTTGACAGGAAAGCGGGAAAGAAATACAGTAGAAGAAGAATGGGTAGCTTTGAGGGATGAAATAGTGAAGGCAGCAGAGGATCAAGTAGGTAAAAAGACGAGGGCTAGTAGAAATCCTTGGGTAACAGAAGAGATACTGAATTTAACTAATAAAAGGAGAAAACACAAAAATGCAGAAAATGAAGCACGCAAAAAGGAATACAAACGTCTCAAAAATGAGATCGACAGGAAGTGCAAAATGGTTAAACAGGGATGGCTAGAGGACAAATATAAGAATGTAGAGGCATATCTCACTAGGAGTAAGATAGATACTGCCTACAGGAAAATTAAAGAGACCTTTGGAGAAAAGAGAACCACTTGCATGAATATAAAGAGCTCAGATGTAAACCCAGTTCTAAGCAAAGAAGGGAAAGCAGAAAGGTGGAAGGAGTATATAGAGGGTCTATACAGGGGCGATGTTCTTGAGGACAATATTATCGAAATGGAAGAGGATGTAGATGAAGATTAAATGGAAGATAAGATACTGCGTGAAGAGTTTGACAGAACACTGAAAGATCTGAGTCAAAACAAGGCCCCGGGAGTAGACAACATTCCAATAGAACTACTGATGGCCTTGGGAGAGCCAGCCCTGACAGAACTCTACCATGTGGTGAGCAAGATCTGTGATACAGGCGAAATTCCCTCAGACTTCAAGAAGAATATAATAATTCCATTCCCAAAGAAAGCAGGTTTTGACAGATGTGAAAATTACCGAACTATCAGTTTAAGAAGTCACTGTTGCAAAATACTAGCGCGAATTCTTTACAGACGAATGGAAAAACTGGTAGCAGCCGACCTCGGGGAAGATCAGTTTGGATTCCATAGAAATGTTGGAACACGTGAGGCAATACTGACCCTACGACTTATCTTAGAAGAAAGATTAAGGAAAGGCAAACCTACGTTTCTAGCACTTGTAGACTTAGAGAAAGCTTTGCTATTTACAATTTGTACAGAAAGCAGATGGCAGTTATAAGACTCGAGGGACATGAAAGGGAAGCAGTGGTTGGGAAGGGAGTGAGACAGGGTTGTAGCCTCTCCCCGATGTTATTCAATCTGTATATTGAGCAAGCAGTAAAGGAAACAAAAGAAAAGTTCGGAGTAGGCATTAAAATCCATGGAGAAGAAATAAAAACTTTGAGGTTCACCGATGACATTGTAATTCTGTCAGAGACAGCAAAGGACTTGCAAGAGCAGTTGAACGGAATGGACAGTGTCTTGAAAGGAGGGTATAAGATGAACATAAACAAAAGCAAAACGAGGATAATGGGATGCTGTCGGATTAAGTCGGGTGATGCTGAGGGAATTGGATTAGTAAATGAGACACTTAAAGTAGTAAAGGAGTTTTGCTATTTGGGGAGCAAAATAACTGATGATGGTCGAAGTAGAGAAGATATAAAATGTAGACTGGCAATGGCAAGGAAAGTGTTTCTGAAGAAGAGAAATTTGTTAACATCGAGTATTGATTTAAGTGTCAGGAAGTCGTTACTGAAAGTATTTGTATGGAGTGTAGCCATGTATGGAAGTGAAACGTGGACGATAAATAGTTTGGACAAGAAGAGAATAGAAGCTTTCGAAATGTGGTGCTAGAGAAGAAGATTAGATGGGTAGATCACATAACTAATGAGGAAGTATTGAATAGAATTGGGGAGAAGAGGAGTTTGTGGTACAACTTGACTAGAAGAAGGGATCGATTGGTAGGACATGTTCTGAGGCATCAAGGGATCACCAATTTAGTACTGGAGGGCAGCGTGGAGGGTAAAAATCGTAGAGGGAGACCAAGAGATGAATACACTAAGCAGATTCAGAAGGATGTAGGCTGCAGTAGGTACTGGGAGATGTAGAAGATTGCACAGGATAGGTTAGCATGGAGAGCTGCATCAAACCAGTCTCAGGACTGAAAACCACAACAACAACAACATCCCTAACTTCTGTCATTCCCATTCATTTTAATGGTTGTGACGGTAGATTGCTAGACTCAGTCCCGGATCTACGATATTTATGAAACGGGGCAAAAACTTGATAGTGGCGCCCCCTCCCATTAGAACGTTTGAGATAGGATGTCAAATTTTTTTTAAAAATTCAAAAATATGTTGATTTTGTAGTGCACATGTTTTTGAAGAGTTTGATATGTAAAACACGTATGTCCGAGGAAATGTAAGACATGTTATTTGCTCTTCGGTGTGGCAAAGTGCAGTGACACACCTCTTCCTACATCACTCTTCTATCGCACTTCGCTGTATTCCGCTCTGTTGAATTCAGACGTGTATATTCAGTATATTAGATATCAAAATGTCCAATGGTGCCTCTCCTACTCCCAGTCTGCCGGTTTCACATCCTACACCCCTTAAAAAAAACTCACAATTAATACTGGATGGGATTATTGAAGACTGGGAGAATTAGAACTCTTCAGAAAATTTTCCATTTTATTGCCTATTAGCTAATAACTTTCTCTTTTGTGCGACGTAAAATGAAATACAGGAAACATAAAACCAGTAAAGACAAGAGACAAACAAGGTAGTACACATTTCTTCAATTCTTAGTTCCCAGCATTTTTTCTCTCTAATTTTACTAATCAGCTTTACACTGCGTGCTTTAGTTTCTGCGAAAGAATCTGCTACCTCATCAAAGTTCATTAAAAACCACATGAAAAATCAACATGTCAATGTCTAAGACTGAAAAATCTGTTGATGTGAGTGGTACTCAAAAGTAGTGTGGTTTCTCGATTTCATTACGTCTATTTTATCATTGTCTGTTGGGTAATATGAAACAGACCTTGCTAAGCGAGACTGTTTTGGCACAAATGGTCACTTTGATGTACCTCATTTACATAAATAACACGAAAGCATATAATTCTCGAAGAACTAAAATCAGATATTTATTAGGCCTTCTACAAGTAAAAAGTTTTATGTTAGGAAATAGTTTCGCATTTCATTCATACGCTCCAGTATCTCAAACATGAGATCGAAAAGTATTGGTACGAAATTTTTATATTGCTTTGGAATCGTCATATTCTTACACGTAATTTGTGTGATGGCCACGTATCTTCTCCTCTTCCTCGTTCTAACAAACAATCTTACCATCACTAATTATATAACTATTTCTGCCTTTGTCAAAAGTCATTCTTGGGTTAACTTCATTAACCCTGCCGGTATCATCTATATAGTTATCCCGCGTTTATTCTCCATTTAGGCGTAATTACGTATTGGTACAACAGGTTCCCTGTTGTTTTGGGGTAGCGTTATGTGGGGCCGACGTACGCCGCTGGTGGTCACGGAAGGCGCCGTAATGACTGTACCATACGTAAATGTCATTCTTCATGGGCGACAATTCGCGTCCCCATAGTGCACATCTTGTGAATGACTTCCTTCAGGCTAACGACATCGCTCGACTAGAGTGGCCAGCATGTTCTCCAGATATGAACCCTATGGAACATGCCTGGGATATATATATTGAAAAGGGCTGTTTGTGGACGTCGTGACCCACCGACCACATAGAGGAATCTACGCCGAATGGCGTGGGAGTGGGACAATCTGGACCATCAGTGCCTTGATGAACTTGTGGATAGTATGTCACGACGAATACAGGCATGCATCAATGCAAGTGGACGTGCAACTGGGTATTAGAGGTACCGGCGTGTACAGAAATCTGGTTGGGGTGCAAGTTTTTACATGTGAGTGTTTTCCTAGAAATTCCTCGAGGTGTAATCTATCCTTTTCACGAAGTATTAAGTAAGCTGCAATGCTGGAAAGGCAGTTTTCTGATATTGGGCATTTGCAGTGAAATACAAACATAAATCAATGAAAAGGCTGCACTAGTTGCTCTATAGTAGCAGGAGAACTCATAAGTATAAATGAAGTGAAGAAGTTTTCGTCATAAATAAATGTGAAGAAAGTAATAAAAAATCTACAACGTTCGAACAGCGGTGAGAAATACTACTTAAGTGTGGTGACGTTGGTAGCCATTAAGTTTTTCTGTGTGAAGTACTGTCGTTCTGCACTGTCGAGTACAGTTATTTCAGTCAACAAAATGATTGCAAATAACGCAACTTCCACTGCATCGTGTTGAAGTGGACATTTTCAAGAGAGCAATTATAGTTCAAGTTCCTGATACGAGCTGCACTATTGGAAAATGATTTACGGTCTACCAAAGCGAGAGGACGATACACAGTTCCTCACTCTAACTGTTTTTGCATCTGACTGTTAGGAAGACCTCTTCTCGCGCATTTTTTTAAAATAAATACTTAAATAAGATGTATGTAATTACCAGGTGGCTATAATTTAAATGCAGATAGTCACAGAAGACCAGTGTGCACTGTAATTATCATATGGCAGCGAAACTTTGTAGGCATGCTAACGCGTTAGTGCGGAACTGATGTACGCTAAAAAAAATTGTATACGAAGATGGTATCTGTTCTTCCGCACAAGGCCGAAAGAACAGATACCATCTTCATTTATGTATAGTTAAGGTTCACCGGCCATTTTACCATGTTCTTCTGTGCGGATGCCAAACAGTGCCCGAACTCTTCCGGGAATCGGCGGTAAGCCCGCGAGTAATGAGTACGATGGGCAGGGGCACTATGAATATAGTGCGGGACAATAAGTTGCAAATGTGGGTCTCACGGCAGGCGTGCCAGAGATAAGTCCCTGTAGTCGCATTATCCTCTGTGTCCTCGGTGGCTCAGTTGGACAAGCTACTTGTGGTCTATGGCAGCCGACACGGTAGCTCAGCGTTTTCGGTCAGAGAGCTGGCTGGCCTCTGTAATAAAAGAACTTCAACAGATGCCATGTGACGTCCGTTACGACCAAATATAACGAACAAAATACAAAAAAGAAACAAAAGTAGCAGCGTCTTTAATTCATACTCAAAGTGTCTTGGATCCCGGGTTCGAATACCGCCGCCGCTTTGAATCTGGTGGCAGAAATTGCAACTAATTTTTTCCCAGTGTAAATTAGTTCCACATTAACGCATTAGCATATCTACCATGTTTTGCTGCCATACGGTAATTATAGTCCACGATGGGACTGTGTGAGTAGCTGCACTTTAATTACATTGAGGTGATAAAAGTCATGGGATAGCGATGCGCATATATCCAGGTGGCTGTAGTATCACGTACGATACAAAAGAGGGGTGCATTTGCGGAGCTGTAATTTCTGTGCGTGTGATTCACGTGAAAAGGTTCCCGACGTGATTGTGGCCGCGCGGCGGGAATTAACAGACTTTGAACGCGGATTGGTAGGTGAAGCTAGACACATGGGATATTCCGTTTCGGAATCATCAGTGAATTCAGTATTCTGAGATCCACTGGGTCAAGAGTGTGCCGAGAATACCGAATTTCAGCCATTACTTCCCACCACCGACAAGGCACTGGCAAACAGCCTTCACTTAACGACAGAGAGCAGCGGAATTTGCGTAGAGTTGTCAGTGCTAACAGACATGCAACGCAGCATTAAATAACCCCATAAATCATTGTGGAACGTACGAAGAACGTGACCGTTAAGACAGTGCGGCGAAATTTGGTATTAATGTGATATGGCAGCACAAGGTCGCCGCCCATGAATTTGATAACTGTAACTGCAGCTCGTCTTCTGGGCTCATGACCATATTGGTTGGACCCTAGACAACTGAAAATCGTGGCCTAGTCAGACGAGTCCTTATTTCAGTCGGTAAGAACTGACGGTAGGGTAAGCGAGTGGCGCAGACTGCACGAAGCCATGGATCCAAGTTGTCAACAAGGCACTGTGCAAGCTGTCGGTGGCGTGTTAATAGTGTAGATTGTGCGCTATCCCTGATGAATATCGTTGGCGGGTATGGCGGTGACTTTCGGAATGTTACCATTGCTACAGTGTTTTGGAGAAGCAAAGTGGAGTTACTTCTGGTGTCATGGTGTGTGGAGCCATCGGGTGTCATCTCAGGTCACGGCTGGTAGCACTTGAGTGAACTCTGATGGCACAACACTGCGTCACGGACATCCTGCGTCCTCATGTATTACATCTTATGCGACAGTACCATGGTGCCATTTATCATGATGACAATGCTCGTCCACATACGGTACAGTCTCTATGAACTGCCTGCTTGATTTGAGGTATTCCCACGACCAGCAAGATCCCATGATCTATTCCCGCCAGGACATATCTGGGAGTACGCCCCCGTTAGGTGAGTGGTCAGCACAGTGGAATGCTACGCCAAGGGGCCCGGGTTCGATTCCCGGCCTGGGGCAGGAGATTTTCTCCACTCAGAGACTGGGTGTTGTGTTGCCCTCATCATTTCATCCCCATCTCCGACGCGCAAGTCGCCCAATGTGACGTCGAATGCCTCGGCGGCCGAACTTCCCCGAACTGGGGAGTCCCAGCCCACAATGCTGTACATGTCTGGGATCTACTCGAACGTCACCCTATCCCAGTCGCGGTATCCAGAACATTAACGGCCAGTACAACAGCTGTGGGCCATCTTGCCCCAGGAGGGGATGCAGCGGCTTTATGCCATCCTTCCCAACCGAATGAGTGCTGGCATTCAGCCCAGAGAGGATGCAACATCAAGAATATAAGTGAACTCATTCGAATCGATTTTGTAATCACTGAGATTACGTCAAATGCTCTTTCACCTTCTGAAGTTTCATTTAGTTTCCGCCTTCCCTTATGTATGCTTAAATTTTTGTTGAGGCAGTGTACTAGCAAATACTTTGTTTTTGACATTGTTTCCATTCTTACAGCATTTAATTTTGTTACACATTCTTTTACATTGGTACAGAATTTTCCAAGTGCTATTTGTCTTGGTACAGAATTTTCCAAGTGGTCTTTGTCATTTCTATACATAAATGGGAATTTGTAGTGCTTATGGGTGTTACTACTTCTTTTGTGTGTCTATGCAAAATTCATGTCATATTACATGGTATTGTGACAAACGTCTCAGTAAAATAACGTGCGTCGTATTGGATCTGCTATTAAGCCAGATGTAAGTGACCTATAAGAAGAAAGTAGGTGGGTTTCATTTTAATCAGGACTCTGGATACATGTTGACAAGTCTTTGCTTAAATCTCAAAAATATTCGTGATTCAGTATCTTGGGATTTTGTTTATGTTTTTTATTTTTATTTTATTTTATTATTTTTTTTTTTTTTTTTGAAACACCAGTAAAAGTTCATGTCCAAGTGGGCGTAACATTCAGTGAATTCTGAAAACAGTGACAGTGTTATTTATTCCAAGATCTGATTCTCATTGAGTAGTATGCATTACCCTCCTGCCCCTTTTAATATTTTATTTCAGATTATACAACTTCAAAGACTGTTTCATTATTTATTTCTTACATGAATACGGTCGGAGGATCTTGTTGCGTTACAGTCGGTTGCAGCTCGGTCTGTCATACAGTGGATAATGCATAATTGCTGCGACAATGGCTAAGGCAAAAAGGTCTATCAAGTTACAGATTCTAGAATCACACACAAAGACAACCTAAGACTGTGGAAGATAAATGAGTAGCCTCCTGAATGAAACGTCATTATGAAAGCAAGAAGAGCTTATGGTATAGTTTGTGACATTAGGGAAGGACTGAATCTGAAACACTTTAATCCAACTTAGGACATGGTACAGCGCATTAGTGGCAATGCTCCCCACCCGCTATTTTTGTTTAAATTTCATTATCGTTAGGAGTTTTCATCGATGTTCCTTATTTTTTAATGCACGAAGTTTTTATGGAATAAAATATATTCAACAACAATGTTCGTTCGCGGATCAGCCCAGCCCTACCAATTCTCTGTTCCATTTCAACAAACCAGGAGGCCCGTGCGAAACTTCAGCTCAGCACTTTTATAGTACTAAATAATGAGAATATTTGGGATAAGTATAGTCGTTGGGAAAAGGGCAGATGCGGGAATGAAGAGAGAACTTCTTCTTTCTGACAGCTTCCAAAGTTCTTTTCCTCGGCATCGTAAACTTGTCATTTAATGTATATGACGGCAGCATTTACACCACCCTGTTGCTAACAAAAGTTAATAATTAATGATCAAATACAAACACAAAATAAAAAAATGGGAAATGTAATTTTCTAATCATGACAATATTTGACTGAGATCAGTTGCTTGTAATTTCTAACTTTCTATCGTAATATTTACTTTTACCTTTGTTGAGAACAAGTTAAGTGAGAAATACGAATATAAAATAAGAAGAAAAAAATAAATGCGAAATGTATAGGCTACAAAGTAGTGTCCTCTGCTTACTTGGTATATCACTAAGGACACAATAACCTCTAAGTGTATTTAGAGGTTTTAATAGCACTTCGTACTTCATATAGGCACACTAGGGAGTGGCAGAAATAGATAAATCACAATTCCAGGCGACATTGATAAATGTGTTGGTCGTTTCGGAAAGTATATTCGTTTAGAAAAGTCATCTTGTACGACAGGCAGAGATTACAGACTACCGCAGTGGTCATGGTTATTATCTGTGACAGTGTTGTATAGAAATTATCAAGTTAATAAATACTTTAGAATAATAAAAAGACATTTGTAATAAGATAATATGAAAAGACAGTCTTTTATTCGTGATCAACAAGCTAGCTTCTTGAAATATGGATATGATGCTGGGCACTCATGTTGCCATTTGCCGAGGTAGCTAAAAATCTTTTCTAAAGATATTTCATTCTTCCTTGTACAGTTAGTATGTGTTGAAAAAAAAAAGGATGCTGACTTGAGAGATAATATATATGTTGCTTGTTGGTTTATCTCTTTAATCTTTAATGTCAATGATTCTTAAAAGAAACGCTCAAGTAACTACTCTTTATTATAAGAACATGTGTCAGTAAAAATATTCGGATAATAGCTTACATTTTATTTTTTAGAAGCTCAAGACAAAATTTCGCATTAGGTAATTTCCTTTTTTTTGTTAAGAATGATTATCTATTAAAAAATAAGATAATACGGAGCAGGAAGTAACAACGATTAATGAAAAATAATGATTTAAGAATAAACTACAATTAAATAAAACTAAATTATAAATTTTAATCGGACAAAAATTGTCACTGGGGCAGCTACGTTAATTTAAATCGTCGTTCTTAAGAAGAATATGCCGATGACGATACCGATATAGTAATGACTATGTCATGTGGCGAAAGACGATAATGTTCCATCAGACACTCCTTAGCCGGGCTACTCTGCGTCGTTACAGTGTCATTGCAGTTATGAGTGGAATCCATTTTGAAACCCACGCCAGCTGCTACCTCAGAGTTCAAGATTGGCTCCCACAGATGACTCCACTTGAGAACCGATCCACTATGGAGCTCCGAAAACTAGGTTTCGTAAACCACTTCTGGTTGGTCATGTAAAACGCTCAAATATCCATTATGTAAATGTGGTGGTCCTAGCTGCCGGATTTCCACTTCTACAATCGATTTTCGTTCTGACGTAAACACCTAATCGTGTTTGAAACGTGCTTGGATTTTATGTGATTTTAAAAATTCTTGCCTAACCTGAACGGAGTGGCTATTGTGCATTGAAAGAGAAGAAGAAGTGCTAGACTGAGCATGAAGTTATCTAATTCTAATATGTAACTGAAGAGAAAAATCCATTGTGCTGTCTAAATCATAAACCGGAACAGCTGATTTCCAGATACTATTTATGTAAAACAACTGATCGGAAAACCGATATTTGATCGGTCTAGCAAAACGGCTTCAGGCATTTACATGCAAACACGACAGCGAGAAACGGTTTCCGAAATTTGGTTTTTGTCTTCCGGAAGTTGTGTTGCTCGTATGCGTTGTGATTGTCCGTATACAAGGACTGTTCTCCAAAGAATTTGGTTCGATGTTACCCTTCTTTTTTAGAGTTACAATAAACAATTCGTTAGCGTACCCTTAGCTAATCAATTAACAGATCGAGACGTACATGAATTCATAGGATATAATGACATATTATACATAATAATGGTGACGTATATTATCGACAATAAAGTTACTATCAGTGCTATTAAGTTCACACAGCTGAATGATGGTGTCATGAAACTACAGAGCCGAGAGGACGCGCAGCAGAGTAGCTGCAGCAGCACTTGTCTGATAAACTGTAAAATAATTTAGTCTTTTTTCGCGTACTTCTGCAAAAAAGTGAACTATACGATTGTATTTTACTGTGTAGACTAATGGTTAGAAAATTAATCGTAGTTTTTTCTCTTTTGTTTTGTGAATATCCTTGTGTAGAACGGCTTCCTAGTGCAAGTTTTCCCGTCACCAGAAATTCCATCACGCGACTAAGTTTTAATTTGTGCTAATAGACAGGATACAGTTTACATCAGTGCATTCTAGTGTGAATATTTATCTCGTGCAGTAGCTTTTCGGCAAACAGGATTTCTAATAACAGCTATCTGTAAATACATCAACATCAGTAGAGAAATTTATTTCTGTTTAATAGCTTGTGGTCTCAGAGTACAGTGGTAAATCTGCACAGCAACAAACTCAGAGCGCCATTTGAGACTTTATTATATACACGGTACGGTATGGCTATGGACTGTGCTTGCTGTGAGCGGACACAAGTAGTGTTGGCTGCTGTCCGTAAACAGCTGGAAGCTGCCTTGGCTACCGTTGACAAGCTTCTAGCTGTTGCTTAAAGTTGCGGTGACGTCGGGGCGCCAGTGACAAGACCTGCGACATCTTTGTTGCCACTGGAATCCCCTGCTGACCCGGACGTCGCTGTGGCTTCTGATACGCAACATCTGACCGATCCGTCCTCACTCCAGAGTGGGTGGAAGACAGTGGTGTGTTCGCGTGTCACTGGGCGGAAGGCAAAAGAGAGAGCAGGCCGTGCGGCTGGCTTCCTACGTCTTAGCACTTCAACCTCCCAGGTATATATAGGAAGTGTTATGCTATCAGAACTGATGCCAGACACAGGGAATCGTGTGGCATTGTTCTGGATGTCTTGTCCGAAAATTATCTTGAGTAGAGAACCAACTAGCGAGGTTAACGTCTTAGACCTCTTGGCAACAAACTGACCTGAACTTATCGAATCAGTTAACGTGGAGGAAGGCATCAGTGATCATAAGGGTGTGACAGCATGTATGACGACAGGTCCTATAAGGAATGTTAATAAAGGTAGGAAGATATATTTGCTCAGCAATGGTGACAGGATACGAGCTTCAGAGTATCTCAACAGTCAGCATCATATATTCGGTGGTGAGGACGAAGATGTGGAGCAAAAATGCAAAAAATTCAAAGACTTGGTTCAATATTCAATATGCCCTAGACAAGTACGTTCCGAGTATGGTTTTAAGGGATGGGAAAGATCCACCATGGTTTAATAACCGTGTTAGATAAGCGCTACGTAAACAAAGAGCACTTCATCTCAGATTCAAGAGAAGTGAAAACCTAGCTGACTAACAAAAGCTGAACGAAGCGAAAATGAGCGTAAGCAGAGCTGTGAGAGAAGCGTTCAATGATTTTGAAAGTAAGGCGTTGTCAACCGATTTGAGTAAAAATCCTAAGAGATTTTGGTCTAATATAGAATCAGTAAATGGGTCAAAATCCTCTATTCATTCTCTCAGCGACCACACCGCTACTGAAACGGAAGATAACAGAGAGCAGGCCGAAATATTGAATTCAGTCTTCCGAAGTTGTTTCACCGCGGAGGATAGTAACACTGTTCCTCCTTTCAATCGTCGTACGTACGTCGAAATGTCAGACATTGAAATAACCGATCGTGGAATTGAAAAGCAGCTACAATCGCTTAATTGTGGAAAGGCATCAGGACTAGATGAGATACCTATAAGATTCTGTAAAGATTATACGAAAGAACTTGCTCCCCTTCTAGCAGCAATTTATCGTACATCGCTTGAGCAACGATAGGTACCTAGCTACTGGAAAAAAGCGTAGGTCATTCCTGATTACAAGAAAGGCCGTAAGACAGATCCACACTGTTATAGACCTATTTCGTTGACGTCAATCTGTTTTACAATTATGGAACCTGTTTTACGCTCAAGAATTATGACAGTTTTGGAAAATGAACATCTCCTCTATAAAAATCAACATGGATTCCGCAAACAGAGATCCTGCTAAACTCAGCTCGCTCTGTTCCTCCATGAGATCCACAGCGCAGTGGACAACGGCGCTCAGGTTGATGCCGTGTTCCTTGATTTCAGTAAGGCATTTGACAATGTGCCGCAATTCCGTTTAGTGAAAAAATGCAAGCTTACGGAGTATCGGAGCAGACCTGCGACTGCATTCAAGACTTTCTTGCAGATAGAACACAGAGGACCATTGTTGTTTACAATATACACAAATGATCTAGTAGAAAGCGTCGGATGCTCTTTAAGGCTATTCGCAGATGATGCAGTTATCTGTACCAAAGTGGCAACGCCAGAAGATAGAAAGATTTTGCAGAACGACCTGCAGAGAACTGATGAATGGCGCGGGCTCTGGCAGTTGACCCTGAACGTAAATAAATGTAACATATTGCGCATACATAGGAAAAGAAATCCGCTACTATACAGCTACACTATTGATGACAAACTGCTGAAGACAGCGTCTGCCGTAAAATATCTAGGCGTAACTATCCACAGCATCCTTAAGTGGAATGACCATATAAAGCAGATAGTGGGAAAAGCAGACACTGGACTCAGATCTGTCGGAAGAATCTTAAGGAAATGTAGCTCATCCACGAAAGAAGTGGCTTAAAAGGCGCTTGCTCGCCCGATTCTCGAGTATTGTTCATCTGTCTGGGATCCCTATCTGGTAGGATTGATAGAGGAGGTAGAGAAGGTCCGACGAAGAGCGGTGCGTTTCGCTACGGGATCGCTTAGTTGGCGAAAGAGCGTTACGGAGATGCTAAACGAACTCGACTGACAGACGTTGCAAGAGAGGCGTTGAAAATGCATAACGGACAGATTTACTACTGAAATTTCGGGACAGTACTTTTCAGGAGGAGTCGGACAATATATTATTTTCCCCCGAATACATCTCGCGTATTGACTACGGGGAGAAAATTCGAGAAATTAGAGCCAATACAGAGGCTCACCGACAATCATTATCCCAGGCACTATTCGCGAGTGGAACGGTTTCGGAGAGATCGGCCAGTGGTGCCGAAAATACCCTCCGCCAGACACCATTAGGTGGCTTGCGGAGTGTGATGTAAATGTAGATGTACCGGAAGCTGTTGCAATAAAAAGAATATACGAGGGTCATTCCATAAGTCATGAGAACTGTGGTATGCCGACCGAGGTGGCCGAATGGTTCTAGGCGCTACAGTCTGGAACCGCGCGACCGCTACAGTCGCAGGTTCGAATCCTGCCTCGGGCATGGATGTGTGTGATGTTCTTAGGTTAGTATTTTAAACATAGCTGCGCAACAGCAACGGTTCCACGTAATAAGACTAAAAACAGCCGACCAGTTGCAATGGATAAAGTAATCTTTACCTGGGTTTCGACAGATTTAAACCTGTCTTCTTCAGAAGGCGGCCTAAGGACAATGAACATCGTAGTTTACATTAAAAGGTATGAAACTTAAGTCAAGAATAGAGTTTAATACATATTAGAGAGCTCTTGTATTACTAAATATGAGAAGGACGCCTGGCGTCCTTCTCATATTTAGTAATACAAGAGCTCTCTAATATGTATTAAACTCTATTCTTGACTTAAGTTTCATACCTTTTAATGTAAACTACGATGTTCATTGTCCTTAGGCCGCCTTCTGAAGAAGACAGGTTTAAATCTGTCGAAACCCAGGTAAAGATTACTTTATCCATTGCAACTGGTCGGCTGTTTTTAGTCTTAGTCCTTAAGTTAGTTAGGTTTAAGTAGTTCTAAGTTCTAGGGGACTGATGCCCTTAGAAGTTAAGTCCCATAGTGCTCAGAACCAATTGAACCATTTGAACTGTGGTATATTTTGCAATAATGAAAAAACATGGGAATTCCAATGAGTGTACTGAATCAGTAAGGCAATGTGAATTTGAATGCCAACATGAAACAGTGTACCAGTGTAGGAGGTCATCGTAAAGTCCAAATGGAACAAAAAAACAATCAGAATCAACCACTGCACTTCAAAATAGTCCTCCAGTGATACCACACAGTGTTGCCAACGATGGGGAAGGCTTTGTATGCCATTTGCATTGCCATCAATGTGTGCCACACTCCAGAATACCACGGCTGTCATACGCGAGAATGAGCATCACTTGCGTGGGTGATGCCCTGTCACCCACAGCTGCTCTGTCGGCTACCGTGGGAGTCAGCACCGACACAAACAATGAAGGAGAGAAGTTGCGATGGCCGGTAGCGGGAATGCAAAACGATCTGTACATATCACATAGTGATTAATATAACACTTTATTTCTAAAAAGTAAATAAACTTAACCTGATTCCTAAGCTCCCTACACCACCTATACAAAAGTACTTTTCACTATTACTACTCGCAGAACGCAGGCTAAGTAACATCTTCGTATTACTTGTTACTTATGCTCTCTAAGTCTGCGGCCGAACTTGGCCGATCAGCGATAGGCGGCTGGTTAAATCAGCATTGAGAGGGGACGCTGAACTCTTTCTTGCTGGATGTGTGGTGCTATCCGCTCTTTCCATTGGCGCGTGGATGAGCGCCTTCTTGATCTTGATACCGTTTCGCGCTGCTGCGCTGGTCGGCGTGCAGATGATGCTTTAGGACTCCATATTCCTCCCCCCCCCCCTCCCTCTCTTCCCTCCCAAAGAAAGATCGCACCGTAGTCGTGTAGGGAACCATCTTACGGCAAGGGGGGGGGGGGGGGAGGAAGCTGGGTGGCGTTAGGAACCAGGAGCCGCAACTGGGAGCCCTCGGTCGCGTCCCGACATTCGCCCTTCGCTCCGAGATGAACGTCCGTCGGGAAACCGCCGAAAGGGCGCCCACTCTCTTCCTGAACCGCTCAGACGAAAAACGAAAAGGGCGACTATGGCGGCAGCGGCGGCGGTGGCGACGACGACGACGACGACGACGACGACGACGGTACGAGCGGCGGGAAGCTGAGCTGCTGCGACAGCGAAGGCGATGTGTCCACCTCCATCGGTTCTGCAGGCGGCGCCGAAGAGGTACCTGGGGCGGCCGCATCAGCAGCAAGATCCCGGCAGCATGCGAATCTGGAGACAGAAAATCAGCAGAAGAATCTCGCAGCTGACAAGCACGACTCTGGTTCTGCTCGTGTCGCAGCAACCCGACAGAACCCTGAAATAAATACGTGCAAGAGCCCAAATTTCGAAGAATCTTTTGTCTTTACCAGCGCCTGGTGCAACCAAAAACTCGGAAAAGAATAGGATCATTAGGTGCAAAGCGATACTTACGGAGCGTGGGAGGCGCCGTCCGCTGTGACGGGTGCAGCAACAGGAGCCGCGTGCGATGGCGCCGGCCACGTAGAAATTTCGCCTGCGACGGATCGTCTGGGGGCAGCGAGCGGTGCATTGCGAGGAAGAGCAGCAGCGCTTGTGGGAGGCACATAGTTCGTTCATCTCTTGTTTGAACGTACGCACAAATCGATCAGTTCCTCCTGAACCGTAAATTTACTTTCAAAATCTTTTCTTAAAGAATTTACTTTGTTTACTAGCGATTCATCAAGAACATTAACACATGTAATCACACTAGGTGAGCCTGAAAGTAGTTGCCAGGAAGTAACTGATGGAAAATGAAATAACTTTTAACAAATGTGAATTTTATTCCTAAAAGCCTTTCCAAAACAGATTTTAAATTATAAGCAGAAAAGCACCCTCGAAATATCAAGTTACAATTTCATTTAGAGGCAGAAAGAACAATATTAACAGTATGAGCCTTCGGGCTGAGAAACTTGCCTACTCCCTTTCAACATGGCCGTAGTCATGACCGCTCACAACAACTCTGAAAGAGTACACTGATGCAAATCTGGAACACACCAAATTACTTTAAACAAAAAAATTTTTAACAACTCACACAAAAAATGGTTCAAATGGCTCTGAGCACTATGGGACTTAACAGCTGTGGTCATCAGTCCCCTAGAACTTAGAACTACTTAAACCTAACTAACCTAAGGACAACACACACATCCATGCCCGAGGCAGGATTCGAACCTGCGACCATAGCAGTCGCGGAACTCACACAAACACGTAAACTATGCACCCCGTGAGAGGGATGGAAATGGTACAACACTCAAATTATTTGCCACCGAAAGTCCAATTTTTTAAGGACTCTTACGGTGGAAGGGTGGCAACCTTATAACCTAAAATTACTATTTAAATAAAACCCATAAAATGCAGACTTACATAAAATGTACAACATGCTCTACATCACACATATACCACCTCGAAAGATGATAGGCAAGATAAAGACATACTTCAAGAATTCGGCCTTTAAGCAATAAATTCGCTAACACCGAATCCGACAAACATGACAGAGGCAGCTATTAACGTATGGCAGATTGACAGGGAGGGGGGGGGTTACTAAACAACCCCAACCTCCCCAATTCCACAAGGGAAAAACTGACCACCCAATTCACAAATAACCACCTTCCCGTGGGTAGGAAAACGGAGAAGAATGGTGGGACGACCCCAAAACAAAGCAGCTGGTTACCTCACCAAGAAAACAAGTAGAATTTAACAAGTAAATGAAACAACATATCTTCAATCACTTAACTTCTAGTAAACTGCGATTTCTCGAGAAGACCTGGCGCAGCACCCCCAAGTCGCTCTCCCGAACCGTCCGCTGCCAGCCGCTTCAACGAACGCAGGAAGGCGCGCCGATCCCCCGTCTCACGGCGTCGCAGCTCGTCCCGGCCAGCCCGATGTCGTGGTTTCGCTCCTGTTGCTCTCGTGTCAACCGCGAAGCCACTACCCCTTTCTAAACGGCGCTGCCCACTGAACTCACGTGGGGACCTCACATGCGCCGACGCTCAAGGCGGACAAGTCATCCCGTGTCTCAGTGCGCGACCAACCAACCGACTGATCCAACCGCCAATGACCGTTGCCCGAGCAACTCGAGCAGACTGGCGGCCTGAAGCGCAGACTCAGATGCAGGAACTCAACCGCGACCGGGCGACCACTAGCTGAGTTCTGTTACTGAATGGCAAGACTCTCATTTTCTGGCTTTAAAGTCTGATCCAAATGACAGACATACTAGCACTCCGACGACAGACAGACACTAACTACCGCACAAATGCAAACGAGAGACAGACCAGCAACTGGTGACGCGAGACTGACCTAGCCTTACTCCGACTGACCCCTTGCCGAGCTGATAGCGCCCCTTGAATGCACGTGAACAGGCAACCTTTCCGCTTTTCCACCAGAGGGAGACACCAAAGCTGCGATTATCACAGCGGCGCCACCGCCAGAAACGGAGGGCGACTGCTTCACACAGTGCCCTGCGGCACGCTCTTCAGAACAGCATTTTTTTTTTACCACGGCTCACGTCCCTTTCACTGAGGATGAAACGAGGCACTGGTAATGTGAGTCATACCAATGGCTGTACAAACTTTTCAAAGTTCTGAGCCGTAATCTGTGGTCCGTTGTCTGTAACCAACTCCTCAAGCTGTAAGTAGGCTGTTTAGGTTTTTTTATTGGTAACGCCACCTCTGTATGAAAATCACTGGCTGTGCTGTGTGCAGTCTGTGGCTGCTTTGCATTGTTGTAATACTCGCCATTGTAGTGTTAGGCAGCTGGCTGTGAACAGCGCGTAGCGTTGCGCAGTGGGAGGTGAGCCGCCAGCAGTGGTGGATGTGGGGAGAGAGATGGCGGAGTTTTGAAATTTGTCATGAACTGCTATATTTATATATGATGATATCAAGGTAAATACATTGTTTGTTCTTTATTAATATCTTTCATTTGCTAACTATCCCTATCAGTAGTTTGAATCTTTTATTTAGCTGGCAGCAGTGGCGCTCGCTGTACTGCAGTAGCTTGAGTAGCGAAGATTTTTGTGAGGTAAGTGATTTGTGAAAGGTATAGTTTACTGTTAGTCAGGGCCCATTCTTTTGAAGGGATTATTGAAAGTCAGATTGCGTTGCGCTAACAAAATATTGTGTGTCAGTTTAAGCACAGTCATTTGTAATTGTTCAAAAGGGGACGTTTCAAAGCAAACCTTCCAAGCCAAAAAATAGATGACAAAGCCTGAATGGTACTACCCGACGTAGGCGAGTTCATGGGCACTGCAAACGAATATTTGCTAAAAGAGTCCACAACAATAAACCAACGAGTGTTCCAAAATGGACAAAAAAAGTGAATATGCAATCGTTGCCACGGCGATTGAAACGTTTGCGGCGGAGCCGATATATTCTCAGCACAAGCGCGATACTGACATCATCTGTTCAATGTGTGCCTCGATGTCCGACCAAGTACAGTGCCGACGCGCTAACTGTTTTGTACGTATTATTTCCCAATGTCCATGGTGGATCAATCGTTTCACATCATTTTGCAACACTTTAGGAATAAACACAACCAGCCGGTTCTAGGCGCTTCAGTCCGGAACCCCGCTGCTGCTACGGTCGCAGGTTCGAATCCTGCCTCGGGCTTTGATGTGTGTGATGTCTTTAGGTTAGTTAGGTTCTAAGTCTAGGGGACTGATGACCTCAAATGTTAAGTCCCATAGTGCTTAGAGCCATTTGAACCATTTTGAATTAACACAAGCGAATGTCCAGAGTCATTCTGCAGTAAAATCGTACCGTGATGGACGGAGAGGCTATGCCGACGAGCAAAATATAGGCGCACAAAAGAATTCTGAATCTTTTTCACTGAACGGGGCCAAGCAGTACAATGCAGTGCAACAAAAGCTACAAGTCAGGGTCTGCTTTTGTGGCCTGAGCAATTTTCCTGTAGTTCAGTGGAAAAGACTGTAAAAGTTCAGTGTCCTGCGCATCGATCTGACAGCAAGATGCGGCAATAGCATCGAATTCAGAAGCAGGACCAACAGGAAGGCAGAAAGGGGGTCAGCATTCTCATGTTTCGACGTGGGCCGTTACATTGTATCGTACTGATACTGTGACAGTAAGAAATCCCAACTTTGCAGCTTCTGAGCCGTGCGTAGCGGAACATATTTGGACGAATGGAACGATGACTGAAGTGGCTTCGGTCCGTCTAGTTAAAACTTCCGACCAAACAGATAATGCTGAAACTTTCTCACGCCTTAGATAATAGCGAGCGCTTCCATCCCGATTTCGGAATACTGACATCGAGTCTTGGTCAATAACTTGGAAGCGAAAGTAATCGTCCTGTCCTGTGAGCCAAACCTGTGCGAGAGCACAGCTCCGATTGCATACGAAGATGCGACCGCTACCAAAACTACAGGCTTAGCGGGATCGGAATGAATGAGGCATTTTTAACTTTCCAGAACGCATACTGACACTCTTTGGTCCAAACAAAAGGTACATTCTTCCGGCGAAAAAGATGCAACGGAGCCTCGATCTGGGCTGTGTTGGGTATAAACAGCATATAATATGTCAACTTCCCGAGAACTGACTGCAATTCCGTCACGTTCCTGCGGTAAGGGAAGTCCCGGGTGGCCAGAAAAAGTGACTGAAAGGGATCCATACCTTGGCTATTAAAATGGCCGTACTGAATTTCAGTCTGAAAAAAGGCACATTTGTTCAGGCGACACTTCAAATCTGCAGCTGAAAGCACTTGAAAAAGCGTACGAAGGTTACTGTTATGTTCCTCCAGTGTACGTCCTGACACCGCAGTATCGTCCAAGTAATTTGAACATAATGGAACTTCTGCAGTACGCTGTTGTAAGTAGCGTTGGAACACAGCTGGTGCGGAAGCGCTGTCAAAAGGTAAGCGCAAAAATCTGAACAATCCTAAATTTGTGTTAACCACACACACTTTCTTACACTCATCTAGCGGAATTTGCAAATATGCATCGCGTAAGTCAATTTTCGAAAAAATAGCGGCCTGCATCAAGCCTGTCCATTAATTCCTCAGAGAAAGGCAACAGATAATTATCAATTATTGTTTGTGGATTCACGGTAGATTTAAACACAGAAACGCAGTCTTCCAGAAGGCTTTCGGAACTTCGTCTGTAAGTGCATGAGGCACAAGACGTGCCCGAAAAAACTTAGGTTGCGCTTTGTCCTTCATCTTAAAGTGTGCCACAAAATTTCTGCCAAGTCCGTCAGAAAATGAATCAGGAAACCACCCAATCAGTTGAGTGACACTGTCTTTTTGGTTGAATGCAGAAACAGAAAAGACATTGTCCTGAATACGAACGTCAAAAAAATAAAAAGAATCTAATAAAAAATATTCTCAAAGTCTCAAGAACGCAAAATTGTAGATTTCGCTGTTTTGGTGTGAGACGGGATTATGACAGGCAAACCGCTTGTACCAAGCACTGGGATGTCCTGCCATTATACGCGGTAAGCTGTGCGGAAGATTTTGTCAACAATGGGGAGCCCGACTGGTCATAAGTGGCACGGTTAAGCAATGTAACAGAAGCGCCAGTGTGTAATTGAAATCGCACAGATGCTATGGTGGCAGGTTTGAATCCTCCCTTGGGCATGGGCATGTGTGATGTCCTTAGGTTAGTTAGGTTTAAGTAGTTCTAAGTTCTAGGGGACTGATGACCTCAGATGTTAAGTCCCATAGTGCTCAGAGCCATTTGAACCTTTTTTGAGAGTTTCATTTGCATTCTCGGCGAGGAGTTCTCTTGTTATATCAGTGACTATAATATTGCTGTCATCAGCGAAGAGAATTTTATCACCATGAGTAACACTACTGGGAAAGTCATTGAGGTATATCAGGAACAGTATTGGTGCTAATAGGCTACCTTGTGGAACCCCTATATTAATGTGTTTTGGTTCTGCACAACAGTGCAGTCGAAATGAACGAGATATTCCCTCCACTCGATCCAATTTTCTAGGCAGCCAATGAAATGACTGTTGCAGATGAATGAATTGAGGTTTTTATTCTGAAGCCATATGTTTTAATTTTTCGTTTCTGATCCTAATTTTGTGTTCTACGTTCTCTTTTTTCTTTAACCGAAAGAGCTCTTGTTCCCTTTCTATATCTCGTCGAGCTGCTGTTGAAGCAGTACCCTTTGCAACTCCACCAACTCTTTTTTAGCAATGATCCATGGACCAAACTGCTTGGCAACCGCAGACAGTGCCACTCGTTGCCATCTACTTACAGTTTTACCCCTACATTGGCCTGATTAGTCTCCTGAAACAAGCAAATATGCCTCTTATCCTGACACTGAGTCAAAATTTGTGTCATACTTTCTTGCTATAAAAGACAATGAAGAATGTGCTTCAATTCTGAGAGTAGTATGATAAGAAAGGAAGTATCATCTTATTGCAAACATATTCGGTTACGATGTGGATTCTGAGCTTTAGTGTTAGACATTGTTACATTTGTGATTAAGAATCATGATAACTTGTGAGTACAGCATGCTCAGAACGTTACTGTAAGAAACCTGATACCTGTGTAGGATAGGCCGCCTTCAGCAGTAATTCCTCCGTCTGTATCAACACAGTAAAAAAAATGAATTAATTTCTGTTTCTATCTTGGAATTAGTATATTTCAGACAACGCTACAGTACTGGGAAAATTTGTGAACTAGGTAATACATTAATTTGTTTACCACTTGTTTTATTTTGCAACAGTCGCAAGTTTCCATCACTGTCAGCTGTATTTCAATAGCTTCCAGTTACATACAAAGTGAGACGTTGTGGCCTTATTTAAATTTGTAAAGTATTACTCGAACAAATCTTATCTGAGATCAAAACATACTACTGGTAGTGAAAAAAACAGGAAAAAGTTTATGAGATTTGAACCACTTTGTGTGTAATTCATATTAATCGTGGTGTAGAAGCAGTTGTTTAAGCTTAATTACACATAACCCTTTAAATTTTATGTAATTTTCCACATTGTGCTAAAGTTCAGCGAATTGCACACAGGTTATGTATAACTAATGTAATTGCAAGTACATCATAAGTATTCATTTTATACATGAGGCGCCACACACAACTTTTTTGTAACTGTAATACATCATTTGAAAGTACTGTATTGTTTTACAATGAACAAAAAATTGGGTACCACGGTGTTACAACATCCATTGTGACAAATGCTATGAAGTGCTACAGTAAATGACTTACTTCTTATGAAGTAGTGTTTATGGTTGTTATCACCTGAATTTTCTCCACAAGCAACGGTACACTAACTTGACTCATCTGAGAGTAAATATGTTTATCCTGAAAACATAATTGATTATTTTGAGCAGAAATGGCTGCATAAAACAAGGAAGAACACAGTTAAGAATTTACTTTTCCAGCTACTCCCCCTCCCTCCCAGATTATAGACTACATAAAGTTGCTAGAGATGATTGCACAAGTCAAAATTATATATACAACAGTCACTGTTTCTCAAACATATAGATGAACTACAGTAACAGTCTCCAGTCTGTATATTCTATAAATTAGACACATCTATATTTCTACCCCAGCAATATGAAAAGGATTATGATGGTTTATCGCAAATGTTGGCAACTTATTCCCCATGTATGTCCCCAACATAATTATTAACAACCATCACAATCAGAGCAATTGGATCTGTATATGCACAAGAACTGCAAAAGTGGAGATACAAATACCGTTCAATAATTCAGAAAATGCAGAAAACCTAAGGTTAGTGTGATTAATTACGCATTCTAAGACATAAATTACAACGACAAGTTAGCCAGTGATTAACACACCTCAGAACTATCAGTCAAGGCAGTTGCCACGTGTGTATTATCACAGGTCGTTGGAGACTCTGAAAAACGGAGAAACAGATAGCTTGTATATATAATAAATATTTCACAAAACTGATTGCATTTGATAGCTGCTAGTGTATTTGTGTTGATCACCTACTATATAGCTACCTTTGACGGAATATTATGTTGTCTAGAAACGATGGGTCTGAATCAAAACGACTTAGCTGACCTTCTGTTTACAGCTTGATCAAACTGTGTATCTTTCTTTACGTAACTTGGAACTTCACATACTTGCCACCACCAGCTTGTAGTCTGTAGTGCCTTTGCAGGTCATAAAATCAAACGTTTCTTTTTCAATTAGTCATATTTCGGTCGTAGCTGAAGTGCCGTTTTATGTGATGTTGTTTGAAAAATAAAAAGGTTGCATATTTTCTCACATGCTGAAATTTGGAAGGTGTCTAATTGGTCAAACAACAAATACCTGTCCCTTTAACTAATTTCAAGATACAACTTTTGTTATAGACACAAGTATCTTACAAGCTTGGGTAAATGTTTAGAACTTACCTGTTCATTGCACGAGATTGCATCCGTTTCCTTGTCCTCTGCAACGCTCCTAAACTAGTGCACAATATCGACAAGCTTCAGAATACCCTCCAGCGAATAATTTTGCAACCTGGAAAGCCTATCACTCATGTTGATCACACTGCTTTTGAAAACGAAAACGATAAATAAATAGAATCATATATGTGACAGTACCGAATACGCTTTTCAGTTGTTGCCATTTAAATGGACGGGAACGCTATTCCGGGAATAACTAGGTGGGACAATAAAATTACATCGATCAACGCACACACCAATTTAACCCGTGGATAGCCAATTCCTCGGTTATCTTTCCCTGGATTTATCCCGAAACTGTACAGCCGTCACTATGAAAAGAATATGTATTACTGGTTAATCACAGCAGATTCTTTGGGAGAAGGGAAATTGTTGTTACTGTTATAAGCTTTTCACTGGTCGTAGCTCGAAAGGGCTACAGCGACTGGCGACAGAGATACCGGTGCTGGCACAACCAGCAAGACTTTTTGGGTAGGAGAAAAGGTAAGCATTTCGTCTTAGAGCTGCAGAGAATGATCACTTCGCCTTAAACTCCCTCCAAGTCAACTCTGTCGTGGAGACGGTCGTAGATACTGGGACTGAACTTATCGCTCTCATCTACCACTGCAGCTATCCACTGCATCTGTGTTTAAGGGCGATCGTAATTATGAGCCGCATTTGCGTGCGTCGTGAACAAAACCGATGTTGCGAGATAGAGCCTTGCTTTTCTAAATTAATTCACACAGTCCGATAGTTAAATTCAAGATGCACTTACGCAAGGGTTCTGATGCTTACATGTACTTTTCTGGCTTCTTTCCTATAATCTGTTGAATAATTTCGCAATCACTGGATATAGTTAAGTACAGCATTACGTTTCCAATCCCGTCCGCCTGTGCCGAAGTGTTACCGTGTTCCTTTTATGATTGATTTGAAACTTTGTTGACTTTGTTATAAATTGTTTTGTCTGTTGGAATCCAGTTGATGCATCTTTGTAATAAACAGGATGTTATTGTGACCTTCGGTTTCATTTTCTAGTTTACGAAACCCCTTTCTTATTATATCTATGTGATTTATGGTACTACATTTCATGTTTATTCAGGCAGAGCCCTCTCGTGTCGGTCCGACAGGGTCGGTGTTGCGCCTGGTGTAGTCGGTGCAGAGCTGTCACACAAGGTGGAAACAATACAGTGAGTGCCAGTATGCGTCGTCGACGTCAAAGAGAGCCACATCGGCATGTGAGCGATTTCGAATGGAGCAGAATGATCGGGTTGTCATACCGTGACATTTCGGCTCGCACAGGGCATGCTGCTCCGACAGTGATGTGTGTGTGGAAGCAATGCATAGAGGACGGTCGTACGCTGTGACGAGGGGGAACTGGACCACGGAACATGACCGCAGCACGCGATGACCATCATCTTGCCCACGTGGCCATTACTGACCGTACAGCATCATCCACAGTGTTGGCTCATCGCTGGAGCACTGCAACAGGCCTGAACTTGTCTGCATCGACGGTTCTTCACCGTCTGCTGTAGGTTGGACTGGTTGCACACATGCCATTACGTCGGCTTCCATTGTCCAGAGACCACAAGCTCCTCCGACTGCAATGGGCACGTGAACACCGTCACCGGGGTGCTGAGTGGCAACGTTTAGTCTTTTCGGATGAGTCCCGCTTCGGCGTGTCCTACAGTGTTGGCCGCATACGTGTCCAGAGGCACCGTGGTGAGCGCAACCTGGAGGGCTGCGTTGTCGAGCGGCATAGCGGACAAACACCAGGTGTGATAGTTTGGGGCGCCATTGGTTACAACAACCGATCTCGCCTCGTACGTATTGCTGGCACTTTGAACAGCAACCGGTACCTAACGGAGGCACCCCCCTGCTTCAGGCATCTCCACAGGCCACATTTCAACAGGACAATACCCGGCCACATATTGCGAGAAGTGTAAAGGCCTTCTTCGAAGAGCTTCCCTGGTCTACACGTTCGCCAGACATGTCGCCCATCGAACATCTCTGGGATATGGTTGGTCGGCACCTGGAGCGTCACGGTCCTCCAGTAACTGGCGTCACGGATTTGTGGGCTCGGATACAAACTGCTTGGAGGGAAATCTCTCAGGAACCTTATTGATTCAATGCCAAGGCGTATAGCAGCCCTAATTGCAGCGCATGGTGGCCACATATACTGAATAGTAGGGCTCAAATGACATGTACAGATTTGAAAAGGTAATCATTTGTTACTCGTACCTAACGTGTGGTATCAAATTAATTGAATTCATGCGTTTCATTCTTGGTGTTGCAATTTCCACCAACGATAGTGTAGTTTCCGTTGCTCAGCTGTATACGTCAGCGGGAGTAGCATAGTAGGGCGGGGTCTGGACGAGATGACGATCTTATCTCAAGGTTACTGATAAGGACATCCGCTGTTGGGTTACAAACTTGGGCTCATTGCTTCCCCCGCATCCCTCACCACCGGGAGTTGATCAAGATCATCTAGGTACTTATGTTGGGCTAATGAGGATGATGTCCATCCCCGCCCCCGCACATCTACGTATCTTGTAACTGGGTCACTTGCGTGGGAGGCCTTCCTCAGGAGATGGAGAGCATAGGGAGAGGTTGCGTCTATATGTTTACAACCCATTACGTCGCTCTAGGTCTATTCGCTTATAACAATATTATGTGGCACCAGCAGAGGCCACGCCCAGGTAAATGTACACTCATTCTTACGTATTTTCCCAATATTACGTTTTCCACAGTTATGCTACTTTATAACTGGAAGCATACTTGAGCATAGGCATAGGGCGAGTCTATTTTGTTCACAACAAATTACGTCACTTGTGGTCTGTCTGTTTAGTACTTTAGAGGCCTCAGCAGAGGACTCACCCAGACAGATAATACATAATTACTTTCAGTTTTACGTACTTTCTACAATTTTGTGCTTGTACCCTGTTACGTGAACTTTGTGTCGCATTACGTCGCATTGGTGTGATTATGATGTGAGCTTTGGCCCCGATTTATGTATCATTGCTAGTGCGTGACGTCATAGTATTCGAAACGAACACGTTAGTAGAAATAGTGACGTCAAAGAGAATCCTATAACCCACAAATATTGTATAAGAAATACCACACCACATTACTATATTATGTGACGTCATAGTAAAATTCTGATGCCTCCACTCAAAGATACTGCTTTTGTGACACACATCTAAAGAGAGGCGGGCAGTATCTTCGACAGCCCCAGCGAAAATCATGTCACTTGCTGGAGGGTAGCTGGCCCCTCAGACCCCGATGTGCGGGTGTGTGGCTGCGAAAGCCAATAATCGACGATACAGTGTAATAATGTACATTACGCACCTGTGAGCTGATACATACAGTCTTATTAACAAAAAAGCATTATTTTGTAGCAAAAACACCCCATACTTGTACCCATTATATAAATATCGCAGAAGTTGGATGTTAAGATTCTACCATGAATCCTCCTCTCACATATCGTTAGAGCTCCAACAACTCAATATTGTCGATGACAACACGTACCAAGTAATATCGGAGCCTAACACTTCTTATGATAAGGGTTTCATAGTCTATCTGCATAGTGATATTTTATAAAGTCGAATGTACTAGGAGAAAAACGTTCTGAGACAAATGTGCGTTAACTTGTGGCATGTCAATGAACTAAAAAAAGCATTCTGGCAACATATGTAGTGCGAAAATACGATTGATGTATCACAAAACAGACCCATAGCTTGTTTCCGACGAAGAAGGAAAAAAGAGCTGTGGTCAGCCAATGTGTTTTATAGGGTTGCTGACCAACTTCGTAGTAGTGACTCTTTTGTCACTGTAGCATATTTTTTATAAACCATTATAAGTCTTGACTGTTTTTTAAGTAGAATATAGAGGTATTACAACCTACCATTACTGAATAATACATTAAAACTACAGTCGTCCACAACATGTACAGAGCCTGTTTAAAACATTTAAGATGTATTCGAGTTTTAGGGCCCGTAACCAGAAAAGTCGTCATGATCTGTTCCATCTGAGCTATTCACCACTAACAGACAAATTGCGGAACGTTCTCAACAATTTTAATAGGTCTGCTCGTGAAACAATGATTCCATAACTGTTAGGAAGGCATAATTTATTCTACCTATACTGCAACCAACCAAACCCTCTAGAGCAGACTCGTTGTTGTCCTTTGCATTCTCAGATTTACTCTCACTAAAGTTTTCCATACTGATTAGCTTACGACGAATAAACAGTCAGCTGTATGTTCAACATAGAATACTACCAAGATATGGACCATAATACTACTGTCAGAACCCCGTTTGGTATTTTTACAGTCCACTTTGGTATGGGCGGATGTGCTTCCATGCAAAAATAAAGGAAGAGTTGTTTCCTGTGCATAAATGTATAAGGAAAATTATTAAAAGCTTTTGCACAAGAATATTCGTTGTTATTCGCTACCTTGCCAAAATATGTCGGCTTAAAAAGGAAGGATATATTCTATCTAGATGTGCTGGACTGTTCATTGTTCACTTAGTAGCAGAACATCTGTTCGCAAACTTTAAAACTGACGGAATAATTACATTTAATGGACACTCGTTTGCCAAAGTCGTAAACTTAAAGTTCTATACATAAATCCCGCAAGAATGTGGAGCAGAAGAGTTGCCAACATACACACAGGAAGATGTGGTACGCTTTAAAAATAATGTTATGGAGGAGATAAGAGGTAAAATAAAAGTCCCCGAGTACTCTCGTCTAGGAGAACTGCAGGGAAGAACAGAGCTAATTGTTAAAGCTAAAAAAAGGTATTTTATAGGAAGAAAGTTAGATATGTAAAAGAATTTGCGAATACACCTTCTTTATATTTGTCATATTATCAACTGGAAAAGGAAATAGCTGAGTCAGACGTAGATTTATGTTATAAGTTAACAATTAAGCTGAATGTTATTAAAACTACACCAAGCAAAAATAAAGAAAGAGTTGTTTTCTGTGTAAAAATGTATATAGAAAATTTTATACAAGAATATTTGTTGTGATTCGCTACCCTGACAAAAATCCAAATAAGTCTCCTATACACAATGATCTCCATGTATTTCTTTTGAATCCAAGATGAAGGTAGAGGGGTGAACTTGAAAAGTAGTTGAAACTAGATATTTAAAAGCGTAGCGAACCCCGTTTCATACCTGTATGACCTTGATCAATTCCTGGTGGTTCCTCGTGGGGAGAGAAAATGGGGGAAGCAGGGAGCCCAAATACACATGATGTCCAAAATTAAAGCAACAAACCGAAATTTTACAACGTTGCTTTCATTTTGCCACAAAACAGTATAATCAGGTCTAGTGAAGTAGAAATAATATAAAGAATGCAGGACGTAAACAACTGCAACATGCATAACTGTAGACAAAAATGTTCCTCGTTTTTTCCAACTTAAAGGATTTACACATACATTCCGACAACTTGTTGAAATGCTCAGGTTCAAATGGTTCAAGTGGCTCTGAGCACTATGGGACTCAACATCTTAGGTCATAAGTCCCCTAGAACTTAGAACTACTTAAACCTAACTAACCTAAGGACATCACACACACCCATGCCCGAGGCAGGATTCGAACCTGCGACCGTAGCAGTCCCGCGGTTCCGGACTGCAGCGCCAGAACCGCACGGCCACCGCGGTCGGCTGATATGCTCAGTATAGGGTGTGACCACCTCTGGCAGCAATACAGGCCTGACAAACGACAGGGTGTGCTGTGAATGATATAATCGATCTGTTGTTGAGGCAATAACGCCCATTCTTCCTGCAACACTGCTCTCAATTCTTGTAGAGTGGTTGGGGGTGCTGACGTGATGCAACTCATTTCCCTAGTGCATTCCAGAAGTGCTCTACAGGATTGAAATCGGGAGAGCGAGCGGGCGCTCCATGTGTGCAATATCTTCCGTTCCCAAGAAAACATCAATCACGCGGGCCCTATCGTCCAGCAATACGAAGTCTGGACCAACAGCACCTCGCAACAATTGCACATGAGGTCCCAATACCTCGTCACGATACCTGACAACAGTTATACCTCGCCGATTTAGCCGTACAATTTCGTGAAGAAGTGTTCAAGTGGTCATCGCTACCCACACCAATAGGCATCATGAGAGCTGGTTTCTCAGGATGGGGCAGGATAAGGTTACGATTGTGGACGGGGCCGTAATCAGTTTCTCTCCGTTGCACAACAAATTCGTAAATTTTATTCAAAGAAATTAAAATTTTAAAACAATCTCGTAGAAAACACAATTGACTGTATGACGGCTGAAGGCCTTATCACAAAATTTCCACAATTTTGGGGCCAAAGGTCACCAACAATAACCTCAAACAACAAACGGCTGAAGGCCTGAATTAGAAGTCAGAAGAACAATTCCAAATAGCAAATATTAAGATAAATACTTCGTTTTAAAACAAACTGTAACATGGCTAAAGACCTTATCATGAAAGAAGTGAAATTATTGTTCGGCTGAAGGCCACACCAACAATAATTTGAAAATTAGAAATATCCTTAAAACAAACATCACAATCTAAGGAATCAGGACAAGCGGTTCACAGTAACTGTTCCAAGGGTCGGCCTGGGAAGGTAACTCAAACATAAGGTAAGGTGAGAAAGGCAGCCAGGAGTTGTAGTCACATAGCGGGATGGCAACTCAAACTAGGGGCAGCTTAAGCGCCGACCGACCAACTAACCAATCCGCCTAACGTCCAGTCACCGGTACAACGATGGAATAGTTTTAGGCAAGGGCGAAGAGACAGACAGTACTATCTCTTCAGAAAACTCCAAAGGCCTAAGGAAACACTAGAACCAAGGTACATCTCCCCAAAAAATTCACAGTACTATTCGCCATGTCGGGCAGCATCAACACGACTAGGAAAGGTACACTGCCGGAAAAGTACACTAACCTCCAGGGCAGGTAACTGGGGCGTCAGAGGCCACATGGCAGAAAATATCGCCGGTTGCAATTCACTAATAAGAATAATACTAAATTCAATGATGAATAACAAATAGAGAGAGACGGCTGCAATATTTCACCGCCTCGAAACACTTCACTCATCGCCGCGAGGCTCAGCGGCCTGGGAGCAACAACCCGCCGACCAAAGGCGAGATCTCAGTATAGTAGAGGTTGCGTTAGCAGTCAACTCTTCACTCATCTTAAACGTCCAGGGTTCGGTGTGCAACTAAGTAGTCACTCTCGCAGCTACCCCTCCTCGATTTGGCAGTGGCAGCACGCTACCAGCGGCCTGCATGGACCTGCTCGCTGCTGTGCCTCAACCGAACTAATCTCCATTCGCAACTCTCTACTCCACACAACGCGATCCGGAAATACTAGTGGCCGCTCCAAAGATAGTACCACACTACACGTATCGATAAGCGCTTCTGCTGCCACTCACGGGCAGGCAAGCCAGCAACTTAGTGACGCCAATAAATCGAATAAGAAACGAGATGCCATAACCGCAACGACAAGATGCCAAGCACTAAACGGCATGAACACGAGCCGAGCACGGCTCAGCCTCCCCCCCCCCCCCTCTCCCCCTCAAACATAAACTCGGGGGTGACCCTACTATTGGTCTAACCAAACTTAACTTGACTAAGATGTACCCAGTACTGCTACCGGTGCGATTGTCCTTAACCAGAAGGTTAATGGGGCCTAAAATACGCATAATAGTACAGGGCCCCAGAAAACAGGGAGTGAATTTACCGAGGTTTCCAACAAGCACCTCCCTACCGACATACACCTGGTCTCCTGGCTTGCCCCTAAGGACTTGCCGATTACGGTTATAGTGCTCACCCTGCTTGTCGTGGGCCCTGAGAATATTGCGCCTGATACGATTCCAGTTTTCCTTGACGATCTGAGGGGTAATATCCGCAGGGATTAGATCTTGAATTCCCCATAAGTTCGAAAGGGGGAAATTAATAGAATAAGCAAAGATCAAGGAGTCCAGAGTAGCCTTCAGAGCCTCATGGCTGGCGGTATTGAGAGCGAAACTAAGCCAAGGGAGACTAGAATCCCACGTACTGGGTGACTTCTGATGGAAAATAATCAATGCGGATTTGAGACTACGATTGACCCTCTCGGCAAAAGAGCCCTGTGGGTAGTACGGCGTAGTGGTCACGTGCTTGGCACCGTTTTGAAAACAGAAAGCCTTAAAGGAAGCTGATAGAAAGGCTGGGGCATTATCACTAACAATTTGCTTAGGGGGCCCAAAAACACTAAAAACGTTAGTTAAATGCGAGACAATGGTAGCAGCAGTTACGTTACGACTCGGAAGAAGCCAGGTAAACCTCGAAAACGCTTCAATAATAACCAGTACGTACCGATGGCCTCACTTGGTGCGAGGTAGAGGTCCAACATAATCGATATAAAGTTTGTGCATGGCGCAGGATTCGCGCTCAGTCAAGAAACCCTGTTGAATAGCGTTCTTAGATCTGGCCACAGGAGACAACCGACACCGAGAAACCATCTCTCGAACGTCCCGGTACATAGATGACCAAGTCAAATGCTCCTTAATTTCTTGCAAGGTCTTATAGGTTCCTAAGTGCCCGCCAATCAACGAATCGTGAAAGTAATGGAAAACCGGACGTACCAGGGTGGCTGACAGACAGGTCTTCAATTCCTTAGCACACCCCACCCTTTTACACAAAATGCCTTTCCTGATAACGTATCCATCCACCTAACATGGCACAACTAAGATCGCCTTCCTCCTTTCCTTGGACGCACTCATCAGGTTGGTGTTCGGTGAACATACGGCTGAGGACGTCCGCGAGTATATTCTCAGTCCCATTTACGTGTTTATTCTCGAACTGAAACGCTGAAATGCGTACTGCCCACCTGGAGATACGACCAATTTTGCGCGGCCTGGCTAATACCCAGTTTAATGCTTGATTATCGGTTTCTAACGGAAACACTCTATGCTCAAGATAAAAGCGATACTTCTCCAGCGCAAACTAGACCGCCAATGCCTCACATTCGTAAACTGAATATTTTTCGACACTGGTTAACTGACGAGACGCGTACGCTAATGGCTGCCTTTGACCTTCGAACTCCTGGAGGAGGACGGCCGAAATTCCCGCATTACATGCGTCGGTTTCTACAATGAATTTTTTATTGAAATCTGGCAATCCGAAGACCGGAGGGTTGGCTATAGCTGCTTTAATGTGCTCAAATGCGGCCTCCTGGGCACTTCCCCTTTCAAAACACACCCCTTTCCGACGAAATTCAAAGGAGCCGCCAACTGCACGAAATTAGGAACAAAATGTCTAAAATAATTTGCCATGCCTATAAACCTAGCGATCCCATGTTTATCAGTAGGTAGCGGAAGAGCTCTCAATGCCTTAGTCCGCTCCTGGTCAATGCGAATGCTCGGGCCTGACACTACGTGACCCAAGAAGGATACCTGCTGCCTGGCTAATGTCAACTTACTGGGTTTAACAGTTAATCCGGTCCCTGTAATCTACCAAAAACTTGCTGGATGTGATCCAAATGCTCCTGGAACGAACGGCTATAAATCACTAAATCGTCCAAATACGATAATTATAAACACAGACTAATTTCAAGTCTCCAAGAATATTATCCAGCAAACGAGAAAGAACGGATGCGCCAGTGGCCAAACCAAAAGGATCCCTGTTAAACTCAAACAGATTCCTATCAGTACAAAACGCAGTAAAGTGCTTACATTTCTCAGTTAATGGAATCTGATAATAGGCTTGGTTCAGATCGAGCACAGTGAACCAAATAGCCCCGGCAAACCAAGTAAAACAGTTATGAAGATCAGGTACAGAAACTGATTCGAGGACGACCTTGGTGTTCAGACGCCGGTAGTCAACAACAAGCCTAAAATCCCACCCCTGATCTTTAGGAGCAAGGAATATGGGAGAGGCATACGCAAATGTAGAAAGCCTAATAGCTCCTTCCTCAAGCATTTTAGATATTATATTTCGTATCTTTATCTTAGGCGGTGAGAGGCGATACGGGGACTGCTTGACTGGAAAATCGTCAGATAGACGGATATGGTAGTTAAGAAACTAGTAACTCCCAGTCTATTCCAGTGAAGCTCAAGGAGCCCCGCAACAAACCACCTAATTCAGAGACCTGCTGTGACGACAAATGGGCGAGATCAAACTTATTAACATTAGTATCAACAGCCAGCATGCCGGTATGCACCGTACATTTCGCACATTCACAAACCCCAAACTCTCGCAGGTACCCCTTCTCGATCCGGCAGTGGCAGCAAGCCACCAGGGCCCTGGCTTGCCCTCGCGCAGCACAGACCTGCTCGCTGCTGTGCCCCAATCGAACTGATCTCCGTTCGCAACCCTCTACACCACACAATGCGAACCGGAAATACTAGCGGTCTGTCCAAAGGTAGTACCACAGTACTCGTATCGGTAAGTGCTGCTGCTGCCGCTCGCGAAGTAAATCGAATAAGAAACGAGATGCCATAACCGCAATGACAAGATGCAAAGCAATAAACGGCATGAATACAAGCAGAGCACGGCTCAGATCATCCTCGATATCAGTCTCTCTCCACAATGGTGGGCCCCGAAATCGCGTTCCACGACCTCTCCAGATGCGAATGCGTCGTGAATCTCTGTCAAGACCAAATCAGGGCTCATCTGTGAAAAGAACCTTGGCCCACTGTTCTACCGTCCAGTTTGCATGTTGACGACTCTGTCTAGACATTTCCTTCTGTGAAGACGTGTCAGAAGTATAGACACACTAGGTCCCCAATAATAAAGGTCACTCTGCCGAAGCTTTCTGTACACCGTTTGCCTCTATACTACACGTCCAGTAGATGCTGCGAGGTCAAACGCCAGTTGTGTGCAGTATCAAGACGGTAGCATTGTGCCCTTACTGCCAAATAACGGTCCTCTCTTTCTGTTGTTACACGTGGTCGGCCCCGCTCTGGCCTTCGGGATACAGTTTCTATCTCTATAAACTGTCGCCACATCCGAAAAATAACAGAACGATTCCCACTAAGCCATCGGGCTACACCAGTCTGAGATTGCCCTGCTTCCATTCTTCCCATCACCCTTACCGCAGAGAGCCTGGTAGCAGTCTTCACACTGCACCATCTGTGACAGTGTACACAGTGATTGTAGATTTAGGCCTACCTGGCAATCACTATTCCGTTTGATAAGTGCCCCAACGTCATCACTGGCGTGGTTGTCCGCTGACCAGAATGCCATCTTCCGGGCAGGACACGATCGTACGGACATCTGTTAACAGTTTGTATGGATGTATCATGAGTTAGACACAGGACAGGGAAATTGTGGTGTCACCGCCAGACACCACACTTGCTAGGTGGTAGCTTAAATCGGCCGCGGTCCATTTAGTACATGTCGGACCCGCGTGTCGCCACTGTGTGATCGCAGACCGAGCGCCACCACAAGGCAGGTCTCGAGATGCGATATAGCACTCGCCCCAGTTGTACGACGACTTTGCTAGCTACTACACTGACGAAGCCTTTCTCTCATTTGCCGAGAGACAGTTAGAATAGCCTTCAGCTAAGTCCATGGCTACGACCTAGCAAGGCGCCATTAGCCTTACATAGTTTGATAGTTATCGTATGAAATGTCTCAGCAAGAACGTTGTAAACCAAAGGAAGATATAAAAGTTAAGTATTCGAGGAGCTGCATACTTTTCTTATTAGAATTCACTACTTATCCTGTTCCAGAATTCACGCCCGTCTGCGTTAGATAGCGTGCATTTCGGCCTCCTCTATCTACAAGGTGTTGGCACATTTGCCAACACATCAGAAATACTAGTTTGTTGTTTTAGTTTTAGACACCAGTGTAGGTAACCTGACACTGGGTGTCCTTATCAGTAATCTTGAGATAAGATCGTTATCTGCCCATGAACTCGAAATGCATTCCTACTACCGTGTTCAGATCTTAGCATCCCATGGGTATGCTGAACGCTCTACTGTTACCTCAAATACGAATTTGGCGACTCCTTGCCAGATCTCCCCGGACACTGTCGATGTTCTTATATAAGCGTTCGCCTTACATTAACTAGCTAAATTAAGAATTTTGCAAATTCTGGGCTAAAATTTTGCGAACACTGACGATTTTATTCTTATGTTACAAGATCAGAAAATAACATGAGCATACCATAATAATAATAAACTTCACTCAACTAAAATAATATTAAGCTGAAGCGCCGTGCTAATCTGTGCTTTTCTTGCACCAAGAAGAAGGAGGCAAGGATAGCCAGTCGTTATTCTGACTCCCAACGTTGAACATTTGGGGTGGGGGGATGGTGAGGGGGTAATGGATTTGTATTTGTACTTTTGGAAGTTTATTGTGCATGACATATTAAGTATTTTTTCCGTTTTCTGCTGCACACTGATTTTATTATCTCCTGGTTCACATACGATGAGTCTTGTTTGGCAATTTGCCATTTCCAGATAATCCTGCAATATACAATACCCTGTTTTTTGTATAAACTGTTAGAATATAAGTTTGAGGGCTTTCGTTTATTTTGGTAGATATCTACGTTTCATGGGTCACAGTACAGTGTCTTGGAGTGTCTGTTGAGATTGCTTCTCCGTTTTATGCTGTTGAAGTTCGTCAGAACTTTATGTATTGTGTATGCTTTTTTACTTCCACTTACGTTCGTTTGACAACATAAAGCACTCCAGTAAGACATATGTATTTACACTGAATTAAATTCATATTCACAGAATTTCGGTGATAACAGCTACTGACAAAGATCGTATTATTCTAAGCGTCTATGTTGTGCAGAGATATACAATGCCAAAAGCCTGAATAGCTAACATCTACAGTGCAGGCCTCTGCGAGACGTGCAGAAAGAGAGTCAGTGAGGATCTGGGAGGTACTGACGAGGATATTGGAGCTATGGCGACTCCAGTGCCATGGGCAAATGCACTAGATTTCTCGGCTGAGGACCCATGGCGCGGACAGTCCGATCGAAGTGGTCACCTATGTTCACCATTATCTGGGGGAGTACGATAAGTTCATCTTGTTGCTCGTCGAACCACGCACTTATACTGTGAGCTCACATTGGTTGCAATGTCCTGCTAGTAAATGCCATCGTACCGAAAACAAGCTGCATGTAGTGGTGAACTTGGTCCACAAGGGTAAATGCATCCTTGTGTTGATCCATTCTGCCTTACAGAACGACTAGATCACCCAAGTAATGCGATGAAAACATTTCCCAGCCCATAATCCTTCTGACGATTGTTGTAGGGCGTTTGCTTTCAGACGTTTCACGCCGTACATGCCATCGGTCCAATAGGACATAGAACGTGAATCATCGCGAAAGGCCACCTGTCGGCAGTCAGTGAACATCCCAGTGCTATATCGGCGTGCAAATTCCAGCCTTCGTAGCAGATGAACAGCACACAGCATGTGTTCATGAACCAGGTTCCCGCTAGAGATCCATACGTACCATGGTTTACTGAACTGTCGATGATGAGAAACTGTTGATAGCTCCTTGGTTCTTCCGAGCGGTCAGTTGCTCAATAGTCACACGTCTTTTCGCCAATATACACCTCCGCAGCCGTCGTTGACCCTTACCACCTATGGTCCGTGGTGGACCACAGTTGCCTTGGCGTCGGTTTTGGGTAGTGCAGTTTTGCCCTTTCACCCTTGGCCCGAAAGCCAATGATCATGCCCTTTTGACTTCAAATAAATCGCACCGTTTCCACATTACGACAACAACTGCAGTGTTTCACGCGTCCCCCCCGCCCCCCCCCCCCCCAAAAAAAAATATACTTTGTATTCCTTCCACTGCTAGTGCTGCCACCTCCCGTCTGTGAATGGTTATTAGGCGCTGACGTCGAACATAAGCGGTGGTCACATTAATGTGACTAGAACTTGTGGTTTGTGTTGAGCATTCTACCACTTTGATTTATTTCTGGGCATCGTGCAAAAAATTATCCTTTTTCTTTTAGGAAATCAATAAAGTTTTTTTTAAATATTGCTTGTGCTCTAGTTCAGTTTGTTCATTAAGAATTTTGTCTGGAAATGCGTCTTCGCAGATTACGCGTTCTTCCGAAACGTTCGTAATGGTTCCTTTGGATAAACACTGTAGAATTTTCATTGCATGTTCTATTTGCTATTTCTGCTTATCATCAAGTAAGTCTAAGTAATGCGGACTGATTACTTTCTCAATTTCGCGTGTGTTCTTTAAATCTAATTGAGAAGTTTCTACCTCTTTTTGCAGTGTGCTCTAGTTAGTTGGTTACAAATATCACACGAGATTTTATAAATTTCTGGGTTCGGGCAATTTAGAGTGTTTGTTTTTCCTACTTATATTTTCCCTTGTAAAATGTTATTGGTATTGAATTTCACATTCATCTTTATAAATATTTTATCGAGCTTTCCGTATATTTTGCCAATATATGGTGTTATTACGTATGTTTTTCCGTGATTTTTTTCTCTTGTCCATGTTATTTATGTATTTACGTTTGTGTCCTTGGTGGTTTGTATTGACTTTGTCGTGTGAGTGCTATAGCTGGCTTAAAAGCATTCTGTCGTACTGTATGTCGAAAACACAGGGTGCACAGACAACCCGCCGGAGCGCAGTCTGATCATCGATGACCGTGACAAGAGAATAACTAACACTACAGCCCCTCAAAATGCACACATTGTACCGTGTGCCACTGTACACAGTCTTTGACGATGTTGCATGTTTTTCCAGCAGTGTAACTCACAACCAAGAAAATACAGCTAGATTGCAACTCACAGAAATATATTCTGATCCTGAAGGATTGTCTCATGGACGAAGATTTAAGAAAGAAGTGTTTGAAATATTTGATCTTATTCTGAATAAGAGTTACTTAAGATTCAGGCAACGGAATCTAAAGCGACTATTCCACTCAAAGAAGTCCTACATCTACACGAAGTTTGGTCGAGTTGCTTGGAGTACGCACAACAGACCTCAACGTGGGCAAGTTTCAAGCACAGCTCAAAATGCTGCGAACCACTCCGACTGGTGTACAGTCGTGTAATGCATCTTCTATTTGAAGACAACTTATTGCTAAGCGTGATAGGGTCAAAAAACTATTTCAGTGAGTTATTCGCCTGATCACTGGGATTATGACAGCTGCAATTTCGACAGCTTCCTCTGAGAGGTCCTTCAGCGCCTTATGGCGACTTAAAACTTTACTCATATCGACACTGACACAGTCAAGACTCAGCCGTCCACACCTTCTTCATGTTCATCAAGACAGGAATGGGAAAATTAAGCGCACTGATGTCTTGAAACGTTTCGCGAACTGTGGAAAGGAAAACTACGTTTGGAAAATCGCATATAAATTTTTGGAAGCAAAAAAAGACACAAGTGAAATGCCTTCTTTTCAACGAAATTATGAATTTCTTTTTTCCATTAATATGCCATGCACTTTTTTTCTAACATAGTAGAATAATAATAAGATGACTATCAGTGGCTGATATGCCTTAAGTGGTCTCAGAGAAAAGTATAGCTAATATATGCCGAGCTATGTGAGATCCGCTTCAAAACTGGAGGTAAGCAATTATTTCGAAGAAACAGGATCTATGAAATTGGGTCCATATTTACAACTTTTAATTTTAGTATATTGTTTCTCTTTGAAGAAAAACATAGCTCTGAGTGCCTAAGAGTTCCCCACACTATCGATAAACACATGATTTTTCTGAAAAAAATTGGCGATATATCAGTGAATAAGTTTGCTTACCATCAACTGTAATGGCTAAAAAATAATTGTTACGCCACTGCAAATGGTATGTGAGCACCGGAAATCACTTCACTGCAACGTGTTCTACACAGCTAATGCTATATTATTAATTAATCACGAGTTTAAAATTATAAAGCTACAAAAAGGACGTTGTCACTTGCGACAGTAAGATGTACACATACCATCTTGGATTGGGCTTGTTTTAGAACCAATGTCATTTCCAAGACCTATTCAGAAACACAATCTAAGGTCTAGTTATTAATCGATGGGAGGCAGAGGAGATACTTCACAAAGACTGCTGGGAAGTTATTTATTTTTGGTATTCTTCGACATAAATCTTCCGCTCACAGATTTTTTTCTTGTTTGCATTTTTCTTTCCATTTCCGTCTTCTATTGCCAAAATTATTGTAGTGCTGTTCACTTTTCAGTACAGTTGCTTTGCTTTTAAGTATCTTAAACTATAACATCCTCCTCTTCCTAGGTCTTCTACCACATTTCTGTCCTAACAAGATTTAAACTTTATGCAGTTCATTCCTCATTTGGTTTCTGCGAATTACATATCTTATTTGCTCTCTTTGAAAGAAAGAACATCGAAGTAATACCTACTAATTCGATGTTCTTTCTTCCATTTTTTGCAATATTTTGTGTAGAAACCCATTTGTTCTAAAATTTGCTTCTCTTTCAAAACCTAGCTCTTTCTCCTCATTATAATTTAAGTTCTTCCATCGTATCCCACAAGCTGAACAATTTCCTCTCATCAACAAACACCTAGTAAATACTATGTTTTACAGCAACCATGTAAATATAGCAAACGCTTTGCTTGCACCAGTAAAAGAATTAGTTTCCGATAAACATTAAAAGTTAGAATCTCTCTTTAATCAATTCCCTTCTTCGAGGGAATTCGCCTTTTTTTTTTAATTTAGGCAATAAATATCATCAAAACAATGTTCGGATTATGCAGGATTTTTAATTCAGATGGCCCAGTGCTTTCTGGCACTGCTGTTGGCTACCTACAGTACGTAGGTGGATGTTTACCCCTATTTCAAGTCTTTATCACATACGCAATATATCTGCCTCATGTCTTCTTCCTCGTTACGTAGGAGTATTTGCGGATTACGCGATGAGTTATGCTCCAAAGACGACGGCAGCGAAGGAGATGTCGATAAACGCGTATATCAGCTTAAGTTCTCGAAGAGCGTGATTTCCAGAGTTTGCAAATAAGTTCGACGTTTCGCTACTCACGAGGGAAACTCCACTTAGCATCCCCACCCCCTCACCCCCTAAGATCTGCCTGGTGGATACCCTGTCAAAACCTGAACACAGACCAAGCTTGAAAATAAGCAGAAGGTGAACTGAACTATGAAAATGAAGCAAAGTAGAAACGGTAAATGGTCAAAACTTAAGATGAGCAACATCGATCGACTTACAAGACCCACGATATTGTGTTTATGTGATCACGGTGTTGGACTGCAAAGCGGAAGATCTGAGTTCAGACCTCCCTTGTGCTCTCTTTTTTTCTCAAATTTATGAATTGTCTGTCTGGTCATTGATTTGTGTGTTCTCCTTCCGCATTCTTGGCAGTTGTCATACTATACATTGGTTATAAGATATGAGTCATGTGGTAGGAATCTATTACCTTCACAAGTAAATGTGATGAATAGTGAGAGCAGGTGAGATACCTCATAGCCCTGTAGCAGAAATGAAAAGAACAAATAAACGGGAGTGAACTATGTTGCAACGAAGGAATTCAGAAGTCAAAACTTCCAAAACAGAACGCAAGAGGAATAACATGTAGTACATGTGTAGAACAAAGAGCAGATGTGTATGTCTGCAGGTCGCTTTGTTACATGTCACCATTGCAAAAGGACGTTACACCATAATACAGACACAGATCTGAATACAGCTAACAGACACGTCAATGACAGGACAGACAGTTCATAAATTTTTGAAAAAATAAATAAAAATAAAAAGATGGAACAAAAGAGTAGAAGATGAATTTAGGTTCTAGCTCTCTTGGTTCAGTCCTGTACCGACCCATGTTACATAGAACTTACACTCGCCTTCTACAATAGTTCTATTTTTCAGGTCTAACTCACTTAATATCATTAAAAAACGTATATTTTATAATAAATTACTTAGCAGATTAATAAAAATGAAATCTTTTCTTATCACATTCACTTATTATAAAAAAAATTTCATACAAGAGGTAAACATAAGGAAATAAATTTAATATTTTTTTAGTAAAAGGTGCACAGAAGAAGAAAAACTAAATCATTATCACAAAGAATAATTCGTATTAAAATTTTACTGGTTCACTAATTCAGTGCATTTTTATTATAAAAGGTGAATGTAAGTAAATAAATAACAACTGTTCGCCGGCCAGGGTGGCCGAGCAGTTCTAGGCGCTATGAACTGTTGATTTTCCATGTTTTTTAATGAATGCTTAAGTACAGTTCTACCACATTCAAAAGTAACTTTAATTTTCTCATAATATTTTTTACATTCTTTACAAATCCAACAATACCCACATTTTCGATACCTATCTTTATGAAATTCATTAATATTTCTTTTATTCAGACAGTCACCACACTGCTTTAGCTTTTTACTTTTGTCCAATTCAGCATTATAAAATATAAAAAAAGGAAACAAAGTTATTAAAAAATGTTCACAGAGTGAATTCCAGATCATGAAATTCAGTAATTCTATTTTTTATATTTCAGTTTCACCTGTCCTTCTTCAACTAATCGAAAATACCACTCAGTTATTAATTTAGAATATCTATCTGGTAAAATAATCTTAAACTCATTATTAAGCTCCATGCAATTTTTTTCGTTTCTAGTGTTAAAATATTCACATTCAGTAATGTCATATAAAACTTTTACCTCTCACTCAATTACAGTTTTAATGTCTTCGAGATACTTGCGTTGTTGAGCTTCTTGATAGAGTCCTCATTTATACAGAAAAATTTTTATTAGATTTTCTTATTATTTGTAATCTCCATATCATAATGTATCTACTTTATTTTCTAGAACATCTGGCTCAACACTTTCTTGTTAATTTCATCTCTGTATATTTCGTGTTTTCACTTCAAATCACATAAATTTTTCTGTCCTGTTCTGTACTGTTAAATGAACAATCTCCATAATCTTCGAAGCTTATTCTCTTTTTAACAAGACATTTCGTAACTCCTTTAGATTTTTCTCTATCTTATCACCAACTTTATAAGCAAACATCTTAACTCTCACACCACAAAATTCTTCTTTTATTTTTCCATTGCCTTCAGGTTTCATTTTTCAGAACTTTCTTGTTTACTCGTTGAATTTCATCAATCTTATTTTCAGGGTAATCGCTAGTTCAAAGATATCAATCATCAATTTTATATCCTTATAAAAATCGTCAGTTTTAGTATTGTAAATGTAACTGTACGCATCTTCATAACACATTTCATCATTTTCTCCGTATTTGAGTTTCGTTATTCTATTGTGAATATCATCTATCAGTTCTTTCGATAAATCAAGTCCACTCCTACCATTATAGATCAGTTTCTTGAACACAATTTTTATTTTATTCATATGAGTAGCAACAAAATTTTCATTATTAATAGGTTTTCCATTAAGGTTTCCTTTGGCTATAAAATTACTACATTTATCTCCATTTGACACTAATTTTACATCCACTCCGTTTCTTATGTTCTCCATCTTTTTCCAAACATTGAATTATTTGTTGATCGATAGAATCGTTTTCAGAATCGTTTTTGGCTTTAGTTCTTACATCCATATTTAAATCTATATATTTCTTCAATCAGTCTGACTGATTGAATTTTAAGGCTCTATGTATTTTTGTTATTTTTATTCCAAGAAACAGATACTGTTTAAGATTCCTGTAGTGAACTACATAAGTATATTTATCATTCAGAGCAGTTAAGAACTTACTTACTTTAGTTCCTGGTAAAATTTCATTTTCAGGAGCTAACAATAGTTTTTATGTAAATCATTTAATTCTTTTGGATATTCTAAATCTACTTCAAAAATATATTCAATTTTAGCAGTATCTGATATTTCACTTATTTTTGTACAATCATATTTGTTTCATTTATCCCATTCACATACACCATATTGTTAATATTCACTAAGAGCATAACCATATATATTGTTTGTATCTAAATATGTTAGATAATTTGATATCTTTTTTACTATCAAAATCCTTCATATGTTTATTGTTTGCTTTGACATATCTTTACAACACTATGGTATTCCTCCTTTTATTCCCTCTTCAACCATTAAAAATCATATCATAATCAGTAACAAATCAAGTGGTTCCATAGTTATTTTCAATGTTGAATCCCAGGTGCTGTAAAATACCAAGACAGATCTAAATCATAACATTAATTCAATTTTTTTTAATTTTTCAAACATGTCAGACAGTAACAAAACCCCAGTATTAAGATATAGATCATGACATTCAACAACATTTATAATATTAGATTTTTCCCAAACTCAATATGCATGTTTATAATTTTCATCATTTATTTGTCTCCCAGCTGACTAAAATTTTTCCTTTGCTGATAATTGTGTCTCTTCAAATTTTTTCCAAGGATATGGATATTCAATTTTTCTGGCCACAAGATCAGATAAATCTTCTCAGTAAAACCTTTTAATATTTTTCTTTCAATCCTCTTCCAAATTTTATGAAAGTTTGTCAAGTGATAAATTTGTTAATTTAAATGTATCAGTAAACCTAATTTTCAAACTTTCTGTGCTCTTACCAAAATTAATACATCTGTTTCCATTATTTGGTATTAAATATATTTCTCTTTTTCATAAACGAGTTCTTTTACAAATAAATGTGAGTCATATCCAGGTAACTTATGGAAATAAACTGGTACAACACTAGGCTGTTTTAACTGTAAATGACAATTATTACAAACTGGGTTTATAAATTTTCCAATTAAATGATCATGATGATGAAACTTTTTATTTTTCTGTGAATAATGACATTTACACAATGTATGATCTTGAGTATCTTGATTGTTCTTCAAGAGTTAATAGCCTCATTTCTTCAATTTCAGAATAAATTCTTCCAATTTCAGCTTCCTGTTTTATACATTCAATAAATTTCTTATGACTGTTTGACCCTCTATGAACAACAGGATCTTTATAATGTCCATGCATATATTTCATATAATTACAGAATCCAACTTGTTTCATGTTTTTGATATTTCACTATATATCAATTTTCTGGATTGCCCTGACAAATGCCTATCTTTAATAAGAAACATTAAAAATCTGAATAAATAACAAGTAGAACTTTTTGTGAATGTTGATAATTTTTAAAACTAATATATGAATCTTTTACTTTCAATGGTTTGTTAATGAAACAGCTTGATGTGTCATTATCTAACTGTTATTTACTAATGAAATAGCATAAATGTAAATCACAAATAAATTTTTCTTCCTCATATTTTCTAATTTGAATCGAAATAAGCTAGATAAGTTTTTTATATAAAAATAATGTGAATACTTCCATATGTTTCTCTATCGCACATTGCATAATTTTTAATGGGTACACCGGATAGTTCCCATCAAATGAATATACATTACTAGATACATTAATACTACTCTTGATTTTTGGGTTATTATCAACCAGTACAGAAAATTCAAAATTTTCAAGTATCTTATCAAGATCAAGACCAACAATTTGTATTTTGTTACTATTTCCGAATTTATATCTACAGATAATGCTGATTTTATAGCACCCAGAACACATTATTATCTTTATTTTTTACCTTAACACTGTGCCGTCCAGCGACACCACAGTGGTGTCGTGTGCAAAGCATCGCTCAGTCACCGGCAACACCACAGTGGTGTTGTGAGTGCAGTACCTTGCAGTAGCTGATGACAGCACTTTAGTATCTTTTGCATTCTGTAGGTGTTTTGTTCAGATAACAATAAGTTATGCACGTCAACTAGCTTTTTGTTTTTGTAAGTACTTGTGCCCTTTCATCATGGCAGACAAAAGAGATAATACAATTATTTACAATGTAAGTGGGGACATCTTGTCTGACGTTCTAGACGACTTGGCTGACTGGGAAGAAGAAATTGGATATCAAAAAAATAAAAGTGGAGCAGATTCGTCACAAGATAGTGAAATACATCCACGATGGATTCAACGAATGCTACAGTTCACAACTGATTTAGATGATACAGATGAAGACAGTGCACTATGGTCAGACTTTGATTTACAGAAGACCAACAATAAATCTGAAGGATCCCCAGGTCCAAACATATTTCTCAAAGATACACAGAGCGTCGAGGATGTCATAGAATAATATATTGGGAACAATCTATCTGAATATATTAGCAATGAAACCAGCAAGTACTACAGTCAAAATTGCAATAGAAGGAAACTGGTTTTAAAAACTGCCAACTTTGTCGACATCACAGGACCTTAATTTAGAAAATGATTTGGGCTTGCTATCGTTATGGGACTTGTAAAATAAGCAGGGATCGATGATTATTGGTCAACGAATCCATTGATAGACACACCGATATTTCTCCGACAACAACAATAAACCTGATAATGCTGACCACCATTTGAAAATGCTGCTCCTAATTGATTATTTTTCCAAAAATTAAAAAAAAACATCTCAAATGATGAAGGAATGAGACCGTCGCATGGACGTTCAGTTTTTAAGTTTACGATTCTTCGAAAATTAAAAAAACATGGCATACTAATTCAGAGACAGTGTGTTTCGAGTATAGAATACATTTCATCATTCAAGATATGTTCTGCATTTAGCAAAAACAGTGGTGGAACTATTGACACCTTCTTATGGAAAGTGGCATCACCTCTACATGAATAATTATTATAACAGTATAGAAATAGCAGAGAAAATATTTGAAAAGAAAATTCGAGTTTGTGGAACGATACGGCAAAAAGGAGGATTTTCAGAAAAATTAAAGGACGCAAAAATCAATGTGTTTGAAGCTTGTCATCAACGGAATGGTGAAGTAATCGGACAGATATGTAGAGCTTCGAAAACTAAAACAATATCAATGATCTCTACTATACATAATGTCACTCTGACTGACACTCAAAGAAAATATAGAAAAACCAATTATCCAATAACAAAACCTGAAAGTGTACTAGACTACAACAAATACACGAAAGGAGTGGATCAGGCAGATCAATATTTGAGTTATTAACCTATATACAGAAAAACTATAAAATGGTCAAAAAAGGTTAACATGTATCTCTTCAATTGCACATTATTTAATGCATTCCATACATGTCAATACTTCAATACAGAACACAAGAGTCTTCGATTTCACGATTTTTTATTGAAAGTGTCTGATTCCTGGAAAAAAGATCATGTACCTGCAACTGAGCAAAACTTGGAGGTTGCCACATCAGTGCATACATATCATGATGATCCGGTGGACAGACTTTCCAGTCACATAAAGCAACACAACTAATACTTATTTCCAAAACGAATAAGTGAAAACGAAGAAACTGCCATGTAGGTTCCAAAAACCAGAAAAAAGAACAACAAACTTAATGTACAAGTCTTGTGGAGTGGCATTACATCTTGGAGATTGTTTTGCTGCATATCATATGAAAGAGAAATACTAAGCACCAAAGACAATGCAAAAAAACAAATATATGAATCAAACATATTTTGTATTTATTTATCAATGTATATCTTCGAATATCGTGAAACTAGGGGAACAGGCTTGACAACTTATGAGAACTAACGATGAGATTACTAATACTTATCAATTTATAATCTCCCAATAATGTCAAGAACTGTCACCGACAAGCCAAGTAATCCAACTTAGCACTGTCGGCAAATAAATTTATTCTAGATATGAAGATGGCAAAGTGTTAATACATGCGTTTTTATTTTTTAATTTATGCCATAATTCAATGTGAGGTGATACTCTCAATTGCACATATCTATTAACTCCCAGTTGTAAACCAATAATTCCATTTATTGACCATCCTGTTCCATGTGCTTGAAAATTAGATGTTCTTCATAAAATATTTCATTTACCATTCTTAAATTTTTTAATTAACTCTCTTTCATTTGTGATCCTACAGTTTTCTGTATGGAAATTAAACTCCATAATATTTCCATTTGTATGCATTTAATACAGAGAAACATATTTAAAAGTTACTTTCAATCTGCAGTGTATTTATAAACTATCCTTTAGCATTTTCATAATTTTCGGTTTTACTACAGTCAAGAAATGATTAGATTTAATTAAGTTTATATTATTTTCAAAATTTACAGTTTGTAATATGTTTACAAATGCATTATCAACTAGATTATTACGAACTGTTCTTCTGTCTCTTCGTTTCTCAAATAAACCAGTGTACAAAGGAAATAATTTTTCATTGTTAGTTCCAGTCTTCTGTTTCGCAAACACAATGGTAGAGAAAGAAAATATTTATTTCAATGGTTTAGACTCATTATTTTGAAAAATTTCATCATCACTTCCAGTTTTGTAATAAGTTAATTATTTCCAAACACTTCCACCTCACATTAGACGATGTGCACAAATAAATATAATTACATCAACTTTATTTAATTTTCAAGAACTTCATAAATTATTTCTTTTACAATAATCACAAGGTTGAACAGTTGTGAATTTCTCCATTTGCGCTTTCTATTTATAGGAAATCAGTAAAAATCTTTATTTAATAGATATTTAAATTTTAAGTATGAGGTAATTCTCTTTTGTTATTTCTCACATATTCCAAAGTACATTTTTTACATTTAATATTGTATTTATCTTAATTGATGTATTAACATAGAAACAACTTTTAATCTCTTGACAAGTATTACCTATTTTATAATTTGTTTCAGATCCTTGTTTTTCATCATTATTCATCAATAATAATATTTTCGAATATACTTTACATGGATTTCGTTGTAAATCAGTTTTATTGTAATATTTAGAAACATTTTTCCACATACCCAAGGAATTCGCTTACTGACATAAATGTTTACATGATATTAATTTACACATTGCCTACACATCTTACTTTGTCCATCTTTTGTATATTTCTGCGAAATAAAATTATCAGTTGATATCTCAGTGCTAAAATATTTACGAAATTTGCATTTGACAGAAGAATGCTTTGTTTGTTGTTAGAAGAGTTAATCAAAGAATAAAAATATTCTATCTGAGTATGTGTTGACTACCCCATTTACTAAAAAGTATTTATATAATCCTGTACTAGATATTGACTTTGGATATCCCAAAGTTCATTATAATATTTGTAAATTTGTCATATATATCATTTTGTCAACAAGTAATACAATTTTGATATATTCCATCTATTTTTTGTAAATCTTGCAGTAAAATTTTTAACCAATTTCTTCATAAATTTCAGTGAGGTCCGATAGGTACAAATCTTGAGCATCTTTGTTTGGGAGGTCATGAAGATCGAAAAGATATCAATTCTCTCACTGTCAGTGTTTCTCTTGAAACAGCCTCTCTGGCACCTACAATCAACACGACTGTTTAACAATGTGTTATTAAATCAAGTCTTCTATGACAGATATTAGAAAACAATACAGAATACATCAGCATGACTACTTCAGCATTGGAAAAAGATAGAGTGGAAACAAAGTTTATTACTGTCAATATTGATCTATCGTGCTCACCTGCAGTCCTCTCCTGTTTTCTTTCCTCACATGTTTTCTGCTGCAGTTAATATAAGCCATACCTACTGTGTTTATTGCGTTTTTCTTGTGAGTAGAATCATTTCTTTTTCTTTTGGACTACATAGGATAAGAACGACTTTGGCACTAGAATCAAACAACAAATGAATAAATATGAAAAAACACAGGAGGATTGGCATGGGAAGCAGCTCTTAACAACATGCACAAAGACAAGGAACTGAAAAGTAATAAGTCCATGACTTTTTAATGCTTTCCTGCTCTGCACATCTAACCCACAGTATGAGTTTAACATAGAAACGGAATGGTAACTTTATAGTTTTCAATGTAGTTTGCAGAATGTTGTCCAAGGAAATCACAATGCGCAACAAAATAAAATATTCACGTTTGGTCTTTATGCTTTTTAGCTCCAGCCGATTCAGTTAGAGATCATCTTAGAAGAAACATTGCATAAATTATAAAAATTTAAAGGGGAACAATTCGTTCCTCTTACACCCTCAAACAAAATTTATTAATGAACCTGGCCTATATTCCTTAGTTATGAGATCCAAAATAAGTTTTGTTGAAAATTTCCAAGATTGGATTTATGAAGAAGATTTACCATCATTGCGAAAAGATGGAGCACATAAAATTAAAAAAGAGATGTATGAGGGTCATATAACACACTTAAAAAATTTAAATAAAATTCGAGTAAATCACATTCAAAATTTGAATGAAGTAGTCGTTAGAGGCATAGAAAGTTTACATGAAGAAACAAAAAAATAAATAAATCATTACCTCATGTTTTTCCTCAAATGGTTAATGAAAATTTGAGATCAGCTTTTATTCTTTTAAAATTATTCGACAATGATTGTGAATAAACTTATTGTGCAATTAGAACACAACAAAAAATTTAAAAAAACAACTGTGCAGACTTGAAGATAGACATCCTAATTGTGAAGGTATGTTAAGAGATAATTACAATCCCAGTTAAGTAAAATTATATCAATGATTGAAAGAAACTGTAAGAATTATTTATTGGCATAATCATTTTATATTTTAAATGATTAAATATGAAGAGCAATTCATTAGTGATATAATTGCTGTTCATCAAAATTTAGTTTATTTTTTTTTATAACACATCTACAATAAATACAAGTTCTTTGTTCTGTTAACCATTTGTCAGTACAATCTTTATGAAAAATATGATAACAAATTGATTTTATAAATTGATAATTTTCATTACTAAGCATTTAGACCATTCACTACCTCCAGACTGTTCCATTATTCCACATGGTTGAAATTTTTTTGTATGATATATTCAGAAAGTTTTTGATATTTTGAAATTTATTCACAGTCAACTTTACCTTTAAATTCCATAATAAAATCTTCAGATAATGGTTGATCACTTGATATACCATCCAAATCTAATCTATCTTGAAATTCTCTTATAAAATCTCCAGTTATTTCTTGATCTCAAGCTATGGTAACCCCAATGTAATTTCCCTTGAAACTCTCTTACAAAATTTTCAGATATTTTTGGTATGTTGATATATAACCTCAGTTTAATTATCTTGAAATTATCTCCTAAAGGCATGAATAAATTTTTGAACAGATGATATGTTACTCCAATATAATTTATCTTGAAATTCTCTCATAAAGTCTTCAGTCAGTTTATGATTGGATGATACTTCCTCTGAATTTAATTTATCCTGAAATCCTGTAACAAAATCTTCAGACAATACTTATCTATGTGATACATCATCCCAGTTTATATTATCTTGAAATTCTCTTATGAAATCTACAGATAATTTTTCATTTAATGAGATAGAAACTCAATTTACTTTATCGTGGAATTCTCTTATAAAATCTTCAGATAATTTTTTTTTTTTGGTACACAGATTTAAGATTCAAGTTTTCTTTATCCTGGAATTCTATACATTGATAAATTATTCCAGTCTGATTGATCATGAAATTCTCTTATAAAATCTTATGATATTTTATGACTTCTTCCTATATATTCACAAATTAGTTTATCATAAAATTCTCTGATGATTTTTTAAGGTACGTTGTAATGTCTTGAAATTAAATATTTCCATTCCAATTCAGAAAATGGATTTCCGTTTGTAATATAAACAACAACTATTTCACTGTATGTTTCATTTGTCAAACACAATACATGTAACTGTTATAAACTATTTTTTTTAAAAAAAAGAGCTATTACATTTGAATAAGTTATTGTTCTTTAGTTTCAAGTGATTCACTTCTTCACTAGTTTTGTTATTCATTTATTAAGATCAGTACATTGTTGTTTCTTCAGTTTACAATATCCTTTAAGGCCTAATTCTTATGCTGTAACTTTTAATTCCTTGACTTCTAAACTATTTAGACTCGCCATTTTTTTAAGAAGTAATTTTTATTCGATTTTTAAAAAAAAATTAAATTCGTCCAGTTTGGACTGTTTTAAAGCTAATGAAAATAATTATATTCATGAATAAATTGCGATTGTATTTTTTTAATGTAAAAAATAAAAAATCTAATAGAAATCATTTTTATTAATGGTGCCAATTGCAAGCACATGTAATGCTGCAATGAATCTATAACAGTTTGTTTATAACAGTAAAGAAGTACTCGTGATAACTGATAAAGAGAATACTCCATTTTTTAAATAAAAATATTACAGTATAAAGATAGTAATGAAGCAATTCGGAAAGGTGTAGATGCTGATGATAAATTAAAATATGAAGATATTAAGATGCTTTTAACTCCAGCGATTTACAGGGTGTAAGAGGTAATTAAAAATCATAAATATTTATCAGAGAATCAGCATTATAGAATTTTATACATTAAAATAGCTTTCTATTAAATGGAGCCAATTCCAAGTACATCTAACGTAGTTGTCGCTAGTTCAAAAACACCTAGGCTGAATATATTTGAATTTATTACTAAAAATATTATCAACTGAATTTGTGTTCATGTTTTACAGATATTTGGTTTTGACTGTCTGAAAAAAGGATGTGTTCATCACCACCGAAATTTTGTGTTATGTTAAACTTGCTATTCCGTTACCCCCACCCAAATGGGGCACTGATTTTAATAAACTAAATAAAATCAAATTTCATTTTATATGATCCTTAAACGCATTAAATCTAGAGTATAAGAAATAAAACATAGAGACCAATTGGCTTCAACATATGAATACATACAGAATGAAATCAAACAAATAACACCAAATAATTTAAATAAAAAATATGGTTTTTAGTATCCATTAAGAATTTTAAGAAACTCATAATTAGTTTAAGAACTAAAGCTGCTAACAAAATTAAACATCGCTATATGACACTAGAGGATATATTTTATGATTTTTTAATTATACAAAAGAATAGGAAACTATTCATGCAAACAAGTAGCCATTGAATATTGAACAACAAAATCAGCAATCATAAAAACAAATCAATGAGAAAGATTAAAAAATAGAACCACATGTTCTTGTACCAACTAATAGTAGTAATTTCAGACATATGTTTCTTCTTTTAAATCGTTTGATGATTATTGTGAATATCATTGTTATGTCATTAGAATACAAAGAAATAACTTAAAAAGATGGTTACACGGTTCTATGGAATTATAGTTAAAGATTCAAACTGTGAAGGATTGTTAAGATTGAGTACGATCCCAACTCAATAAATTTAAACCAAAGGATAGAAGAAAATTTGAGGATTCTCTGCATGTGAAGTATCATAATAGTATAGGACACAAATAACCACAGTCGATAAATGATATAATAAATGTTCACCAGAATGAACTTTTATGAAGTTACATGAGTTTTATTTATCCAAGTATTATGTGACTTATCAAAACTTAACCATTTGAAATAAACTTTAACTCCTCCATTTTTAAAAACTTTTTCAACAACACATACATGAGGACATTTTCTTTCCCATAATTAATATTTATAAAAATTTCCTTTTACTTCTTCACCATTTAAATCTCTTAATTTATATGATATTGGATTAGACTTCCCCCCCATGAACCACGGAACTTACCGTTGGTGGGGGGGCTTGAGTACCTCAACAACACAGATAGCTGTACCGTAGGTGCAACCACAACAGAGGGGTATGTGTTGAGAGGCCAGACAAATGTGTGGTTCCTGAAGAGGGGCAGCAGCCAGCTCAGTAGTTGCAGGCGCAACAGTCTGGATGATTGACTGATCCGTCCTTGTAACACCAACCAAAACAGCTTTGCTGTGCTGGTACTGTGAACAGCTGAAAGCAAGGGGAAACTACAGCCGTAATTTTTCCCGAATGCATGCAGCTTTACTGTATGATTAAATGATCATGGCGTCCTCTTGGGTAAAATATTCCGGAGGTAAAATAGTCCCCCAATTCAGGTCTCCGGGCAGGGACTACTCAGGAGGACGTCGTTATCAGGAGAAAGAAAACTAGCGTTCTACGGATCGGAGCGTGGAATGTCAGATCCCTTAATCGGGCAGGTAGGTTAGAAAATTTAAAAAGGGAAATGGGTAGGTTAAAGTTATATATAGTGGGAATTAGTGATGTTCAGTGGCAGGAGGAACAAGACTTCTGGTCAGGTGAATACAGGGTTATAAATACAAAATCAAATGGGGGTAATGCAGGAATAGGTGTAATAATGAATAAAAAAATAGGAGTGCGGGTAAGCTACTACAAACAGCATAGTGAACGCATTACTGTGCCCAAGATAGACACGAAGCCCACACCTACTACAGTAGTACAAGTTTATATGCCAACTAGCTCTGCAGATGATGAAGAAATTGATGAAATTTATGATGAGATAAAAGAAATTATTCAGGTAGTGAAGGGAGACAAAAATTTAATAGTCCTGGGTGACTGGAATTCAACAGTAGGAAAAGGAAGAGAAGGAAATGTAGTAGGTGAAGATGGATGGGGGCTAAGAAATGAAAGAGGAAGCTGACTTGTAGAATTTTGCACAGAGTATAACTTAATTGTAGCTAACACTTGGTTCAAGAATCATGAAAGAAGGTTGTATACATGGAAAAAGCCTAGAGATACTGACAGGTTTCAGATAGATTATGTAACGGTAAAACAGAGATTTAGGAACCAGGTGGGAGATGTTGACTCTGACCACAATCTATTGGTTATGAACTGTAGATTAAAACTGAAGAAACTGCAAAAAGGTGGGAATTTAAGGAGATGGGACCTGGATAAACTGAAAGAACCAGAGGTTGTACAGAGTTTCAGGGAGCGCATTAGGGAACAATTGACAGGAATGGGGGAAAGAAATACAGTAGAAAAAGAATGAGTAGCTTTGAGGAATGAAATAGTGAAGGCAGCAGAGGATCAAGTAGGTAAAAAGACAAGGGCTAGTAGAAATCCTTGGGTAACAGAAGAGATACTGAATTTAACTGATGAAAGGAGAAAATACAAAAAAGCAGTAAGTGAAGTGGGCAAAAAGGAATACAAACATCTCAAAAATGTGATCGACAGGAAGGGCAAAATGGCTAAGCAGGGATGGCAAGAGGACAAATGTAATGATGTAGAGGCTTCTCTCATAAGGGATAAGATAGATACTGCCTACAGGAAAATTAAAGAGACCTTTGGAGAAAAGAGAACCACTTGCATGAATATCTAGATCTCAGATGGAAACCCAGTTCTAAGCAAATAAGGGAAAGCAGAAAGGTGGAAGGAGTATATAGAGGGTCTATACAGGGGCGATGTTGTTGAGGACAATATTATGGAAATGGAAGAGGATGTAGATGAAGATGAAATGGGATATATGATACTGCGTGAAGAGTTTGACAGAGCACTGAAAGACCTAAGTCGAAACAAGGCCCTGGGAGTAGACAACATTCCATTAGATTTACTGACAGCTTTGGGAGAGCCTGTCCTGACAAAACTCTACCATCTGGTGAGCAAGATGCATGAGACAGACGAAATTCCCTCAGACTTCAAGAAGAATATAATAATTCAAACACCAAAAAAAGCAGGTGTTGACAGATGTGAAAATTACTGAACTATCAGTTTAATAAGTCACAGCTGGAAAATACTAATGCGAATTCTTTACAGACGAATGGAAAAACTGGTAGAAGCCAACCTCAGCGAAGATCAGTTTGGATTTTGTGGTACAACTTGACTAGAAGAAGGCAGCGGTTGGTAGGACATGTCCTGAGGCATCAAGGGATCACCAATTTAGTACTGGAGGGCAGGGTGGAGGGTAAAAATCGTAGAGGGAGACCAAGAGATGAATACACTAAGCAGATTCAGAAGGATGTAGGCTGCAGTCAGTACTGGGAGATGAAGAAGCTTGCACAGGATAGAGTAGCATGGAGAGCTGCATCAAACCAGTCTCAGGACTGAAGACCACAATTACAACAACATTGGATTAGAATGGATATCAGATTCAATTTCAAAAAATTATGTTGACAAATTAGAAGTAAATCATTTTTAAAAAATTCCTTTAGGCTTACTGATTCTAACTTTCTCACCTTTTTCTAATTCATTTTTAACTTTAGCTACAACAACAGTTGCTTTATATTTATTTTCATTAACTTCTGTTGGTTTCATTTTTATAGTTGAATGTTTTGTCTTAATGTATTCATCATTCAATTCAAAACTATATTAATCCATTTATAATTTTCTTGTAAGTCAAATGTTTTCCATATCTTTTCTTTATGTGTTCTACAAAATCTTTCAATGACAAGTGCTTTAAATTCACTTAAAGTTGAATAATGATTAAGATTATATTTTTTCATTAATTCTTGAAAATATTTATTATAAAATTCTTTACCATTATCAGTTTGTAAATTTTTTGGATTTATATCTCCAAATCCTTTTTCAAAAGCACCAACTACATTCTTACCTGTTTTATCTTTAACTGGAATTGCCCAAGCAAATTATGGAAGATCATTAATTACAGTTAATAAATATTTACATTTTTATTTATTTTTGAAATTCCTTTCAAATTACCTAAATCCATTTCAACTAAATCAGCTTGCCATTAATCATCTAACTCATTTACAATTTCTTCACGATTATTTAGAGCATCACCTACAAAATCTCTTAAATAAACTTACTCCTTTTAGTTTTACATACTGTGCACAGACCTTCGATTCCTTGTCTTCCATTTTTAGTTTTTACTCTGTGAGGATTTTGTGATTCAGTAAATTTTTTGCATTTCAAATAGTAAATGTGATCCTACATTTACACTATATGATCAAAAGTATCCAGACAGCCCCAAAAACTTACGTTCTTCATATTAGATGCATTGTTCTGCCACCTACTGCCAGGTACTCCGTATTAGTGATCTCAGCAGTCATTAGACATCGTGAGAGAGCAGAGTGCAGCTCTCCACAGAACTCACTCACTTTGAACATGATCAGGTGATTGGTAGTCACTTGTGTCATATGTCCGTAGGCGAGATTTTCACACTTCTAAACACCCCTAGGTCCAGTGTTTCCAATGTAAGAGTGAAGTGGAAGCGTGAAGGGACACGTACAGCTCAAAATTATATAGGCTGAGCCCATCTGTTGACTGACAGAGACAACCAACAGTTGAAGAGGGTCGTAGTGTGTAATAGGCAGACATCTATCCAGACCATCAAACAGAAATTCTAAACTGCATCAGCATCCGCTGCAAGTACTATGACAGTTAGGTAGGAGGTTTGAAAACTTGGATTTCATGGTCCAGTGGCTGCTCATAAGTCACCCATCACACTGGTAAATGCCAAACAAGCCTCGCTTGGTGTAAGAAGCATTGGATGATAGAGCAGTGGAAAAATGTTGTGTGGGGTGACAAATTATGGTACACAATGTGGTGATAAGTTAAGTCCCATAGTGCTCAGAGACAATGTGGCGATCCGATGGCAGTGTGTAGATATGGTGAATGCCCGGTGAACATCATTTGCCATTGTGCGTAGTTCTAACAGTGGTGTTACTATAATGTGGTCGTGTTTTTCATGGAGGTGGCTTGCATTATCGATGGAGCGTGCCACGAACTCGTAAGTCATTTTCAGCCACGTGTCTGGATACTTTTGATCACATACCATATATAGATGAAAAATTTAATAAGCTTTAAGTCATTTCACCAAATATAAATGACATAAAATTTACTGGAACAGTTTTTACTTTATTCTTTAATCTGTTACAAAATTTGATTCATGTCATTTTTTTATTAGTTGAGTAATAATAGTAATTTCATAATGATTGTGCGTAGTTCTAACAGTGGTGTTACTATATTACTGATTAATAATAGTTATTTCATAGTGATTATCTCCTCCCCCCATGAACCATGGACCTTGCCGTTGGTGGGGAGGCTTGCGTGCCTCAGCGATACAGATAGCCGTACCGTAGGTGCAACCACAACGGAGGGGTATCTGTTGAGAGGCCAGACAAATGTGTGGTTCCTGAAGAGGGGTAGCTGCCTTTTTAGTAGTTGCAGGGGCAACAGTCTGGATGATTGACTAATCTGGCCTTGTAACACTAACCAAAACGGCCTTGCTGTGCTGGTACTGCGAACGGCTGAAAGCAAGGGGAAACTACAGCCATAATTTTTCACGCGGGCAAACAGCTTTACTGTATGGTTCAATGATCATGGCATCCTCTTGGGTAAAATATTCCGGAAGTAAAATAGTCTCCCATTCAGATCTCCAGGCGAGGACTACTCAAGAGGATGTCGTTATTAGGAGAAAGAAAACTGGCGTTCTACGGATCGGAGCGTGGAATGTCAGATCCCTTAATTGGGCAGGTAGGTTAGAAAATTTAAAAAGGGAAATGGATAGGTTAAAGTTAGATATAGTGGGAATTAGTGAAGTTCAGTGGCAGGAGGAACAAGACTTCTGGTCAGGTGAATACAGGGTTATAAACGCAAAATCAAATGGGGGTATATTTAAATATGTCTGCTTGTGTCTGTATGTGTGGATGGATATGTGCGTGTGTACGAGTGTATACCTGTCCTTTTTTCCCCCTAAGGTAAGTCTTTCCGCTCCCGGGATTGGAATGACTCCTTACCCTCTCCCTTAAAACCCACTTCCTTTCGTCTTCCCCTCTCCTTCCCTCTTTCCTGATGAGGCAACAGTTTGTTGCGAAAGCTTGAATTTTGTGTGTATGTTTGTGTTTGTTTGTGTGTCTATCGACCTGCCAGCGCTTTTGTTCAGTAAGTCACCTCATCTATATATATATATATATATATATGAATATAATAGAGGGAAACATTCCACGTGGGAAAAATATATCTAAAAAGAAAGATGATGAAACTTACCAAACAAAAGCGCTGGCAGGTCGATAGACACACAAACAAACACAAACATACACACAAAATTCTAGCTTTCGCAACCAATGGTTGCCTCGTCAGGAAAGAGGGAAGGAGAAGGAAAGACAAAAGGATATGGGTTTTAAGGGAGAGGGTAAGGAGTCGTTCCAATCCCGGGAGCGGAAAGACTTACCTTAGGGGGAAAAAAGGACAGGTATACACTCGCACGCACACACATATCCATCCATACATACAGAGACACAAGCAGACATTTGTAAAGGCAAAGAGTTTGGGCAGAGATGTCAGTCGGGGCGGATGTACAGAGGCAAAGATGAAGTTGAAAGACAGGTGAGGTATGAGCGGCGGCAAATTGAAATTAGAAATTAGCGAAGATTGAGGCCTGGCGGATAGCGAGAAGAAAGGATATGCTGAAGGGCAAGTTCCCATCTCCGGAGTTCTGACAGGTTGGTGTTAGTGGGAAGTATCCAGATAACCCGGACGGTGTAACACTGTGCCAAGATGTGCTGGCCGTGCACCAAGGCATGTTTACTGTCCTACACCCGTACTCTCTGCTGGAAATATCACTTTGCCACGAAGAAAAATGATCCTAATCCTACTCCTAATGATCCAACTCCCCAAGACACTATCCAAATTGAACCATGCCTGGAACAGTTCCGTCCTCCGTCACAGCGGGACCCACCTCCTCTTCCTCAAAATCACCCTCTCCTAACCTTCCAGGAATTTCTGACTTCCAGCCTTGCCTCTCAATCCTTCTTAAAAAACCTTAATCCTACTCCCAACATCACCACTGCTGAAGCCCAGGCTATCCGTGATCTGAAGGCTGACCGATCCATCGTCATTCTTCCGGCGGACAAGGGTTCCACAACTGTGGTACTTGATCGTCGGGAGTATGTGGCTGAGGGACTGCGTCAGCTTTCAGACAACACTACTTACAAAGTTTGCCAAGGCAATCCCATTCCTGATGTCCAGGCGGAGCTTCAAGGAATCCTCAGAACCTTAGGCCCCCTACAAAACCTTTCACCCGACTCCATCAACCTCCTGACCCCACCAACACCCCGCACCCCTACCTTCTACCTTCTTCCCAAAATTCACAAACCCAATCATCCCGGCCGTCCCATTGTAGCTGGTTACCAAGCCCCCACCGAACGCATCTCTGCCTACGTAGATCAACACCTTCAACCCATTACATGCAGTCTCCCATCCTTCATCAAAGACACCAACCACTTTCTCAAACGCCTGGAATCCCTACCAAGTCTGTTACCCCCAGAAACCATCCTTGTAACCATTGATGCCACTTCCTTATACACAAATATTCCGCACGTCCAAGGCCTCGCTGCGATGGAGCACTTCCTTTCACGCCGATCACCTGCCGCCCTACCTAAAACCTCTTTCCTCATTACCTTAGCCAGCTTCATCCTGACCCACAACTTCTTCACTTTTGAAGGCCAGACATACCAACAACTAAAGGGAACAGCCATGGGTACCAGGATGGCCCCCTCGTATGCCAACCTATTCATGGGTCGCTTAGAGGAAGCCTTCCTGGTTACCCAGGCCTGCCAACCCGAAGTTTGGTACAGATTTATTGATGACATTTTCGTGATTTGGACTCACAGTGAAGAAGAACTCCAGAATTTCCTCTCCAACCTCAACTCCTTTGGTTCCATCAGATTCACCTGGTCCTACTCCAAATCCCATGCCACTTTCCTTGACGTTGACCTCCACCTGTCCAATGGCCAGCTTCACACGTCCGTCCACATTAAACCCACCAACAAGCAACAGTACCTCCATTATGACAGCTGCCACCCATTCCACATCAAACGGTCCCTTCCCTACAGCCTAGGTCTTCGTGGCAAACGAATCTGCTCCAGTCCGGAATCCTTGAACCATTACACCAACAACCTAAAAACAGCTTTTGCATCCCGTAACTACCCTCCCGACCTGGTACAGAAGCAAATAACCAGAGCCACATCCTCATCTCCTCAAACCCGGAACCTTCCACAGAAGAACCCCAAAAGTGCCCCACTTGTGACAGGATACTTTCCGGGACTGGATCAGATTCTGAATGTGGCTCTCCAGCAGGGATACGACTTCCTCAAATCCTGCCCTGAAATGAGATCCATCCTTCATGAAATCCTCCCCACTCCACCAAGAGTGTCTTTCCGCCGTCCACCTAACCTTCGCAACCTCTTAGTTCATCCCTATGAAATCCCCAAACCACCTTCCCTACCCTCTGGCTCCTACCCCTGTAACCGCCCCCGGTGTAAAACCTGTCCCATGCACCCTCCCACCACCACCTATTCCAGTCCTGTAACCCGGAAAGTGTACACGATCAAAGGCAGAGCCACATGTGAAAGCACCCACGTGATTTACCAACTGACCTGCCTACACTGTGAAGCGTTCTATGTGGGAATGACCAGCAACAAACTGTCCATTCGCATGAATGGACACAGGCAGACAGTGTTTGTTGGTAATGAGGATCACCCTGTGGCTAAACATGCCTTGGTGCACGGCCAGCACATCTTGGCACAGTGTTACACCGTCCGGGTTATCTGGATACTTCCCACTAACACCAACCTGTCAGAACTCCGGAGATGGGAACTTGCCCTTCAGCATATCCTTTCTTCTCGCTATCCGCCAGGCCTCAATCTCCGCTAATTTCTAATTTCAATTTGCCGCCGCTCATACCTCACCTGTCTTTCAACTTCATCTTTGCCTCTGTACATCCGCCCCGACTGACATCTCTGCCCAAACTCTTTGCCTTTACAAATGTCTGCTTGTGTCTGTGTATGTATGGATGGATATGTGTGTGCGTGCGAGTGTATACCTGTCCTTTTTTCCCCCTAAGGTAAGTCTTTCCGCTCCCGGGATTGGAATGACTCCTTACCCTCTCCCTTAAAACCCATATCCTTTTGTCTTTCCTTCTCCTTCCCTCTTTCCTGACGAGGCAACCATTGGTTGCGAAAGCTAGAATTTTGTGTGTATGTTTGTGTGTCTATCGACCTGCCAGCGCTTTTGTTTGGTAAGTTTCATCATCTTTCTTTTTATATATATATATATATATATATATATATATATATATATATATATATATATATAAAAAACAAAGATGATGCGACCCACCACACGAAAGCACTGGCAGGCCGACAGAAACACAAACAAACACACACACACACACACATACAAAATTCCAGCCCTTGCAACCAACAGCCACCCCGCCAGGAAAGAGGGAAGGAGAGGGAAAGACGAAAGGATGTGGGCTCCAAGGGAGAGGGCAAGAGTCGCATCATCTTTGTTTTTGGATATATTTTTCCTGCGTGGAATGTTTCCCTATTTTTATATATATATATATATATATATATATATATATATATATATATATATATATATATATATATATATATATATATATATATATATATACAGGGTGTTTCAAAAATGACCGGTATATTTGAAACGGCAATAAAAACTAAACAAGCAGCGATAGAAATACACCGTTTGTTGCAATATGCTTGGGACAACAGTACATTTTCAGGCAGACAAACTTTCGAAATTACAGTAGTTACAATTTTCAACAACAGATGGTGCTGCGGTCTGGGAGACTCTATAGTATGATATTTTCCACATATCCACCATGTGTAGCAATAATATGGCGTAGTCTATGAATGAAATTACCCAAAACCTTTGACAGCGTGTCTGGCGAAATGGCTTCACATGCAGATGAGATGTACTGCTTCAGCTGTTCAATTGTTTCTGGATTCTGGCGGTACACCTGGTCTTTCAAGTGTCCCCACAGAAAGAAGTCACAGGGGTTCATGTCTGGCGAATAGGGAGGCCAATCCACGCCGCCTCCTGTATGTTTCAGATAGCCCAAAGCAATCACACGATCATCGAAATATTCATTCAGGAAATTAAAGACGTCGGCCGTGCGATGTGGCCGGGCACCATCTTGCATAAACCACGAGGTGTTCGCAGTGTCGTCTAAGGCAGTTTGTACCGCCACAAATTCACGAAGAATGTCCAGATAGCGTGATGCAGTAATCGTTTCGGATCTGAAAAATGGGCCAATGATTCCTTTGGAAGAAATGGCGGCCCAGACCAGCACTTTTTGAGGATGCAGGGACGATGGGACTGCAACATGGGGCTTTTCGGTTCCCCATATGCGCCAGTTCTGTTTATTGACGAAGCCGTCCAGGTAAAAATAAGCTTCGTCAGTAAACCAAATGCTGCCCACATGCATATCGCCGTCATCAATCCTGTGCACTATATCGTTAGCGAATGTCTCTCATGCAGCAATGGTAGTGGCGCTGAGGGGTTGCCGCGTTTGAATTTTGTATGGATAGAGGTGTAAACTCTGGCGCATGAGACGATACGTGGACGTTGGCGTCATTTGGACCACAGCTGCAACACGGCGACCGGAAACCTGAGGCTGCTGTTGGATCACCTGCTGCACTAGTTGCGCGTTGCCCTCTGTGGTTGCCGTACGCGGTCGCCCTACCTTTCCAGCACGTTCATCCGTCATGTTCCCAGTCCGTTGAAATTTTTCAAACAGATCCTTTATTGTATCGCTTTTTGGTCCTTTGGTTACATTAAACCTCTGTTGAAAACTTCGTCTTGTTGCAACAACACTGTGTTCTAGGCAGTGGAATTCCAACACCAGAAAAATCCTCTGTTCTAAGGAATAAACCATGTTGTCTACAGCACACTTGCACGTTGTGAACAGCACATGCTTACAGCAGAAAGACGACGTACAGAATGGCGCACCCACAGACTGCGTTGTCTTCTATATCTTTCACATCACTTGCAGCGCCATCTGTTGTTGAAAATTGTAACTACTGTAATTTCGAAAGTTTGTCCGCCTGAAAATGTACTGTTGTCCCAAGCATATTGCAACAAACGGTGTATTTCTATCGCTGCTCGTTTAGTTTTTATTGCCGTTTCAAATATACCGGTCATTTTTGAAACACCCTGTATATATATATATATATATATATATATATATATATATATATATATATATATATATATATAGTTTGTGTGTCTATCGACCTGCCAGCACTTTCGTTTGGTAAGTCACATCATCTTTGTTTTTTTTTTTTATATTCCTGGCAATCAGTTGCAACAATTATGCATATAATAAGTTGTTGAAAGTCGTTTGTCGTGGAAAAATAATACTTGAAATAAAACACAATATCACAAATAATATTCAAGTGGATACAATTTATTGAAAAGTTCGGTATACACTCGCACAAATTAACAATTAGTGACCAGAAGTAGCTGGAGTATCGTACAAACCAGAGTGATAGTTATCATAGAAACATGGAAAGCAGAAAACAGCACGACATCGAGCACATCTGATAAACAATGTGTTTTTACAAGAACAATTGTTTTTTAAATTATCTGTTGGGAAACACACCTGATTGACATTCTGAAAAATTGTTCTATCGTTCATCAGGTTTGATGCATACCACGCGTATCGTATCATATCGGCAAAAATCGGAGAAGACAATTGGTGGTGGACGATGGATTGGATTTTTATACAATCATCTCTGGAGTTGATCTCGCTCAATTTAAAAAGCACAATTTTGAAGGCGCTTGATCAAATGTTTTACCTGCCGGTAAAAATACACGTCACACGGTTGGACAAGAGGAGTGCACTTTGGAGGAATGACTTTTATAGTGCATGTTGGTAACTTCTTATCGTCCAGGAACATCTCATCGTATAACGCCGGGTTCGTTTGCCCACCCCAGGAGTCGATCAGAAGGACAAATTCTTTCCTTTGCAGGTATGGTTGCAGAGCATTATGCAAGAAGTCCATGAACAAACCCGTTGTTAGTTTACCGGATTTAGAGGATGTAATAACAACGTTGGTATACTTCTTGGCGTACTCATCGACTGTCTTCTGTACTCTGGGTCAAAACGTAGCTGTGGACTCTTGGAGGCATACTAAAACAAGAGGCAAGACTCCTTCAGACATCATCATTGAATATTGTGCCATATATGAATGCGTCACCTTGTTCGTGTCGTGTCGGGTTACCAGGACAGCCTTTGACCCTTTTTTGGTGAGAGTTCTGTTGAACGTGGACTGGTACTGGCACCAGTACAAAAAAAATATAAAAATATTGTTTATATAAGAAATATACAAAATCTGTGTTGTCTATCATATATCAGATTATCATATTCTATCATCATGTCATATGACATTTGTGAACAGCTCTTTACATCCCTGTTTGATCAGTATTAATTATGAAATCTTTGTCGCAGTTAGTTATCAACATTCGCGTCTGGATCCGAAATGTGTCCGCTGCGGCCAAAATTTGGTCTTGCGTAGCCGTCTCTTTCTGGGAAACAAATTTTGTAATTTTCCATTGCTGAATCCCATGCTTCTTTTTAAATTCAGTGGCACATGTTTTTGAAGCTTTGAAGTTGAAATCAGGGAACTGACTTGCAGCGCCCAAGGCCCACTGCTACAGGTTTCTGGTAGTAACTTGCTGGAAGTTTTGTCGAGCTTCTACAAAGCGATCATGCACCCATGAATCGATGGTACAATATTTATCAAATTTGCTACCGACACGTTTGATTTGCTCTTCCCACCTGGATAAATAACCCATATTTTTTAAACGAGAGCACCCCATTTTTGTAGAGTTTTGAGACTCCAGCCTGGATGTTCTTTGGCCAGATTGACAGCTCTAATTTTGTAATCCAGAGAAATATAGTCGTACCCCTTTTTTTTCTTCTTGTTCGGCTCGTATTCGTCTGATGATTCGTTGGCAATGGGACTCATTTCAACGTCTTTGTAGGCATTATTATCGTCGATTTCATTAATGTCTATCAGTTCCTCATCATGAACGAAGGGTTTTTTCGGCGAGCATTTGCAGCGTATTCTGGAACATTTCTTCCCCAATTACCATGGCTTCTTCGTTGATTGATGATGACGGTTCTGCTGCGATGTGATTACTGTTACGAAGGAGGCTTTCAAAATACACTAATGCATCTTTCAATTGTTGTTTCGCCACTTCACTGTGTATAGAATCTTCTTCGATCACATCCCTTTCATGCTAAGGGCCCGGATAGCTGTATGTGCGGATGGATATGTGTGTGTGTGTGCGAGTGTATACCTGTCCTTTTTTCCCCCTAAGGTAAATCTTTCCGCTCCCAGGATTGGAATGACTCCTTACCCTCTCCCTTAAAACCCACATCCTTTCATCTTTCCCTCTCCTTCCCTCTTTCCTGATGAAGCAACCATTTGTTGCAAAAGCTTGAATTTTGTGTGTATGTTTGTGTTTGTTTGTCTGTCTATTGACCTGCCAGCACTTTCATTTGGTAAGTCACATCATCTGGCCCTGGACATGTGGGATATTTGTGTATAAGGAAGTGGCATCAATGGTTACAAGGATGGTTTCTGGTGGTAACACATTGGGTAAGGATTCCAGGTGTTTGAGAAAGTGGTTGGTGTCTTTGATGAAGGATGGGAGACTGCACGTAATGGGTTGAAGGTGTTGATCTACCTATAACCTCTTTCCTCATTACCTTAGCCAGCTTCATCCTGACCCACAACTTCTTCACTTTTGAAGACCAGACATACCAACAATTTAAGGGAACAGCAATGGGTACCAGGATGGCCCCTTCATATGCCAACCTATTCATGGGTCTCTTAGAGGAAGCCTTCTTGGTTACCCAGGCCTGCCAACCCAAAGTTTGGTACAGGTTTATTGATGACATCTTCATGATCTGGACTCACAGTGAAGAAGAACTCCAGAATTTCCTCTCCAACCTCAACTCCTTTGGTTCCATCAGATTCACCTGGTCCCACTCCAAATCCCATGCCACTTTCCTTGATGTTGACCTCCACCTGTCCAATGGCCAGCTTCACACGTCCGTCCACATCAAACCCACCAACAAGCAACAGTACCTCCATTACGACAGCTGCCACCCATTCCACATCAAACGGTCCTTTCCCTACAGCCTAGGTCTTCGTGGCAAACGAATCTGCTCCAGTCCGGAATCCCTGAACCATTACACCAACAACCTGACAACAGCTTTCGCATCCCGCAACTACCCTCCCGACCTGGTACAGAAGCAAATAACCAGAGCCACTTCCTCATCCTCTCAAACCCAGAACCTCCCACAGAAGAACCACAAAAGTGCCCCACTTGTGACAGGATACTTTCCGGGACTGGATCAGATTCTGAATGTGGCTCTCCAGCAGGGATACCACTTCCTCAAATCCTGCCATGAAATGAGATCCATCCTTCATGAAATCCTCCCCACTCCACTAAGAGTGTCTTTCCGCCATCCACCTAACCTTCGTAAGCTGTTAGTTCATACCTATGAAATCCCCAATCCACCTTCCCTACCCTCTGGCTCCTACCCTTGTAACCACCCCCGGTGTAAAACCTGTCCCATGCACCCTCCCACCACCACCTACTCCAGTCCTGTAACCCGGAGGGTGTACACGATCAAAGGCAGAGCCATGTGTGAAAGCACCCACGTGATCTACCAACTGACCTGCCTACATTGTGACGCATTCTATGTGGGAATGACCAGCAACAAACTGTCCATTTGCATGAATGGACACAGGCAGACAGTGTTTGTTGGTAATGAGGATCACCCTGTGGCTAAACATGCCTTGGTGCATGGACAGCACATCTTGGCACAGTGTTACACCGTCCGGGTTATCTGGATACTTCCCACTAACACCAACCTATCTGAAGTCCGGAGATGGGAACTTGCTCTTCAATATATCCTCTCTTCCCGTTATCCACCAGGCCTCAATCTCCGCTAATTTCAAGTTGCCGCCACTCATACCTCACCTGTCATTCAACAACATCTTTGCCTCTGCACTTCTGCCTCGACAGACATCTCTGCCCAAACTCTTTGTCTTTAAATATGTCTGCTTGTGTCTGTATATGTGTGGATGGATATGTGTGTGTGTGCGTGTGTATACCCGTCCTTTTTTCCCCCTAAGGTAAGTCTTTCCGCTCCCGGGATTGGAATGACTCCTTACCCTCTCCCTTAAAACCCACATCCTTTCGTCTTTCCCTCTCCTTCCCTCTTTCCTGATGAGGTAACCGTTGGTTGTGAAAGCTAGAATTTTGTGTGTATGTTTGTGTTTGTTTGTGTGTCTGTCGACCTGCCAGCACTTTCATTTGGTAAGTCACATCATCTTTGTTTTTAGATATATTTTTCCTACGTGGAATGTTTCCCTCTATTATAACCATATCATTAATTTGAACCCAACAATTACGTTTGTTATTGTCGCTGTTGCATTTCGAAATCTTTCCTGTCGTCTTATTTTCTTTTTATTTTCTCTATCTGTTTTTACCAGTAGTCTCACTTTGTATTCACCTTCCCCTTTTTATCGTAATACAATTTTATCCCGCCTATATATACTCAATAATACGTAACCCACTTCCAAACCATAACCGAAAAAATTTTTATTTTCCGCTTTCAACACTACCGCTGCTATAAAATCCACCATTTCTAGTTCAATAACAGCTGCTTTCACGTATTAAACAACCATTTCGGCTAGTTCTAATAACTTTCACTTTATTTCCACTTCCGTTTTTCGCACATCAATGATCATTTTTAGCCGCTCCCCACAGGTTTTAACGTCATTATTTCTTCGTCAGACAATTGTTAGCCCCATTTTCGTAATCTTTCACCACAACACCACTCCTTTTAATACATTTACACGTTTTTCCGAAATTTTCCCCAATTTCTCCGTCCTTTAACGTGTTTTAGCGGCAACGCAACCACCTAACCTTCATGCACATGGCTGTCTACCAACCCAAGTTCACCACAGGATCAACTTAACCAACACTTTTTCGCCTTTTTTCATACCAGATCTCCAGTTACTTTCTAATTCACCCTTATCTCCCCCCATATATTTTTATCTTTCATTTTCATTTCAACCTCATGTTACACTTTCCACCTTCTAATACCATGCCACCCTCACAACAGCCCCACAACGACCCCATTAAATTTTATTTACATTCCCTCCGCAAACATGCCTTCACCCTTGCCAGATTACGCTCGCATATTTTATTTTCTCAGGCTTGTCTGACATTTGGCATAACCCCCAAAGGCCTCACACTTAAAGTTCCCATCTCTGGCTGCAACCCTTCTTTCCATCAGTCCCTATACCAGTTCCAAACTGAACAATCCATTGCCCTCACCCACCTAATCCGTCACCTACACATCAACTCAGCCAATGAACACACCCGTCAACTCCTATCCTTAATAAAAGTCCTCAATCTTTCCTCTCCCACATCCACACCGGCTATTCAGAGCATCCTCCTACAGGCCAACCGCAAATTACAACAGCATGCCACCCTTCACCTAAAAAAACTATCCAATCTCCTGGTTTCCCACCTCCGGAAAGGCAACTCACTCACCCTTCACAACCTTTCCAGCAAACCTCAACCACCTCTCATTGCACACAAACCCAGTCTCTCCCATCTACTCAGTCTCCCACTTCCAGCTCCACTCCCTCCAAAACCTCAAAATTCCAATCAACACAATCTGGCACCACAACACCCTAATTCAGTAGTTAACCTTTCCTCCAAACCTCTCTCCCAATCCAAAACCTCTGTCCTATCCAAAGGCCTCACCTTCAGCCCCACTCCCAGTTTCAACCAAACAGCCCTCATCAAAGATTTACTGTCCTACACTCGTACTCTCTGCTGGAAGTATCACTATGCCATGAAGAAAAATGATCCTAATCCTACGCCTAATGATCCAACTCCCCAAGACACTATCCAAATTGAACCCTACCTGGAACAGTTCCGTCCTCCGTCACAGCGGGACCCACCTCCTCTTCCTCAAAATCACCCTCTCCAAACCCTCCAGGAATTTCTGACTTCCAGCCTTGCCTCTCAATCCTTCTTAAAAAACCTTAATCCTACTCCCAACATCACAACTGCTGAAGCCCAGGCTATCCGTGATCTGAAGGCTGACCGATCCATCGTCCAGCGGACAAGGGTTCCACGACCGTGGTACTTGATCGTCGGGAGTATGTGGCTGAGGGACTGCGTCAGCTTTCAAACCACACCACTTACAAAGTTTGCCAAGATAACCCCATTCCCGATGTCCAGGCGGAGCTTCAAGGAATCCTCAGAACCTTAGGCCCCCTGCAAAACCTTTCACCTGACTCCATCAACCTCCTGACCCCACCGACACCCAGCACCCCTACCTTCTACCTTCTTCCTAAAATCCACAAACCCAATCATCCCGGCCGCCCCATTGTAGCTGGTTACCAAGCCCCCACAGAACATATCTCTGCCTACGTAGATCAACAGCTTCAACCCATTACATGCAGACTCCCATCCTTCATCAAAGACACCAACCACTTTCTCGAACGCCTGGAATCCTTACCCAATGTGTTACCCCCGGAAACCATCCTTGTAACCATTGATGCCACTTCCTTATACACAAATATTCCGCACGTCCAGGGCCTCGCTGCGATGAAGCATTTCCTTTCACGCCGATCACCTGCCACCATACCTAAAACCTCTTTCCTCATCACCTTAGCCAGCTTCATCCTGACCCACAACTTCTTCACTTTTGAAGACCAGACATACCAACAATTAAAGGGAACAGCCATGGGTACCAGGATGGCCCCCTCGTACGCCAACCTATTCATGGGTCGCTTAGAGGAAGCCTTCTTGGTTACCCAGGCCTGCCAACCCAAAGTTTGGTACAGATTTATTGATTACATCTTCATGATCTGACTCACAGTGAAGAAGAACTCCAGAATTTCCTCTCCAACCTCAACTCCTTTGGTTCCATCAGATTCACCTGGTCCTACTCCAAATCCCATGCCACTTTACTTGATGTTGACCTCCACCTGTCCAATGGCCAGCTTCACACGTCCATCCACATCAAACCCACCAACAAGCAACAGTACCTCCATTATGACAGCTGCCACCCACTCCACATCAAACGGTCCCTTCCCTACAGCCTAGGGCTTCGTGGCAAACGAATCTGCTCCAGTCCGGAATCCCTGAACCATTACACCAACAACCTGACAACAGCTTTCGCATCCCGCAACTACCCTTCCGACCTAGTACAGAAGCAAATAACCAGAGCCACTTCCTCATCCCCTCAAACCCAGAATCCCCCACAGAAGAACCACAAAAGTGCTCCACTTGTGACAGGATACTTTCCGGGACTGGACCAGACTCTGAATGTGGCTCTCCAGCAGGGATACGACTTCCTCAAATCCTGTCCTGAAATGAGATCCATCCTTCATGAAATCCTCCCCACTCCACCAAGAGTGTCTTCCGCTGTCCACCTAACCTTCATAACCTGTTAGTTCATCCCTATGAAATCCCCAAACCACCTTCCCTACCCTCTGGCTCCTATCCTTGTAACTGCCCCCGGTGTAAAACCTGTCCCATGCACCCTCCTACCACCACCTACTCCAGTCCTGTAACCCGGAAGGTGTACACGATCAAAGGCAGAGCCACATGTGAAAGCACCCACGTGATTTACCAACTGACCTGCCTACACTGTGATGCATTCTATGTGGGAATGACCAGCAACAAACTGTCCATTCACATGAATGGACACAGGCAGACAGTGTTTGTTGGTAATGAGGATCACCCTGTGGCTAAACATGCCTTGGTGCATGGCCAGCACATCTTGGCACAGTGTTACACCATCCTGGTTATCTGGATACTTCCCACCAACACCAACCTATCCGAACTCCGGAGATGGGAACTTGCTCTTCAATATATCCTCTCTTCCCGTTACCCACCAGGCCTCAATCTCCGCTAATTTCAAGTTGCCGCCACTCACACCTCACCTGTCATTCAACATCATCTTTGCCTCTGCACTTCCGCCTCGACAGACATCTCTGCCCAAACTCTTTGTCTTTAAATATGTCTGCTTGTGTTTGCATATGTGTGGATGGATATGTGTGTGTGTGCGAGTGTATACTTGTCCTTTTTTCCCCCTAAGGTAAGTCTTTCCGCTCCCAGGATTGGAATAACTCCTTACCCTCTCCCTTAAAACCCACTTCCTTTCGTCTTTCCCTCTCCTTCCCTCTTTCCTGATGAGGCAACAGTTTGTTGCGAAAGCTTGGATTTTGTGTGTATGTTTGTGTTTGTTTGTGTGTCTATCGACCTGCCAGCGCTTTCGTTCGGTAAGTCACCTCATCTTTATATATATATATCTGTGTGTGTGTGTGTGTGTGTGTGTGTGTGTGTGTGTGTGTGTGTGTCTGTGTGTGTGTGTGTGTGTGTGTGTGTGTGTGTGTGTACATTTGAATTACAAAAAACAAACAATAAAAAAAAGTTGCATGGCACGAGATTCGATCCGGCGACCTTCGAATTATGAACCCGAGCGCTTACCGCTGCGCCACGATGCTATAGAAAATTATGAATCGTAGAGAGTATTTCACCGCAACGGTTTCCTTTAACTGTCGATTTTCTCGACAATGGCTGACAACTGCATCTTGGTGCTTTGCCACATTACACCTCTGGCCATGAGCTTTTATTATGCGCAGTATGAATCGAATCTGAATTTCACAATTGGTGGCCTCCCCTTGTAAGCTAAAATAACAAAAATCAACAGGTGTTCATGTGTGCATGTCTGTTTGCCCATCATCAATTGGCTCAGATAGTATAATGCATCTGGTGGAAGAGCAATGATGTGGTGCACTACGAGTTGCTTCCCCGACGTGTGACCATTACTGCTAACATTTATTGTCAATAACTAAGACATCTAATAGATGCAATCCAAGAACAGTGACCTAAAGTCTGTGGCATGGGTGTTTATTAAACTAATGGCAAAACTCTACAAATTTAGGCTCAAAACCAATATATTCTACCATTGGTCATAGGTTTCAGTGCCGCAGTACGTGGTGTTGTAAGACCACTGAAAGTAGGTCTTATTTATATGCTATTGTATTGTTATAGCATGAATCAAACTCTAACACACTCTAAAACACTGAAAGTCTAATGTACAGTAGCTGCCAAAATACATAGGGTGAACATTAATAAAACTGACAAACTGCAGGGACAGTTTCCTGACTGCAAATGGAAGAAAAAAGGTCCTCTGAATATGTGTCCGGAAATGAACAGTGTGCATGCTACAGCATGAAATCGTCCTGGAACACAGTACAGAGCTGCACTGCATCCACGCCACAAGAGACGTTCAATTTATTGCACATGATAGGAATAATAGGGCGGTTGACATGCAGGATACAGATAATCATTCTTTGGCTTACATCATGTTAGTGGGCCACTTTCCTGAAGCTTGTACTAGGGTTTGTCTCAATATCCAGTAGAACTCAGTCCTCCAAATCTGGTATGTGCATAGTCTGCTGCCTCGGTGCACATTTGTCTGTCTGAAAGGACCCTTGAGCACACAAATGCCAAAAAGGGCTTGAAATGTTGTGTAACATGGTAGTGTCCTTGAGGGTACTTGTTTTGGTATAGCTGTGATGCCTCTCAACCGTTTCCATTTGCTTGGCCCTACACAAACACCATCTCAGCTTGTTTCCAATAGGAATACTGGAGCATTCTACTGCTTACAGTATGCTGCGCCAATCACAGAGCCTATATATATATATATATATATATATATATATATATATATATATATATATATATATACAGGGTAAAGAAAAATTGTCACAAAATTTTAACCGTGGGTAGCTGATGCCAGTAGGAACCAAAATTACTAATGTTGCATAGGTCAACAATGCACAATTTATAAAGTACGGAAACTTTGTGCCATGTGCTCCAGTTGACCACTGGATTGCCCTCTTGTCTGATTCTCTGGACAACCCATGGCTGTGAGTGCTTTGTCTGCCAGAGATCGTGATGTATCCAAGGCAGTGATGGGGGGGAGGGATGTTTGTCTGTGTGAACTGACAACCATAGCGCTGCCCGTCAATCGACGAACAACAACAGGGCAATCCCACAGCCAGTCGGAGCATGTGGCGCCAAGTTTCCATAGTTTAAAAGTGGTGCGTTTTTTACCTATACAACATTAGTAATTTTGGTTCCAACTGGCATCAGCAGTGCATGGTTAAACTTAGTGACACAATTTTTCTCCACCCTGTAGATTTTGTTTTACTCTCAGTTCCTTCAGAGAGTTTATACAACTTGTAATTTACTTATTACAAAGTTTTTTTTTAAGTGGTATTTTCAAAAGTGCTTCGTTTTTATTAAACCTAGTTATGAAAGTTAGTGAATCTATATAGAAAACAATTGCAGAAAGGTAGTTTTATGGGGTTGGATGAATTATGGGAGTGGAGGTAACAGCTTTTGCAATTCTGCTAGAGACACGTGATCACCTCAGTATGGTTGTGAGTGTAGGACAGAAATTAATAAAATTATTTATTAAAAATGTTGTACAAAATGCATTATACCTTTATGTGCAGTGAAAGATTATGAGGGCTGGGGAAAGGCCCAGTTTAGTTCACTAGCCATGTTAGATAATTGCTGTGCAAGAAGAGAGAGATTCATTGCTGATTTAATTGGAATAAAAGCCCTGTTGATGAACAAAAGCTGAATAAATCTCAAATAAGCATAAGGAAAGCAATGTGAGAAGGAGTCAATGAATTTGAAAGTAAAAGTTTGCCAAGCTATCTTAATAAAAATTGTAAGAAGTTTTGGTCATACATAAAATCGAAAAGTTGATTGAAATAATGCATTCAGTAACCGTATTGCCTCCGAAATGGAATATGTCTAATAGAAGGCAGAAGTGGAAGATCATAATACCATTCCTCCTTTCAATTATCAAATTAATAATGAAATGGCAGATACTGACATAAATGATTCTGGTATATAAAATCAACTAACATTGCTGATCACTGAACATTGGAAAGGTGTTTGAACCAGATGAGATACTTGTGAGATTATGTGGAGATTGAAACCAGATGAGATACCTGTGAGATTATGCAGAGATTGTGAAAGAACTTGCTTCCATTCTAACAGCAATACATTGCAGGTTTTGGGACCAACGAAGGGTGCCAAGTGAATGGAAAAAGACACAGGTCTTCCCAGGTTTCAAAAATCCTGTGGATAGATTCCATAAACAATAGCATCCATGTTCAAGCTGTGTTTGTTGGCTATTGGAAGAACCTAGTATGGTTCCATTCTGTTGATTAGTGAACAAAAATAAAGCTTACTTAATACTGGACAAGACTTTTGACTGGAGTCAGGACATCTTGTGGGTAAAATTGAGTATTATGTTGCTCTTAATGTTACAAAATCAACTGATATAAAGGTAATTTTAGGAATGTCTCAAGGGAGTGTTAAAAGCTTTCCCCCTCCCCCAGGTGCTGACATCTAAATCCAAAAAAAAAAAAATCTGACATATTACACATAAATAGGTGAAAAAATCCATTACTATTGATTAAAAATTGCTGAAAACTATAAAAACTTAACATAACAATTCATAATGACCTAAAGTGTAATGATTATATAAGATGCAGATTCCAGCCTGATATTTGTCAGAAGAATCTGAAGAAAATGTAATTCATTCCAAAAGAAATAGCCTACCGATTCTTGAGCATTGCTCATCAATCTGGGATCCATATCAGATTGGATTAATAGAACAAACAGAATGAAGAATGAAGTCTTTCATCACAGGATCATGCAGTAAGTGAAAGATTATTAAGGAAATGCTCAACAAACTCCAGTGTCAGACACTGCAAGAGAGGCATTCTGCTTCAAGGAGAGGTTTACTTTTGAAGTTCTGACAGTATAAGAAACTGGCAACATATTATTACTCCCAGATATGAGTCACAAAATGACCACAATATCGAAATCACTAATTATGGACAGTTGTTCCACCACATGCCATTCACTAGTGGAACAGGGAAAGGAGAAACACCATATGGGATGCTGACTGAGGATTGCATTTCGCATCAGCGTGGGGGCAGCCAGCCCTGAAGCTGTTCAGTGCTGGAGCTGCCTCTACAGTGGCCCAGTGCCAGCCCAGGATGACAGCTTGCTGACCACCAGCACAGGGGCAGTGGGTTATTGCCAGTTGTGTCACCTGTCTGCCACCTTTTAACAATGCAGGAGGTGGGGCAAGGGCCTTACAGGAGCCTCTGAGTACAGAGAAGCACAGCTAGTGGAGGAGGTTGTGTCATGAAGGCCACAGATGGCTGACACAGCAACCCATCAGGAATCCTGGGTGTCAGCAATATCTGAGACGGTGGAATTTCTCAGCCAAGTCAATACCATCCTGTACTGGTCTGTGGTGAGCTGAAATAATAAACAGCTTTGTGTATTTGTAGACTGTTTCCCTGGCACTGTCGGGCGTCCATCAATCTACACCCAGCTATCAACACCCATGAGTGGTGTATACTATGGGGTGTCAGAGCCACTGGCATCATCTGAAAAGTATGATGTCCACACCTAATGTCTACAGTGTGGTGAGACAAGAGATTTGATTGTGTGGTGAGACAAGAGATTTGATTGTGGAGTGTGTGTGTGTGTGTGTCATGGAGAGGAAGCCTGACTACCGGGGTATGTGGAAAGTTAGACTGGGTCAGAGTAAGCAATCTGTGGATGTATCAGGCTTTAGAGGTAATGGGATTTGTTACTAACAGTTAGATGTGCGCAGTGTTTCCTGCTGTGTCATTCAGCACCATGTACAGAGTCAGTAGCAGTGGTATGTTACACATGCAAGCATAAGAGGCACGTGGCTAGATGGTGCCAGGAGTCAAGGTGGTTAAAGATTAGTATATGTTCCAAAATGAGTAACGGTAAAGTCAATCATATGACAGAGTCAGGGAAATAAGGAGTGTCAGAGCCAGTGACAGATGTTTATTTTTGGAAAAGTTAGCACAATTAACAGCAGTTAATACAGAGTTGCATGGTCTATTAGAAGTGCAATCACTGCAGTGAGGTGTAGAGTTGTCAGCCACAGGTCTAGTTGCTCCCTTTTCTGGCAAATTGACTGACAATGTGCAAGCATTTATGTAGGAAGAGGCATAGAGAATCTGTGAAAAATTTACAGGTAGAGTAAGAAAGATGAATGTTTGTACATATGAGTTGGAGTGAATGGAGTAATATTGTGAAAGTCTGAACAAAGGGCACTTGACCCATTTTTGAGGGGTTGCTTTCAGAAATGTCAAGAAAAGTGTGAACAGGAATTTTGGCTGAGTTGCATATAGCTGTTAGGTTGGCTGTAGAATACAAGGAAATGGATGTGGCCACATTATTACAAGGCAGACAGGGAGTATTTTCACCTAATGTATTATTGGTGTGGCCAGATGGAACATGTGTAGAGGCTCTGCAATGTCACCAGTCATGAAATAATGGAAGTAAGGGCAGAGGTCACCATAATGGTAGCAGTAGTTTCAAAGGTAGTGGAGTGGGGAAAAGAAACAGGCATTAAATGCCATAGGGAACCCAAGTCCATCTGAAGGTGTTCCCAGTATAATTGGATGCTGCAGGGGCATATGCAAAGATGGCTTGTACAATGGAAGGAGCAGTAGGAGAAAAGAATTGCAAGATTTAATTGGACACAGGGGCACTTGTTGGTTGCCAGTAGGAATCTGGTGGAGTAGAAACAATGGGCTCCACCAAGATATAAGCTACATGGAGTGTGGAATAGTGATGTTAAGCAATTGTTGTCAGTGGATTAGATTTTTGTTTGGCTGTGTTTCAGTTCAGTCAATGTTTAGAAATATGTGGCACACACAAATGAGGGCCATGATGTGATTCAGGGGTTGGATTTCTTTCATGAGCATTGTGCCAAAATCATTCAGTAACACACAATAGAGATTGACCGAGTGATGTTTCAATCAGGTCAAGCTGTTGCCAGTGTAGGACTGTCACAAGGAGAACCTGTCATGTGTGACAAACCAAACAAACCATGAACAATTGTAAGGCTCAATTCACACGACTGTGCACCCAAGGGTACCGGGAAGTTGCTTTGGATTAATGTTGAGTCTAACTTACCTATAGGAATTTCATGTGTGGTGGAATTGTTAGAAGCAAATGAAGTATTGGATCTGGCAAGTTGTTTCATGGAAGGAAGTATTGTACTCATACATGAGAAAATTTGAGGAAAAAGTCATTATTGTATTATTATAATTAACCCTTACAGACACCAAGTCCAAAGTAAAATTCAGAGGACAACAATCTGAGCCATTTATGATTAAAACAGGGTTAAGACAAGGAGATGGTCTATCACCACTGCTCTTCAACTGTTCTCTTGAATACTTGTTAAGAGAATGGTACAAAGAGAATCCTAAAAACTTAACTATTGGAACCAAGAAAGATGATATAAACCTAAATTGTTTGGGATTTGCAGATGACTTGGCATTGCTAGCTAATAATGTACAAGAAGCTAGAAATCAAATAATGAACCTGCACAATATAGTGCAAAAAGTAGGATTCCAGATACCTTTCGAAAAGACTGAGATGATGCTAACAGACCCACTAGTAAGAGATCAAGTAACTAGACAACAGAAGAATTAAAATAGTGAAGCAATTTAAATATCTTGGAGAGATTATAACTCACAACTTGAATGAAAAACCTGCTTGGCAAGAAAGAAGCAATAAAATGATAAAAGCTCAAAAACTAACATGGTCTACATACAATAATAAATGTCTATCAATTAAACAAAATTAAAACACTGGAAGACAGTGGTTCAGCTAGAGATAACATACGCAAGCGAGACTCTTTTTAAAGTCACTCAGAGAAACACAGTCGACAAAATACTAAAAGTAGAGAGAAGAATAGCTAGAATATGTATGAATAAGAAATACCAGAAGAAAGGACAATGGCGGACAGTGCCAAATGAAGTAGTGTACAGGGAACTGGAGCCCATCACAGATACTATATGTATAAAAAGGATTTCTTTCATTGACCACATAATGAAGACATCAGAAATCAGATTAGCAAGAAAAATTATGCAGAAACTGTGGAATCTGAAGCAACAAGTAGGATGGATCAAGGAAATTAAAGAGGATATGGGAGAACTAGATATAACCTTGGATGATCTGCAAAACAAGAAAAAAAAATCTCAAGAAACTGAAAGACAAGAGAATAAGATTTAAACCAAAAGTAGACAAACAACACACAATGAAAAGGGTATTAACAGGTAAGGAAAGATCAGAATGAATGAAAAGATACTGGGCAGTTAAGAAAGAATGAAACATGCACTTACTGAAGAAAAAGACCAGGAAATGATTGACTAAAGTGGTCCAAAGAGGCCATAAAAGCAAATAATAACAATAATAATAATAATTATTATTATTATTATTTTATCACTAAGGATTTGAGATTAATGAAAGGGTTGTTAATCACTAGTGTGGATATCCAGGATGAGGAAGAGTGTCACATGAGGGATATCAGTCCCATGGAATTGTCAGACACCACTGAAACTGCATTACAAGGAAAAGAGGAGCATCTATAAGAGAATAATAAGAAGCAGACAGAGAGGTCCTGCTGGAGTTGAAAAATTTGCTTTTTCCAGTGTGAGCATTGCTGCTTCCTTTATTTCTGTATGCCTGCTTTTATCCTCTGAAATAACAACAACTGCTGCACTTTTACCCAGCCAAATTTTTCAGCATTCCTCACTTAACTGGGTGTGCATGACTGCATAACATTGATACCACGCCTGCTTCTCTGTTACTGGAAAGGAGATTGAGATGTAGACCCTTCCTCCACTATTCTTATTTCTATATTACTAACACATTTGGAGATGTTTTCTTGATTGTGCACCTAGTTACTGCATAATCTTGCCCATAGGAATACTCTTTTTACATCCAACTTACCTTTGAGCCAGCTGGTTCAGTTCCAGAGTGTGTATCAAGCAGTGATTTAGGTGATGTGTACCTCTCAGACTCTGTAATTTTATAATGTTACATTCTTTCTCTGTCTAGAATGACCAGTCTGAGAGCTTTATGGTGTGCCATGTAAACAGTTCTTCAAATAAGGGCAAAATTTCATGTGTCTCCTCTATTTATCATTTTTATGGTAAATGTATTAAATCTTATGTTTCACATAGAACATAGCCTGTATTTTTCTAATTTTCGCATGTTCTTTCTGTCCTTTTGCATTCTACATAAGCTCTCATCCTGTTATTTCCAATAGACTTTTGAGGCAGTTGATCATACTGCTCTAATATTTAATCATTTATAGCATAGATTTGTCAATTAGTTTAGCCTACAGTGCCAGGATAATGTAGTTGGCTGGGACAGTGTGTGTGTGTGTGTGTGTGTGTGTGTGTGTGTGTGTGTGTGCATGGTTTAGTTCTAGAGAAGTGCATTGTCCAAAAGCCCAGCATCATTTTTAGTCTTGCTTCTGTCCCTGTCTACCATTTCACACAGCAAGTACGCGGTGAGTGGTTGCCTGTATTCCAGCTGTTATTTCACTATGTAAGTTTGACATTTTTCTTAGTAAATTAGTTAGGGAAGTTTATGTTCGTTAAGAGGCCTCTCCTCTACGGCTGCACCTATTTGTGAAGTTCAACTACCTCATTCCTAAAGGATGCCTTCACAATACTTTTTTGATCCACTATTACACATTATGCTCAGAAGCCCCAAATCATGCCACAGCTGCAGTTATTGACTATCGCAGAACAGGTCATGTGGTTACAATCATACAGTCATAGCACACTGTGTTGAACTGTACATCTATGCAATATAATAATGATGTTGAATGTGTGGTAATGTCTAAGATGAAAAGTACAGATTGATACTCACCATATAGAGGAGGCATTGCACTGCAGACAGGCACAATAAAAAGACAGCTACACATTTGAGCTTTCAGCTGAAAGGCCTCCTTCTAAAGTAAAAAAACACACACAAAACACCACAGCTCACACACACATGACCACAGTCTCTGGCCACTGAGGCCAGACTGTGTACAGCCAACTGTGCTTGATGGGAGGATCAATTCATGGCAGTGGGAGTGGTGAGGGGGGGAGAGGGATAGCAGGATAGGGCTGAGAGAAGATGTAATGCTGATTGTGGGAGCATGCAGGGATAAGTAGAGGAGGGAAAAAAGACTAGTGAGTGCATTAGTGGAACAGAAGGCCGTGTAATGCTGGAGTGGGAGCAGGGAAGGGGATCAGTGGGTAAAGGACAAGGACTAGCAAAGGTTGAGGCCAGAGAGGTTACAAGAACATACAATATGTTGCAGGAAGAGTTACCACCTGCACAGTTCTGAAAAGCTGTTTTGCACCTGCACACTTCTGAAAAGCTGCTGTTGGTAGGAAGGATCCAGATGGTACAGGCTGTGAAGCAGTCACTGAAGTGGAGAGCACTGTGTTCGGCAGCATATTCAGCAACTGAGTGGACCAGCTGTCTCTTGGCTACAGTTTGTTAGTGGCTGTTCATGCAGACAGACAGCTTGTTCTTTGTGAGGTCCACAATATACTGTTTTGATCAGTATTTTGAAGCTTGTGGTATAGAAATTAGCACCAAGACCCTGTCACTCATTGTAGTAACAGTGTATAGGGCCCCATCAGGGAAGCAATGTATGTTGTTTAAGCAACTCGAATCTCTTCAGTCCAATATATATTCAAAAAATAAAAATACTGTAGTCTTAGGAGACTTTAATATTAACTTTCTAGATTATGATAGTAGAAGACCTGACCTGCTACATATAATGAACACGTACAACATCACACCCATGGTAGACTTCCCCACAAATGTTATGAACTACTGTTCAGGTCTTATAGATAACAATTTCATTGATGAGAATAGAAACACAAATGCAACAGTAAAACAAGTCCTAAATGGGCTTTCAGATCATGATGGCCAATTGCTAACTATCAATGATATATGCCCACACAAGAAGGACAAAGTCTGTAAAAGGTCATTTAGGGTAATTAATAATGAAAATCTCATGATCTTCAACAGTTATCTTCAACTCGTTGACTGGAGTCCAATTTATAGAGCACTGAAAGTCAGTGACAAATTTAACCTATTTATAAATGAATTTATGTTCCACTTTGAAGCTGTCTTCCCTCTAAGATCTGCAAAGAACAAGTACCAGAGTCATACCAGCAAACAGTGGCTCACAAAAGGAATAAAAACATCATGTAGGACTAAAAGACTGCTTTATGTTTCTCTCAGAAATACAAATGATCCTGAAATAAGAGCTCATTATAAAAGGTACTGCAAGATCTTAAGTGAAGTTCTGATAAAGGCAAAAAGTATGTTCATCAAATCAGAAATAGATAATTCTGGCAACAAAATAAAAACCATCTGGGGTATTGTTAAAAGAGAGGCTGGTAGTTACTCAAACGATGCAGAAAATATTGAAGTTAGACATAATGGGAATATCATTGATAAAGGTGAAAATGTTGCAAAAATTTTCAACAAGCATTTTTTGACTGCAGCGGATAAAATAGGGTGTAATGGTTCTATAAATAAGGCTCTGAATCTTTTACAAAGAAGTGGACTTAGTGCAACACCCCAGATTAGCATACCTCCTGTCACGTTGAGGAAATTAAGAAGATAATAAGGACCATGAAAAACAAAAACTCAATTGGTATCAAAGTGTTGAAACACACACACACATTTTCATTTGTGAAGTCCTGTGCCACTTCTTTAATGAATCACTGAGACTAGGAATTGTCCCTGATAGTCTTAAATATGCAGTTGTGAAACCATTGTAGAAGATGGGTGACAGAAACGAAGTAACCAATTATTGTCCTATTTCACTCTTAACTTGTTTCTCCAAGATTCTCGAGAAATTTGTACACAGAAGGATTCTTGAACATCTTAGTAACCAAAAGTCAATTCGGTTTGCAGAAAAACATCTCAACAGAAGATGCAATATCTTCTTTCACCAATGCAACTCTTGAATCAATCAATAATAAAATGTCTCCAACTGGAATTTTTTGTGACCTAAGGCGTTCGATTGCGTGAACCATGAGATTTTTCTGAGAAAGGCAGAATTTTATGGGTTAACAGGAGAAGCAGGGATGTGGCTTGCCTCCTATTTAAAGGACCAGAAACAGAGAGTCATGGTAAATGACACTAATGGGGAACCAGTGTCCTCTTCGTGGGGCACAATAAATTGTGGAGTCCCACAGGGCTCTATTCTGGGTCCTCTACTTTTCCTTATTTTCATAAATGACCTTCCAATGTGTACAAGGGCTAAAGTAAAATTTACTTTGTTTATCGATGACACTTCGATTCTGGTAGACAATTCAACAAATACTAATCTTGAGATCACTGTAAATGCAATTCTTCAGGAGACCTTTAACTGGTTTACCTCTAATGGACTATCACTAAATTTTGAAAAAACTCAATTGATTCAATTGCATAGAAGCCAAAATATCGAAGGTGAGATTAATGTTAAATACAATGATGGGAATTTAGCAAGAGTGGAGCCAACAAAGTTCCTTGGTCTACTTGTTAATAGCAATCTAAACTGGTCCTTACAAATTCTTTACCTATATAAAAAACTAAGCTCAGCAATTTACGCTATTCATGCGAATGCTTCCTTCAGTGACTTAAATACTTTGAAAGCTGCCTATTTTGGTTATTTTCATGCCCTGATGGCCTATGGAATTATATTCTGGGGAAACCAGCCAAAGGCAAACAAAATCCTCATAGCCCAGAAAGGAGTCATTAGGATTCTGTGTGGTGTCAATTACAGACATTCCTGCAGGAAACTCTTCCAAGAGCTGAGAATAATCACAAAAGTATCTCAGTACATTTTCTCTCTCACATGTTTTTTGTGTAAAAACCATTCCCTTTTTGAAATGAACAGCATGTATCATAACTATGACATTAGGGTAAAAAATGATCTACATCTTGAACAAAAGAATCTAAGTATGGTACAAAAAGGAGTACACAACTCTTGCATAAAAAGATTTAATGCTCTCTCTCAGGCAATAAAAATGTCAGTTACTGACCCACCTACTTTTGAAGATCAACTTAAACAATATCTTCTAAGTAAAACCATTTACTCACTGGATGAATTTATGTATGAGAATATGTGAATTGATTTTGATTTATTGTAAGTCTGTTCAATGTAATTTGTAACATTTTACAAAAACAATTCTTGTAAACATTTTTTTCTATGTAATATATTACTCATTGTACAACCTATTATTACAAACAAATGTCTCAAATCTATGTAAATGACACATTCTACATCCAAGTGATTTATCGCTAATGGGTCTACAGAACACAAATGAAATAAATAAATAAATAACATAGAAAGCAGCACAGTGATTGCAGCTTACTTTATAGATCAGATGACTGCATTCTAAGTAGTCCAGTCTTTGATGGGATAGGTGATGACTGCGCTGTAGTAGTTGGTGATGGGAAGATGTATGTGACACATCTTGCATCTTGGTCTATTACAAGAAAGGAGTCATGAGGCAAGATAAGTGATTGAGAACAGGGGTGGACTATGGATGGACAAGGATATTGCACAGGTTTAGTGGACAGTGGAATACCACTGTGGGTTGGATGGGAAGGATAGTGGCTAGGATATCCTTTATTTCAGAACATGAAGGTAGTCGAAACCCTGGCGGAGAATGTTCCTGTTGCTCCAGTCCTGGGTGGTACTGATTACGAGGGGAGTGCTCCTATGTGGCCCGATGGTGGAGATGTGGGAGGCAGTAGGTGAGAAGGTGGAGAGACAAAGTATAACAATACGGCCTCATCCGAGATTATTATGAAGTGTCTCATACCACCTTTTTTTATATACATTCGGTTGTTATCGGATGATTAAGTGCTTCATAACGACTTGTATGTGTACATTTATAGGTATGAATTAGTCCAATTTGCTAAAACACAAAATATTCTTTGAAAAAACATATAGAATATTCTGGAAGGGCATACATTATCATCATTGTCAATAGATTTTTGTCGTTAACAAAATTATTTACAAATGCTAAATTAAATATCTAATTGACAAATTGAAGTAATAAGTGTTTAGCAATAAATAACTAGAGACTGCAGAGATGTTAGCATGAAAAATCAATGCTTCTAATTAACAAAATAGTAATCTAAAAACCCAGTAGCAGAAAACATCAGTATCTTGAGAAACAGCTTAAAAGTTATTACCAAGCGATGTATTTTCATTTGTTATCTATTTTTATGTCCTCTTTTGTAATTAATATTCTTTGTAATTACATTTATAATTAACTCTCCAGTTCACATCACACAACTTTTCGATTTCCAGAATTTGAGGCCTTATTTGTGAATTTTACGTATGTAATCAGATAAAGCATGAGTTCTGTACTGTCATTGAATGTTATCAACCAAATCCAAACTGTAATTAATTAAGTAACTAAAATAATACGAGATGCATTATTGTAATTAAAGCTCAGATTGGTTTTCTTATGGAAAACTACACATAACATTACAAAAATTATGTCATTTGATATTGTATTTTATACATTATTCAGCTTTAACATAAGTTTCCTTATGTTTTGTACAATTTTAATTGTAACATCAAAATTGTACAAAATTAATAATGGGTTATTTTGACATTTATTGTTATAATTCTATATAAAGCAATGCTGCGAGAGGTTGGTCAGTCAGTCAGTGTTTTGTTTACATGTGGTGTGTGCCAGTTCGGTTGTCAACTAATGTAAATAAATTTTATGAAGTTTGAAACTGTTGTGTTCAATCATCAATGAACCTCAGGCAAATGAAATTTAAGTTAAGTGTTAATGATCCGAGGAGAATGTTACATTTGGTGGAGTTGAGCTGGGATTGATGTTTGAAATGTGGAACTATGTTTAATAAGTGACTGTTTCTGATGAACTTAAGATGATTGCCAAGCATAATTTGTTTTGAAAAATTTACATCATGGATGCACAGAACAAATGGACATTGCCACATGGAAAGAGTTGGTGTGGATAAAAAGGACCAAATTCTCGGACAGCACCGTCAACCATCAGGTGAGTAACAGTTTATTTTTTTAATTGTGTCCTGTGACCGTGACAAAAATTTGTGTGGGAAGTTTTATACTTTGTAATTCACTATGGGTGATAACGAGAATATAAAAATGAATGAGGAAAAACATGTAGGCTGTGAATCTGTAGAAAACACTTTGAACCTAGGAGCAAGTATCAGTGAACCATCGTTCAGCAGTAATCCAAGTGTAGATCAAAGTTTTGGTGGAGAGGGTTACAGTAAAAATATTGCCACGAGTACTTCAATTACACAGGGAAGAGTCAGTGGAGATGATTTGTTAATGTTATTAATGCATCATATGGAAGAAGCGAATGAACAGATGGGACAGATTAGGCAGGATATTGGTCAGCAAAGTCAACAGTTGAGTCAGCAATTAAGTGAAAATACTAAACAGATAAGGGAAATCCAGGAGGGTTTGGTAGCACTAAAAATTAATGTTGAGACAGGGCAGGGTGAACTCAGTTCTGGTCTAGGAGCAGTAGAAGAACAGATTGATGTATTAGAAACAAATTTCACAGAAGAGTTGTCCAAAAACAAGAATAGATTCGAAAAACTAGATCAACATTTACAAGTAGAAAATTCTGAACTTTAAGTACCTAGAGGTTGTTCAGACTAGGAGAATCTTAGAAGAAAAAGCAGAAGCTTACAAAAGGAACTCTGAGCTAAAACTTACAAACATTTCCAATCAAATAAGTAATGTAGAACTGAAGTGCGATGAAAAAATAGATTTGTGTAAAAATAACGTTGTAGATTTAAATAAGAAAGTTGTAGAATTACGAGAGGTTGTAGCTCAAAGAAATTTTGTTAGCAATATTAATTGCGTATGATGTGGCATACCTTTAAAATGCTTTACAGGAGATGGGAAATTGCATCCTGTTGTTTTTTTACAGCATTGTCAGGATAATTTTAATAATGACATGACAGACAGTGTTAAAATTAAATTTGTTAAGCAATTTTTGGATGGAGAAGCAATCACATGGACCAATCAGAATGTAAATTCTGCCATGTCATATGATGAATTGGAAGGAAAGTTCTTAAATCAGTTTTTGTCAGAATCTGAGCAAGCTAGGATTAAAAGTAAGTTTTTGAATGGTTGAATGTATGGGGAAGGTGATAGCAGCCAGAAGTGTTTTTGTGAAAACCAATTGAGGAAATTAGTACACTTAGACAAACCTTTTGATGAACTAATACAAATAGATGCCTTAAAAAGCAGATTACCAAAAAGAGTACAGCGGGAGTTGACATATGGTCCAGATGACTCTGTAGATCAGTTCTTGAGATATGTAGATAAGTTGGATAGAGCCTTTGAGAGGAATGAGAGGTTAAATAATGGCGTGTTTGGCAATCAACCATCTGTGGGGTGGAATCAGAGCAGGAATCAAGGCAGGAGTGATAATGAAAATCAGAATGATAATAGTAGTTAGAATAGAAGTGTCCGCTCCTCGTGGCTGAGTGGTCAGAGCGACAGAATGTCAATCCTAAGGGCCTGGGTTTGATTCCCGGCTGGGTCAGAGATTTTCTCCACTCAAGGACTGGGTGTTGTCTTGTCCTAATCATCATCATTTCGTCTCCATCGACGTGCAAGTCGCTGCAGTGGCGTCAACTCGAAAGACTTGACGGTCTACCCGACGGGAGGACCTAGTCACACAACATTTACATTTACATTTACAATAGAAGTGATAATAGATGTATCAACCATAGAAATGGGAATGGAAACAGAGGATATGGGAGAACAGTAACAGACAATTAGATAATCACCAATCTAGACGAGGCAGTTTAAACTGATGGATGCCTCATTGGGAGCCTATCAGTTTGGGCCATGAAATAAGTACCAAAATCGGGCTAAACATCACCGGCCTAGAGACATTGAAAGAGATACATAAGACAGAGTAATTGAAGATATTGGAGTGGAAATGACAGAACTAATGTAAGAAGAGAACGTCAAATTAGCAAATTACAGTTTGACAGTAAATTCTGGTAAAGTATGAATGAAACTGTTGAAGATAGAAGTAATAGCATCTGTAAGAATGTTGAAGAGGTTCCGTTAGAGGAGGAAACTATCTCAATTCTGTATAACCAGTGTGGCAAAGAAGTTTGCAAAGAAAATGTTGGTTCTGATGATAATTGTGATGAGTTTGAATTAAGTAAATTAATAGAGGAAGAATCTAACCCTGTTAAGCACTTAAGAGATGGTACTTGTACTAATGTACTTGTCAACAATTCTGATGATCATTGTAAATATGTTGTAGAAGTGTCTAGTATTGGAGATGATAGCATGGGTGGTAATATTGATAGTGAAAGTTTCAGTAGTAATGATGAATGGGAGGAAGAATTAGACGGCATGGTGTATATGGAGGTTAAAGAAGATTTAATTAATGGTGAGGAAGATGCTGTCAGTCGTATTTGTGAAGAATATGAGAACCAGATTGTGCCATTGGAAACTGGGAAGGTATCATCAGATAAGGAACATGTGGAAAGCCATTATGATTCAGATGTGATGCTAGAAACTTTATGGGACACGTACAAGGGTTATAGTGACAATGACAGAGTAAAAAGCATCATCAAGATTATATGTGAAGAATTACATTCCAACTGGGAAGGTATAACCAATCAGCAGGCTTACAGTGAGATCAGTTTCGGGAAAAATAGACAGTGTGTAAAAGACAGACATGACATCAAGCAATTATCTGGTGTAGCTCTAAGTAAAATACAGACAAGTAATAGAAATTGTGCAGGCAAAAATGGTATAAATGACTTGGGCTTTAGAGAGTCTGAGGATAATTTGTCGCATGAAGATGAGGAAAGCAGGAAGGAAAAATTTTTAGGTTGCCCGTATATATGTATAAAAGTTTCAAATTATGAGAGAAAAATTTTGAAACCAGATAAAACATAGTACTGACTTTGAACAATATCCTGTATTGGAATCAAAATTGAAGGAGCAACTGGTAGGCACAACAAGGTTGTAAATAGACAAGCCTTAACATTTTTCACCATTAATCATGTACAGTATAACCAAGGATATTTTGTAGTCCCTGACCTCAATGAAAATATTTTGCTGGGAATGAATTGGATACAGGGAGTAAATGCAGAGTTCGACAGGAATAACAAAAAGTTAAAACTAACCAACTCAAATACAGATGTAAAACATGTGACTGAAGTAATCGTCCAAAATTGCCTAGAGAAAAATTTTCAAATTAGAAGAGTAATTTATGTAAATGAAAAGGTTAATGTTAACAAGGAAGACCATGAAGAAGAATGCAGTGAAGACAAGTATGCTGAATTAGTGGCCACCAAACTAAAGGAAGCTGGGAGTCTAGATAAAGAACAGACAGATCAATTAGGTAATGTGTTGTGGGAATACAAACATGTGTTTAGTGAGAAACCTGGAAAAGTGAGAAACTATGAATGTAGACTTAATCTAAAACCTCAAGAACGATTTTTCATCAAACCTTATGGAGTACCCATCTCCAAAAGAAAAGTTGTGGAGAAAGAACTACAAAAAATGGAAGAGTGGAAAGTAATTTAAAGGTGCAATAGTGCATACAATAATCCGTTGGTTGTAGTTTCCAAACATGATGGTGGAGCAAGAGTTGTGCACGATTCAAGACATTTAAACAAATACCTTGAGAGGGAAACTGATCAACCTGAGAACATAGACGAGTTATTGCATAAGGTTGAACATATGAAGTACATGTCTAGTTTAGACTTAACAGCAGGTTTCCGACAGGTACCATTGGAGATTGAGTCCAGAAAATATACCACATTTTCGTATGGAGGAAGATGTTATTGCTATTGTGTTGTACCATTTGGCCTTAATGTAGCAGCTACAGAATTTATCCGAGCATCGTATTTTGTTCTAGAAAATGAATTGTTAAGCGAACTAGTCCTTTATGACATAGTTGATTGAACAAGCATCATACACTAAATTCTTGGGAGTATGGTTTGATGAACACTTAAGATGGGAAAAGCATGTAATATCATTGAACAAAAATTAAGTCAAACATGTTATATACTTAGAATGCTTTAAAGCTCATGTAATATTAAAACAGTGTTATGTGTTTATTTCTCATTCATGCACAGTTTATTAAGATACGGCATACAGTTTTGGGGGAACATCAGTCTAACAAAACACTCATTTAGACTACAAAAGAAGGCAGTCAGAATAATAAAAGGTATAGGATATAGAGACTCTTGTAGGCAAGCTTTCAAAGAATTAAAAATCATGACACTACCATCTTTATACATATATGAAAGCATATGTTTCTTAAAAGAACACGAGGAATTTTCTACATTAAACAGAGAATTTCACAACTACGAAACAAGGAATAGGAATGATTTCCACAGAGAAATTCATAAAACAGCTATGTATCACAAAAGTGTACTATACCAACCCAAAATCCTCTACAGTGCTCTCCCCAAAGAACTAAAAATAATACCAAAACTGTACATATTTAAAAGAGAATTAAAAAACATGTTATTAAGCAATAGTTTTTACAGTATTGAAGAGTTTGTGAATCGTTGACAATAAAAGTGCAGTTAATATTTCCCTGACATACTAAATATGTGTAATTGCTCACATTTAAATACTTGCTGTTTCTATGAAAGTGTGTGAAACTGTTAATGTAAGAATGTAAATAATCTTTGATGTGAGAATCACTAACTTTTTTTTTTTTTTTTTTTTTTTGTACGTTGTTATCCTACTTGTGTATTTTTATGTTAATGTTCTAAAAGTTCTATTAAAATTGTAATGTCTAAGTGACATGTAAATTCAATTACAAATTTTCATGTATATGTATTTTAAATTGTAATGTTTATTGACAAGTCCTATATCATTTCGATGATGTACTACAAGGACGCTAATAAATTGAATTGAATTGAATAGTTGTAACAGGAAAGAGTTGGGAAGAATGTTGGGTGCAATGTGTTACAGATTGAGACAGGAAGGCATGTCATTAAAACTAGAGAAGTGCAAATTTGGGGTTAAACAACTCAAATTTTTAGGCCATACCATCTCAGAGGAAGGAATCTTGCCTGATGAAGGAAAACTTGAAGCCAATGGAAAATTTCCTGCGCCCAAGACTAAGAAACAACTTAAATCGTTCTATGGAATTTGTGGCTACTACTGTAAGTTTGTCAGCAATGAAGCTTTAAATGCACCATGTTTGAACAACTTGTTGAAGAAGAACACCATTTGGATATGGGACAAGGATTGTCAGGAAGCATTCAACAACATCAAGAAACAGATGTGCAATAGTAAAATGTTATACAGACCTGATCTTACAGAGCCATTTTGCATTATGACCAACAGCAGTGACTACAGACTGGGAGCTCATTTGTTCATTGAAAAGATTGTAGATGGTGTGATAGAGCATAGATCAATAGCTTTTACCAGTAGAACTTTGCAAAAACATGAGAAGTCGTATACTGTCACCAAAAAAGATTTGTTAGCAGTCTACTGGTCTTTCACCAAGTTCAAGAATTACTTATTAGCACATCAGTTAGTAGTTTACACAGACCATAAGGCTTTAATCGATATACAGGAGTGTACTTTGCATCACAGCAGGATAACCAGGTGGGCACTATTCCTCCAGCAGTTCAGCTATACAGTAAAGTATATAAAAGGTGAAGAAAATCTAATTGCTGATGCTCTATCAAGATTGGCAATGGGAGGAGAAGGTGAAAATAACAGAGATTAGTGTGAAAGGGAATTTTGGATTATGTGTCTTAAAGGGGTGAAAGATTTGAATGAAGTCAGAAGAATTTGTAATGACATCCATAGATATCAGAACCATGATTGCAACTGAAATTAGTTAAAAGTTATCTGGGTAAGAGAGGATATGAGAAAGTAGGGCAGTATTATAAAGTGCACAGTGGTATACTTTTCGAAAGATACAGTGCAGACAGTGATGCTTGGAAATTGTGTTGGCCAAAGCAGTATAATAAAGTATTGATAAAGTATGTTCATGAGAGTTTCGGACATTGTGGGACACAGAAATGTATCCAAAAGATCCATGAAAATGTATACTTTCACAACATTGCCAGGAGAGTGAGGAAGCAATTATCTACATGTGACAGGTGCCAGAGGGTAAAAGATAGTAATCAAACCTGCAAAGGATATATGCAACGCATCTTGCCAAAAGAACAACTACAACTTATAGCAGTTGATCTTTATGGATCATTGCCTAAGGCTTAAGGAGGATTTTGTTATATATTTGTCATGGTGGATCTTTTTTCAAAATTCATTAAACTATATCTGTTGAAGAAAGCAACAAGTAAGAACATTTTGAAAATTAGAAGAGACTATTTTTCAAAGGTAGGAAAACTGAAGAGCATTCTTACTGGCAATGGAGCACAATTTACTTCTAAACTTTGGAAAACATTTGTTGAGGATGAGAACATAAACCATATTCTGATATCCGCTTCTCACCCATCAAGCAATCCAGCTAAATGTTACAGGAGAGAGATAGGGAGATTATTTAGAACGTATTGCAACAAAGATCATATAAGTTGGATAGAGTATATAGACAGCTTTGAAGATATACTGAACAGCTTACAGCATTTGTCTACTGGGTTTTGCCCATATGAAATAATGTATCACAAGAAACCACCAAATCTGATCAATGAATTAATTGAATTCCCAGAGTGTAAGGCTTTGAGTCCACAGGAAAGAGAAGAAATAGTCAAGAAAGTAATGGAACAACAGAAGAAACAGAGGAAAAACAAACATGATAAGAAGTTGAAACCTGCAAACTTTAAAATCGATCGTCTTACCCTGGTGGAAACACATGAAAAATCCAAGGCTATAAGCAATGAACTAAAGAAGTTCTTTTACATCTATATTGGTCCTTTCAAAATTCAGTCTATGCCACACCCAAATGCATACAGGTTAGTGTATCCAAAATCTGGAAGGTTATTAGGTTTACGTAACATAACTGAACTGAAACCCTATAAGCAAGTGTCAAACACCAAGAAAAAATAAGGTTATGTAAATGCCCTCACGAGGACACCACATTTTTGTATCAAGTGTGTGGCGAGCACTAGGTCTCTGAACTATGTAGCATTCTGTTTTCTTCTCTTTGGTTTTGGATGCTACATCCTTTACTAACCTATAAACCTGTAATGAAGTTATCTCTTACTGAAAATACTATCCATTCTCTGTAATATGAATACTGAGTGACATTATTCAAAAAATAATTTGAAAATATAAACTGTGTACTAAATTTGACTTTCCTACAGTAGTGATTGACCAGTTATTATAGTTATACTCTGTAGAGCAGTTGTTCCCAATAGGTTTCATATGATAACAGATTTTTTGTTTTGGCTGCTTCCTGCACGAGTAGAGCTTAAGAACTGAAAATTAAAACTAACTGTATACTGATGGAGTACTCTGTTGTAACTGTATTTTTTCTAATAAATAATACCTTGTATGAAATCAATGTTTTCTTATTTTTCACACATGACTACTCAATGCAATCTCAAGTGTAGTACACTTGAAAGACCAATACAGTCATTTTAAATTTTTTCCTGTCGTTTTCAGTTCATACTCAATTTTTATTTTTTAAGGAGTTTGTTATACTAAACACCCAGATTTGAAGACAAAGATTTTGAGCAATAATCAAACATTTAACAATAACAATGATGGCTACATTGAAAAAGTTTTATGCTCAATATTTTTTTGATAATGATTACGTCAATGTTTTTTCCAAGTACCAAAAATAGAAAATGTATAAAAAGACTCTTAATTTGGCTTTTTTAGGTACTTGATACTGTGATATGATGAGGTACCAATCACGCTCGATGAGGGGGTCCTCGAGAAAATTTTGTTGGGAACCCCTGTTGTAGAGCATGTATTTGATTTGTGAGTGGTTCTTTGACGCTTACAGGTATGATCATGATTTTATGAATTTGCTAATGAGATGTACAAATGGACAATGTTAAAGATGTACACGTGTTAATAAATGGATAAGTTGCACTGTGACAAAAGGCATTTTGTGAAAAGTTTGTCATTACAAAATAATGTGATGATGAACAGCCTGTGAGTTTATGTTTGATATGATAAAGAGTTAAATGAGATCTAGGGGGTCAAATATACCATATAGTGGAATATACAGAAATATTAATCAAAAAGAAAGGATACATAATAATTTATTTTTGTTCATTAACTTTAATCTGTATATAGCTAAATCTTTACTGTAGTAACACTGTTCACGTTTACGTCGCACTTCACTTAGCGTAGACCGGGACTGTGTCCTAGGCATGCCCGATGTTGACTGACTGGGCACGGCCCGTGCTGCCAGAGTTGTTGTTGTTGTTGTGCCGGCAGAGGTCGCGTCCGAATTCTCGCTTGCCCTCTGGTGGACGGGACTCTACTTGCGGCAGCTACCATCCGTGATGCGCCGTGTCGATGTGCGCCTCCCGCGATCTTTCTGGTGGCTACTGCATTTACAGTTTAGATATGTTTATCTTTGCGTGATTTTGTTTACAAATATGGTAACAGTATAGGATAATATGTGAATGATTTTGACATATTTATACCTGATGTGACCTTAATTGTAACCCACACAAATACCTTGAGTAATGAGTTCATCCTACCTAGAGAACCGTATCCAAGATTCTTACCTGACCTGGAAGCAAAAATTAAAAAACTGTAAAACTAATAGCGGACTTTGCTATTGCAGTGTAGAGACTGCCAGAAAAAGAGGGGTAACAGACACAAGATGGGCTGCGCAAAAGGACTGATTATTGATGGTTGTGAGCTGCAAAGTCCTTAAGATGTGCAATGTGAACCAGTGACTGGAGTGACAGCTAAGAAAAAAATTTTTTTTGATTTTTTTGAAAATTTAAATATGTTAAAATATGTAATTTGAAAAAAATGGATTGTGTGTATGTATTTCACAACCATTCATACAAGTAATACTTGTAAGATTGGCGGGGGGGGGGGGGGGGGGGGGGGGGCTATAACAATACAGCCTCCCTCAAAATTATTATGAAGTGTCTGACACCACCTTTTTTTATATGCATCCAGGTTGTTATCGGACGATTAAATGCTTCCTAAGGCCTTGTATGTGTACATTTATAGGTATGAATTAACCCAATTTGCTAAAACACAAAATATTCTTTGAAAAAACATATAGGACATACGTTATCATCATTGTCAATAGATTTTTGTCGTTAACAAAATTATGTACAAATGCTAAATTAAACATCTAATTGACAAATTGAAATAATAAGTATTTAGCAATAAATAACTAGGGACTGCAGAGATGTTAGCATGAAAAATCAATGCTTCTAATTAACAAAATAGTAATCTAAAATCCAGTAACAGAAAACATCAGTATCTTGAGAAACAGCTTAAAAGTTATTACCAATCGAAGTATTTTCATTTGTTATCTATTTTTTTGTCCTCTTCTGTAATTAATATTCTTTGTAATTACATTTCTACTTAACTCTCCAGTTCACATCCCACAACTTTTCGATTTCCAGAATTTGAGGCCTTATTTGTGAATTTTACGTATGTAATTAGATAAAGCATGAGTTCTGTACTGTCATTGAATGTTATCAACCAAATCCAAACTGTAATTAATTAAATAACTAAAATAATACAAGATACATTATTGTAATTAAAGTTCAGATTGATTTTCTTATGTAAAACTACACATAACATTACAAAAATTATGTCATTCGATATTGTATTTTATACCTTATTCAGCTTTAACATAAGTTTCCTTATGTTTTGTACAATTTTAATCATAACATCAAAATTGTACAAAATTAATAATGGGTTATTTTGACATTTATTGTTATAATTCGATATAAAGCAATGCTGCGAGAGGTCGGTCAGTCAGTCAGTGTTTTGTTTCATGTGGTGTGTGCAGTTCAGTTGTCAACTAATGTAAATAAATTTTGTGAAGTTTGAAACTGTTGTGTTCAATCATCAATTAACCTCAGGCAAATGAAATTTAAGTTAAGTGTTAATGATCCAAGGAGAACGTTACAAAGGTATGGGATTATCTGCTTCTGAAATAGATTGGGAGGGTAATTTCATCTGTGAAGGCCTCAGTGAGATCCCTGGTATATGTGGAGAGGGACTTCTCATCTCTATAGATGTGACTGCCATTGGTAGCTAGGCTGTATGGAAGGGATTTCTTGGTACGAAAAGGGTGGCAGTTTGTGGAAGCATTGTTAATAGTTGTTAGGTTTGATTTGGATGGAGGTACTGATGTAGCCATCTTCGAGTTAGAGGTGATTTGTTGAGTGGGGGAGGGGGGGGGGGGACCAGCTGAAGCATAGGGGGCGGAAGATTTTGAGGTTCTGGAGGAATGTGGATCAGGTATTCTTAACATCAATTCAGACCACGAAGATGTTATCAGTGAATCTGAACTAGGTGAGGGGTTTGTGGTTATGGGTGATTAGGAAGAATTTTTTGAAATGGTCCATGAATAGGTTGGCATAGGATGGTGCCATGTGGGTGCCCATTGCTGTACCATGGATTTGTTTATAGGTGATGCCTTCAAAGGTGAGTTTACTGTGGGTGAGGATATAGTTGGAAATGGTGACGAGAAAGGTTGTAAGTTTACAGTCAGTCAGGCCTTGGATAAGGTAGAATTTAACAATGGCAAGGTTATGGGCATTAGAAATGTTAGTGTAAGAGGGAGGTGACATCAATAGTAGTGAGCAGGGTGCCGTATGGTAAAGGAACTTGAACTGTGGAGAGATGGTGGAGGAAATGATTGGTGTCTTGTATATAGGAGGTTAGGTTACAGGTAATAGGCTGAAGGTGTTGGTCCAGGAGAGCAGAGATTCTCTCAGTGGAAGCACAGTGACCAACCACAATGGGGTGTCATGGGTGGTTGAGTTTATAGACTTTAAAAAGTATGTAAAAGGTGGGAGTACAGGAGTGTAGGGGTGAGAAGAGAGACTCAAGGGAGAGGCTCTGGGGTGGGCCTAAGGTACTGAATAGAGGCTGGATATCCTGGTGGATTTCTGGAATGTGATCAGTGTGGCAGAGTTTGTAGGTGGATGAATAGGGCAGCTGGCAGAGGCCTTCTGCCAGGTAATCCCTGTGGTTCAAAATAACAGTGATGTAGCCTTTGCCAGCAGATACAATTACAAGGTCAGGATCAGTTTGTAGGTCATGGACTGCAGTTCTTTCCACAATGCAAGGTTATTTTCAATATTGAGGGATGTGGGGAATGATGACAAGGGGGGGGGGGGGGCAGTGAGGATGGATCACAGTTGGATTGAGGAGTGAACTGAGTTAGTCAGGGTTCAACATTCAACATTGGCTTTGAGTTGCGTCTGTTTGGTAGGATTGGTGGCAAAAAAGTGTTTCCACAGTAGGGACCAAGAGAAAGAGAGATCTTTATCAAGTCCAGCTGACTGAATTTGGGAATGGGGCAAAAGGTAAGGCCTTTGGAAAGGACTGATACTTTTGTGGGAGGAAAGGTTCATGCTGGGCTACTTAGGTTCTGGATTCTATATTGTGGTGGTAAATGCTATAGGTCTGCAAGGCAGGGTTTGTTGTCTGTGAGAAGATGTGTGGGAGATATGGAGGCTGTTGTGATGGTGGTGGATAGTGGTAGCAAAGGCTGGAGCAGGTGGTGAACAAATTGGACAGTCTTTTGAGGTGTCATTGTGCATACTGCTGTAGTTCCTGGAGGGCAAGAGTTTGAATGAAAGAAATGGGATGCAGGAATTTGGGATTGTAGATCAAGAGAATTTTGCAGATGGAAAGGAGGTATTGCGAGGAGGTAGGTTGTGGCCAGATTTACATGGTTTTGCAAGACTAGATTGATGAGGGCTAAGGACTGGCAGAACTTGAGCAGATAGAGGCCATTGTGGAAAGAGGGATAGCAACCACAAAGGGGTTATTTGATGGTAAGGCCATTTAAGGGGATTCCATGAACTAGGGAACAATGTAGGAACATATGTGGATGGGTTCTAGCCAGGGATAAGGAAACTTTTCTGTATTGGTGTAAATAGAAGTGTCAAGAATTCATGGTGGAGGATTAAAAACACACAAATTACATAAAATACAACGAAAATATGCAAGAATATCACAAAATAGAAGGAACAGATGGAGTATGGGGGGAAAAGGTGAAATTTAGGGAGAAGGGCCAATAGTGAAAGGTGAAAATGAAGTAAAACCTGTATGTAAACACGGTAAGAACATGAGCAAAATAAATAAAAGGATGATAATGTGGGATGCAAGTCAGTGGGTGGATATGTGTGAAGAGAGGTGACAGGGAATGTAAATGGGTTAGGTAAGGTTAGTATTTGCTTGCAAGAATAAAGAAACAGAAAGAGTTTCAGTGAGGGAGGTTGGTATGCTGAGGTTCAATGAGTTAATATGGCACAGGAATGTACCAAAAATAAAACTCAAAAATATGTGAGAGTAAGGCAGGAAGAGTGATCATGATGAAGATGTAGGACTAATCATATCAGCAAATAATATGGGACATGAGACGATGCACCAGTAATGAGCATGGTCACAGGCTCATATGTTGTGTGTGTGGACAAAATGGTTGATACAGTGAGGCTCGTACCTGAGAGTGTGTGCAGTTTGAAAGATGACACTGAGTAATATTTATTTATTTATTATCATCCCAATGATCACATTTGTGATATAGGATTTGTCAGGGTACATTTTAACAACTATATAATATCTTTACAAAATTTGTATCTGTGCTGAATTCATACTAATCTATCTTATGTTTAATACAATATACAACTAATAAGTGTTTTTATAACATAATTTATTATGCACTGATGTACTTTCATTTGTCACATTAACTTAAACATATATTTTATACAGTTGCGCAGAGATATTCACTTATGCTGTAATAGCATTTGTCAAGCATGTGGTTCTTTAGAACAGTTTTAAATTTATCCTCATTTTCCAGCTCTTTGATATGTTTTGGTAGTGCATTAAAAAGTTTGATGCCTTGATTACATACATGTTTCTGGCTTCGGGTCCTTGTTACAGCTTGTATGTGGAGATCTTTACATTGCCATGTATCGTAATTATGGAAGTCTGTATTGGTTTTCATTCTGTCCTGATTTCTTTTGATCACCAACAGACATTTCAGAATGTATAATGATGGAATTGTTAAAATTTTCAATGCTTTAAAAAGGGGCCTACAATGTGTTTGAGGTGGGCTGTGGGTCATTATCCGAATAGCACGTTTTTTTCAATTTGAAAATCTCATTTAGACGACAATTTGTTTTTCCCCAGAATACTATCCCATAGGATGCAATGGACTGAAAATAGCCAAAATATACTAATCTGGTACAGTCATTACTACAAACTCTTGAAATTATTCTAAGCACAAAACATGCTGAATTTAGTTTTAGTGCTAAGTTCGCCACATGGTCCTTCCAATTAATCTTCTCATCAATGTGCATACCCAGGAATTTTGCACACTGTACTCTTTCAAGTTGTTTGCCCTCCATGGTGGGATTTAGGTCGTCCTGTTCACTTATTTTTCCATATTGCACATAATTAGTTTTTTTTGCATTCAGTGTTAGCTTGTTAGCACTAAACCATTTTTGTATATCTTGTAGGACATGGTCCACAGTACTGTGCAATGACTGCTTCATATCACTAACTATTAAACTAGTATCATCAGCAAATAACATGATTCTAGCTTTTCTCTCTGACACCTGAATATCGTTAATGTAACTGAGGAACAGCAAGGGGCCTAATACACTTCCTTGAGGTACTCCTACTGTGACCTCCCTTGGATCTGATCTTAGTTTAATTTTTTGATTAATATTTGGTGCTGTAATTTCAACCACCTGCATCCTCTTTTCCAGATAAGACTCAAACCACTTTTTTACCGGTCCTCTGACACCTATAGCTTCAAGCTTTTTCAAAAGTAAGCTGTGGTCAACAGTGTCAAAGGCTTTTGACAAATCTAGATTTATCCCAACTACACTATTTCCCTCTTCCAATTTAGTGATTATTTCTTTTGTGTATTCTAGTACAGCTGTTTCGGTACTTCTCCCAGCTTGAAATCCATGCTGATTACTGTTTATCAGATTGTGCATATTAAGATAATGTGTGACTCTATATTTCATTAGTATCTCTAAAACTTTAGAGATGCATTAGAGAATAGTAACAAAGGAAAATATCACTGGGTTGAGGGATGGAAGAAGAGCCACTGGGCAAAACTCAAATAACGGAAAACCTAGGATGGAATAATGACAATAATATAAAAAGCATAGCTTGCTACTGACCATATAGAGGAGACATTGAGTTTCAGACAGCCGCAACAAAAAGACAGCTATACATCTGAGCTTTCAGCCAAAATACCTTCTTCTAAAGTAGAAAATACACACACACACACACACACATTCATACAACCGCAACTCACATATGTAACCATTGTCTGTGGCTGTTGACGCTGGACTGGTTATAACAAACTGTGAATTATGGGAGAAGCAGTCTATGTGTGATGGGGGTAGGGAGCAGGCTGTGGTGGGGATGAGGAGGAATAGCAGGGTAGGGGTAGGGGAAAGTGTAGTGTTGCTGCTCATGGGAACACTCAGGGATGTGATAGCACAGAAAATAGAGGAGTAAAAGAGGGGAAAAAGTCGAGAGGGTTAATTGGTGAAATAGAAGACTGTGTATTGCTGGAATGGGAGGAGGAAAGGGGATAGGTGGATGAAGGACTGGGACTTGTGAAGGTTGAAGCCAGGGGTTTAGGGAACATAGGATATATTGGAGTGGGAGTTCCCACATGTACATTCAGAAAAGCTGGTGATGGCAGGAAGGATCCAGGTGGCACAGGCTGTATAACTGTCACTGATGTGAAGCACATTGTGTTGGGTGGATCCAAACATAAGTATATTAAGATTTTGTATTTATATTTCAGAATCAAAAAACATAACAACACAATATGTGTTTCCAGTTTGGACACTCTTTCAGTCCATGCGACTGTAACTTTGAACTATATGGAAAAATTCTAAGAGATACTGGAAACATTGAGAATATACACCAATGTATTATAGTGTTTCAGAGCTGCAGAAAGAATCCAGCACCCTTCAAAGGGCCAGGAAGAGCGGACATTACTGGGGACAAGGCATCAGATTTATCTCCATACTACATCAACAAACCAAAAGTAAAGCTACAATTTGTAATACAAAAATGTGTTATTTTGTGTTACAGCGGAAATTCATTTCCATCTCTTCTTCAAAGATGATGTTCATTGCCAATGCTGAAGACTGAAATGGTGATGTCAGAGACTTCCTGTCCTGGAAATACAGATGCAAAGAAGTAAGACATTTTTGCGTTACTCAAGTTCGTATGAGAATAAAATGTAGAAATATTAATGATGATTGTAGAAAACTATGCATCTACAAAAAAATGACTACTCAGAATGTGAAACAGAAAAATGATAATTAATAGCCATACAAAGACTACTGAAGATCATTTGAGAGGAAGTTATTTTTGCTGTTTATTTAACTGAAAACGCATTTATTTCAGCTGAATGATGTTGCTCTTAATAGGTTTGTGAAGAGCAATGTTATGTGTTTTGTTCATCTTTATATAAAATGACTTAAGGATCAACTTTAGAAATATTCTATTACTTTGCTAAGTAAACAGGTTTGTTCAACAAAAAATATAGTTTTTATAGCATTAAGGTGTGAGAAAACTACTTTTTGTTTTAATGACTTTTAAATATTGTAAAATATGGATTTTTTTTTTTTCATGTTATACACAGATTCATGGCTAAACAACTTAAGTTTGGTATTATATCACCACTTAAAATCAGTCAGTAAGTCTTACATATTCCACTGTCATGTCATACATTCTGAAACAATAATATTTTGTTTATGGTAGTATTATCAAAAGGGTAGATTGCTGTTTACCATATAGTGGAGATGTTGAGTCGGAGACAGGCACACCAAAAAGACTGCTTTCAACCAAAAGCATTCTTCTGAAGTAGTGTGTGTTGTCTACTTCAGAAGGCCTTTTGGCCAAAACCTCACTTGCTTTTTGTTCTGCCTGTCTGCAACTCAACACCTCCACTATATGGTGAGCAGAAATCTATCATTTTCATAATATTGTCATTATTCCACCCTGGATTTCCAATTGTTTAATATTTTGTTTATATCTGCCTAATTTATTCCATGTACCAGAGTTGGAAAAAATTTAAAAAATCAAAATGTTTGATGCTTTGCATTTCGATTTCAGTTAAGTCATTGTTCCAGAGAATGCCTCAGTTGTGAAGATAGTAATCACATTTTTCACATTTTATATTTCAGATAAAGGAAAAAAAAAACAAATTTGTTTTGAAATGTGATTAAAAAAGAGATCAGCAGCAAGAGAGTGCAAACAATTCGAATCTGCATGTGAACATTGTGGACCAAGCACCTTATGAGAACAGTTGTAAGGAACAAATGAAAATCTCAAGGCCGACAGAAGATTTTTGAACTACTTGCTGGACAGAAAACCAGATAAGTACAGAAATGAAGACATGGTTAATGAGTTAGTAGGGCAGGGGGTTGGGGTAATCAGATATAAATCTTGATATAATCTATTCAGAAAATGAAAGAAAACTGGACTTGGACTTTTTTTTTTTTTTTTTTTTTTTTTTTTTTTTTTTTTTTTTTTTTTTTTTTTTTTTTTTTAGAGCAACTGCAGGTAAATTATGGGCAGTGGAATTTAAAACTGGACGACTGGAATCTAAAATAGAATCAAAATGAGGGAAATTGAAATCCTCCAGGGACAGTCAAATAAAAATGGAACACCAATTTGAAGAGGTACATTCAGTTGAGGCAACTATACTCTTTTATCAAATGGTTCAAATGGCTCTGAGCACTATGGAACTTAACATCTATGGTCATCAGTCCCCTAGAACTTAGAACTACTTAAACCTAACTAACCTAAGGACAGCACACAACACCCAGTCATCACGAGGCAGAGAAAATCCCTGACCCCGCCGGGAATCGAACCCAGGAAACCAGGCGCGGGAAGCGAGAACGCTACCGCACGACCATGAGCTGTGGACTATACTCTTTTATCAATTGATGACATAAAGCCTTAAAATGAACCTGTGATCATACTTTGGTACTTTATTTTATGGGCCCATCTTGATCACACAAACTTTTACATTTCACTATTACTGGTTTTGGTTACTGCCATCTTCTGATCTCTTTACAAACAAAAACTGGGTGTAACCAACTAAGTTGAGATTGCTGATGTTAAATCTATAAAAGGCCTGGTGCTACATAAGAAAGATTAAAAGTGTTTACCTGATTAAAAGCCATGTATACCAGCCATACATACCATAAAATATTCTGACATAATATCAACGTCAAACTGAACATACAGATACAAGGGTAATCCCAAATGTAAAGTCTCTTATTTTTTATACATATGTAGACCTGTTTATTTCTACAATGATTTACATCATTTTACAGCTTGAACATTTAGCTATTTTTCAACATAACCACCATTTCTGTCGATGCATTTTTGTAGACTCTGTGGCAGTTTTTGTATGTCCATGTCATTTCAGCTCGTTGCCATGCTGTTCAGAAAGATGCAAATCTCTTCTTTCACCTCTACATCTACATACATACTCTGCAATCCACCATACGGTGCGTGGTGGAGGGTACCTCATACCACAATTAGCATCTTCTCTCCCTATTCCACTCCCAAACATAACGAGGGAAAAATGACTGCCTATATGCCTCTGTATGAGCCCTAATCTCTCTTATTTTAACTTTGTGGTCTTTCCGGCGGCAGTAAAATTGTACTGCAGTCAGCCTCAAATGCTGGTTCTCTAAAATTTCCTCAGTAGCAATTCATGAAAAGAACATCTCCTTTCCTCCAGAGCCTCCCACCCGTGTTCCTGAAGCATTTCCGTAACACTAGCGTGATGATCAAACCTACCAGTAACAAATCTAGCATCCCCCCTCTGAATTGATTCTATGTCCTCCCTCAATTCAACCCAATAGGTATCCCAAACGCTCAAGCAGTACTCAAGAATAGGTCGTATTAGTGTTTTATAAGCGGTCTCCTTTACAGAAGAACCACATCTTCCCAAAATTCTACCAATGAACTGAAGATGACTATCCGCCTTCTCCAAAAAAGCCATTACATGCTTGTCCCACTTCATACTGCTCTGCAATGTTATGCCCAAATATTTAATCGATGTGACTGTGTCAAGTGCTACACTACTAATGGAGTATTCAAACATTACGGGATTCTTTTTCCTATTCATCTGCATTAATTTACATTTATCTATGTTTAGAGTTAGCTGCCATTCTTTACACCAACCACAAATCCTGTCCAAGTCATCTTGTATCCTCCTACAGTCACTAAATGATGACACCTTCCCGTACACCACAGCATCATCAGCACACAGCCGCACATTGCTATCCACCCTATCCAAAACATCATTTATGTAGATAGAAAACAACAGCGTACCTACCACACTTCCCTGGGGCATTCCAGATTATACCCTCACATCCGATGAACACTCACCATCGAGGACAATGTACTGGGTTCTATTACTTAAGAAGTCTTCGAGCCACTCATATATTTGGGAACCAATCCCATATGTTCATACCTTAGTTAGGAGTCTGCAGCAGGACACCGAGTCAAATGCTTTCCGGAAGTCAAGGAATATGGCATCCGTCTGATACCCTTCATCCATGGTTCGCAAGATATCATGTGAAAAAGGGCGAGTTGCGTTTCACAGGAGCGATGCTTTCTAAAGCCGTACTGATGCATGGACAGCAACTTCTCTGTCTCAAGGAAATCCATTATATTTGAACTAAGAATATGTTCGAGAACCCTGCAACAAACCGATGTTTAGGATATTGGTCTGTAATTTTGGGGATCCGTCCTTCTACCCTTCTTATATACAGGCGTCACCTGCACTTTTTTCCAGTCGCTCGGGACTTTACGTTGGGCAAGAGATTTGCGATACATGCAAGCTAAGTAAGGAGCCAATGCAGTAGAGTACTCTCTGTAAAACTGAATGGGAATCCCATCAGGACCTGGTGATTTATTTATTTTCAACCCATTCAGCTGCTTCACAACCCCAAGGATGTCTATCACTATGTCCTCCATACGGGAATCTGTACAAGACTCAAATGGCGGCATGTTTGTACAATCCTCCTGCATGAAAGATTTCTCAAATGCTAAATTTAAAATTTCAGCTTTTGTTTTGCTGTCTTCTGTTGCCAGGCCAGACTGACCAGTGAGTGACTGGATGGAAGCCTTTGACCCGCTTACCTATTTTACGTAAGACCAGAATTTTCTTGGGTTTTCAGCAAGATCTTTTGCTAAGGTATGATGGTGGTAGTGGTTGTATGCTTCGAGCATCACTCTTTTTACAGCAGCACGAATCTCTACTAACTTTTGCCTGTCCTCATTCTCCTCATCTTTCATGTACCATGAGTGCAACTGCCTTTGCTTCCTGAGCATTCTCTGAATTGCTCTGTTGAACCACGGTGGGTCTTTTCCATCTGTAACCCACTTTTTCGGCACATACTTGTCCAATGTGTGATTTACAATGTGTTCAAAATTTGCCCATCATTCTTTCACATTCATCATACCGGAAGTAAATGAAGTCGATTCATTTATTAAGTGGGATGCTAACATTACTCGTCATCGGAGCTGAATTGCTTTCCAGCCAAATGTTCTTTTAATCCAGGGAACAGGTGATAATGACTGGGTGCCAAGTCAGGACTATAGGGTATGTGGGTGATTATGTTCCACTGAAACTGTTGCAGGAGACCAACAGTTTGCCAAATGATGTGTGAGCGATCGTTGTCATGGAGAATGTGTACACCCTTGCACAACATTCCTCTTCTCCGGTTCTGAATTGCCCATTTGAGTTTTTTCAGAGTCCCACAGTACCTGTCACTGTTAACTGTGGTCCCAGCAATTCAGCTCTGATGACGAGGTAAAAGAAGAGGTCCATAACTTTCTGAACAGCATGGCGGCAAGCTGGGATGACATGGGCATACAAAAACTGCCACAGCGTCTACAAAAATGCATCGACAGAAATGGTGACTATGTCAAAAAAAATAGCTAAATGTTCAAGCTGTAAACTGATGTAAACCATTGTAGAAATAAACAGGTCTATGTACTTATAAAAAAATAGGAGACCTTAGTTTTGGGATTATCCTCGTACATAGTCATAATGCGCATTTTTGTTTTAAGCAACGGTTCTACCTCATTCTTGGCCTGACTCCATACAAATTGCACTACACCTTTTGTAGAATTAGTGTCAGCAAACTGAACTTAGTTGGTTACACCCTGTTTTTGTTTGAAGTGGAGTGTAAAATCTTGTGTGATCAAGACGGACATGGAATATATAAACTGTACTCTTTTCATTCTGGCCATGCAGCTCAAGATCACATTGCTGTATACCTACCCTAGATGCTCCTCCCTACTTCCCTAAAAGCAAATTACACAGTCAACAGCTATTGCCACTTAATAAGGTATGGGCAATAATAAGCTTTGTCAGATTTTAGAATTGATTTATTACACTTAAATGAACTTCATTCCAAATGCTGCAATGTGTGTAGACACGACTCTAAAGATTATTACACTAAAATAATTATATAAATAATGGGAAAGGAACAGTTTAAATTTAACCCACCTAACAGAAATCATAGTGGACACACATCCTCTTCACTGTGTTCAGCATGATGGAACTGTCATCACTATCTTCACATAGATTTATTACAGTGTTCTGAGTGAGTTCATCTCAAAGTCCTTTCTTCATGAACTCTTCTTCCTGCAGTCACTCTGTGAAGTAATGCATGCACACTTGAAAGCCATGTGCAGTAGCAGTGGGTTGTCATCTATGAGAGTGCACTGCAAAAGAGCAGTACTATGAATTTCCGATAGAGTCCGCCACAGGCGAGTACCTATTTAAACCCTGCAATGCTATGCATGCACTTAGTATCATGTTGTTACTGCTTGCATATATTGCTATCATGTTATTACTGCTTGCATACATTCCCTTATCTTATTGTGTTCAGTGTTTGTTATGGTGATTGGTATACATGCCACAGTCTAATAAAGTTGTACCAATGTTCTTGATTGTCTTGTTTGTCTACGTTATAACATAAGTGACGATATGTGTGGGACTCTTTCCTGGTCACTCCTCCTTTGAATCTATGGGTTGTGTTGTGTCAATAATTTTAAAGCCCACATCACCGCGAAACCTTTGGCCAGACCCTATTTCTCTCGGGCTCGTCCAGTGCTGATGGCGCTCCGTCATCAAGTCAGGGCAGAGCTTGATCATCTCATGGCCTTGGGGGATGTCCAACTGATTACATCCAGTGAATGGGCTACCCCAGCAGTCATTGTTAAGAATCCATTGGGGTGGTTATGCATCTGCGACAATTTCAAAGTTTCTGTCAATGACCAGTCAATCATTGACAAATATTCCTTGCTGCGTCCTGATGAACATTTTGCAAAGCTCACTGGCAGTCAATATTTTTCCCAGATTGGCCTCTCTGATGCATATTTGCAGCTTCCCGTTGATGCTGACTCTCACTGGCTCTTGGCCATTAACAAGCCTCTTGGCTTGTATCAGTACTTGAGGTTAATGTATGGTGTGGCCAGTGCCCTGGCAATTTTTCAGTTGTTTCTTGAATAAATCATGAGGCCTGTGCCTGGCTGTGCCAACTATCTTGATGATATTGTGAGCTCTGGCTCCTCCACTGCTGAAAATCTCAGCACCTTACGTACACTGTTTTAGGTGCTATGGGCCGCCAGGTTAAAATGCAATTTGGAAAAGTGTCACTTCTTTCAGGCTTCTATTGTTTATCTTGGGTCTGAGGCCGTCATCTTCATCAGAATGTCTCTGCTGTTGTGGCTTTTCCATGTGCTACGTTGGTCAAGGAACTACATGTTTTTTTTTTTTAGGTAAGATTGTTTATTATCATCAAATTTTGCTGTGGGTGGCATTGGTTGCACAACCATTATATGCCTTGCTGCATAAGGGAATGTCTTTCCACTGGTTGCGGGCATGTGAAATGGCGTTTTCCTAACTGAAGTTTATGTGGCAAACTGTACCTTGCCTCACAACCTACCAACGGGGTCAACATTTAGTGTTAACAACAGATGCATCCCAGCATGGGCTGGGGAGCACTGTTAGCTCATAAATATTCTGATGGCTCGAAGCGGCCTATTACATACAGATTGAAGATCCTTTTGTTCAGCTCAGACTCGATATTCGCAGATAGGGAAAGAAGCCCTCCCAATTGTTTATGTCTTAAAGAAGTTTAACCTTTTCCTGTATGGTGTAAAATTCCATCTCATCATGGATCATAAGCTATTAGTGTCGCTGTTTAACGCCTCAGCATTGTTGCCAGACAAAGCAGCACATCACCTGTAACATTGGGGGCTGTGCCTCTCTTGGTACAGCCATGAGATTCACTTCTACCTCATGGCTAAACATGCAAATGCTGATATGCTCTCCCATCTTCCGGCTGGCCTGGACCCAGTTTTTGATCAGAAGGAGTTACTCTGTTTCCATGTTGATTAATGTGCTCAACAAACTGTCGATGGTTTCCCAATCACTAGCACTCAGGTTACACAGACTAGTTCTACCAATCCGATTTTACAAAAAGCGATGCATTGCTTACAAGTACAACATGGCTGGCCTGAGGAGCATCCATCATGAGCAGCTGACCCCCTATGTAACTACTATGTGTTTTGGCGTCATTTCTCTGTCATTGATGATGTTCAATAGATATGGACTATTCAGATCCTCATGTAGTGGTTCCCTTGACTCTCCACTCAGAGATTCTGCAATTTCTGCACGCTGATCACTGGGGGATATCACACTCCAAAGCGTTTGCCTGCCATAATCTTTTTTGGCCTGGTTTGGACAGTGACATCACTTGTTTGGTTATGGCACATTATCAATGCACATCACAGCATGCTATCCCCCGTTCCCATATGTTGTTCGTTGCCCATCATCTTCAGTCTCTGCCACCGTGGCAGGACTGTTGAAAATTTTTTCCATCAAAAGACTTCCAGCAGTGGTGGTCTCTGATAATGGCCCTCAGTTTGTGTTGCAGGAGTTTGCATCCTTCTGCAATGCCCACAGGATTCACCACATTTTTGCTCTGCCCTTCCAGCTGCAATCGAACGGTGAGGCCAGAAAGTTAGTTATAACTTACAAAATGCAAATGAAAAAGTACATGACTCGGTCTCCATCCGACATTGCCTTGGATCAATTTCTGTCTGCCTAATGGTTCATACCAGTTCTGTGACAACAGTCCCCCTGAATTTCTCTATGGGCATCAACACTGGTCGCTCCTGCACCTGCATCTCTTGCGGCCCCGTCAGGGACACCAATCTGTGCAGCCGTCGTCCCGTTCCTGGCTTGGGGTGGCGGTCTTGGCACATGGGTTTGGTCATTGCGCAAAATGGATTCCCACCATCATCTACCGATACCATGGCCACTGTCTCTGTGATGTCTGTATAGAGGGCCTCTGAGCACATAATTATGACTAGTTGCACCTATGTGCTGATTTCTAGGCAACCTCAGCTTGGACATTGTTGACGCCACTCCAGTCTGTGTTGCTTGACAGATTGCCTAATGTGGATGAGTCCTTGCCATGTCATAAGAGAGGTCCATTGCAACTGGTGGATAAACCTGGTGCAGCTTCTCCAGTACCACTACCATTACCAACTGCAGGGGCGCCACCTCTGCCATCCCCTGGACCAGATATGGACATGGAGCTTATGCCAAGACCCCCCTTCCTACTGTATGGGTTGACATGAGAAGGTGGACTGTGACGCTGCCCGCACCCCATGTACTTCCAACCATATGCCACAATATCAACACATCATCATAGTCAGAGCCTTGCAAAGGAAGACACCATGGACATTTCACAAATCTGAGCTGTTCACCGAGGGAAGACGAATGAAGTAATGCATGCACATTTGAAAGTGGCGTGCATTAGCAGTGTGTTGTCATCTGCGAGAGTGCACCACAAAAGAGCAGTACTGTGAACTTCTGATAGAGCCTGCCAGGCGAGTGCCTATTTAAATCCTGCTGCACTACGCTTGCACGCAGTATCATCTTATTACTGCTTGCATACAGTGCCTTATCTTATTGTGTTCAGTGTATGTTAAGTTGATTAGCATACAAACCACAGGCTGATAAAGTTTACTAACATTCTTGGTTGTGTTGTGTGTGTAACTTACATCGCTCTTCTTGAGCAATGCATTTCAGCCCATCTTCTATTGTCAAATGTTTGACAGTGTCCTCTAGTAATCTTCCACATATTTAATTTTAAATGTAGAATTATTTTCTGCCCTCTCTCACTATATTTGACTCCTTATCAGTTCAGTGGGATTTTACTGACTGTGATATGAAGGAAGCCGTATTACTTCATGTATTTCTGCATCTAAATGTCTGCTTTCTTGGAATTTGTGTTAGGAATTTTTTCGTTAAGTGTGGGATAATAGCCTGCATTGTCCGTGACACACACACATCCTCCTTCCAGTCTTCGAAGTAAATTGGTAAACCATTCCCTAAATACTATATTATTCATCTCTAGATGATATCAACACTGCTTTTATACTGAAAACCAATTATGCCCTCTCTCTGAAACTATATTTGGCCAATCCAGCTTGGGAAGTTATCAGACATGGACCACAATTTCTTTTAGAATCCTGCCAAATAAAACTTTTAGAATGGTTTTGATTGGCCCAGGTTTCTAAAAACTAAACTCTGCCTAAACAGGCCATGAAAGCCCAATGGCCACTGTGTCATCTTCAGCCTACATGTACCACTGGATGCAGGTATGGAGGGCATGTGGTCGGCACATGGCTGTTTTGACCATATATCAGTTTACGAGACTGTGATCCAAGTTTCATTGAGGTAAGCAGTAGGACAAAGATAATCTTCATTCTTTATCTGATGCATTCTTCTTCAAAATGAGGTTCTTGCAGCTACAATATCTTTTTTCTCCATCAAAAATCTCAGACCAACATTTAGCTTTTCGCTGTCTAAAGCCAACTTTTCTTAAAATTTTGTGCACAGAAGTAATAATACCTCCTGCATGGTATATTTTACCTTTTAAAAGAGATTTAAGTTTTTTAAGTGTTGAGTATTCATCATTATCATATAATTCCTGAATTGAGCGACATATTACATCTCCCTGGAAATCATCTAACCCTGTGAGAGGTCTTTGGCATGTAATGGTTTCTCTTAGAGAAGAAAAGCTTGGCCCCAGAGCATCTTCATTTTTGATTACACTTCTATTGGCTTCCTCACAGATGTGCTGCACTGTTCTTACTGAGACATAACATGCTTCTGTGGCTGTCTTTTGCATGTCTCTGAAAACATCACAAACCTTTTCTTGGCATTTCTGAGCATTTTGAAAAGATTATATACTATACATCCAATGTCCTTAGACTGTCCCCTAAAACCACTCAGATTCAACATTATGCACAATTTAAATGTAAGTGCATGCTCACTACCACACTTTTGTTGTATAACAGTGAAGGGATGAATATTGCTCTGGGAGAGAGGGAAAAAGCTGTTGTGGAGGAAATGGTACATGAGATGTGGAGTGTGGGATGAATGACCCTGAGTCACCTGGCCAGAGTGGAAAGAGTATGGTAGTATTTGGGTTGTGCAGGAAACTTGTGTTGACACAACTCACCAACAATAAGTGTACCTATTGTGGAATATAGTAAAACTTAAAACTAAACTAACAAACCTGTCATGAGAAAAATATCTAGAAGTAAATGTGAAATAAAAGCAGAGTTGTATATTGAAAGTGTTTGTAGGACAAGTGATGATTATAGTTTTATGTTGACTAAAATTTACAATAATGAGACTTTGGCTGTAGTAGCATTTTATGAGAATTTTGGCTTCAGTAATGATTTGTCAAACTTATGAGCTGGAATGTGGAAACATCTGTGTGATGTTTGTGTTGCTAGTAACATGTTTTGGTGCAGATTTACAAAAACAGGTCAACTAAAAGGAAGCACAAGTGTTCTTAAAACAAAATGTGGTGAAGGTGTTGAACAGAGAAGTGGTAAAACTGGGGTTTGCTGTTGAAACAGATGGGATACAGGAAGTTCCTGAAGAGGAACATTAATGAACATATCCTCAGAGGATGACAGGCTCTACTTGTTGTGTGGGTGTTTTGAATCCAGGGCTTTAATGCTCATGCAGTATTATTTCAAAAATTTTGTTTTCCACACTGCATGCTTTCTTCATCTCATTTATTCTCCTACTGTCAATCTGCCCTCTTCTTTTTTATAGATATGTAACCATGAACCATGGACCTTGCCGTTGGTGGGGAGGCTTGCGTGCCTCAATTATACAGATAGCCGTACCATAGGTGCAACCACAACGGAGGGGTATCTGTTGAGAGGCCAGACAAATGTGTGGTTCCTGAAGAGGGGTAGCAGCCTTTTCAGTAGTTGCAGGGGCAACAGTCTGGATGATTGACTGATCTGGCCTTGTAACACTAACCAAAACGGCCTTGCTGTTGTGGTACTGCGAACGACTGAAAGCAAGGGGAAACTACAGCCATAATTTTTCCCGAGGGCATGCAGCTTTACTGTATGGTTAAATGATGATGGCGTCCTCTTGACTAAAATATTCCAGAGGTAAAATAGTCCCCCATTTGGATCTCTGGGCGGGGACTACTCAAGAGGACATTGTTATCAGGAGAAAGAAAACTGGCATTCTACGGATCGGAGCGTGGAATGTTAGACCCCTTAATTGGACAGGTAGGTTAGAAAATTTAAAAAGGGAAATGGATAGGTTAAGGTTCGATATAGTGGGAATTAGTGAATTTTGGTGGCAGGAGGTACAAGACTTCTGGTCAGGTGAATACAGGGCTATAAATACAAAATCAAATAGGGATAATGCAGGAGTAGGTTTAATAATGAATAAAAAATTAGGAGTGCGGGTAAGCTACTACAAACAGCATAGTGAATGTGTTATAGTGGCCAAGATAGACACGAAGCCCATGCCTACTACAGTAGTACAAGTTTATATGCCAACTAGCTCTGCAGATGATGAAGAAATTGAAGAAATGTATGATGAGATAAAAGAAATTATTCAGGTAGTGAAGGGTGATGAAATTCTAATAGTCATGGGTGACTGGAATTCGACAGTAGGAAAAGGGAGAGAAGGAAACATAGTAGATGAATATGGATTGGGGCTAAGAAATGAAAGAGGAAGCCGTCTGATAGAATTTTGCACAGAGCATAACTTAATCATAGCTAATACTTGGTTCAAGAATCATGAAAGAAGGTTGTACACATGGAAGAACCCTGTAGATATTAGAAGGTTTCAGATAGATTACATAATGGTAAGACAGAGATTTAGGAACCAGGCTTTAAATTGTAAGACATTGCCAGGGGCAGATGTGGACTCTGACCACAATCTAATGGTTATGAACTGTAGATTAAAACTGAAGAAATTGCAAAAAGGTGGGAATTTAAGGAGATGGGACCTGGATAAACTGACTAAACCAGAGGTTGTACAGAGTTTCAGGGACAGCTTAAGGGAACAATTGACAGGAATGGGGGAAAGAAATACAGTAGAAGAAGAATGGGTAGCTTTGAGGAATGAAATAGTGAAAGCAGCAGAGGATCAAGTAGGTAAAAAGACGAGGGCTAGTAGAAATCCTTGGGTAACAGAAGAGATACTGAATTTAATTGATGAAAGGAGAAAATACAAACCTGCAGTAAATGAAGCAGGCAAAAAGGAATACAAATGTCTCAAAAAAGAGATCGATAGGAAGTGCAAAATGGCTAAGCAGGGATGGCTAGAGGACAAATGTAAGGATGTAGAGGCCTATCTCACTAGGGGTAAGATAGATACCGCCTACAGGAAAATTAAAGAGACCTTTGGAGATAAGAGAACGACTTGTATGAATATCAAGAGCTCAGATGGAAACCCAGTTCTAAGCAAAGAAGGGAAAGCAGAAAGGTGGAAGGAGTATATAGAGGGTCTATACAAGGGCGATGTACTTGAGGACAACATTATGGAAATGGAAGAGGATGTAGATGAAGATGAAATGGGAGATATGATACTGCGTGAAGAGTTTGACAGAGCACTGAAAGACCTGAGTCGAAACAAGGCCCCCGGAGTAGACAATATTCCATTGGAACTACTGACGGCCGTGGGAGAGCCAGTCCTGACAAAACTCTACCATCTGGTGAGCAAGATGTATGAAACAGGCGAAATACCCTCAGACTTCAAGAAGAATATAATAATTCCAATCCCAAAGAAAGCGGGTGTTGACAGATGTGAGAATTACCGAACTATCAGCTTAATAAGTCACAGCTACAAAATACTAACACGAATTCTTTACATACGAATGGAAAAACTAGTAGAAGCCAACCTCGGGGAAGATCAGTTTGGATTCCGTAGAAATGTTGGAATATGTGAGGCAAATTTTGACCCTACGACTTATCTTAGAAGAACGATTAAGGAAAGGCAAACCTACATTTCTAGCATTTGTAGACTTAGACAAAGCTTTTGACAATGTTGTCTGGAATACTCTCTTTCAAATTCTGAAGGTAGCAGGGGTAAAATTCAGGGAGCGAAAGGCTATTTACAATTTGTACAGAAACCAGATGGCAGTTATAAGAGTTGAGGGACATGAAAGGGAAGCAGTGGTTGGGAAGGGAGTAAGACAGGGTTGTAGTCTCTCCCCGATGTTATTCAATCTGTATATTGAGCTAGCAGTAAAGGAAACAAAAGAAAAATTCGGAGTAGGTATTAAAATCCATGGAGAAGAAATAAAAACTTTGAGGTTCGCCGATGACATTGTAATTCTGTCAGAGACAGCAAAGGACTTGGAAGAGCAGTTGAACGGAATGGACAGTGTCTTGAAAGGAGGATATAAGATGAACATCAACAAAAGTAAAATGAGGATAATGGAATGTTGTCGAATTAAGTCGGGTGATGCTGAGGGAATTAGACACTTAAAGTAGTAAAGGAGTTTTGCTATTTGGGGAGCAAAATATCTAATGATGGTCGAAGTAGAGAGGATATAAAATGTAGACTGGCAATGGCATGGAAAGCGTTTCTCAAGAAGAGAAATTTGTTAACATCTAGTATGGATTTAAGTGTCAGGAAGTCGTTTCTGAAAGTATTTGTATGGAGTGTAGTCATGTATGGAAGTGAAACATGGACAATAAATTGTTTGGACAAGAAGAGACTAGAAGCTTTTGAAATGTGGTGCTACAGAAGAATGTTGAAGATTAGGTGGGTAGATCACGTAACTAATGAGGAGGTATTGAATAGGATTGGGGAGAAGAGAAGTTTGTGGCACAACTTGATTAGAAGAAGGGATCGGTTGGTAGGACATGTCCTGAGGCATGAAGGGATCACAAATTTAGCATTGGAGGGCAGCGTGGATGGTAAAAATCATAGAGGGAGGCCAAGAGATGAATACACCAAGCAGATTCAGAAGGATGTAGGTTGCAGTAGGTACTGGGAGATGAAGGAGCTTTCACAGGATAGATTAGCATGGAGAGCTGCATCAAACCAGTCTCAGGACTGAAAACCACAACAACAACAACATGTAAAGGTCATATGGGGGGAGGTGACAGTCTCACATATGCTGCATTGTAAATTTTTACTCTGTATGGATTTTATGAAGCCTATGTGAACAAAAGTTTCTTGTGGGAGACTTAATGCTGTTTTGAAACCTAATTCATATATGTTCTGTGTAATTTAAACAAAGATGTGGTATGTTGTATTTTTTGCTCTGTTGAGACACATAAAATTAAATGAATATAAATTACTGCTGTTTCAGGGAACTGCAAAAGAAATTTGAGAAGTCAGACTGGAAATCCTTGTGATTATAGTCTGCTGTTATTATTGATATGAAAACACCTGAAGTATTAGTAAAAAATTTTGATGGGAGATGGAAATGTTATATTTTCCACAAACTATGTCAACTCAGTGTCTATACTTGTTACCGTGATAGAGATGTTCAGTAGAGAAGGGGGTTTGTCAGATTATAAAAGTGAATGAATTATGAAAACTAAAGGTTATATGAATGTTGTGAGATGTTTGAAGGATCAGTTGCTATGTAAACTGTTTCTTGGTTCAAAGTACAGGGTGTTTCAAAATGAATAGACAAGTTTTAAGGCTTTGCAACATTTATTACATTCAGCTTACAATTATAAATTATACATGAAATGAAAGACCAACTCAAATAGTTTTATTTGTATACCTGTGTGCAACAAGGACTGTGGAACAACCAAGAGTGACTCAGGAACATGCTGGACAAGAGAGTCTTTATTCATAACCCTAAGAAATCAGTCCGGAAGGCTAGTAGTGAATTGCCAATTCCAGTGACATCTGTATGGAGACTTAAGGAGACACTTCCAATGACATCCTTATCGTTTGCAGTCATAACAAACTCTAAAGCCTATAGACTATGGTTTACATGCCAACTGTGCAAATGAAATGATGCCACATGACGATGAAGATTTTCTGGATCATCTCTTCTTTAGTAACGAATCGACTTCTCACTTTAGTGGAAATGTGATCACACATAATGTGCTCATGTGGGGGTCAGCAAATCTCCACGAGATGGTACAGTCACAGTCATGCTCCCCTAAATTGAACTTTCTGTTCCACATGCCGGCAAGAAGTTGATGGCCCTTTTGTTTTCCAGGAAGGGACTGTAAGGCATAACTGGTGTTTCTTGCCTTGAAGTGCTACAACTATGGCTATTTCCTCAGTTCAAACAAGCTGAACCACAGAACTTTATTTCATAGCAAGATGAAGCACTACCTCACTGACACAACTCAGTAAGAGATTGGCTAAACGAGCTTTTACTAGGCAGCTGGATTAACCGCAAGGGGCCAGATAAAAGGGCTTGTTTTGCATGATCTCCACATTCATACTCGATCTGACACCATGTGATTTTTAGCTTTGGGTGTTCATGAAGGATCATGTTCATGTGCGTCTGCTACCAGCTGATCTACCTGATTTTAGAAACATCATTGGTGCAACAATTCCTCCAGACACACTGATCAAGATTTGGAAAGAACTCGCCTATTGAAGGGATGTGTGACAAATGGTGCTGTCAGTGAACACTTGTAAGAAAACTGTTTGAGTTACTACTTGATTTGCATGTTGAATGTAATAAATGCTACAATGCCTTAAAACTTGTATGTTCATTCTGAAACAGCCTGTATATGCTGTATTGTCATGGGTATTGTAAGTGAATTATATTCAAAGCACTTTGCTGTTTGGGGTACTTTGATGATGTTTATGTAGTATGTGGAAGTTATGGAAGTGTATTTTATGGTATTTGTGGTATTATGATGAGGTTTATGAATTTTATTGGAGATACTGAGATGAGGTATTTGTGATGTGTTCTGTGATGTTTATGATGGTCATTGAAAAAAAAAAACACTTTTTGTTACTAATTGAGGAGAGCCCCAATAGATGTTACAAACAGCTTCTTCACTGTCTTGCAAAAGCTGTTGGTTACAATGGGAATAACAAGAAATTACCTCCTCCTTTTCAATTGTTCCAACTAAATATAATTCTGAGGGGTAGGCTCTAACTAAATCCAGAGAGCCAGAACTAGAAAGCAAAACTAACACTCAAAGAACTGTTGCTTACAATGAAACCTAACTTCTTGGTGTGCACATTCTTCTTTGAAGGCATGTCAGCAAGAGCTTAAGTGATAGACTGCAAGCAGTTGGCGCATAGCTCAGCCAGCTCTTGCTGACAGCAACTGTCCAAAGTGGTTTGAGTTGGCCAAATAGTCACTCTTCAAGTAGAGAAGTCTTCCATGAACAGATGGAGGTGGGGTTTTCTGGTGTGACCAGGGACCTCTTGCTGATGTCGGCGAGGTATCCAGTGCACATAAACTGGAACAGTGGTAGAAGGTGGGAAAAGCACTTCATTGCTGAAATCTGTAAGGAAGCAAGGTGGTAGGGAGTCCCTCGGAGGTTCTGGTCCATGTCTTACTCAGAATTGGTTGCCTCTTCACACAAGCTGGGCTTCGACCATCGCCCACCAAGTCAACTGGATGATGAAAATGTTTTTAATGTTTTTAATTATACAAGATCTGTTCTAAAAATTTCATAATTGTGGACACAACATTTTTCTACCCTTACCTCTTAATGTTTGTGCATGGTCACCTTTAAAATACTGACACTCTCCTCCACAATTGATACACTGCTCCCAATGCCATTTCCACTTCTGGAAGCAGTCTTGGTAAGCCTCTTGCTGGATTGCACAAAGAACCATTTGTGAATTTTCTTTTATCTTGACTATCATTGCAAATCTTTGACCTTTTGATGGAGTTTTCAACTTTGGAAATAATAAAAAGTCCACAGAGACCATGTCTGGAGTGTATGGAGGATGAGGCAGCCCAGTGATTTCGCTTTTTGCCCAATAATCATGTAGCAACAGGGATGATGCAAGAGCAATGAATTGTCTACCACATTTCTGGCCATTTCCTCTTCACGTTTTCTTGCAGGTGTTGCAGCATGTCCCAATAGTAATATCAATTAACAGTTCTACATCTACATCTGCATCTACATTTATACTCCGCAAGCCACCCAACGGTGTGTGGTGGAGGGCACTTTACGTGCCACTGTCATTACCTCCCTTTCCTGTTCCAGTCGCGTATGGTTCGCGGGAAGAATGACTGTCTGAAAGCCTCCGTGCGCGTTCTAATATCTCTAATTTTACATTCATGATCTCCTCGGGAGGTATAAGTAGGGGGAAGCAATTTATTCGATACCTCATCCAGAAACGCACCCTCTCGAAACCTAGCGAGCAAGCTACACCGTGATGCAGAGCGCCTCTCTTGCAGAGTCTGCCACTTGAGTTTGTTAAACATCTCCGTAACGCTATCATGGTTATCAAATAGCCCTGTGACGAAATGCGCTGCTCTTCTTTGGATCTTCTCTATCTCCTCCGTCAACCTGATCTGGTACGGATCCCACACTGATGAGCAATACTCAAGTATAGGTCGAACAAGTGTTTTGTAAGCCACCTCCTTTGTTGATGGACTACATTTTCTAAGGACTCTCCCAATGAATCTCAACCTGGTACCCGCCTTACCAACAATTAATTTTATATGATCATTCCACTTCAAATCGTTCTGCACGTATACTCCCAGATATTTTACAGAAGTAACTGCTACCAGTGTTTGTTCCGCTTATAATCATACAATAAAGGATCTTTCTTTCCATGTATTCGCAATACATTACATTTGTCTATGTTAAGGGTCAGTTGCCACTCCCTGCACCAAGTGCCTAGCCACTGCAGATCTTCCTGCATTTCGCTACAATTTTCTAATGCTGCAACTTCTCTGTATACTACAGCATCATCCGCAAAAAGCCGCATGGAACTTCCGACACTATCTACTAGGTCATTTATATATATTGTGAAAAGCAATGGCCCCATAACACTCCCCTGTGGCACGCCAGAGGTTACTATAATGTCTGTAGACGTCTCTCCATTGATAACAACATGCTGTGTTCTGTTTGCTAAAAAATCTTGAATCCAGCCACACAGCTGGTCTGATATTCCATAGGCTCTTACTTTGTTTATCAGGCGACAGTGCGGAACTGTATTGAATGCCTTCCGGAAGTCAAGAAAAATAGCATCTACCTGGGAGCCTGTATCTAATATTTTCTGGGTCTCATGAACAAATAAAGCGAGTTGGGTCTCACAAGATTGCTGTTCCCGGAATCCATGTTGATTCCTACATAGTAGATTCTGGGTTTCCAAAAACGACATGATACTCGAGCAAAATACATGTTCTAAAATTCTACAACAGATTGATGTCAGAGATATAGGTCTATAGTTTTGCGCATCTGCTCGATGACCCTTCTTGAAGACTGGGACTACCTGTACTCTTTTCCAATCATTTTGAACCTTCCGTTCCTCTAGAGACTTGTGGTACACGGCTGTTAGAAGGGGGCAAGTTCTTTCGCGTACTCTGTGTAGAAACGAATTGGTATCCCATCAGGTCCAGTGGACTTTCCTCTGTTGAGTGATTCCATTTACTTTTCTATTCCTTGGACACTTATTTCGATTTCAGCCATTCTTTCGTTTGTGCAAGGATTTAGAGAAGGAACTGCAGTGTGGTCTTCCTCTGTGAAACAGCTTTGGAAAAAGGTGTTTAGTATTTCAGCTTTACATGTGTCATCCTCTGTTTCAATGCCATCATCATCCCGGAGTGTCTGGATATGCTGTTCCGAGACACTTACTGATTTAACGTAAGACCAGAACTTCCTAGGATTTTCTGTCAAGTCGGTACATAGAATTTTACTTTCGAATTCACTGTATGCTTCACGCGTAGCCCTCCTTATGCTAACTTTGACATTGCTTATCTTCTGTTTGTCTGAGAGGTTTTGGCTGCGTTTAAACTTGGAGTGAAGCTCTCTTTGCTTTCGCAGTAGTTTCCTAACTTTGTTGTTGTACCACGGTGGGTTTTTCCCATCCCTCACAGTTTCACTCGGCACATACCTGTCTAAAACGCATTTTACGATTGCCTTGAACTTTTTCCATAAACACTCAACATTGTCAGTGTCGGAACAGAAATTTTCGTTTTGATCTGTTAGGTAGTCTGAAATCTGCCTTCTATTACTCTTGCTAAACAGATAAACCTTCCTCCCTTTTTTTATATTCCTATTAACTTCCATATTCAGGGATGCTGCAATGGCCTTATGATCACTGATTCCCTGTTCTGCACATACAGAGTCGAAAAGTTTTGGTCTGTTTGTTATCAGTAGGTCCAAGATGTTATCTCCACGAGTCGGTTCTCTGTTTAATTGCTCAAGGTAATTTTCGGATAGTGTACTCAGTATAATGTCACTCAATGCTCTGTCCCTACCACCCATCCTAAACATCTGAGTGTACCAGTCTGTATCTGGTAAATTGAAATCTCCACCTAAGACTATAACATGCTGAGAAAATTTATGTGAAATCTATTCCAAATTTTCTCTCAGTTGTTCTGCCACTAATGCTGCTGAGTCGGGAGGTCGGTAAAAGGAGCCAATTATTAACCTAGCTCAGTTGTTGAGTGTAACCTCCACCCATAATAATTCACAGGAACTATCCACTTCTACTTCACTACAGGATAAACTACTACTAACAGCGACAAACACTCCACCACCAGTTGCATGTAGTCTATCCTTTCTAAACACCATCTGTACCTTTGTAAAAATTTCGGCAGAATTTATCTCTGGCTTCAGCCAGCTTTCTGTACCTATAATGATTTCAGCTTCGGTGCTTTCTATCAGCGCTTGAAGTTCCGGTACTTTACCAATGCGGCTTCGACAGTTTACAATTACAATACCAATTGCTGCTTGGTCCCCACATGTCCTGACTTAGCTCCACACCCGTTGAGGCTGTTGCCCTTTCTGTACTTGCCCAAGGCCATCTAACCTAAAAAACCGCCCAGCCCACACCACACAACCCCTGCTACCCATGTAGCCACTTGTTGCGTGTGGTGAACTCCTGACCTATCCAGCAGAACCCGAAACCCCACCACCCTATGGCGCAAGTCGAGGAATCTGCAGCCCACACGGTTGCAGAACTGTCTCAGCCTCTGATTCAGACCCTCCACTCGGCTCTGTACCAAAGGTCCGCAGTCAGTCCTGTCGACGATGCTGCAGATGGTGAGCTCTGCTTTCATCCTGCTAAGCGAGACTGGCAGTCTTCACCAAATCAGATAGCCGCCGGAAGCCAGAGAGGATTTCCTCCGATCCATAGCGACACACATCATTGGTGCCGACATGAGCGACCACCTGCAGATGGGTGCACCCTGTACCCTTCATGGCATCCGGAAGGACCCTTTCCACATCTGGAATGACTACCCCTGGTATGCACATGGAGTGCACATTGGTTTTCTTCCTCTGTCTTGCTTCCATATCCCTAAGTGGCCCCATTAGGCGCCTGACGTTGGAGCTCCCAACTACCAGTAAACCCACCCTCTGCGACAGCCTGGATCTTGCAGACTGAGGGGCAACCTCTGGAACAGGACAAGCAGCCATGTCAGGCCGAAGATCAGTATCAGCCTGAGACAGAGCCTGAAACCGGTTCATCAGACAAACTGGAGAGGCCTTCCGTTCAGCCCTCCAGAATGTCTTTCGCCCCCTGCCACACCTTGAGACGACCTCCCACTCTACCACAGGTGAGGGATCAGCCTCAATGCAGGCAGTATCCCGGGCAACCACAGTCGTAGTCCGATCGGGGGATGCGTGGGACAAGCTGGCCATCCCCGACAAACCCCCATCCGAACCCCCACAGTGATGCCCATTGGCAACAGCCTCGAGCTGTGTCACCGAAGCCAACACTGCCTGAAGCTGAGAGCGAAGGGATGCCAACTCAGCCTGCATCCGAACACAGCAGTTGCAGTCCCTATCCATGCTAAAAACTGTTGTGCAAAGAACGTCTGAACTAATCTACAGAGAGCACAAACAAATGGACACAAAATTTAAACAGTTATTAAAATACAAGATTGCCTAGTAAATGCAGTAATGCTGCTACTTGCGCACTGCTGACACACTGCTCGGCAGCAGAAGGAGACTACGCAATTTTACACTATTCAGGTACTAAAACACGATGCTACAACTCTCAAATACTACAATACGCCCGAAATTTATGAATTAAACAATGCAAGTACCAAAAACACGCAAAGAAATTAAGAATTAAACTATGTAACAAATGAGTGAGCTAGGAGTATACAACTTGCTGCTGCAGCTGCTTATCCAATGGCGGCAGGGAGCACACTTGTCCTTGAAGTACGAATTCATGGTGAACTAATCCTTCAAAGCCAAAGAAAACTATCAGCATTGCTTTGACATTTGACCTGACCTGATGAGCTTTTATTGGTCTTGGAAAACCTTTCCTGACCCATTGTGAAGACTGAACCTTGGCCTGAACACCATAACTGTACACCCACATCTTATCACCAGTTATGATTCTCCTAAGGAACATCTCATTCTCATTTGCGTGATCCAAAAGCTCATCACAGATTGTGGAGTGAAGGTCTTTCTGCTCTTAACTCATGCACCCTGAAACAAACTTGGCGGCAATGTGATGCATTCCAAGATGCTGTGTCAGGACTTCATGACATGACCGAATTGAAATGTTACATTCTCCTGCAATCTTGGACAGTCAGTCTTCGATTGGCATGCACAATTTCATTGATGTTCTCAACATGATCGTCATCAGTACACATCGAAGGGCATCCTGAATGAGAGTCATCTTTAACTTCCATCCGGCCCTTTTTAAACTGAGACCATTCATGACACTGAGTACAGCTTAAGCACTCATCACCGTAGGCTTCCTGCATCATTTGTTGTGTCTCTTTAAAGGTTTTCTTGAGTTTCAAGCAAAATTTAATGCAGACGCATGGCTCCTCCAACTCTGCCATTTCGAAATTTTCAAACTGTGTGACACAATGTTCTACTCAGTTTACAGCATTGAACAGAAACTAACAGACATACAACAATGAAAATTCCAGCAGTTACACTTTAAACACAGGAATGTGCAGGGATGCCAACCACATTTCACTTTCCGGAATTTTTTGAACAGACATAGACAGGGTGGAGAAAAAGTGTCACGAAATTTTAACCCTGGATAGCTGATGGCATTAGGAACCAAAATTACTAATGTTGTGTAGGTCGACAACACACAATTTTGAAACTCTGGAAACTTGGTGCCATGCAGTCCAATTTGCAGCGGGATTGTCCTGCTGGCGGATGCTCTGGACAATGCATGACCGGGAATGCTTTGTCTGCAAGAGATTGCAATGCATCCAAGGCAGCCCCCATGCACAATGGCAGTGCACCAGCCTTCCACTCTGGGGGCCTGGGGGCGAATCTGCTGGGGTCCTGACACATCCATTGTACTTTCATGATAAGACATAGTGGGAATAAACCCTTCCACAGCTGTTAGGTCAGGTACAGAAAGTCTTTTACAAATTGTGTCAGCCCTGAAAAGGGTCTTTTTTGTAGGTAGGACATTGTTTACTTTAAGCAGGTGCTCAAACTTGCAACCCTCTGATGCGACACAAGCATGGTAATGTTGAACGGTGTTTTGCCGAACTATTTCAAATATTCCTGGCATTACCCTGATGTGATTGGTGGCATGTTGGATGCGATCCTTTAATTCCTCTTCGTTTCTAGGTGGTTTGCATCCAGGTGCATGAACTACAACCTTGAAGAATCCCCACAGGAAAAAGTCTGGTGGTATGAGATCTGGTGATCGTGCGGGCCATGACCTATGAGCACCTCTGCCAATTACCCAGTTGTCGAAGAGTTCATTTAAATATCTGAGCACAGCATTATTGTTATTTGTGGGCGCCCCATCATGCTGCAACCACGTGCTTAGCCTTATGTCCAGGGGAACATCTTCCAGCAGGCCCGAAGAGTTTATAGTAAAAAGTGAAGGTAATTTGCCCTGGTAAATCAAGGAGGTAGATGAAGCGGCCCAGTCAGATGGTCACCCATGACACCTGTCCAAATGTTGAACAATAATTGTTCTTGGTGTCCATGGATGTACGTGACATGAGGATTTCCCCTTGCCCACTAATGAACATTTCGAGTATTGTAAAGGCCATCCTGATGGAAGGTGCAATTGTCGGTAAACAACACAATGGCGGGGAAGTCAGAATCTCGTGCAACATGTCACAGAAACCATCAGCAAAACCCTAGCCTGTGTTCATAGTCTGCTGCAGGATTTATGTGTTGGACAGAGTGGAAACTATCTGGATGCTGGCTGTCTTCCCTCAAAACTTCACAGACTAACCGATGAGTGAGCCCCAACTCGTGTCCAACCACTCGAGTACTTGTAACAGGTGCTTCCTTGAAGTGCTTGAGAACAGTCTCTTCAAATGCAGCATCCCATCATGTTCGAGGTCTTCCAGCATCACCATGATATCCCACTTCTGACCCTGTTTCTCCAAGTCACTGGTGAATTGCTGTAAACATTTGTAGTTGGATTGGCATCTTTCTGGGTGCTGTTCCTCATAAAATTGTCGAGTTTAATGCACATTACCATTGGCTAGCCCATGAACAATAACCATATTTCATTCTTCTTCAAATGAACACTGTGCCACCATGCTTGCTGTATGACTAAATCGCAGGTGACGTATGTGCTCCGAAACAAAGCTTACATGTGAATGCCTCTGATGTGAGATGGAGACAAACAGCAAGACCTATTTGATGTGTGTACATATCACGCTGGGGCAGTGACGGGGCGAGAGACGTTTGTATGTGTGAACTGACAACCATAGCACTGCCCGTCAACTGACAAATGGTAACAGGGCAATCCTATGGCCAATTGGAGCACATGGCACAAAGTTTCTGTAGTTTAAAAATGGTGTGTTGTTGATCTAATCAACATTAGTAATTTTTTTCATACTGGAATCAGCTATTCAGGGTTAAAATTTTGTGACACAATTTTTCTTCACCCTGTATATGGTTTGATGCAGCTCACCACAAAATCATCTCCTGTGTCAACCTTTTCATCTCAGAGTAGCAATTGCAACCTATGTCCTCAATTATTTGCTGGATGTGTTCCCATCTCTGTCTTCTGTCCTGATGTCTGAACAGGTGTCCTATCAACCTGTCCCTTCTTTGACTTGTCACTGTTTCCCATACATTCTTTTTTCAGCGAATTCTGTGCATTCATTACCTTCTCATTCCTTACATTATGAGTCCACCTAATTTTCAACATTTGTGTGTGGACATCTCAAATTCTTCGATTCTCTTCTGGTCGGGTTTCCTCACAGTTCATGTTTCACTACCACGCAATGCTGTACTCCAAACATACATTCTCAGAAATTTCTTCCTCAAATTCAGGCCTATGTTTACTGCTAATAGTTTCTCTTGAACAAGAATGCCCTTTTTTCCAGGGCTGGTCTGCTTTTTATGTCCTCCTGGTTCCATCCATCATGGGATACTGTGCTTCCTAGATGACAGAATTCCTTAAAAGCAAAGAAGATAACATGTATTCTTCAGGTTTGTGTATTTTGTGATCCCCCAATTATGACTTTAAATTTCTTGCTGTCCTCATTTCTGCTACTTTTCATCATATTCACCTGTCTTCGATTTACTCTCAGTTCATATTCTGTATTCATTACACTGTTCATTCCACTCAACAGATCCTGTAATTCTTCTTCAGTTCAAATGAGGATAGCAATGTCGTGAATCTTGTCATTGATATCGTTTCACCCTGAATTTTAATCCCATTCCTCAACCTTTGTTTTACTTCCTTCACTGCTTCTTTGGTGTATGGATTGAACAGCAGGGGGCAAAAGACTACATCCCTGTCTCACATTCATTTTAATCTGAGCATTTCTTTCTTGGTCTTTCACTCATATTGTTCTCTCTTGGTTCTTGTACATATTGTATATTGCCTATCTTTTCCTATAGCTTACCCCTATTTTTCTCAGAATTTTGAACATGTTGCCCATTTTACATTGTTGAACGATTTTGACATGTTGACAAATCCGGTGAATGTGTCGTGATTTTTCTTCAGTCTTGTTTCCACTATTAACTAGAACATCAGAACTACCTCTCTGGTGGCTTTACCTTTCCTAACACCTAATTGATCCTCATTTTCTTTTCCACTCTTCTGTATATTATTGTAGTCAGCAGCTTAGGTAGGTGCATGAGCTGCTAAGCTGATTGTGTGATAATTCTTGCACTTCTCAGCTCATGCTATTTGCTGTGGGTACAGAAACTATAATCGTGAGCTTTGCTGGTGGCCATGCAATTTCTCTGCTGGTGGCCATGCAATTTCTTTGCTGATGAGGATCCATCCTGAGGAGATACACTGTACAACGAAAGGAATAACGTCAAGGTATCCTCAGTGGAGTGTTATTGAGTTAATTTTTCCGTTTGGGTCTCGAAGGTGCGTACCAAACATTTGGCCGTACCATTTGAGGCATGGTGGAATTGATCTGTGTGGATTAAAGTGGTGCCATTATAGGTGCAGAGTTCCTGGAAATCAAGCACCTGGATCATTTTCATTGAAGTTGTGGACTGCATGTGAAACATAAAAGAGAACCCACTGCCCACATCCACAACCAGGAGTAACATAAATCTGAAGGAAGTATCTGCAAAATCCAAATGTAAACAGGACCAAGGAGTCGTGGTGGGCCATGGAAGATTCTGGTGGGGAAGAGGGGTGCTGCTTGCTTTTTTTGATGTGAGGAGCACTCCTTCGCAATCCTGGCAATACCCACATCTACATCCCTCCTGTAAAACTGTTGTCAGGCGAGGCACTGGGTCACTATGATACCCTTATGACCATCATGGAGAAGCAGAAGGACCTTATGCCGTTTGGTGCTGGAAATATCCAAATGTAGCCCATGGTTCCCTATAGCAACAGGCCACACAAGCATGGAAGCTTATGCCATCTGTTCGAGTATGATAGCACATCTATGTGTGTCAGCTGTTTCACGTCCTCCGACCATCCCTGTGTTGTATATCACAAAACATCCTGGAGGGTAGGGTAGTTTGCCATGTGTTGTTCCGTGAGGCACATACCACTTGCAAGATTAGACATGATGTCTGCGGCATCACCTTCCAAGTGAAAACACACTTTCTGATCATCATCAAATTCCAGGTCATGACTGACAGGCAGTTGCAGTAGGAGTTCCACAATGGCATGGGTGATGTTAGGGCGATGTTGTGTGTCACAGGCATATTCCAAGATAAAAAGGGCCCACCATTGCAGCCTTTGTGCTATTTGGGTTGGTATTTCTGCTGGTGACTTGAAGAATGTCAGTAGAGGTTAATAATGAACATGTAGTCATGGAAGCCTACTTTTCTATCTGACGGTAATTCCTCTGTGCTGCCATGAAAGTTTTGGATAAATGTTATGGTTTAGATTATCTATCATTGAAGTGGATGTGGACTGTAGCTGGTTATTAACTTGTAGAAATAAGGACTACCAACAGCCAAATATATTAATTATGTGACCAATATCGACACTGTATTAGTGTATCTTCAAGCCCATATGCAAACTGAATCATGATATCCAGCCATCGACACTTTAGGACAGGTATCATGTATATTCACTGGTCTCATGGATTTCTCTTTACATGATGAGTGCACTCCACCCATCTACTAACAACTTGACAGTGAACATACATGGTACCTGTCCTCGTGCACCGATGGTTGGATAGCACCATTCAGTTTTCATAGGGGCCTGAAGATGACCTATAGTCTGAAGCATTGGCAGCCCATACTGGTGGTTTTGCTGGATCATACAACATTAAGTAAGTAGGCTGAAGGAGGCCCTGTTTTAGGTCATTTTTTTTTTTGTCATCAGTCTACTGACTGGTTTGATGCAGCCCGCCACGAATTCCTTTCCTGTGCTAACCTCTTCATCTCAGAGTAGCACTTGCAACCTACGTCCTCAATTATTTGCTTGACGTATTCCAATCTCTGTCTTCCTCTACAGTTTTTGCCCTCTACAGTTCCCCCTAGTATCATGGAAGTCATTCCCTCATGTCTTAGCAGATGTCCTATCACCCTGTCCC